>NC_084815.1:2500-617500 GCF_963583255.1 Pyrus communis | reverse complement strand
CTTGCTCACAAAAAGTTTAAGTACAGGCAAGCTCGAAAATTTTCGCTGTCTGCTCAGCACAGTGCAAAGAATGAGAGCTAACATTGAGGGGGAGTGTTGAGAATCAATGTTAGGTAGAGTCAATGTTAGGTATGGTTGAGTGGAAAAAATTAGGTACAATTAATGGGTTTTGTGTGGTAGCAAATAATCTTAGTTTAATTAAGTGTGTGGTGTAGCTTTCATTTGGTTTGCTATAAATACCCAAGTCCCCAAGCATTGTAATCATCCAAGGAAAAACAAAGCCTAGAGCTAAATAAGAAAAGCTTTGCTAATTAGTTTGTTTTGTGAACTTTCTTTAAGAGTGTGCTCTATTTTTCTTCTTCTTGGGATCATTAGAGTTATCTTGGATACTCTTCTTATTCAACAGTTTTTATTTTCAAGTGTCTATCCACGCATTTACAGGGAACAACTGAAAACAACTTCATATATTCCGAGTTTGGGGTGCAAAAGTTACCAATGTCAAGTACTGCAGAGAATCATATTGAATGTACCTAGGCAAAATTACACTTATTCATATTCTGCATCAAAGGTCGTATTTTCAACTTCCCCTCTAAATACAGCAGTAACAGCACCCAAAACCAGTTGAAAATTAAATACCGAAATTAATTCATGCAAACATTGGAAAAAGTAAATAGATAACTTAAGAAAACATGTGAAGACAACTTTTCCCTCACCTGATGAATAACTTGATCTGTAGCACGAATCCTAATAAAATCACAACTTTCCTTGAAATTATCAGAGCCAGGTGCGCGGAAACCTATCTTCGATTGGGGTTTTACCAGTCCAGTACTTCTGCTACCAGATGGAACCTGAGGCTGAGGGTCATGACAACTTATATTCATAGCCTGCCTGCCTTTCTCAGACGAGAGCATTGCCGGCTCGGTACTTTTATCATTGCTAAGTTGTCCTTGGTACTGTATGCATATTTTAAGAAACATCATTTAAAAGACCATAAGTAATCAAACGTAAATCTGAAACTCAACAAAGATAAAACCAACATGTCCTCGGTACAGGATGGTTGAGGTTCAGGTAGTAATATTGTCGTGAATACGTACTAGCTTTAATCAGAGATTAAATGGAAATCGAAACACCCAACCAAGGGTATAAATGGATCTTAGTTATAGGTATACTCTGCTAAAAACATACTTTCCTTTATAGGAAACCAATTTTATTAAAGAGAAAAAGAAATTACAAAAACAGGATGGGGGACAAGAAGTCTATCAGGAAAACGACTACTGAGAATATCAACTAATAAATAGGAATTCATGTTGTATAAAACTTACTAAGTTCATTATGCATACAATTTAAATTTCTTACTTACAGCCTACTGCTGATAGTTACCTCCTGTGCTCATATATTATAATTCGAGTATTCAACGGAGAAATACTAAGATAAAAAACATAACTTATAATTTAAATCCATGGAACAACACAACATAAAAAAATAGTCACCGAGTTGAATTCAACAGTCTAGTTTTACCCATGTAAACATAAAAGACGTTAGGATAACCATATGCAATTGTTACCATCAAGAAGGAGCAGTAAATTATGATAGCCCCATACAAACCAAGATAGTTAAAGGAAGAGGTATTGTTGACAGAAATGAGTTGAAAATAAGACTCATCCACCTGACTTGACAGTACAGTTCACAAATTTTTAACCAATAATACAACCACTAGGGGTATGGACACTTAAAGGTAAGCCTACTCTGTACCTTCTAAAATGAAATGTCCCACCCTTTATTACAACCACAACTCCCACATATGCCGCTAACTTTAGCATCATTGACTCGCGTGCATTGTGGACATATTTGTTTGCTTCTTAAAAAAGAGAGCTGTTCAGAGAGACAGCTCGTCTGTGTCTGTGTGTGTGTGTGTGTGTGTGAGAGAGAGAGAGAGAGAGAGAGAGATTGCATTTGCGAGACAAACAATAATCAAGTATGCACCATTGCGATTGAATAAAATACATGCCTTCAAGCTCACGACAAGGCTGTTTCCTTGAGTTAAGTTTTTTCCACGTTTGACTCTCATTCCATTAGTGTTTTTGGTGTGGGCATCCTGTCATATTTTTTAAGAGGATTACTGAGACTAAATATCATTCCATGATATGCAGAAGAGCGTGCTATAGAATAAATGTAACAGCAATATTCTGCTTGGAAACTTTCTACTCACTGGTGCAGCAGAAGGGGCAGTTTCTTTACAAGAATGACTGTATGAGACACATTTCTGAGACTTTGAAACAGGAGGATGTGAAGTCTCCAGTTTTCTCGGTTCAGCATTGATCACTACTTGAGGAGGAGGATATCCAGGAGCATCCTCACTATACTCTTGAGCACAAGGGGCACCATTCCGCCATTCCCTGCATGAAATACACATAAAAAATAAAATAGAAATTCTGAATAAAATCATTGACATCTGAGTTATCATACCAATCACAAAACATGTGTCAGTCTACTGATTAAACAGGAAGAAAATATGAGGACCTTATCATTTTGATTGTCTGATCTGACTTAATCTTAATGAGCAGCTGTCCATGTTCATCATCTGTAATATTAAGTTCCCTCCGCAGCTCAGTCATAAGTGCCTCCCGTGCCTATAGAATAGAAGACGTTTTGGACATTAAGAACAGAAGAAAGAATGGAAAGCGAATTGTTATTAGCACTCCGGAAAAAAAAATATTTCACAATAACGCTATTTAGGAGTGCTAATACCAATTTGCTAAAAAAATCAGAATAACACAAGGAAAAAGCAACATGATTAAGAATTTCTACAGGCCAAAAAAAGGTTAACAATTAATAATTTACCCAAGTTAGGTTATTAGATTGAGCGCTAAAAGCCTTCAGAACAGCATGGTATGCCTCTGTTTCCAAACGGCGAATGTGAAGCTCCATATCCCATAAATCCTTTCCATGAGGTTTTGTTGCTGGAGACATCCTTTCAGATCCAATGCCATGGTTGTGCTTGTGATTTCCTGATGAAAACATTCAAACAACACCATTTTTATCAAACGGAGGTTTGACCTAGGATCTCTACCCTCATCCCCACCCATCCCATACAACTTGAGCTAAGGTAGAGGGCCAAAGGACAATTTAAACTCCCATTTGCCTCTTTTATCTGAGAAAGCCTAGTAATATATCAGGCTTAGTTGGGAAAACTTTTAGGAACAAAAAGGTTTACATTAATCACAGAACTGCTTATTTAAGCTGTTTTCATTATCTTACTGTTATAATTTCACTCAGATACCAATGAAGCATATCAAGTACAAGAAACTAACTACAAGTAATCACTAGGACGAATAAAACGAGCATCAGTTCAACATTCACTACAAAGTATTAATTTGCTTCAATGAAGAATTGCAAAAGAGATTTATAGAGGCACAAGTGGTGCATTAGGAGGGATATAAGACCAATCACATTCTAGATTTACATTAAATCACAGAAGTGATGGTCAAAATGGAAGAAATGCAGATTAACCATGATCAACATCTCAACTTTAAGCATCACTTGTGCAGGGAAATCATACTGTGGTTTCACTAAAAACGAGACATCAGAATACATCAAATGGTCATAACCAACTACGAGCTCAGTCTGTTACTACATTATAGGTAAGAATTGGAACTCTGAAGGAAACATTCAGCTCGCATAAGATCTTTAATAGCTAACCAGTTGCAGGTCCTTGTTAGGAGTGGAAAAGAAATTTTTTTCAACAAGTAAAAGGTGAACAGAAAATAAAAACTCACATGCTCCATGAAATTAAGTTTGGTTAAAAGTCCCATATCTAGCAAAAAGGATGATTTGGTGGGAAAATTAAGCACCTCAAATCAAAGAAGTTTAAGAGCAGATTATTTAAATGACTCATTACCAATAAAAAAGAAAAATATGCACAAATAGAACCGTTTACAAATCTTCGGTAAAAAATTACTCTTTACTAAAGAACAACTAAACCAGCAATAAAACACATTTTAGTGCCATTTTATTGTCTATTTAATTAAAAATTTCGCTTTTCAATTGAAAATTTGTAAAAGGTTCTCTTTGTGTATTTCCCAATAAAAATCACTAAAAAAATGTGTCTTTCTTCTCCCCCATTTTTGCCCATAACTCTCTACATTTTGGGAGAGAAGACACCATGGACACTAATAAAATGCAGCTCCCAATTTCCAACCAAAAACGAAATTAACTTAGCATTAATTTAAGAGTCCAATATTCCCAAAAAAAAAAATGTGGGTCAGTCTTGTTACCAAGATTCTAGGCAACCAACAAGCATATCCCTCTCACATTTAATATTAAATTAAAATTTTTTTTTTGTCAATTGATCAAAGAAGAAGCTTTGAAATGCCCAAAAAATCTCTCCCAAAAGGATTATTTTATTTCTCCTCGCACTTTCCATAAAAGTTGACATCTTTAAGCAAATAATACATTTTCAGAGCCACATTTCTGTGAAATCTGTTTGGTAACTGAGAAAACGAGAGAAAATGAAGTCGAAAGCAGTGAGTAGTAGAGAAAACGAACATACCCATTTCGTCTTGGAACGAGAAAATCCTAATGAGTGTCAGAAGATGGGCGGAGACTCTGCAGAGTTGCTTCGGCTGAGGAGACGATCGGAAAATGTATGGAGGTTTGCTGCTGCGGTTGGTCTGGGTACTATATTCCCAAGTTATGACCGTGGTCTGTAGCCAGTCAAAATGTCACTCAATTTTCCTTTCTTCCTGTTAAGTAAGCTCACAAGTCTCATTTTTTCTCGTTCAAACGAGTAGTTCCATAAAATTTAAACTCATTCATAAAATAAAATATTAAGTAACGTTTTAGTGTGATAATTGTACATTTTAGAACCATCAGTTTCATGGTGTTCAAGTAACGTTTTGGTATGACAATTGTACATTTTTAGTGTGACGGTTGTTTGTTTTATGTCATATCTCGGGACCATCAATTTCACATTACTCAAGTAACATTTTGGTGTAACAATTATACATTTTGGTGTGATGGTTGTTTGTTATGTCATCGTTTTGGGACCATCAATTTAACAACGTTCAAATAACGTTTTGGTGTAACAATTGTACGTTTATGTTATCGTTTTGAGATCATCAATTTGAGTACCATTTTGATATGTCGATTATGCATTTTGATGTGACGCTTGCAGAATTACATTAGTGGTATCATTTCATTGTATTTCGATTTTAATGTTATACCATGGTTGAGTGATATATTAACCACATCGCTTTTGGAAAGTACTCTATGCATACATTTTTTTCTCTTCTTACATATTGTTATGTTTTTCGGTGGTTGAACAAACCCGTTGCAGAAAGATACAGTCAAGAGTTAGGTCTGGACTATGAAGAGACCGGTTGTTAGGCACATAACTCCGAGACTTATCCTGCTTTAGCTGCTACAAATGGTTGGAAGCTTAGACATCTCCCATTTTTTCCGATCAAGTCACAGACCGCCGTCCTTCTCCCTTGACGGGATGTCGAGAAACGCTCGAGGGTTCTTCCATTCCTAATCCTCCGAAACTATTTCGTCATCTGAGGACGATTCCATTCCTGCATGCAGCTCCATTCCCTTTCTCAAAAGCTCCATGAGCCTGCTCACTTCCTCCTCACAGTACGGAACCTTTAGTCGTCTTTGATGTTCCTGCCAACACGGCTCACAACCCCAAACCTCCGCTTTCTCATGCCGATTCTTCGCGCCTAGACAAAACGAGCTTGACGTGAGCTCAGCGCGTCCGGCGGCTTTGCTTGGTTGCTGGTCTACTTCTCGATGTTAGACACGACAAGCAACTCGACATCCAAACGAGCTGAAAACAGTGGTAAGTATCCCCAGTCGCGCGCGTTATTTGAAGCCAAAAACGAAAAGTGAACATGAGACTGATGCATACTTGCGCATTATTCTCGACATTCTTGAGCAAATGCAAGATGAAGTTGGCAGAACTGACAGGCCAGCGCTTGCCCTTCGCCTGACGTCGACGACGGAAATGATGAAGGGAATGGCAACGTCCACAAAAAGAACAAACGAGCAAATGCAAATGCAACAGCAACACTTACGTACCTTGAAAAGAAGGGAAGAACATATCATTCGAGTTCTTGGCATACGCAATGCATTCATTACTTAGGGGACTGGTTTTAGGGAAATGAAACCGGTCCCGTACCAGTTTTGTGGAGATCTTGTGTTCGGTATGATACCGAAACCTTTGAAAATCCAAATATCGGGCCGGTGCAGGTTCGGTTTCGGCATTCGTTTACAAATGCCACGATTTTTCAATTTAGGGGGGCTAAAATGATACTCCATGTTAGTTTCAGGGGCAAATGAATAATTAAGACTTTCTTCTTTATTTCATTTCTGCCCTCTTTCAACCCTGCGCGCCTTTGAAGTAAGCGGATAAAGTCTTCTCTCTCTCCGTAACCGGTAGAGCGGAAGCGGCAGCGGCCACACTGATAGAAGCAAGATATGCTGGCAAATCCTGACAGTGGCAGACTCCACTGCCCTAATCCCTCCCAATTCCTGAACCCAAACAGGCCCAAATGTTTCCGCTTTCCAAACTGCCCTCGTTCCCCATGCTTCCCCAGCAAGTCCAAGTTCTGCAACTTGTCCCTGCTTCTGCCCAGGCAGACCGGCAAGAAGGGTCTTGCCATCAGAGCTTTGTCCGAGTCCGGTGGTGTTTCGACGAGCGGTGGTCCTCAGGGATACCCTCAGCCGTACTCTGTCAAAATCCCTGTTGGTGATAGACATGTGAGTCGAGTTTTCACAAAATTTGGTTGCTTCATATTTGAAAAGAATGTATTTTGCATGCCTATTAGCCGCCCTTGTTCCTTGTTCTTTCGTGTTTTTCGTATCTTTTCGTGCATTGGATAATTGGGATTATCCTGATCAGTTTCTTCTTCTTTTTATATGCATATTCAGAGAGATTTTGGATAGGATTTGTATCAAGTGTGTTGAATAAGTACTACCAAATTGTGTGAAATTGGTGTTAAAACTAAATGAAATTGTGTTTCTGAATCTTTTGTAGAAACTCCATTGTAGTTTCTTCTGGTACAGTTAATCATATAGCTGAAATGGATGAGATTTTGAAAAAGTAGAGTAGGATCGGAAACCCATTTTCTGAATAACGCTGGTGTTCGAACTTGAAAGTGAAACAAACTTAAAGTGGAGGTCTTGCTGATTATTTTCAAGCGAGCGTCGAGAAACCTAATCTGTTCACATTGTTCAAATATTTTCTTTTGATCTACTTCATATCTTTTTCAAAGGGCTCTTATCATGTGTTCCACTTATTTGCGCCTGGCATATGAATAACTTTGTGGATAACTTATTTCTGCAAAATGCATTTGAATTGGATACTTCCGTGATTGCCACAAATTATTTATAGAATCATGGTATATGGAACACCCCTTAGGACTGAAAAGTGTACAAAAATATTGGTTTTACAGAACATGTTTACCAGTTCAGTAATATTGTATTGACAATTGTGACATAGCAACTTGTTTGAGAGGAAAAAGATATACTGAATTAAGCTTGATTGTTTTATCATGTAATATTTATTTGGAATCTTTACAGATTTTGGTTGAGACAGGTCATATTGGGAGACAAGCCAGTGCTTCTGTTACAGTGACAGATGGAGAAACCGTAAGTTATTTGTGCCTGAAAGCAAATCGTTCCTTTTTTAGTCTTGTACTTTTTTTGCTGTAGTCAGCGGGCAAATTTTTCAGCCTGTCGTATATGATATGTATAACTGTTATACTATTTGAGGCAGTTTACATGTTCTTTTTATACAATACTGATATTCTAAACTATCATCTAGAATTTCCAGCTTCAAGTGAATTTATGCCATTTCATGATTTTTACCTATATTTCCAATTTTTTAAATCTGGAATATTGATGTTTCTACTAATATGAGTATTTTCATCCTTGGCTAACACATACTTGTCATCTAAAGATGGAAAGCTCGAAGGTTTTGCATTGTGTTATGCAGTAAAAGTATATTTTTGGTGTGTTGCTTTTGATAATAATCTTTAATTCCTGCTTTTATTTTATAGCTGAATTTAAGTATTCTTCCTCTGAGGATTTAGCAGATTTATGTTTCTTGTTGTAGATTATTTACACATCTGTTTGTCTGGCCGACACTCCAAGTGAGCCTTCAGACTTCTTCCCTCTTTCGGTACATTATCAGGAGCGCTTTTCAGCTGCAGGTCGAACTAGGTTTGTCTTGGACTTTTTTCCTGTATTGTTGGTTAGACTCTTACTTATTGCTTGTCTAGTAACACTTTGCATTTGACATTGTTTTAGTGGAGGCTTCTTCAAACGAGAAGGAAGGGCGAAAGATCATGAGGTACTTGCCACCAGCTTTGAGTATTAACTATTAAGAACCCCCGCCTGACAGCTTGAGCTGTCTTATTTAATCAAGACATGCAGGTCGAAATGGTTATTTATTTCATGCGATTGCTATTGCATTGCTTTATAGGTCTGGCGTGTTTATCTGTTCTTCCTTAGAAAGCATGCAACAGTTTGCCTTCTTAAGTTGTATGTGTACATCTAGGTCCCAGGAATGAAAGGAACAATATTTAAAGTCGAAGGTTGAATGCTTACGGTTTCTTCGTATAAAAAGAATTCTTTAATTCCTATTTAGAGGTCTGTGCTATTTTATTAGCCACAAAAAATTCAGATATGCCTCTTGGCCATTTGGTAGCTCCTCTTATCATCAATAAGGGTGGAAGATGTGGTTGTGGGTTCACGTTGTACATGTCATCTCAGATTTAAGAGCAGAAACTGTAGCATGGAATTATTGATCTGAACTTTCTAAGTTTTTCCTCTCTATTGAGTTCCCATATTGGGAGGATAGTCTCACTAAAAAAATAAAACTCCCATGTAAATGTACCGTTATGTATTCATCGTACAAAAGTCAACATTCTCCTTTTTTTTTAATATTTTAATAAATATTTGTTTTAGCTTTATTTGAGAGGTCTGATTCTGTACTTTTTTAGATTTTGGATACCTTATCCACACTTTGTAATTGCTTCTGTTTCTAATAAAAGTGTGTTTCATCTAAAGGAAAATAAAAATAAAATTATTTTAACTTTTCATTCTGTGCAGGTTCTCATTTGTAGATTGATTGATAGGCCTTTGCGTCCAACTATGTTGAACGGCTTCTACCATGAAACTCAGATACTTTCTTGGGTACGTTCCATATGTGTTTTTAGATTTGTTAATTGCTTTATTTAAGCAAATAACGAAATAAAGAAATAAGGTGCTATTATATTGCTTGGTTTATATTTCCTCTTGCTAACAGCTCCTTTGTCAACATACCCCTTCAGGTTCTGAGTTATGATGGTTTGCACTCTCCTGATTCTTTGGCAGTCACAGCAGCTGGAATAGCAGTGTAAGTCTGGCTGTTCCCAGCTCTCTGGTCCCTTTACAACACACATCTTACAATTTAGTTCACCTTTCTTACAAAAGAAAATGACACTTTATTAGGCCTAATTATTCAACTTCCACAGGGCTCTTTCTGAAGTTCCAAACTCAAAAACTGTAGCAGGAGTGCGAATTGGTCTTGTTGGTGACAAATTTATCGTGAATCCAACAACAAAGGAGATGGAAGACTCTGAGTTGGACTTGTTGGTCGCTGGCACAGATAATGCAATATTGATGATAGAGGTAAGTTACTGAAAAGTTAAATGTAATGTTCGACAATTCCGAACCCTCGTCAACTTAAGTCTTCAGAAATGGATTACAGTTGTAAATTCAATTATGCAGACCATACCGAATTCATACGGCAGATTTATTACTGTTAAAAAAGTTTGTAGGCACATTTTCTGGGATTTAATAAATTAATACTTATAGAAGGTATCTAAAATTCTTTTCTCAGCCTCTGTAATTTTCCTTAGGTGTAGTGGAAAGAATGTCTATTGCAGGACATGGAAATAAACAACATTTTATTTATCTGTTCATTTTTATGCTATTGCAATTGAATAAAATATATTTTAGTAATTTGCATCTCAAATTACACAATGTACAATGTAGGAACTAGTATTTAGAAAGGGTACTATGATATTCAATACAGGTTTAGCAGCGAATAAAATTGCACTTGCTATTTGTTCTGTCAACTGGACCACTAGAGTAGAACTATAGAAGTATCTGGTGAAAGCGATGAAGAAATCACCATGATTGATCTGCAAAGAAGCTCTAACAAGTTACAAGAGAGAAGCTTGAGAGAGAAGTCTACACTTCCCTTTTGAAGAGGGAGAACTTATTTTTTCATTACTTGAACTGGATTAATTCCCGCTATATATATACATCAACTAATGCAGCTCATCAACAACGAAACACTATTAATTAACCTTAATACAACTGAATGATTTAATTGTCTAACTTAATCATAGCTGAGTTGGCACTTGATGGGTTCTTGACTGAGAGACTAATCTGGTACAATAGAGCCTATACTAACATCTGAACTGTCTAGACTCTAAACCACATCTTTAGTCGTTATGTGTGTGTGTGTGTGTGTGTGCATCACTTCAAGTAGATTTTTGCTTACTTTTGGGCTTTTAAATTTATTTTTCATCTGCGTTACTTTATGTACACATTATACATTTGACATGAAAGACTATAAATAACAGTTTTGTTTCTCCAGTGGTGGATATAGTAATTCCATGAGAGTTTTCTATGTTCTTTGTCCTTATGCTGACTCACACTCATTGGTGTAACATCTTATTTGCAGGGCTATTGTGATTTTCTCACAGAGGAAAAGTTGCTGCAAGCAGTAGAAGTTGGGCAGGTTGTTACTTCTTTTGAGTATGTAGTCTACGTGCTTGCACGAGTTATATTATTTGCCTTAGGTTAAAAAAAAAAAAAAGATTATGCTACGTTCCAATTATCTTGGCCTTACCAAGGCTAAACCCTAGAATTTCTGGTTAGGCCAGTAGTGAACTTGTGCCCCGTATGTTATGTACTGTATTGAAGTTATAATTACTTTCTCTATTAGAACATGACTTATTTTTTCAAACTATATGTACTAAGTCTCGCTGCTGGGAGATCTGCAACTCTATTTGGTTGGTCAAAGAGTTTTGTTTAGTTATTTCTTTGATTGTTTATTAGAATAATCCCACAACAGACACATATCCATATTAGATGTATAAACTTTGCTTATAAACCAATGTCAGGATGCCATACAAGCAATTTGCAATGAGGTAGAAGCTTTGGTTAAGAAGTGTGGAAAGCCAAAAATGCTTGATGCAATCAAATTACCTCCCCCTGAGCTATATAATCATGTTGAGGTATGCTTTCTATCTGTTTTTCTGCAACGGAAAGATATCACCTTTTGAATTAGAATGATCCCCCCTCCCCCTCTCCCCACCTCCCCCCCCCCCCCTCTCTCTCTCACTCTCACTTTCACTCTCTCTCTCTCTCTCTCTCACACACACACACACAAACTCAGAAGTAAGTTTAATAATAAAATTGTTGATTACTTCTTTACGTGAAATTCCTAGTTCCAGTATAATTGTGGAGTACTTAGTTTTCCATAAGAAAAGTGTTATTCCTTTTGTTGTTTTGGTGACCAAGGTTTTACTTTTTTATACGTGCCAAACATTAAGTGCTCATGCGTTATAGTTTACCATGTGCAGGAAATTGCCGGTGATGAGTTGATAAGAGCTCTGCAGATTAAGGACAAGATTCCTAGAAGGAAGGCTCTCTTGTCTTTGGAAGGAGAAGTTTTAACTATACTTACAGAAAAGGGATATGTTAGTAAGGATGCAGCTCTTGTAGGCAGTGAAACAATACCAGATATATTTGAAGATGAAGAGGAGGATGAGGAAGTGGTTGTGGATGGTGAAGTAGATGAAGGTGATGTTCATATAAAGCCTAGTTCACGAAAGTCAACCCCCTTGGTATAGAACAATTCTTTCTATTCTGCATTCAAGTGTTTTGTGGTTGTGTGAATGATGACATTATCTTTTATTAATGCATATATAATTATATATATGTATGTACGTGTATGTATTTATCCAATGTCTATTAATATTTAAGAAAGATGGAACCATCCTATTCTTATTTGTTTTCTTAACTAAAAATCTTGGTTTGTTGATTGGTCTGGAATGGTGTTGATATAAGTTTTGGATATTTCAATTGACAGTTGTCTTATTCTTCGTCCGTCTCCGTGTTTTATGAACGCTTAATTGTGAGTGCAATTGTTAATAAAGTTATGTTTTTTTGTTTTCTAGTTCTTTTCTGAGGTAGATGTGAAGCTGGTATTCAAAGAAGTTACATCCAAATTTTTACGAAGACGCATTGTGGAGGTATGAGCATTTTCTTTTAGTTCGATAACCTTTACTTAACTATATTTGAGGTAGATGTGAAGGTGTTGCTTACTTTTAAGTATTTAAAGCATCAAACCAATAGAAACCTTAGATTTTTGTCATCTGGCTGTTACAAGTTGCTATTCACATTCATGCCTTAGATTTTTCCTTTTTTTTTTTTGGTTGTTACAGGGTGGAAGAAGAAGTGATGGACGTACCCCATATGAGATACGTCCAATCAACTCAAAATGTGGACTGCTTCCAAGGGCACATGGAAGTGCTCTTTTCACACGTGGGGAAACCCAGGTTTTGAATTTTATTATTCAGCATGAATTGATGACTTACCTGGTTGTGTTTTGTGTACTGTAACTACTCTTTTGGGTTGTTCTATTGTGATTAATATGTGTAGGTAGAACTTAAATACCGTTTCGATGGTTACCTTTTGTTCATGTATGGTCTCCTTTGCGACATGTGTGTTTGTGTTTTAAGGATTTCAGCATGATTTGTTTCTTTCAAGTACTTAGTTCCATGCATGGAGCTATCCCAATAGTAGAAGCCAGTTACCTCTTATATGATTTTAATAGTATGAATAGTTTGTCAATTAATGTGAATTGCGCTCTTGAAATAGGGTTATGTCTGGCTATCCCTGTTGTCCAAGCTAGTCACCTCTTATATTATGTTAATGAGATCAGTATACTAGTGATGGAGCCGAAGAGTATCATCGACTTCTTTGATTTGATCACACCCCATATTAGTTTAACGCCTCTCATTCGACTCTCATTTGTACTAACTGGGCCTGTTGCTAGCCTCTTAATGCACAGTTTTTATAAATAAATTTTTTAGGTTGTCACATCACATTGCCAGTCTTATCTTTGTTTAGTTTAATCTCATATCTTGCCAGAAAATGATTTTCTCAGGCAATCATTTAACAAGTGTTATTGATTCAGTTATGTGGATATTTCAAGGCTGTTAATGTTTTTAGTTTAGTTTCATTAACCATTTCTTTTCATTTTTTCTATTGTAGTCATTGGCTGTTGTTACACTCGGGGATAAACAGATGGCACAGAGGGTAGACAACCTAGTAGATGTTGACGAATGGAAGAGATTCTATCTCCAGGTCTCTCTATATATCTCTTAATTCAAGTAACTTTGCTATGTGGTAAACATTTTTTGGCAATGTAGTAGCTCTGGCACCCTGCACCCATGTAGTTTCCTACAGCTATAAATATGTAAATCTGTTCGTGATGTGACATTCTGCCCTTCTCTTCTGATCTTAAGTAGATTTGTCTTTTTTCTGATTTCATCTGTTTCCTTTAATCATTTAACTTATGATTGTCATTTATGATCATTTTCTTTTGTGTTAATTTGGAAGTTGTCATCATAATTGCCAACAGGGTCATAATTAGAGTTACAGAGAAACAAGTTGTTTGATTTCATAACAAATTTCTCTGTTTGTAATTACCACCTTTCATTGATGTTTGAATTCCACTAAATCATGCTTCAATTATTACAATTGCCATTTCTAAATGTGTTTGCATTTCTTTATGTTATGAGCAGTGGGAACCTGGCTAATAATGTATTGATTTTTCAGTACACATTTCCCCCTTCATGTGTTGGGGAAGTTGGACGGAATGGAGCCCCTAGTAGAAGAGAAATTGGCCATGGAATGCTTGCTGAGAGAGCTCTTGAACCAATTTTGCCTTCCGAAGATGATTTTCCTTACACTATACGTGTTGAGAGTACAATTACTGAAAGCAATGGCTCTTCAAGGTTGACCTTCAACTGAATAATTTATTTTATTATCAAATATATTTCAAACATTTATAACATGGTCGATATTCTTATGAATGGTTTTGCACATATTAATCCAACTTATACCACTAAGATGTACCTCTTAACACCATTCTTCTGCGGAATACAGTATGGCATCTGTTTGTGGGGGCTGCTTAGCTTTACAGGATGCTGGTGTTCCAATCAAGTCCTCTATAGTTGGGATAGCAATGGGTATGGTTTTGGAAACTGAGGAATTTGGGGGAAATGGTGCTCCACTAATTCTGTCTGACATAACTGGATCTGAAGATGCATCCGGGGATATGGATTTCAAGGTCTTATGTTCTAGAATTTATTTAGTTCACTATCCTAGTGGTTTTGTTGGTTTTTCTATGATTTTGATCATCTGTCGTCAAAGTGGTCTGCAAAGATCATGATTTTATGGCATAATATTGTATTGAATAATTCAGTGGTTGCAGGTTGCCGGAAATGAAGATGGTGTAACTGCATTTCAGATGGACATAAAGGTCAGCTATCACATACATGTTGATATTTTCTTCAAGATGAATTTCATTCTTCTCTGTTCGGCTAAGATTAACTGCTGTGTTTTAGGATGTATGGTTGTTACTTCTAGGTTATAAACCACTTCCCACACCAAATGTCAGGGATTGTGTAAACAGTATGCGTATGTGTGATGTTTCTGTTGTTCGGGTTTTCTGTGCATTATAATAAGTAATGACCTGAAGAACTTCTATCTTAGGTGAGCGGGATTACATTACCAGTTATGAGAGAGGCACTCCTACAGGCAAAGGATGGCCGTAAGCATATTATTGGTAAGGTTTACTAATTTCCTCTCTCATAAAGGTATATGCACTGATTTACAAGAGTTCCGAATAAGTCTAGGGAAACAGTTAAAGTAATTACAAAGTTAACTATCTTAACTATGTATAGGCTAATTATAACCTAATTACAGCTGTACATGCTAACAGTTTGTTGAAAATTTTATTTGCTTCTGACAAAAATGCTACCATGTAAAACTTCTACTTGGTAAAAATGCTTCCTCCAGAACCCACTCTCAGACATGCCCCAATACAACCAGTGAAGTATCTATAGTTCAATTGATTAACACTTTGATCTTCCTTTAGACAGCTGCATGGGTACACATGTTGTTGATCATCCTAACTTATAGGATTAGAGCTAGTGGGTCAGTTTATATGATTGTGTGTTACACTTTTGTGGGTTCTAAACAAATGCCAAAGATGGTAAGTATAATTTTCTGGATTCTAGAGATACCGTATCTTGTTATCTCATATTTTATTCTGTCAGTGGGAGTAGAAGTTAATTATTGTGTTTCTGTTATTTTGGGTAAAAATTCAGCGGAAATGTTGAAGTGCTCATCTCCTCCTTCAAGATCGCTTTCTAAGTATGCACCACTGATTCACATAATGAAGGTTTGTTGATTACCAGAACAATATTGCTAAGCAAGTTATAAAACTGATGTCTGAAGTATGTAATCTGCTTCGTTCTTACGACCTGATATTGTAATAGGTCAACCCGGAGAAAGTAAACTTAATCATTGGTAGTGGTGGGAAGAAGGTGAAGAGTATTATAGAAGAGTCTGGAGTAGACACAATTGACACACAAGAAGACGGGATAGTAAGAGCAGACAATTATCCAATCTGACCATATATTTCCCTTAAAAGTTTCACTGTAAATATTAAATATTACTTTTGTTCTGGGTATTGCAGGTGAGAATTACCAGCAGGGATTTGTCTAGCATAGAAAAGGCTAAAGCTATTATTACTAACTTGACAATGGTTCCGTCAGTTGGTGATATCTTCAGGTAGCTGTTTCTTGTGTAGAAAATATATGCTCATTCACAAAAGATGCTGTTATTGCGCTTATAGTTCAAAGTTTTAAATATCATAGCTTTTGCATTTTTTTTTTATAAAATTTAAAAGCTTCATAACTTCGTTCTGTATTATCAGTTTTACATACAGTTTATACAGTTGGAGAACATTCCTTGACCTCTTTCAAATATGTTGTCAAGAACCATGATGTATATAAAGTTATGTAAAATGCACGTGGAATGAAAGTAATGGTACTGTTAATTTGTTAAATTCTGAGGAAATGTAGTAGTTATTAATTATATTTAATACTACGACAAATATAAGGTGTTCGTGACATCTTTTTTTCCAAAATGTAGTCAGACTGCTTGCAGAAATAGAGTGATCTAAATTTAAAAGAAAATCATTTATGGAACTAATTCTTAATAATCTTATGGACTAAGGACCAGGATATATTACTGCCCTTGATTTTGTATCTTTTTCTGTTTTATTTATTTTCTGAGGCATAGTGAAAGAGTACATCAATACATTAGCTGAAAATTGGCCAAAGTCCCTACACTATAGGAACTCCGGGCACTCTGTTGATTACTACCTGAAATTGTAGGCTATCTGAATTCGTGTCTGCTACTACCAGAACGTAGTTTCTGTTAAGTGTGGTATGGAAGCTCATAACTGATGCATGTTGTCATTCATTAGTGTATCTGGAAACAGGATGTCTCTTTGATATACCTTGTGCTTGGTTACTAGTGGATTAGATTAGTAGCTAACTGTTTGACTTTCTGGCTTTGATTTATCAGGAACTGCGAGATCAAATCAATAGTTCCATATGGAGTATTTGTGGAAATAGCACCTGGGCGAGAGGTATAATGCAGTGCATTTTTAGTACATAATTATATAGTTCTTTTACCTCTGTAAGCCTTATAAACCTAGTGATATATAGATAGATATAGGCCTCAACTTATAAATAAATGGGGTTGAAACAGTACGTCAACAGACATCTCACTTCTTAATGTTTTACAGGGACTTTGCCATATTAGCGAGTTGAGTTCAGAGTGGCTGGCAAAGGCAGAAGACGTAAGTACATTATTTTTTTCTATATTACTATGTGTGTGTGTGCGCGTGTTATAATCATGGAGATAAAAGCTTTCTTGTTTATTTTTTTAACAGGCTGTTAAAGTTGGAGAGCATATTGATGTTAAACTTATTGAGGTACGTTTGCCATTTCTGATATCTTTAAAAATAAAAACCTAACTTGAACTGTTCAGTTGTAATTGTAAGTGATTCATTTAGTGTGACATTATAAATCTTTTTCTCGGTGGAACAATAACCTTTTCTAGCAGCCAAATACACAAGAAAAATGTAGAGTCTCCTTATCCGAGACCGTGAAGAACATGTCTTTTCTAGTAAGATTAGCAAATTCCATTATAGTCTATGGTCCTGCAAACGTTGGTTTCGTTAAGGGAAGTTCGAATCCGGTCTTAACCCTTGCATCAAGTTGCTATTTCATGGCTTGAGCCTGTGTAATTGTGTTTTATATCCTGAAACTTTTACCGTTGCATTCAACAATGATCTTGCTAATACTCCATCATTCCACTGTAAGGTTCGTTTCCATTTCACACCCTTAAACAAAGTGAGGAATCCTCGCACATTGAAGACATGTTGACAAGAATACTCATTAGACTTGGTTGAAATTTTTTGTGCCAATGCATACGACTGCCAGATTTTGGTGGCAACAACTCTAGTCATTCATGTGAGAATTTGTAGTACAACCGTCTCCCGGCATAAAATCTTGGAAACATTCCGAATGTCGTAATTGCAGCAAACATTGCATCATTGGTTTTAAGAAAGCTCTTTTATAAATAGATTACTGACATGAATGCATAGTTCCAGACCAGATGCGTTGTTTTTCTTGTAAGGTAATCAGTCAAGTTGTTTATGTAAATTTTTTGTAGTTTGTTTATGTATAGCTCTGCCATAACCATGACACTGCCTTTTTTTTTCATTCCTCGCTATCTGTTGACCAAGTTTGCTTTTACTGGGCCAACTATGAAGAACTGCAATCAGATAATTTGGCCTTATAATGCAGGTAAATGAGAAGGGGCAACTTCGCCTTAGCCGCAAAGCTCTACTTCCAGATACAGATGCAGAGAATGCCAGTTCAAAGCAGCCTACGGGTGACTCCAATGATGTAGCTTCCCAAGAAACATCTGACAAGGGTTCAACGAAGGAAATTATTAGCACTCCAAAGAGGGACTTAGCTGGAGAGCTCCCACAAAAGAAGTTCATTCGGAGATTAGTCAGTGCTGCCAAAGACAGACCAAATATCAACGAAGATAAGACAAAGAAGAGCAGTAAAGTAGTCAGTAGCGTCTCCAGCAAGGACGAAAATACTTTAGTGAATGGAGAGGCTAACATTGGATAGTATGGATATTTTCTTCTTGACTAACTCGCGAGGATTATTTATTGCTTCCTGTTTGTCATGTTGAAAAATGACAGTGTAGTGCCTCCAGCTGAGGAAGAAACGGTATGAGTTACCTGCTACATATATGGATGCATGTACATATATTGGGTTCATATGATCTACGTGAAGTAAACTAGATTTTGAGCATGATAGTATGCTGTATTTGTATTACTTAATCATTCACTAATTGGAAATGATGGAATCTGCTTTCAACAGGAAGTGATTTATTAGCGTGTTCTACCAAAAGGCTCGCTTTGCATGCATTGACGTGAATGTGTCGCATTTAATTGAGGAACCGGATTAAATGTAGCAACATCATGTGTTCTTTAAGAAAGCTGGGAACTCTTATGAGCTGGGAAAAGTTGCTGAAGCAATGATTTTTACTTGCTCAAGAGTCCGAGAGCTCCATTTGGTGTGGGGTAAGCTTCCTTGCTAGGTGCTTGAGAGTTTCTTTTGCAGTAGAGGAGGATGCCATGGTGCATTTTTTGTTCAGATTTCGACACGATAGTTTCGTTTCTGTTTTCTGTTTATCGCTGCACCACAATATTTTTAATACTATGCTGTAAACGATCACGGTTGAGCTCCATCGCAACTTTTTTTGTAAGTTTTTCTTCTCTGAGTTCAAAAGCCTCATGGCATAAGTATTTCTCCATGTTTGTCAAATTATAAACATCGAATTTAATCAAAGTAGAACACCATCCTGCTCTAGCTTTGTACTGATGCTCTTAAAGTTTGAGTTGTTAAGTAGTCTTGTATTCGGGAGGGGTTGTTTTCGGGTAGCTGTAACCGGTCAGCATTGTTTGGTTTGTACACAACCAGGTTCAGAACCGGGTTGTGTCGAATTCCCAACCCGCAGTCACGACCGCTGCACCATTACTAATCGAAGATGTGCAGTCGGTAAGTTTTTAAGGGTAGCAGTACGGCCTTGCGGCTTTCCTTGGTCGCCGCCGGGGATTTTCAGGTAAGTTTTAACAACTATTCTTCATATAATCGAGCAAAATAGCTCGATTATTTGCGAATATTAGAGTAGAGATTAAAGTTAAATCACAAAATCATTTCGTTAAAATAAAACTTTTTTCATATGAATCTATCTGATTCAGAAGGGAAGAACTTGCATCATATTTCAATCGGATCAAAGATGATGTAGAATTAAGAAATAGCATTGGGATTTTTCAGGGTAAGGAAAGACGAAACATAAATCGTGGATCAACTAAGCCTTCTCGGGAACTTATCCATCAAGAACGTTTTATAAAACACTTGGACTCCCGAATTATTAAAACTGAATTGTTGATATTAAACTCAAATCTTTAAATAAAATATCAGTTTAGATACAAACTTTACAAATAATTTCGGTGAAAAAAATAACAAAATACAATAGAAAGTTGAAACTTTACCTTACACACGGTAAAAAAACAACGTACCTTCCCCAAATTTCTCACAGAATTTGGACAAAGATCCCCTCGCTTGGAATTTGTTGATGAACCACATACAAAATGCAAAACCCGGAAGGTGCAAGGTTTCCCGAAGGCGGCGTCGTCACCTGAGCTTGATACGTCGTTGGCCCTACCTGTCGTACGTTCTCCGCACCAAGAACCAGCAGCCTCTGATTTATTCCATAGAAGACAGCATTCCATACTTTGTAGAGTTTACTTTCCACCAATGCAGCATATCATAAGTGTCGTCTGCTGTATTCTCACAACTCTCTGACAAATACCTATCCACCTCATTTCTCAACAGTAAACCTTTCTTTTCTTTGAACTCTAGAAACTTTTTCATCCATTCGTAATGATACTGATCACCATTAGAAGCTTTGGTGCAACTGGGAGTGGAATCCGATGCACTATAAACCTCGTATAGACGAAACAAAAGCTCTTTGACCCCTTTCTCCATGTCTTCAACCATGGAATCACCATATATCTCACCAAAACAAAATGCCACATAATCCAACTTAAATCGTGGATCAAGCACAACTGAAACAATCAACAGCTTGTTGTCGTCAAGAGAACCCCAATATTTGTCATATTTTGGTTTGATACTAGTTGCCATTTTCCCCAAGAGTGAATCTTGACTTTGGCTCAATGTTGTCAACTTGGATCGAAGCGAACACATCGTATCAAAACAGATATTGGAAGTGACACCTGAAGCACCAAACTTCAAGGTTGCATCATAAAAAATCTTCAAAAACCAAACAAAAGCCCGAACGTTTTCCCAATCATCAACTGTAGGTGGACCTATCATTTTTAACCCACTCTCATCCTCCAAGAAATGGCTACCATAATCTTCATCACCTTCTTCTAGCTTCTCAAAAGCCTTTTGGAACTTTAAGGCATCTCTCAACATCAAATAGGTGGTATTCCACCTAGTAGGAACATCCAAAACCATAAGACCTTTACACTCAATTTTTTCGTGCTTAATACATGCTTCAAATTTCATTAACCCTTCAGGAGACGAACTTACATATTTCACAGCATTGCGAATACTATCAATTGATTCATGCACATCTATCAAGCTCTCGTGCACAATCGAATTCAAAATATGTGTGTAGCATCGCATGTGTAAACATTCACCATCTAACAGATTCCCAGTAAAATTTTTCAACTTCATTTTCATAGAGTTCAGAGCCGCATCATTTGCATTATCAACAGAAACTGTCAACGCTTTTTCTATACCCCAATCAACTAAACACGATGCAATGACTTCTCCAACTGTCTCCTCATTATCATTAGGTACTTCACAAAAGTTCAACATTTTCTTATGAAGCTCCCATTTGCTGTCAATAAAATGGACCTTCAGAACCATGTACTTGGTCTGTTGCATAGAAGTCCATGTTTGGGTAGTAAGGCAGACCCTCTGCAAATTTTCAATCAAAGCTTTTCAGTTGCTTCTTCTGATCCAAATAAAGCTGGTATGCATCTCGAGCAAGTGTTACTGGAGATGGGATATCAAAATCAGGACGAAGTAATTTCATAAAAACTTGAACTGATTTTCTCTCTATAAAGCTAAAAGGTAACTCGTCGATAATCATCATCTTAGTGCATGCTCTGATATATTCTGCTATACTTAACCACCCTTCCAAGGAATTCTCATCAGAACAACTTGGAACTTGGCTAGTTTCAAGACTCGGGTTCTCTTTCCTTTTGTGCTCAGATCTATGCGGGTTATTTTCAGTCATCAGTCAAATGATTCCATAAAATACTATCTCCGTGCTTGATATTATCCACACTGAATTCCTCCCCACAGTAATTGCATTCATATCTAGGCTCGATAAGGCCATCATTTTCAAGTTTAATGAAGTGATCCCATATCGTTGGTAGTGATCCAGGTTGTTTTCCCTTAACGCCTGCACTGAATTTAGGAACTGGTGGAAGCTTGTTAGTTTGGGAAGTTTCAACAGGATTAGGATGAGGGTTGAATCATTTGGTAGTGATCCAGGTTGTTTTCCCTTGACGCCCGCTCTGAATTTAGGAACTGGTGGAAGCTGGTTAGTTCGGGGAGTTTCAACAGGATTAGGACGAGGAGTTGAATCATCTGGTAGTGATCCAGGTTTTTTTTCCCTTAACGGCCGCACTGAATTTAGGAACTGGTGGAAGCTGGTTAGTTCGGGGAGTTTCAACAGAATTAGGATGAGGAGTTGAATCATCGTCCATCTCAACCCTATGAATCAAATTGAGTCTGAAAATAAAAATTAGAACATTGCAGTTACAATCAACACAGCATCAAAAGTATCCAATAATTCTCACGAATAACCTCAAAGCATCAGAAATTGCAAGCAGCCAGCCTATATGACAAAACTTTCCCAAGGCATAAATCTGGGGATCAATATACATGTCAATGTCATCACTATTTTCTGGTAATTTTCAACCTATATGCCACAGGTAGACTTGCAATTCTAAGAAATGGAAAGCTGCAAATACCCATCACCCAATTTACAGATTTATGCTTTTATCACTCACACCCCTAACAAAAAATATACAAAAAAATAAAAAAAATTCTCCATTTGGGCATGGACAAAAATCATCAAACTTGCTAGGTAACCAAAAAGAATTATCCTTTTCATTACCCCGCATATAAAGTTCCAGTTAGGGCACAAAATCTTCCAAAGTTTCTATTTTTTTACCCTTCTAGATGGTGACAATAAAAAAATAATTATGGTGGAAGGAGAAATAACCCAGAAATGGGGTACATTGGAAGATAAACTCACCGGTTCCAGCTCTCAGGCTGCACAGTGCAGACCAAGTTTCGAGCTTTTGAGGTGAGAGAAATGAAAGGGCGAAGAAAGCCTGCTGCAGTCTGCAGGCATTAAAAGGGTTTAAGCTTTTTACGCTCCCCCATGGTTTTATAAAGACCCCGCCTTTTTGCTTTTTCCCCCCAAAGTTCCAAATTTCCGATTCTTATTATTTTGGGCTAACTATATTTTACCCTTCAAATTTAAGGTAGTTTTAAAAAGTGGAAATTGTAACAATAGTTTATTAACTTTAATTAAATTGAAGCAATAATCTTTTAATTAAAAATTTATTATCCTTGATCCCTCAATTCATTAAAATATGTAGCTATAGTCTTTTTCGTCAGCTTCATTAGAATTTTGTCAAAATAAGTTATGTTGAAAGAAACATTGCTACAATTAGGGTCCCTCAACTCATCAAAACTTGTAGCTATGGTCATTTTCGTCAAATTAGTAAGAATTTTATCAAAATGAGTTATGTTAGAAGGATCATTGCTCCAATTGGCTTAAAATTGAGGGACCATTTCTCTAGTTAGATTATAGTTGAGGAATCAATGATAATAAATTTTTAGTTAAGGGACTATAATTGACATGTATCCTTGATGACTTGTCTGGCCTTGATGCGTCATATGTCACGTAAGCCCTCGGCTGTCAAACTTTAATGTGTTGGTGAACATTTATTTCTGACATTGCCTCTCTCCTAAGAAAGAAGAGTGGAAACTTTCATTAATTGCAAAGTATTTACATTGCTCGAACACGTCCAGCATCAACAAAATAATAATTATACAATGGACTGATTTCTGTCCTTGCTATAATAAGATTACCAACAAAAAATAATCGGAATCAAAAGCAGGCGATAAAAGCAAACTTCACGATCGCCAGATGACATAGTACACGATGCAACGGACTGTTTGTCCTTGCATTTCCTGTACAAACTTAAGCTGCTTAATTTCCTGAGCTCCGAAAGATTTCATCGACGTGAGCTACTGGCACGTAAACTGCATCCTCCAATGAGCTGTGCGATCGGCCATAAAACACGTAAATAACGACTCCTACTAGCAGCCATACAGCAACACGCGCCCAGGTGTCCGCCCTGAACACGAAACAATACATGGCATTGTACAAGGAAAGAATAAATACAGACAACAGATTAGACACAGGGCATTCAGCAGATATCAAGGAAACTTCGTTTGCATTTTATAAATTCTTTTGCAAGTGATTTCCCAGTGCAAACACAATACGAATTACCTCAATTCTGATAATATTAAAAGCGAAAAATCTATCAGAAACGAAAACGACAAGGTAATTAACATTAAAAAGAAATGGACTATTTAATTTGATAGTTACTCGAGATTAATCAGTAGGTAGACGTTGATGAGAATGCAGACAATAGGTAGCACTGGGACAAATGGGCATAAGAAACCTGAAGGGAAACCAAAACATCACTGTTATTAAATAGTCAAATAGCAGTTTCCTCAATGAACACTAACCTAGCCATTTAATCCAACGTAACTAAACACAAGACGAAGATATTAGAGTTTCTTTATTATTGGTCTTAATATTCTAATCGCTGCAAATGAAATCACGTTTTAAGTATTAGCTAGTCAAGCCTACAGTAACCAAATTAGATAACCAGCCTCATGGGATTCTTTCGAGAAAAGCTGGCCACATCTACTACAGCCAAGCTGATACATATATGTGTGTACGTATCTATAACTAGTAATATACACTTTACATGTTCTATGTACAGCCTGCAGACAAGGTTGCATCCCTGAAGACTGTTAAGTGAAATTCGTACCAACGTAAAATAGTGAGCATACCTCCTGTGTGCCCAAAGGTGTGTCGTGCATCATCTTGATCAATACATGTGAGCACAATCAGACCTAATAAAAGAAGAATACCGCCACCCCCACATAATGTATAGCGAAGAAAGCTGAAATCGAAACCAAGAATATTTCTGTAGATTAAGGAATAGAGAAAGTAACACATAAAGCATATTAACGTAAATAAAAGAAAAGCATAATCAAAACCACAAATCTTGGCATATAAATTTAGGAATATAGAATGCCTCTAGATTTTGTTTTTGCAGCTAAAAATTGAATCATGCAACCAGAAAAATATCATTCTCAGAACTATGTCTAGGACCGAAATTCACCCACCTGGGGAGGGCCAAATCTGATGCTGAATATGTCAGAAGGAGCACGCCAACACATGTGAACATTATGGTCCAGGCAGCAACTTTACGCCTATTATCTTCACTTAATGTGTCTGTAATAACGAATACACAGTGAAAAAACATTTCAGTAAAAGCCTGCATAACAGAAAAATAGAGCAGAAACTATGAAGAATATTTATAAGGTTGTTTCTGATACAAATGTAAAGACACGTACATCTCATTGTCATACATACTTTATAGACATGCATAGGTACAAGGAAACATTCTCTTGCCCGACTGTGAATGTGGACTATTTATAAGGTTGTGCCTTGCCTGAATGTTGGGCCAGATTCAGATTATGGAAACATAACTACGATAATAGGACATTTTTGTGTATGTGTGCGTGTTTCTGTATGACCTTTCTACTGCTGCAGTGGCTAAATCTAGTATACGAGACTCTAAGGTCTTACAGTTAATAAGAGGCAGTCGCTTTCCGATCAGAGGAAGTTCAACCATGATATCCACTTTCTCAAGTAGAGGTTTGGTACTCTCCTCCGAAGAACTAACATTAATCTTAGTCTTAGGATCGTCCTCTTTGACCTCTTGAGAATTCCTTCCATGCCGCAACCGCACTGAATCAATGGACTCGCGAAGAGATGAAGGCAAAGGCACCTCATCTGGTGGAACATATCTGATTATAAGTACAGATATTGCTACCATAGTGAATGCAACAAGTGTACCCACGCTAACCTGCACAACATAGGTAACTATCTAAGTCAGTCTAAACATCTACATTCACTATTACAGAAAAAGGTGGGTGTCAACATCAATAAGGGTTAAACACATCGATTTCCATCTCAAAGTGAGTTCCTTGAGTCATTATCATGATCCAGAAAATAAAATCCTCAACGGTGTCAGAATTTGTTAAAGGATATTAATATTATCGAGGATCCATTATTGTGGAAATAAAAGAAAAGATTTCAACGCTAGTTCACATGCAGGGAGAAACCCCCTTATAAAGAGAATGTCTTGTAAAGCACAAATAAAGCATTAACATTAAGAATACTCGCATGTCTTTTAGCATAACAAAGAGTCAACAAGTTATCCACCTTATCAACAACAATGCCAGATCTTTCCGTGAAGGTCAACTTACCATTCCTGCCAACTCTGAAACATCCATGAAGAAGGCCAAGACTGCAGAACAAATCCCAGTTGCTAATGTACTCTTGACAGGAGCCTGAGTTTTTTTATTAATATCCGCTAAAAATGGCGGCAACAATCCATCTCTAGACATTGCCATCAGGATTCGTGGCTAAGAAACACAAGAAAATATCTTCATCAGTGGTACAGTACAGGTTTGGTAAGGAATTCATGGACAATAAACCAGCAGACAAGACCTGAGACGATACACGATACATCTCCAAAAGGAGGAGATAAAAGGAAAAGGAAAGAGATCAATGAATTATACCTGAGGAAGAATAGAGCCCATCAATGTTGAGCAGAGAGCAGTAACGGCTCCAACAGTTATCACATACCTTCAACCATAAGCAGGAAAATAACTTAGTTTCTCAAAGAAATGTAACAAAAAGGTAATCCCCACAATATTATTCACTTACGCTGCCCACTGCATCCCATGACTAGCAAATGCACTGGAAATGGGTGTATCAGGATCCATTGCATAATAAGGCACTAAACCAACAATGACCATCGAAACCAACATATACAACGCACAGCAAATAGATAGTGAAGCACCAATACCGAGTGGCAAATCTCGTTGAGGATTCTTCACCTTTTGATAAACATGAAGGCATAATTCAGATTCTACACAAGTTAAAACATCTCCACAAAAATGATAAGATAGATATTTTGGATGACATATCAAGAACATATTTACCTCTTCAGCAGTGCTGGCAACTGAATCAAAACCAATGTATGCAAAGAAGACAGTTGCAGACCCAGCAAGCATACCATTCACCCCAAAGGGGAAGTACCTGTTACATGGATAAATAGGAAAGAAATTCAAATTTTATTTTTGAAAATTACATGAGTTGATATAGGAATAGGGATGCCAAATACCCAGTAGGAAGTTCATATCCAGTCCAACCAGACTTGAAACCCAGATAAGTACCAGCTACTACAACAAATATCATTGCACATGCATTTGCTATCGTCACAATGCCTTGTGCTACTGTACTCTGCATAAATGAAGTGTTCCATTAAAGAAAATAAAGAGAATATTTATGAAACAGAAGAAAAAATATGTTTGCCAAGTTTAATGATTGATCTGATACACTAGAAAACAAACGAGATATACGCATACCTCCTTTATTCCCACACACAAGAGCCCTGTAACAATAACTACTAGAATTGCTGCACACGGGTCAACCACCAGACCAAGTGCAGGAATATGTTGCCGGGCTATAAAAGCAGGCAGACTGCCCTCTCCTCCGAAAAGTAATGCCTTCAGAAAGAAAAACAAGCCCATTTAAAGATATATGTCCCATACTTCTCTTAAAAGATTGTCAGAGCATGCAGGAAGATCTTTTTATTTGAGCGGATATTATAATCTTTCTTCAAGAATACATAAATTAGATATTTTTAAGAACTGTACCAGATTAGGTGATATGCCCCGAGCAACAGCTGAGCCACCAATTGTATATTCTAGAATCAAAGCCCAACCGACTAACCAAGCAACACTGCAAACAATGATAGTTTTATCATCACGAACTGACGTAAAAGAAAATTTTCAATGTAAATAGTTTTGTACAACTGTGCAAGCATGTATTGTTGAACAAGCATGATAACGTAATTCTTTTCTTTTCCAATTGCTATGCTCAACACTTTAATGACAGAGAAGGAATGAGAAATTACCCTTCTCCAATGCATATATATGTATAGTGGTAGGCACTCCCTGCAGAAGGGCACCGACTTGCAAGTTCAGCATAACAAAAGGCAGAAAGGGCTGCCGCAATTCCAGCTATTAGAAAGGAAATTGCTAGTGCTGGTCCAGAATGCTCTCTAGCAACTGTTCCAACAAGAATATAGACTCCTGCTCCAATCGTTGAGCCAACCCCTAATCAAAGTGTATGATAACCAACAGTTACTTATATGACAAAGACAAAATAATTCATGATAAAAAAACAGAAGTTGCCTGTTCCATTATTTCAGTACCGAAATGTGCGTATAAGGAACACTAAGCCATAAATATCCATTATGTAGAAACTAAGAAAATATCATATAGAAACTAATAAGAATATGAGTCAACAATATTAAAATGCAAGGATTAGTAGTAAGTATTCTACAATGACGGGCGCACAGCTACAAGAAGAATCTTAAAACATACCATAAACCTAAAACTTAAAGTGAGGCACCGAACACACCAAAAGTGTTTTTGACTACATTTGACAGGAAAACTTAAAAGTGCTTCTAGTTTATATGAAAAGCACTTCTAGCCGGTGGCGTAGCCAGGAATTGCCTGGGAGGGACGAAATTTAAAAGGGTGAAAGGTCCCAGAAAAATGCAAACAACCAAATCTTTTTAGATAGTAGATAAAATTAATGTCGTTCTTAATTTAGCAATACAAACAACTTACAATTATTGTCTTTCATGTCATGAAAACGTCACATAGGACGCTCATTATCAAGACATCTCTCTTAATATAAACAACTATACCCAAGAATGATTGATCACCCATTTCATCATTCCCTTTGACGAGTGACATATCATATATGAATATAGCAGCCAACCGAATATTCCATCAGCATCATCATCTCATCAAAAATTACAAAACAGATAATAAAATATATGATTGAAAAAAAATAAGAGGGGGAAAGCAGCAAGCTTTTACCAACTGCAACAAGATGGGGAACAGTCAACTCCTTCGCCAATTGATGACCCCCTGACTTCACATGAACAGAATCCACCTGCTTCCGCCGTATCAGACTATTCCGACCGCCCCATGAACCGCCGTTTCTTCCACTTTCTCCGCCGCCCCCTTCCCCATTTGAATCAACCAATAAACCCATCAAAAAAAAAAAAAAACAAATTTTCTCCCGGAAAGCTCCAAACTTGGATCTTCCCACGCTGATTTTCCAAATTTTCCTTTGTCCGAACCAAAACTTACGAACTGGGTTTTTCTATTTCGATTGGCACTTTGACCCCAAAGGGTAAAATTCCACAATTTAATCTGAAAAATTGAAAATTTATGTACACTAAAATTCAACCTGCCGGCACACTCCCGGATACATAATATCTGATGCAGATTTCTGAGAGTTTTGCACCGAAAGGGCAAGCTGGCAGATTAAAGGTAGGAAAGGGAGGATTTTTGTCCCCTTTTTCCCTTTTTATTTTTCGTTTTATTTTTTTTTGGGTTGGTGTTTGTTGTTTGTGTAGATATCAATCACAAACAATCTGAGATTCTGAAGTTGGTGTTTTTTCTAATTTCTCTTCTTTTTTTCCTGTTTTTTTGGTTAACTTATGGAGGGAATTGAATCAGTCAAAAAGTAACATGGAATTTGGATTTGGGTTGGTATTGTTCCCACAATCTTATTGGATATGAAAAAGGCAGTGTAAATGTTTATTCTATTTAGATTGCGTTGTCGGTCCCAAAATAATTAATTCGATATCTAAGTTGTTATTTATTTATGAAAGTTAAACTTAAAGAACTATGAATTAAATTAAATTGAACATTATATATTGTAGTGCTTGTACATCTAAAGCAAGAAAATTCCACAGAATTAAATACAAGCTAATTCGAACCGAATTGTCATTTTGTGGGAATCTTAGAGATTCTTATATCTTAATCATTCATCGTATATCGTGCGATCAGAAATTATTTGACTTTTTTTTATTTAAAATAACACAAATAGTATCTGATGGAAATTGATCGTACGATGTACAATGAACAGTTAAAATGTAGAAATAAGAATCCGAAAAAGATCCTCACAAATCGAATCCGAAGATGAACCTCTTCTTTTTATTTGATGCGTCGATGAAAGAAAAACAAATCTAAGCAAAGTAAACTACTAAAGCTTTGGTTATTAAATTTTTAATATAATCTACTTACTACCGGCTCATACGTTTAAAAAAAAAAAAAAAACTAACGAAAAGTCAAAAAAATACTTCATTTTTAATGAAAAGTTCTTTTTAAATGTATAGTGAATAGTACCAGAAAAATGTATAAATATAATTTTTCGTTAAAAATAAACAGTACCAGAGTGTTTTGTTAAAAACTCCAAAAAAAAAATCAACTATCTTAATAAATAAGTTAGAGATACCCATGAGTAATCGATGCGCGTGGGACTGAATATTACCCATAAGAAATGGGCAAGTCGGAAATCGCGATCTTGTCTCATTTTACGAAAGTGACATCGGCACGTTTATTGGCAAAATGCCAACCCAAATAATTCATATGGCGATGAATGATTTAATATTGAATTAAACAAAAAGAAAACTAACGAAAAGTTCAAAAAAACTTCTTTTTTAATGAAAAATAATTTTTAAAGGTATAATAAATAGTAATAGAAAAATATATAAATATAATTTTTCGTTAAAAATAAACAGTACTGGAAATGTTTTGCTAAACTTCTCTTAAACAAAAGCTTTGTACAACTTGCTTCTTGTTTTTTTCACTTGGTTCCCTGAACACACGTTTTCCAAGAGTCAAATAATGTTGGGATATCTTTGACAAAAATAAATAAATAAATAAATAATGTTGGAATACGGTTAAAAGTTAAAACAATCGGAAATTAAATTTTTATTAAATTAATAGACTGAAATATCTATTAAAATATCACAACGACATAGCAATAAAAATTTGACGACACAATGACAAGATATTTGACGATTATTGAAAATGCATAATTTTGGCAAACTTCCAAATAATATTGTGTTGACCATTAGTTGGAGTCGGTTATTCAGTTACGCATCTGTGTGTTTGTTGTGTATTTATTTCTCGGATTGTGAGGACGGAATGCCCCTCCCTCCTCCCCACATGAACTAAATCAATTTGCTTCCTTTGTGCTTATAATTAGAATCACTCTGTACAGAGCATCTCTGCAAAAAAAAAAAAAAAAATGAAATTCTATGAAACCGCAACAAACAATTTTGAGTAAAAACTTTTATTTATCTTTTAAGTAGCCAAGTATTATTTAAGAGTATCCAAAATTCCAATCTTTCACAAACCTACGACCAAGAATTTCTAAAGAAATGTATTACCACCACCACCCACCCCGCCTCCCCGGCGCCGGGGGGGGGGGGGAGAAACCAAACGAGTTGCATTAGGAGAATTAATAATAATAACAGCATCGACCCTGCGTCCCTACCTCAGATTTTGTGACAAAACTTTAACTCCATTATTAAGACATTAAAAAATCATGTGATCAAATGTCACGCAGGTTAAAATTTCCACGTGGCATTGTTAACATTTTCCCTCTTAAAAAGGGAAAAATAAAAGGACGTACGAGCCAAAACTCGGGCGTGGGACACATTTATTTTTTCCATCAAAGCTTAATAATCGTTGAATTTATTTGTTTATAAGTTGTTTTATTAAAAGAACCCAAGTAGCTTAACACGTACATTGTATGTTATAAATACCACTCAATTGTACTGACACTCTCACTCATCTATGGAAACGAGGATCCTCTCTGGATCCTCTTTGTGAGAATAATAGGAATCCTCAAATCGTATCCGTTTGTTGTACATCGTGCAATCAATTTTTATCAGATACTATTCATATTTAATTTTAAATAAAAATATTTAAAATAATTTTTAACCACACGATGTACAATGAATGAACACAATTTGAGGATTCCTAAGATCCTTACAAAGAGGATCCGAATCATTCCATCTATGGAAAGAAAGAGTAGCCATTTTAACAAACAAAAAAAATCCTGTTTCGGTGAATTTTCTTATTTGAACATGAAATCCTCCAGCATCAAGCCTTGAATAGAACAACAACAACAATAACAACAAAGCATTTTCCCACTAAATGGGGTCGGCTATCTTTTACTATGAGTTTCATCAAGATGCTAAATATGGTGCGTCAAACCTTGAATGATACGAAAAATATTACACCAGGATTATGAGTGGTGAGAAAATCACACTAGGAACCAAATCGGAGCCGCACCCGAAGGCACAACAATTTTGTACATGCACTGGCCGCGTCACCCGTCGCACCAAATGCGTTAACGTTTGCAGCTTACAAACTCAAAAATTACTCTCTAATTCAACAAAACATATAACGTTACAGAAAAAAATAACAGCAGCCATGCTTTTCATACATTCTTTTATCACATACCTTGCATCTACTCACATTCAAACCGATAAACATATCCTCCATGTCAATCATCTTGCCTGGGACTCCTACTTCTACTCCTACCTCTTGCATCACCACCATCCGAAAGCGGGACCCAAATGCTTTGACTTCTCTCGCCTCCATTTTCCCAGGTTCGTTGCCTTACACTCCTGTCATTTGTATCCCCTCCGTCAGAAAACTGGCCCCACACACTCCGAGTCTTTTCCCCTCCGCTAAGTTCCTCGTCACAGCCCGCAACTGTCTTCAGCAGCTCCGACTGCAGCAGTGGGCAGTTTTCCTTGAGATACTCAAAACCATCTGATTCCATGACGGCTGCATCAAATAGGTCAATCAGAAAGTGTAGAATTGATGAGTGAGCACAAAGACTTAGGAGACTGGCATGTAAAGTGCAATAGGAACGACAGGCACCATTCTTGATTCCCAGGTTTTCAATATCTTCAGGATCCCTGAATTTTGATCATAAGATCATAACTCACTTGTAATCTAAGCTTAACATTTTTATATTTGCATAACTAAATAAAATGACAAAGAAAATTTAAAGTGAATGCACAATCGTACTGCAGATATCACAAACAAAAGCATATCATTATTGGTTGTATGTAATACACTCCCACAATATGTATGTCAGACTCAATGTTATATGGCCGGTCCCACTTGCCCGTTGTTTGATTACTCATGCAAAACCTCAATTAGTTTTGGTGAGCAACATAAACTTAACTAGGACCTACAAGTTATCCTACATATGAAACACTTGAAGCTGCTAGAAAATTCAGAAAGCTTGAAACTGAATCAGAATCAGATAACTTCCCTACTCCTAGCATCCTCAATCTGTCCTTTTGCTATGGTAAAAGGGTCGGCGTGAAGTTGGAAGATAAGTACCACCTATGTTGCTTATGCACTAATTGATTGGGTCAAGCAGCTGCCTGCGTGTATTTTTTCATAGGGACAGATTGAGAATGGACATCCCAATTGAAACAAATCCTTTTTTTTTACAGGAAAAAAGAAAATTTATCACAAAGAGAGAAAAGTACAGAAAAATAGACAAGATGTCCCCAAGAACAAAGAAACTAGAGAACTGCAAAAGGATAACCTATTGAGGAAGAAGACAAAGAGGTCTTCTCCTCTGATCCATGTTGCAAGTGTTAACCTTCCTATTAGCAATAACCAACCCATGCTAACAACCAAACCTTTGGAGGTACTTTCGTCCTCCAAATTTCATTTAAGGGGATAAACGGAGAAAGAGAAGGGTTGTCTGTCAAATATCTCGAGCAAATTTGACAAGAAAAGACCCCTGATGGCTACCTTCCCCTATCCATCTCTCATGAAACCAGCACAACTCTCTCTAACCAAGACAGAAAGGACATGAGCTCCTCAACTTCCAATTCATTCATATTTCTACAAAATCCAAACTCAAAAGTAACTGAGAAGGAATAACATATGGCCTAGCTATGGAAAATTGAGATACTGTGATAGACTGTATAGTCTAGGAAAAGAAAGGCATAAGGCAATTCCAGCACCTACCCCTCTTCCCAAAACCTGACCCTTTCGTCATTACCCACCACAAATTGGCAGCAAGAAGAAAACAAGTTAACCCCTAGAGAAACGTTTTCGTCCTCTATTTTATATAAAAGAGAGAATTTACATAAGTTGATAAGAGTGACTATATTGGAATCCCAGCCATTGCACTCACTATTTGTTTCTAATAACAGTATAAAGCATACCAAAAGGACACACACACACACGACTTGCATTAAGGAAGAACCACGAAAACAGAAAATTAAACAGGGAGAGCATACCAACTAGGTTTTCAGCAGCAAACTTTAGGCAAACAGACTTTAGATCCATAGCACGATAACGGTCCGCCAGGGCCAGAATAATGGCAACAGAATTAACAGACATAATCTTGCAGAGAACAGATTCACACATCAGTCTGAGTCGAGGTAACCCATATTTGTCTGATGCAGCAAGCAACTTGGCAGCTAATCCATCGGATAGAGAAGACATGCACAGTGAACTTGCATCTGACAACTCTTCATCTTCAATAAGGTTATCTGTGTATATGAAGTGTAACAACGCCTGTTCAGAAAGCACAAAAGACATTAGACAGGAATGCAGGATGAACTTTGCTTCATAGGAAGCAAACTACTTAGGATAATGTGGTACATTATATTATTTCCAACTGACATACTACAACAAATACAACCCGCTCTTACAAAAGCATAATTGGACAAGGAAAAGAAATAATTGAGAAGCGTTACCTTAAAGACCTTGGGATCTGTATCTGTAACAACTACATCATGATTCTCTTCTTTCATTCCATCGAAAAATTCTTTTTCAAATAAAGGAGATCTAGCTGCCAGTACTAACTTGTGGGCATGAAACCTTTCTCCACATACATTGAAAGTAACATCTGAACCTTCCTCATTCTCCAAAAGCATACCAAAATGATCTCCAATATCAGAATCGGGGACATGTATGGAGTGCAATCTCGAACTATCTATTGCAGAAACCACAACACCAACAGTGCAATTAATTTTCAAGCAATCATCCTTGAGGAAACTAGATGATTCGAGCAGTGTCCGTCTGAAAAATCGTTTGTAGCCCCTAAAATCCAATTGCAAATAAGTTTATTTTAAAATGCATAACATAACGGAGTTCAAATAGCATTACGTAAAATCTACTTATCAACTCTGTTAGTAGGCAAATCCTATCCATTTCTAAGATAAAGACACAATTCATTACAAATGTCAATCCTCCCATGCCCACCAGTACCAAAGTAGCTATTCAAAACCCTATTCCCAATCTAACAAACCGCCAGTCTTATCGAAAAATCATTCAATCACAACATGCGTAAACTCATTTTCAATTAAGTAAAGCATCGAATTAGCAAAGAACTGACGGAAAAAAACCATTCATTAACAACATACGTAAACTCATTTCCAATTGAGTAAAGCATAAAATCAGCGAAAAATTGTGAAAACCCATTCATTCACAACATAAGTAAACTCATTTCCAATTGAGTAAAGCATAGAATTAGCGAAAAATGGTGAAAACCCATTCATTCACAACATACATAAACTCTTTCTAATCAAGTGAACCCAGAACAACAAACCAGCAAAGTGAAATTACCCACCACATGCTGCCCCTATACTTGAGGGTGTAAGGCCCGCTTTCGAGCGAGCGATCGAAGTGGCTATGGACCTTGTGCTTGCCATTAGGACCCTGATCAACGAGTGTCAATTCGAAGAGAGCTCGGACGTCGGTGCCCTCGGAGGCGAGGGCAATGAAGACGGAGACGTAAGCTGAGTTATCCTCAGGGTTTTTACCATCAGGGTAAAAATAGATGGCCCATTGAAACCCCCCGACGGTGAAATTCTCACTGGCAATGTGCTTTCCGACCCCAATTCCTTTGGCCAAGGAGTACCCTTTGATGACGAAGTTGTGGGACCCGTTAACGGTTTCCGTCACGAAGCGCGAGCTGGACGGCGACGCCAGAGACCGGCTGCTCTTCTGCCTGCCGGATATCATCTGTTTCCGAATTGGGGATTGCAAATTCCCAATTTTACAATTTTAGAATTCAAGCAGTAACAAAAGCAGGTCAAAAGCTTTGGACTGGAGAAATCGATTGATTTTTTTCTGAGATTTCTTGCGATTTCTGATATTTTTTGTTCTTTTGATGTGTGGTTTCGGCGGTATTGATGGATTTTCCCTGGGAAATTGGGATTGTGTTTTGGCTTGGGGAAGAAGCCGATTTGTTATGCTTCTCAAAGTTTCTTTTTCTTTTTCTTTTTTTTTAATTTGTTTTCTTTCTTTCTTTTTTAATACTCGGGTAGACTTCTTTTCATCTCACCACGCACGCCAATACCTTATTGAGGTTTGGACTTATTCGTAGTAACCCTCTTAATAACCCTCTTTTGAGTATATCAATATTTTTAGATTAAAGAGGGGAGTTCGGCTAAGTTACATAATAAGTAATCTAATTTGGTATCGAAATCGTCATTCATGAGATTCAAACCTAAGATATCTCACTTCCAAGTGAAGAGGAATATCAATAGACCATAATACTGAGTGACAATAACCCTTTTGTTCACATGTGGAGGAGTAGGAGCTACAAGTCAAAACACCTTACGTTTCGCAAGCGAATCGAGTTCGACTTGGATTGCTTGTTTCCAGTTTGATCAATCAGTTTTACGTCGACATTCATCAACGGAACGCGGCTCAATGTCATCACTCAACATGATCTCAGTAGCTACTGCATATGTTAATATATCGTCGACAGTAGACCAAAATCTCAAACTTAGCCACACATCATCTAAGCTAGCATAATAGACTAAAATCTCACGATTCTCGGGAGGAAGATTCATCTCTTCAAGACGCTTCCATAATCTGGAATTTCCTCATGAGTTAGATAGAATGAGTAAGCGTTAGTCGAATTCACGGTAGGCTCTTCAGGACCTTATGTCGTGGATTTCCTCTTCTAGGGGTGTGAATCCTTTGAACCAAGAGGTATGCCAAGCTGTTGTGTAGGGGTAGATGATTAGATAGCCGCTAATGTACGTGGATCACCAAGATTAGCGCATCGGGCCTTCAGGAAGGAAGTCCGTCGTACATTTGGTACATTCATCTTTGCATGCGTATTTGCAGCTGGAATATGTGATCTTATCATGCGCGCTAGATCGGTGAAAACATCTAGCATGCTCTGAGCTATGCTCTATGCTCTGGAGATCTAATATGTGCTGCACTTCAGTTTCAGACTGAGCAGTTCGAGGATCTAAATGAGACAAAGTGGGAGTCGTCCACGATAATTCGCGTCATTCTTCAGGAACATTGACGTTCTTATCTCCCCCCCTAATGACAAGAAGACTATTTCACAGAAATGACAATCAGCGAAACGAGCGGTAAACAGATCGCCACCCTATTTATCATCGTTCGATGAGTTTAAATTTTTTAGTTTGTGTTTATTTATTACATAGATCTTGAATTTAAACTCATCTGACAATGATAAATAAGGAGGTGAGCAAAAATATTCCTAATTCATAATGTGGGATTTGGCTGTAATACTTATATGTATTTAATACAATTACTACACGTTCATACAATTACTATCCCAACGTGTAAGTATTGTAGCCATAATGCTAAGTAAACAAATTTTAGACCAAATTTACAAACTATATAATGTGTTACCAATAAAAAAAAAAATATGTTAATCAACACTTAAGTAATAATTCAATTATCAACAACAATGTTATATAGTTTACACAAATTGATCTCCCGAGCATTACCCAATCCCATAAGTGAGAACAAGAAATTATATTTGATAATTCAGGCCACTTCGTTTGCGTCTACAATTAGATGTTATAATCTCTAAATCTAGTACAATTATGACCTAATTGACATTAAATCAAATGAAAAGGAAACCATTATTTATGTGTTACCATTTGGTGAAATGGGAAGTAGTTAATAAAAGTAAGGAGGAAGGGGGTTAAGGTGTGGGGAATTTGAGGAAACGGAATGAAGTGTTACTGGCTAAGTGGTTGTGGAGATTCTCAAAGGAATCAAATTTTCTCTGGCACAAGGTGATAAGAAGCAAGTACAAGTTGCAAGATAATGGGTGGGATGCAAATCCTTCCACTGCGTGTTTCAAGTCGTAGCCCTTGGAAACATATTTCATCTGGTCTTCAATTGTTCCTAAAGTGCTACAAGTTTGAGGTGGGCAACCAAATCATTTCAAGTTTAGCGGATTTTTCTCTTCATTCTTTGCGCTAGAATTTTGATTTCAGAAGAAATTTGAATGAGTTGGAGATAGTAGAGGCGCTAGGTTATTACAAAAGGTGGAAAATGTTCATTTGATTCAACCAAGAACGGATAACAGAAGGTGGAAAGTAGACTTATCAAGATTGTTCACTTGCAAATCCTATAGCTCTTTCTTGAGCAACAATGGAACTGTGCAACATTTTCCACCCTTTTCTCAAATTTGGAAATCAAAAGCTCCTCCGAAGGTCAAAGTTCTTGTGTGGTTAATGGCTAGTGGGAAGGTCAACACTTGTGATCAAGTTCAAAGGTGAAGATCTTTTATTTGTATTTCTCCTCATTGGTGTAGTTTGTGTAAATCTAAGGAGAGTGCTAATCATATTTTTCTCCATTGTTCTTACTCAATACAGTTGTGGTGGACATTGGTTCAGGAAGTTAGAGTTAGTTGGGTCATTCCAAAGGGTTGTTTCGAGCTTCTAAGCATCAATTTTGAGGCTTTAGGAAAAGGGAGGAAAGCTAAAGCTTTGTGGGGCTGTTTGGTGTTGGCAGTTTTTTGAAACATTTGGTTGGAGCGTAAAAGAAGAGTTTCCAAGGATTATAATTGAGTGGGGGTAACAGAACTATAGGGTAAAGTAGGATACCGGGCAACCCTCTGGGCATCGATTTCGAATGAGTTCAAGGATTATTCTCTTTCTCATATAGTTTGGGATATGTTAGCATTCGTAAAATGATTTTGGTTGAGGTTATATTACTTGTAATCAGATCTATTTGAGAGGTCTTCAATAGCTTTGCCACATGGTGGATTTCTTATACACTATTTTGTAAGTCTTGTTTTTATTTTAATAAAGTGTTATCATTTCTTCTCAAATAAAAAATAAAAAATAAAAAAAAAATAAAAAAAAAACAAACAAACAAACAAAAACAAAATGTGGCCTCGAGTTGGGAGGGGAGGGGAAGGAGCCTCGAATGGGGGTGATAACTATATTTTAATTTATATTTTGGTTTTGTTTAATATTTCGGGTTTTATTGTATATGTTGATCTGATAGTCTGATAGACTAATTTATATGTCGAAAAATGCTAGCTGTATTGTGAGGCATTTGGTGTTACAACGGATAAGAAGTCCTTAGCAAGTAATTATTACTTTTGGTTTTTTTTTTTTTTTTTTTTTTTTTTTTGAAAGAGTAATTGATGCTATAACTTTGAATTCAATATCAAGGGTTAAAATCAAATTAAATATTAAGAACTTCGATTTGTGTGTGTTCTCTGTTCTAAAGTGAGGAGAAATTTTTCTGTGTTCGGAAGAACTACCCATGAATCTAAAAATCAACATATGCACTTGAATAATCTGACGATACCAAAAAGGTTTAATTTAGGTTGAACTTGAACACATTGACTTACCAATAACTTGACAAACAAGGAACCTGGGGAAAGGCAAAGTTGCCAAAGAATCAAAAGTAGCAATCCAACCAGAAAAGCTCTGAAGAATATGACCGTCTTTCCGATCATCGGATTGATTTTACCGCTTTCCCGGCGTTCGACTTCATCATAATACTCGTAGATATCACGACTTTGCCTGGCACCTCCTAGTCCTACCGATGATTCATCAAAATCATCACGGAATATGTCCTCCATGTCTCGCTTATATACCAGACGGAGCCCACACCTTTTCACCTCCAAGACGGAGATGCTGGATTCGAAGGAAGCCTGAATATGTCTACATTTCCACCACTCACCTGCACACTTTGCAAACCATTCGCGCGATATGTAGCACAACCAAAGGTGATCTGACTCGATGCATATGTCTTTGGTGAAGGGAAGAACAAGGCCAGGGATCATCACCTTTGTCAGTATCAAACTCACACCGAATCTTTGGTTCATCTGTTGAATTCAAATCTACCCGGCGGATGGTTGCATTGTCGCGGACTCCAAAAACAGCTGATACAGCAACTCCCTTGAACTTACTACTGCACCAATGTGGACGCACCTCGATACTTAAGGAAGAGCCTGCACTCTGATACATGAACCACTTTGGAATTTCACTTCCAGAAATACAACTACTGAACGCAGCAAATGGTTCCTGTACAGTGATGAGTACAACTTTTATCACATGTTTACCAGCAGGATTATGTATGAAAGGTACGAGGATCGTTCTCATCCTGACATATCATGTGTTCACTAACACATAAGAATGAAAAAGTAAGTGGGACTTGTCGAAATTATGTATGCCAACCAGGTATGGATCAATCCCCCGCCCCCGCCCCCGCCTTGTTCATCCCATACTTTAAGAATCAAGTATGTGTTGTATGTGTGTGAGTGTGTGTGAGACAGAGAGAGAGACCTGAGAATCGGCCTTCATTGATGATTGAAGATACTTCCTCAGCATGAGAAATGTCAGGTTAATGCCTGGATTCCCTGCCAATCTATAGCAATTAATAAAACTGAACCCCACCCGCACCGAACTGCCTGCAGACAATGGATTTAAAACGTTTCAAGTGACGAACAATCTTGCGCCATTAATTCTCTTACGCTTGATGGAATGTCCAGCAATAGTTGAAGCCTCTTGAAACCATTTAAGTTCAGTTCCGTAAGCTTTGTAAGTTGACTGATTCTTGCAGGAACGCTGACGAAATTGTTTCTGTTTAGATGTAGCTTCACCAATGAGCTTAAGCAGCCAAGATCCGAAGGAAGTGTTCCTTCCAATAAATTGCAGTCACTTAGATCAAGTTCCGTTAGAGAATGTAAGCTTGACAAACAGTTAACCAGAAGCGCTATAGAATCTTGATGTCTTCTCATGACCAACGTAGACCAAAGGATGAAATCCAAGGTGTAGATGGCAGTCCATTACATCCGTGGAAAGATAATAACTTAAGGTTCTTCAAGAGTTTAAGGGAGGACGGTGCTTCTCTTACAGCAGTTCCACCAATATCAAGATCCTCTAATGATTCTAAATCCCCCAAGTTATCCGGCAGTTTTTCAAGTTTTGAGCAACCAGATAATGCAGGAACTTTAAGAGACCCCAACGCACAAATAGCGCTCGGAGGATTCACAAGGCCTTTACAGTCTCTCAGACTTAAATATTCAAGGCCTTGTAGGTGATCAATTGTTGAGGGAAGTTCTCGTATTGCTGTACCATCTAACGACAGGTTGAACAAGTGTTCCATATTTCCGACAATCTCAGGGAAATTTTTGAGTTTTGTGCACCGGAAAGAATGAAAATTCTAAGGTACTGCAGTTCGATGGAGATTGGAAGACTTCTAAGACTTTTATAATCTTTCAGATTCAACAAAACAAGTCTTTTAAGCCCTGTAATGGACGGGTGAATCTTGGTATAAACTTGTACAACCTTCGAGGATCAGCCTCTCAAGGTTTGGGACTACTCTAAAATCCGGGGTCTTGATGAGACTTCGAGAATAACTTAGCTGAATGATTTTCAACTTCTCCAGAGGCTTCTGTAAATCCAGAAGAAAGGGAAAAAAAAAACAATCAGAAAGGGAAGAGAGATTAAATTAGCATTTACTGATTTGCAAGCTTTTTGATGAAATCACATGTACAACAACCCACAATACCTTCATAACTTGACAGAGTTCTTCAATGCGGCTATCACACAACTTGAGTTCGAAAAGCTTTTCTGGTCGAAAACTTGATGGGAGAGATTTTGAAGGATATCCGTGCCATTCAAGAATTCTTAACTCATTTGAGAGATATGTAAGGTCTTCGGAAAGGTGCACATTACCTATTCTGAGAAACCGCAGTTTGTTCATTTTAGAGAAGGCATCCTCGCTCGAGTGAACCTCTTCGTCTAAAGGTGAAGTTAGGGCAAAGCCTTCAATGACAGCTTATAGTTTTGCTTAGTCATACGTTAGTTTCTGAATTCACACTGCAAATCTCCTACCTTATTATTCACTAGTACATCATAGACATCCTCGAAAAGCCACAACCTGCTGCGTTTTCCAGGGTCCTTACGAGATTCTTGGCGAACAATTTCCCAACCCATCTCATGTAGCAAATCATGCATCCATAACATGTTATACGAAACACTTATGAGAGATTTATCAATTAAAACTCTTATTCCAATATCTGAATGAAAGCCAAAGCTGTCAAGTATCTCTGTTACTCGAGCTTTGTTCTTCAACTTGAAGAAACAAGCGATATCTAGGAATATGTTCCTCTCCATCTCCTCTAGTCCTTCGAAGCTTATTTTAAGTACTTCAAAAACTGTTCTGTTAGGAACTTCTTTTAGTTTATTCAATGCACTTTTCCACTCAGATACAGTCCTGCCAAACAGAAAGGACCCCAAAACTTCAAGCGCCAACGGGAGACCATCTTTTTAAACGCTTTCCAACTAATGAGCATAAGAGATTCATCTTGATCCAATTCTTTGGCCTCGTATATTTGATCCACTCCATGTCGAAGAAGCAAATGCTCATCTCTAGTTGTTATGATGATTCTACTCCCCGAACCAAACCAATCATGTTTTGTTGCTAAATTTTCTAACAGTTCTGATTGATCCACGTCATCAAGAATAAGAAGAACCCTTCTATGACGCAATCTGGTTCTTATTACATCGCAACCTTTGAAGACATCCCATACATTTACATTTGTTTCCATCAGGATTTCTGAAATAATTTGTCTCTGTAAAGCAACTAGTCCACACTTTTCGGAAACCTCTCTGACGTTGGAAAGAAAGCTACTACCATCAAATTGGCCCGATACTCTCTCATACAGAACACGAGAAATAGTTGTCTTACCTATTCCTCCCATCCCGCAGATCCCTATAATGCGAACGTCATCTAACTCTGTACCTAAATACGTATTTAGTTCCTCCAGACGAGATTCTATTCCAGCTAGTTCTTTGGAAACTTGAGAGAATGTGTCCCTCAATTTACTCGATATTCCTTGAGAAATTTCACGGATAACTTCTGACTTATGTCTGCAGGACGAGACAATTCTATGTTTTAAGAAAGCAGTAAGCACAAGTCAATGAGTGAAAATATGCCGATGGAAGACAACAAAAGTTTGATTACCTATCCTGCAAATGCCATCCAGAGAGATTGGCTATCTCCGTCGTTGCAACCCTCCATCTCCGCACCTTCTCTACATTTCCCTTGAAAGATTCTTCGTAAGCAGCAAACGCTTTTCCACATCATAAAAAACAGGAAAAACAGTTTGTCCCAGTTCCTTCATGCATTCGCAAATCTTACTAAGCTCATCCAAACACCATGTCGAAGAAGCATAGTTTCGTGAGAAAACAACTACCGCAAACCTTGATTCTTCGATTGCTTTCAGGAGTTCCGGGGAAATGGATTTTCCTCTGCCAAGTTTGAGGTCGTCTCTGAAGGTCACGATTCCTTTGAGGTCGAAAGCAGCATACAGATGGTCAGTGAAGTTCTTGCGATTGTCTTGGCCTCTGAAACTAAGGAAGACGTCGTATATGCATTGAGTTGGATGCGTAGTGGAAGCCATTCGAAACTTGAGAGCTTGTCGGAGTCGACTTCCAGTCGTTCCCTGTCTCGCATAGTCAACGAGAGAAAACAGAGAAAAGGTTCGAAAGGACTGTTATGGCCAAACAGACGTGTTTTACAAGAATTACGGGTATTATTACATATTTGCCCCAAAAATTTTGGGGTTTTATCAGTTTGGGATTTCAGATTTTTCGGGTACCCAAAATGAGTGTGGTCTCTCTACGATTCCAAATTATTGACTGAAACCTATTTATAAACTTAATTTTTCTTAATTTTATTGTCATGATATGTGTCAAACAATGACTGAGCCACAAAGAAACCACACCAATTTTGGGTGCACAAGATCTTTCATGGTCGATCTAAACTTATGAAAGTGTATTTAATCAAGACAAAAAGTGATTTTCGTTACAAATATTAGAACCATAGGATGTAAGACAAATGGACCAACAATCCACTACCAATCAACATCGATTGTTGTTCCGAATTTGCATATTACCACACGCGACGTTTTATCCAAAAGACCAACCCATGTGCCACTCATCGACACCAAAGAGACGTATAGGTGTTGAACCGATGAACACCCCTACAACTTATTTCTTTTAGATGATTGCATCGGTGACTATCTTGTTATTGTGGTTTTGCGAGTCACTTTAATTTGCCTTCCGACCACCTTAACCCTGTTCGAGTTTGTAGCTACGTTTTCCCAAAACAAAATTTGACCAAAACATTTGTTGCTAGTTCTTCTGCCCAGTTCTTTTGCCCAAAACCGTTGAACTACAAAGAACTTCAGCTGAGAGATCGAAAAAGAAACACAGAACCGAATCGACATCTTAAATCTGTCGAAGTGCCTATTTAGAACACTTACAAAATCCAAGTACCTGTATATTGACAGCATTCAGAAACTACCATTCTTATTATCATAGAATTCTGGCTCAGATTCACAAGAATCGCGAAGCAAAACCAGTTCTTCCTCTCTCCCTAATGGCATCCTTCACCCGCAAACCACATTTTTCCCCACCGAAAGTGAAATATACCCACAAACAATTGCGAAAAAGAAGATGAAAACTCACAGTTGCACTCCATCAACTCATCTTCCACGGCCATTACAAGATCAAAAGATATGCGGTTAGCTGAGAAGGGATATATAATGGCGGAAGCCTGTTTTCTTAATAAGGGGCAACCAGAATCTCCAACCACAGCAATTATTTAGAGTCTTTGTCTTTAGACTTCTTTTGTTCAGAAACCCTTGCTCCCGTGATCTTACAAACAGGTTCATTCTTCGACTGCAGAAGCTTGAGATCTGGATGAACTTTGAGATCTCCCATTACTATCTTTTGGTTAACATCCAACTCACTCAGATCCACATCAATATATGGAGGAATCACATCAGCAGGACAGAGGAACTTTACGGTCCTCTTGATTGTGTTTAGACAACCATCTGCCAAATTGTAAAATGTCACGGTTTAGCTTAACTCGATAAGATTATCAAGCTATATGAATAAGAATGCAAACTGATCAAAAGTAACCAAAACAGCAAACTAGATTCTAAGTACAACAAAAACCATAAAGACCCTTCACGTACTAAATTTACAGTACAAAGTATGTAGCTTATAAATTATAATATGAAAAGTAAGCCATTATCAAATTCAAGTCTCCCCCTATAATTAAAACTCTAATTTACCTCCCGCAAACTATTTTGAAACTAACCTTCATATCCATGATTTGGAAAATGCTAATACGTAACACAGAACGCAATCTACCAAAATCAATACCAAGAACAACCTTCAAAAACTTAGATGCAACTCAACTCTTGGAAATGGAATATGGTGAAAACTGTTTCCATAAAAGCGAAACTTTTTTCGTTTGACAAAATCCTTGTATAATCCCTGACACTTTCCGGAACTTTCCAACCTAATTTAGTTATGGATTTGACCAAAAACATGCTCCACAACAGAAGCTTTGTATGCTCAATCACTGATGTCCGGAATTACAGCTTTGAGACAAAAACTTCCAATCCTTTCATAATCTTTTGCATGAAACAATGACTTCCCACATAAATTCTCGAAGCATTTAAGATTTCAGAAGGTTCCATATCAACATAAGGCTCGTAATAAACCTGAACTAAATCTAAAATCTGATGATATCTGCATGCTATGTTGTGATAAGAACAAGCCCCTGTATTCTTCTTTTCTATATACGTCTATAATGCACGTGAAAACCCAGTAACACGAAAATGGAATTATGAGAAGGGAACAGTGGGATATAATCCGAATGAGACCAAGTATCCTACTTTGCTAACTAGGACAGTTTGTTATATGCACAACAGAATGGAGGCAATGTTGGATCAAAGCATGGCATACACAACAAGAAGACAGAAACAGAAATTACAACCGGAAATTCGCAACAACGAAATGAAACAAATGAAATCCCATACGACAGATAGAAAAAGGTGGTTTCTTTTACTTTTCTTCAATCCAGGAGAGACATCATCTCCTCGAAACACAAGGGGAATATCGACTTTCAACAAAGCATGGGAAGGAGCCCTTATGAAGGTCACATTCAGCGGTGCATCCGTCGCAGAGTGCAGATGAATCTAACCAAAAAAACACCACATTTGACAAACCATGGCAGCAAATTAAATTAACTTTATTTAAATTGGATCAAATTTGTTGAAGTTGTTAGAGACGGCAGAGTGTAAGACTACATACCGAGCGAGGCAAAACGCGGACCCTCTCAACGACGTCGTTTTCGGAGTCGAAGTCGGAGCGAACCTCAAGGTCAAAGAGCCTGGAGAGGAAGAAAGAGCGGCCGAGATGACCGACGAGCTTGCGGATCTGGTTGGTCCGTACAGAAACGAGGCGCTTGTTGCCGCCGTGCTGGCCGTCCTCCTGCTCGAAGATGATACTGGGGACGCGGCCGGCCTTGCGCTCTTTGGCGGAGATGCTTTTGCCAGAGGTGGTGCGTGGGACTGCGAAGATGGTCTCGGCGTACTTCGGGTCGGGTATCGGGAAGGAGGTGGTGGATTCGAGGTCGGGATCGAGTTCGGGGTCCGGTTGGAGGAGGACGGCGGCGGACGATTGGGTGTAACGGCGGAGTTGGATTTGGAGGGCTTGGGTGAGTACGGAGGCGCGCTGCCTCTGGAGGAACATTTTGGAGTGTTGGGAGTGGCAAAATGAAATGTTGGGGTTTAGGAGGGTTTTCCCGTTGAGTCCACGAGCGAATTCTGTAGAGACCCAAAAATAAAAAGAAAACTAATAAAAAGATATTGAAAATTTTGACTTTTAATCAAAATTATAAAAAAATGTTGTAATTGAATAGTATCCTAAGTGATTTTTTAAAGTAAAAATATCATTAACGTTAAAATTGAACATTACCAAGAGTGTTTCGTTAAGACTCCCAAAATAAAAATATGCAGAAACTACAATAAACCTTACACTAGGGTTGATTTTATAAATCCTAAAACACCACTGCGTTCAAGTTTATGCAAAATCTTTCGTTAAACTCCATATCTTTTTTTATATCTCTTTCCAAATCTTCATCTACTTCTTTTGCCTGACGTCTCAAAGTTGCATTTTCTAACCGGAACATCTATAACACTATGTTTGGATGAAGAAATTTAAGATTACTAAAGAATTTTAAAATGAAGGGATTTTATTTTCTAAAATTTGTGAATTTTCTTATTTGTTTAACCTAAAAGAAAAATTGAATTGAATACGTAATTTGTTATTTTTAAACTCTCATCATAAAAATTAGGAATGACATCTATTTACATGGAAATTAAACTTGGGAATTGAGTTCTCAAATTCCAAGTTTTTTTTTTTTTCACACGGAAATTCTAAATTTCTATATTTATGAATAAAAAAAAAAGGAATTTGTGCATGCCAATTTATAAATTATGACTTTTATCTAAATCCAAGTTTATTTTCCTATCCAAATATAGTGTAAGTCTTCAATTCACTGTCCAAAACACCTTAAGTTAATTTTTCTCTCATCTTAATTTCAATTGTAGCCACTCCTACTTTACCTCAAATATCCTCATTTTTCATCCTATCATTTCTTGTATGCTCACACATTCAACGAAACATTCTCACATTTGCTACAATCATCTGTTGCTTTTTAACCACCCAACTGAAATACATTAGAGCGAAATGTCCAAATATAACTTAAAATGATTGAATTATAAAAATTGTTGAACAAAATATAAACATTCCCAATAAACAAGATATAAATTTTGATAAAATAAAATACAATAAAATAAACAAGATACAAATAATAATTCACAAGATCCCGTTTCTTACTTAAACAAGTGTTGGCTGCTAAAACCTAAAAAGGGTGAAAACACACTTCAATTCAACAATGTGGGACTGAAGCAAATAGGCAACAAGATCTGCCAATGACATGGTTAACTAGTTTTGGAAAAAACGTCGCTCACTATAACGTTTACTGGTGCGAAAAATTAACTACGTCGTTCCTACCGCGTTCTATACAGCTCTCTACGTATTCCGTCAAGGAGGCAGTTCAAGTTAGTGTGACCTACATCAACAGTTATAGAATAGTGAATACAATCTAAGCCAACTTCAAGTAGCAGATGCCATAGTCAATAGGATACTCTGTGCCAGTCACTGCCACTTAAGAAAACCTAATCGATCTGTGCTCTCCACGACATTCTCGTCTGTAGAATCTGATCCACTTCCCACAGTTTCATCTGAACTCTCGCTTGGAAGGAGCTGTATGCGGTCAGCATGCTCGATGAGCCAATTAGGGACTTCAGGAGATGCTGCCCATTCTGCTAGAGCTTGGCGGGTTGATTCGTGTGTGAAATCATCCCACTCTTTCTTTGTGAACTTCTTTCGGTTCTGCACCTTGTGGAAGGTTGAATAGTACTCCTGTTGATTAGGTGCCCTGGAGGATGGGGTCATGACACCTGCAACAAACCGAGACAAATAACAAAAATTAAAGCGTCAAACTGCAGTTCAGAACCTTTCACAAATGTGAAAGACTTATATGAAGCACTCAGCGAAACAACAAAGATGGTATATCGACTGAGTTTTTTTCTGAATAACCACAACAAATAATCAACCAAACTCTTTGTTGAAGCATATAAAAAAATAACTACTGAGTAGTTGAAACAAGAAATCAGTCAAAATATGTATAAACGTAACAGCAAATACAATAAAAATACCTTTAACAGGAGAGTCAGACCAAGCAGATAGACTCCTTCGGCTGTTCCAACTCTTTTCTTGTGGGCTAGACCTGCTAAGAAATTCTGGACGACTTTGCCTACCCTTGACCTGGTTTCCCTTCTGCAGCCAAAGACTCCCACTCCCAGCACCCGACCGATGACTGCATGTAATGATAGTAATATGTTTTAATGTGACAAAACCCTTTATTAATGATCAGGACACATCATTCTTGGACCACTAATTTTTAACTTCCAAATACAAAACCTATCCAGAAATCTAAACTTATTTGAAGAAAAATATAGCTCCACACAAAAAGTTAAAAAAATATTTCTGCTAAAATGCATTCAGTTCTGTAATGCCAAGAAAGTACGCAGGTAAAGAATGTATGACTTACGATTTGAGATGCCGTTTCAGAGAAGTAATGAACTTGCAGATAATCCAGTAAGAAACCAAAGCGCCCATTGCTAAAGGAGTATCGAGTGTGCTCTGAGAAATAATGAAGAGTGGAAAAGGCTTATATTAATAACAGATGAAAAAATGAAAAGAATCGATAACACAATATTTTGGCAATTACATTCAATTTATAAAACTAACTTTAACAAAAGACTAGAATAACCAATTCAGTCGTGAATATCAAGAACAGCCAAAAGGAATGCAAGAGAACACCTGCAAGATGGAGGTGGTTCCAATGATACGCATAGCCCACTTGACAAATTGTGCTATACCAACATCTACTGTCCCATCATTTGAGACAACAAACTTCCTCACAATCCAGTACCCTAATGCAGCTCCCGCAAGGATAATTCCCACTAGTAAAAATATAGAGACCTGGCAGAAAAACACGACATGGTAAGAAGCCAAGACAATACAGTGATCCAAAAAGAAAGCATCAGAAGCAGACAATTTGCCTAGATATTTATGAGAATTTTGCGAATATAAGATTGAGGGAACCAATACTTACTGGGTTATGCATCTCCTCACTTAGCCCAAAATTCAAAAGAATTGAATTTACCATCAGTGAAAACTGATGAACAAGGAAAGATCCTGCTCCAAGCTGTCAAAGGTATACAAATTGTAAGATTTACTAGTACTATAAATTAAATGAGGTTAATAAACTCTGAAGCAACAGTAAAATTCAAGACACCAAGAGTTACCACAGATCCATATATGGTAAGATAGAGGACATTTTTCCTTCCAGTTGGCAACAGCTTCATTCCCTAAAAGATTAAAGAAAACAATAATACAAAACATTATCTACAAAGTTGCAAGCTAAAAACTGCAGGTGAAAGATAATTATCACAAAACCCTGTAACTACAATTCTTTTTAGAGATCTGAAACTCAAACTACCCAAAGAAAACCTAAGAGCATGCAAACAAAACATAAATACATAGGAATCACACAAAAAAGTACCTGGAAGAGAATGATTATAATGACCAGAAATACTCCTATAATCATTGAACTGCTATAATAAAAAGGTACCCAACTGCTGACAATTGGTGCCAACAATAGAAATGTGAATCCCAATGCCAGACACACAAGGCGCCATCTCTGAAAATCTGCATAGACATAATTAAAATATTTACTGAAGCCTGAAAATTGTAGCATAAGCAATTAAAGGCAGCCATACATTATTTTATTTTTGACAGACCTTCTTCAACAGTTATGGTGACAGAGCCAGGTATTTTGCCAATGAACTTGAGATCAACATATTTTTCATCATAAGGCGACATGACAGAGCTCCATAACCCTTTCTGAAGATTTTTCCAATCATCCTCTTCGCACTGACATAATCCAAGCGTATTATTCCTGTACAAAATTCAAGAGTCAGAGAAAGCAATCCACAGAAAAAAGGTGTGCGCGCGACTAGAGAAATGAGTAAGGGAAAGAGCAATAGAGAGAGGGAGGGAGGGAGGGGTAGGCATACAGTGCACTCATAACTCAATCAGAATAAATAAAACACAATTATCCAAAAAAAACAAAATGCTTGTACAGTAAAGATGAGACATTTCACTCACCTATGAAAACAAACTTGAATTTTGCTATGCAACCTCTCTGGGATTACAAGAGATGTAGACAAAGTGATCTTAAGTGAACTTGCATAACTCCCAAGTTTTAACCTTGATACCCCAGAAACTCGTGCCCGTTCACAAAATAAAACATCTTTAGAACCAGGCACAACTGAGAGCTCAGAAAGAGGCGCCGGGATGACTTCTAGTACTGGGTTTTCAATATCAACACCTGTGATTTCAATATTGCTAAAGGTTAGTTTCAAATATACAACAAACCAGCGAAACGAAAGAGAAATTCGAACTCTTTAAATCCCTAAAAATACAATGGACATACTGTTTAGCTATAGCAGATTAAAAACTCAAAATCATAGCGACAGCGACCGGTAAGGTGCAATATACGTTATCACATCAAACCCAAGAGGGTATCACGCTAACCTAGAATATTGAAACTTTCCACTTTTAAGGCCGAAAAATCGACACTTTTGAAACCCTAACCGGCTAAGAGCTTGACACTTCACTCAAGCAATACAGCAACCCAAATAAACCCTAAAGAGGCATAACGAAACCCTAACCCTCTATCTGCCTTACAAGAAATAACAAAAGTGGAGACCAAAACGTAATAATTTTCACAGCAAATAAATGCAGAGCAAGTCAAAGCTCAAGTTTTTCTCTATTAAAATGGAAATAAGTAAACAACCCACATAATCAAACATCAAAATTTCATTGATTTTCCTCAAATTTTCTCGGAAACCAAACAGACGGCAATAGGCCCATAAACACCGAACACAATTGAAGGCAGGAAGGAAACGAATGGGAGCGACGATAGAGAGATAGATACCTTTGAGGTCGGTGGCAGGTGAGAGGGTCGGAAGAGAGAGACAGAAAGCGAAGAGGAGGAGCAGAGTGGCGGAGGAGGGAGAAGAGCCCATTGCTTCGCACACTCATTACTCTCTCTCTCTCTGATCCCCGATATAAAAAGTACAGAAGATTTTCCACGTTCTGAAGAGACGTTTTCTTAACGAGGCAGTAAAAGCATCGAAGTTTGAGCCTTGAAGAAAAGGGCTTGGATCTTGTCTGGCCCAAATTCATGGTTACCATTGGGCTTTTCTTATACTAAATTTGTCTACATAAACCCAATAATTCTTCTCGTTTGGTATCTTAAATCTTAATTGAGATAGATGATGCAAAGCATTACCTTATACGTAAAGGAAAAGACAACAATTGTAAAATTGTGACGTGTTTTCGACGTATTTTTATTGCAAACAATAATTATTTTAAGTACTGATTTGATACTGAGGTGTTTTAATAAAAAAACAGGTATAAAAAAAGCTAAGAGTTTTTTTGTGTTTGGTAAACATTCAACTTCAGTTTTTTTTCACTGTTTTTTTATGAAAAAAAAGCTAAAAGTTCAAAGCAGCAAAAGATAGCTTTGAAAAACCGACTTTTTTTGCTTCCACAGCTTCTGCGCAAACCTAATTTGCAAAAGGCGCTGAGCCCTTTAATGAAACTTTAAAACACCCAAAATGACCTTAAACAATTAAATAATTACACATAATACCAATTGGAAAACGTCACCAACTTCAACTAGGAGGTCGTCCTCGTCAATCCTGCCGCAACGCCCTCCACTCCCAGCTTCAACAATCACCATTATTGACCTTAAATTCCATACCATAGGATGTTGTTTCTGCTTCTATCCTTCCTCCCATCTCTTGTTTGTCCTCTCTCACTCCCATGCTGACAAAATTGCGCCGAGAAATACCACCATCTTTTTCGGCGAGGACCAGATTCGGTTTTGGCATCGTAGATTGCACCGCTTACAGGCGACTGATCTTCGTATTTCTGTAAATTAGGAGAGCCTAGATTGCTCAGACAGACACCAAAACTCAATTATTCCAAATACCCAAAATTAAATACACAAAACTATTTCGTATGATCAAATTCACACCATATAGTTTCAAAAAGAAAAAATGATTAATCCCTGAAGAAGAAAGAAACCAACATCCTTGAACGTTGGCTCTGCCCGACGTATATAAGGAGAAGACGGAGCAAAAATAAATAAAAACTGAGAAAATTGAAGTTGTGGGGGAGACTTCTAGAGAGATGTTTTTGGTTTTTGCACTCTCCAATATAAAAACTGAGAAAATTATTGCTTACAACTGCTTTGTGGAGATTATTCTTTTCTATGAATATTGACTCAAAACTTTGCACTTTCCAATATAAAAGCAACTGCTTTAATTAAAGCTTGCACTCTTTTGAATTTTATCCCTCCCCTCGACAAATCCTGACTTTGCCACTGTTCACAGGAGTCTTGTATAAAGACATACAGCATCCTCTTTATAAAGTATTTTTAACAAGTTTTATTCAAGAGTACAGACTCCTTATTAGTACAAGAAATAAAAAGTAGGAAAAAAAACGACGGATTACCGAAGACGAACTCGTTTTTAATGTTAAAAGAATGTGACTTAAAAAATAAATATGGGAAAATTTGAAAAAAAGAAAAAAGAAAAAAAAGGGGATATTTGCAAAAGTCATCGGATATTCACATGTTCAGCGACAGCGAAAAAAAAACTAGCTGAAAGAGTGCAGGACTTCTTCCCTTCCTCTCCTTCCAAATTCCAAATGGTGTTGTAATTTCACACCCTCATAAAATTCAGCTCTGTGAATTCAGCTGAATGGGAACGCTCACCGGCTGCACTTTCAGCACCCTCGATTTCAACTTCACCCTCAAAACCCGCCAAATTCCGGGACTGCCATCGCCCAAGAAATCCAGGAGGAAGAGTTCTTCATGCTTCTTATGCAGCAGAGCGAGTGTAAATACCCAGAGAATTTGTTGGGTTCCGCGTAGGAATTTTGGTAGGCTTAGATGTTATAGTTCTAGCGATAATGGTGACGGTGACGGAGAGAGTAGCAGCAGCGGCAGTGGGAGTAGTAGTAATAAGTCAACCGACTCCACGACGGTGACGACGACGGAAGTAGACGAAGATAAAACGCGCACGAACGACTATGACTCTGAACCTCCATCGGTTTCTTCCAGGGTACATTGCTCAACTTTGTTACATGTGTTCTTGCTTATATCCATTTGGGTTTTTGCATTAGCTGTTGAATTCGCATTGGCTTGTTCTTCTCTTAATTTTGTTACCTTATAGCGTTTGGTTATCAAGTTTGAATTTTTAATGAAGAAATTTCTATAGGAATTAAAATTCGGTTTTGGGTTCTGCAAAAATAGGAGTATAAGGTTCTATATTTGTTGAATTTTCCAGTTTAGTCAGTGGGTTTTTATTTTGCGGAATTCGAGATTGATGACGGTATGACATTGATAATAGTCGTAACGAAAAATGGTATCAACCCAATTGTGGGTTTAGTTTTGCATCACTCTAGGGTGCCTTTGAGTTCATTTTCTGTGTTAGTGTCTTTGTTGGATTGTTTTAAGAATTGTTGTTGGAGAAATTTCCTTTTTGTTTTCTACATATATATGTGGAGGTGGAGCCCCATCTGGACTTCCAACAGTTTAGATAGACAGAATCTAGTTAGCTTCAACCATTGAATGTCACCAACGGTTGGGAGCTCAGTTTCAAGGACTGACTGCAGTGCATGAATCGGTGAAAGACACAATGAATGGCCCTTGAATTACGCACACACATGCTGACACATAATATATATGTATGTGTGTGTGTGTGTGTGTGTGTGTGTGTGTGTGTGTGTGTGTGTGTGTGTGTATTTACCTTGAATGCTCATGTAAGAATATAGGTTACAGATAACCGTTGGGGCTAATCTTCTACATATGCTCTATTCATAGTAATTGTGAGGGAACTGATTATCAATGCAGATATTTGCATATGTACTGATAAAATTAATTCTAAGCGGCCAAGCGGTGTACATCTAACTTAGTACAATAACACTGTCTCTAATAGCTTGATGTGTCAATATGTCCTTCAGCCGCCAACTATATCACCACTTGGGCCTGCGTACAATAATTTCCAAGTTGACTCTTTTAAACTGATGGAACTCCTTGGGCCCGAGAAGGTTGATCCTGCTGATGTAAAGCTGATTAAGGAAGCACTTTTTGGTTATTCGACCTTTTGGGTGACCAAAGAGGAGCCTTTTGGAGACCTCGGTGAGGGCGTTCTTTTCCTTGGGAATTTGAGGGGAAAGAGAGAAGAGGTATTTGCCAAATTCCAACGCCTACTGGCTGAGGTCACGGGTAACAAGTACAACCTTTTTATGGTGGAGGAACCCAATGCAGAAGATCTAGATCCACGTGGTGGTCCACGTGTTAGCTTTGGCTTGCTGCGGAAAGAGGTCTCAGAACCAGGGCCAACCACACTTTGGCAATATGTAATTGCTTTCTTGTTATTCCTTCTAACAATTGGATCATCTGTGGAGTTAGGAATTGCATCTCAGGTACCGTACGCCAACTTACTTCTACTTATAAATATATTTCGTGATGTTATAAATGGGTCTATCAACAATTGATTTCTTTCTCATTTTTAGATTAACTACTTAATATCGCATTTTATCAACAGATAAATAAACTTCCGCCAGAGGTGGTGAAATACTTCACAGACCCAAATGCCGTTGACCCACCAGATATGGAGTTGCTATCCCCGTTTGTAGATTCCGCTTTGCCCTTAGCATATGGTGTTCTGGGGGTTTTGTTGTTTCATGTGAGTGAGATGTCTTGCTGTTTCATGTGTTTTGGTTCAAACTTAAAAATGTATTGTTCCATGCTATATACATGGATACAATATATTTTGGCTTTAGCACTATGCTCTTTCGTTTCCATCAAGTGAAATCTTTAACCCCATGCACATGTAAGAGAGAGCTGATTAATTGTAATGTTTATTTACATTGTTATGTATAATGTGTGATTTGATGCTTGCAAATAAATGAACATGCTTATATGTGAGGGGCATGCTTGTGAATAAAATGAACTAGATGCTCAATTTTGTCAGTTTCAAGTGAGTGTATATGATGACTAGCATAAGTGTTGTCTGAAAATTATGTCAATTTCTTTTTCAAAAAAATTCTGTCAATTTAACCTTCTCCAAATTATTTTTTGAGTTTTGACAAATTAGTCCATATTCTGTAAATTGTGATCTTCTATTTGAATTTTACTTTTGTTCTTATTTGAATATGATTATGATGGAGTCAATTGCATGCAGGAAGTTGGGCATTTTTTGGCTGCTTTCCCAAACAAAGTAAAACTTAGCATTCCTTTCTTCATTCCTAATATTACTCTTGGTAGCTTTGGCGCCATCACTCAGGTACCTCTAATTATCCAAGTATAGCACTTTGAAACATGTCCGTTTAAGAGACTTGTCTACATTGTTTAGTATACGATCTGAGTAGGAGTGAGTCATTCCTGAATGAATAATGTAAATTTGATCTTTGTAATCTATTTCTTCCCCCTGCCACTCCCCATCCTACACACGAAGTTACATATTTTATTTAGGGGTGTGTTATCCACACACCCCTTGATAATTTCTGTCCGTTGATCTTCTTCAATTCATCCGATCCGACGGCCAAAAATTAAAAAGGTGTGTGAGAAGTAAAATGGGATGTGTGGATATCACACTCCTTTATTTAAGATAGAGTGGTGGCTTATTCTATTCTGACTTTTTAATTTCTCCCATATTTTATGTTTGAATAAGTTAGGACTTTTATATTTGTGTGATGGTTGTAGCTATAGGTATGTTGTATTTGATGCAGTAGTTTGACCTAGATACCTTTGCTCGAATTAGGTATATGTGCGCCTAGACCCTCTTATCTTTCTTGTTTTGTACTTAAAGGTGATTCAGAGAATTTCTTCTCATCGGTCACTGGTTTTGTAGTTTAAATCCATTCTCCCTGATCGGAGCACAAAAGTCGACATATCACTGGCGGGTCCTTTTGCTGGTGCTGCGTTGTCATTGTCAATGTTTGCTGTTGGCCTGCTGCTCTCATCTAATCCCAATGCCACAGGAGAGTTGGTGCAGGTTCCAAGCACGCTGTTTCAAGGTTCTTTGCTTCTTGGACTCATCAGTAGAGCCACTCTTGGTTATGCGTATGTCCTTCCCTTGCCTCTGTAGCACTGTTAAACTGACCACCTTGTTTGTATGTGAGCTAAGAGACATCTATTGCAGTTTCAACTTTCACGTCATATATTCGTATTGACATGTTACCATCCTAAACATGCAGATCAATGCATGCTGCGACTGTTCCAATTCATCCTCTTTTGATTGCTGGCTGGTACTATTTCTGGACTAGTTGCTTAATAATTTCATTGCAATGCATAACGTACTCATGAATCAAGTTTAACATTGCAGGTGTGGGTTGACAACAACAGCTTTTAATATGCTTCCAGTGGGCTGTCTTGATGGTGGAAGAGCTGTGCAGGTGAATTTGCAAAATTGTGCACAGAAATTCTCTCTCTGTTTTCTTTTTATAATGATTTCGTCAAATCTTTTATTTAATTTGTTTTAGTTGTTTTTTCCTTTGAAGTTGCCTAAGGTAGACATTCAGCAGTGATGATAGCTGGATTCTAATGTGGCATATGGTATATCTCTGGTATTGTAGGGCGCTTTTGGAAAAAATGCACTAGTTGCCTTTGGCTTGACGACATACACCATGCTTGGATTGGGGGTGGTATGCCTAACTTTTACGACTTAAAAATAACGTGCTAGTGTTTTGCTTCAAACATTAAGTTGCTTGCATTAGGTTTTTCATGTGTTCCAATATCATCTCTATAACGACAGTTGTTCCAACTTCCTAGGTTCGTTAAGTTTGATTCCTTTTTTTTTTTTTTTTTTTTTTCCCCTTTTCCTTTCAGCTTGGCGGACCTCTGTCACTTCCATGGGGACTCTACGTGCTCATATGCCAGGTTTGCAAATAAGAATTTATAAATTGTGGTTTCATGCTTCCAAAAATCCTCCTTCTGCTACCGGAAAAGGATAAAAAAAACCTCCATCTCATGGCATTTTTTGATTATGTAAATGTTCAGAGGACTCCCGAGAAACCGTGTCTGAATGATGTAACAGAGGTTGGAACGTGGAGGAAAACAATTGTTACAGCGGCCGTGTTCCTTGTTGTACTCACACTTCTTCCTGTATGGGATGAGCTTGCCGAGGAGCTAGGTATAGGTCTTGTAAGCACATTTTGATGCATCATACGAGACAGCCGATTTTTTGTTCGAGTCATTTCGATAGTGATCCAATAGCCATAAAGTTTGCGAATGCAATACGCATTCGATCTAGTAAAATTCCATTTTTTCACTCTTTTTCGTATTTGATAGTTCTGATGTGCTAGTATTGTAAAGATATGAATACAGAACAACTGTGAAAGTGAAAATATTACAATCTAGTTAGTGGAAAATGTGGGTTTTCATGTTTCTTGCAATCTGGAAACAACGAAAAGTGTGGGAGCACGCACGCCTGCCTAATCGGGCAGGTGCGACGTCGCATTACAGGCCCGTAGGGGCGAGTACCTTTGCAAGGCTCGCGTAAGCCACGGGCCAAAAACAACCACCCCTGTTAATACGTTTTTTGAATTAAACAGCTAATTAACTTGATCATCGGAATAATAGTTCACACAACGAACACTGATATTTAGCCATTCTAATCAGAAGACACTTTACCATATGATTAATGTTTCCACACCGTTAGTTATTTTTAGCCATTTTAAGATAAGCAAATGACTTTCATGCACTTGTTTCTCTCTTAGCAAATCTTTTTATTTTTGGTGTTTGGATCAAATGGAGTAAAGAATAATCACGGGACAAAAATAAGGAGAGATGTATATGAGGAGAAAAAATGTGTGCAAAAGTCATTTCACTTTTAGATGTGTTCATATGCTATATTCTCTCACAAAGATTTCAGGGTTCACAATAATGCAGACCCTCCAAATTTCTAGTGGTTTTAAGAACGCATCTCTTTGTTCCCAAAACCCAAAAAAAAAAAAAAAAAAAAAAAAAACAACTACTACGCTTCTCAAACTTTTAGTTTCTCACATTGACCTTGATGTTTGAAATCATATGCATTTATGCTTTATGGTTACTCGAATATTTGTTCCTTCGTGAAATTGACAACTTTTGGACATATATGAAAGGTGTAAAATCTTACTCTTGGACATATATGGCGAATTGGGAAAAAAAAAAGAGAGAGTGTAGTTTGACTATAACGATCGATATAGATGATAGCAAGCGAATTTTGAAGAGTTTGCATGAAAAATATAGAAAGTTTAGATATGTAAAATAAGGAAGAGAAAATTCTAAACTAATATCGATTATTGGCGAACAAGAGGGGAACTCGACTCTCTTCCTCATCATCTTCATCATCTTGGGATGGCCTTGAAAGCTGAAGAGGCTCCATGAAGCTCTGTGAAGATGGCGCCGCATCGATGTCCAAGTTCGAGGTCAAGCTGCTCATGTTGATTAGGTTAGTGGAGGTGGAGGTGTTGTTGGAGTAAGCAGGCTGTAGCATTAGTGCCATGTTCTGTTGCTGCTGCTGCGAGGTGATTTGGAGAGCATTTGCAAATGCAAACCTGCTGTTTATCAGCTGAGTTTGCACCGTTGCTAGCTCGGCTTGCAAAGATGCAACCTGCACGATATTCATGTCACAACAGTTAAACTATATATCATATCAGTTAGCCATACGTATACGTTTCAATGAGTGTATATGTGTGTATGGTTTGACTGTTTTGCCGGTGATTTGCATCTTAACTGGAGCCTTCCGGTCATGATAACTCACGTCATCTTCATGAACGTTAAAGTAAACTTGTTTTCTTATCGATACGTCATTCATATGACAAATCTCGAGTGTAACAATAAATACAATTTATTGATACGTCACCACATAAAAGTAATTGCCGATTAAGACCTTTAAAACGATTCTTTTACGTATTTTCCTAACCACTACATACATTTATTAGCTATTTAAAAAGGAAAACTAGTGAAAAAAACTTGAAAACTTTGAGTTTTAACTATAAAGACAAAATAAAAGGTAAAGTGAATAGTACCAGGATTGACTTTTTAGTGTAAAAATGTGATTTTTTGTTAAAATGAACAGTATCGCGGACTTTTCCTTAAAACTCCCTATTTAAAACTGTGTATTTCTTTTCTCAATTTTACATCTTGAAAACTGATGTGCTCCATTATTATTAGATTGATTTTCCTTTACTTGCTTGCAAAAAGATCTCCTCCTTCACAAGAATTAATAGGCCAATAATTTCCATGACGGCAACAGATTAGAGAGAGATAATTTGTACGTGTAGAGATAATGGATGAATAAACATGTTAATATACGAGTTAATGAAACCTGTTGTTGCAAAGCAAGTACGGTGGAGACACAACCGTAAACGGGGTCGGAGAGCCTAGCTTGAGCCTCGTAGGTGATGGTAACGGCAGCGTCATGCCGGCGGTTCAAGGGAATGTGCAACAAAAGCTTCGACACATTACTCGCCCCAAACACCTTGTGCACCGCGGCAAAGCGTGCAGCTCCTTGGTCTGAACCGAAATGGGGTGCGAATATGCACCCACTTATGCACTTTCTCCTCAAAAACTTGCACGCCCCACATGGAGCTGCACCACTACCTGAACCTACTACATTACTAGTTGTTGTTGTCGTTCTGACTGCCGCCTCCATCGAAGCGCGCTTTCCTCCCCCTCTGCTGGATGTGCCCTTCCTTCGGCCCTCAGACGTGCCATGATCTCCTTGTACTGGCTGATCAGCCATCAAGTAATTAATGGAAATAATATTGGAAGGACTAGCTAATTAACAAGTTGGGCTATAGGTGTGTAGGAAGGTATAAATTAAGGGTAATTTAATTAGAGATTTAATAAGTTTTTTTTTTTTTTTTTTTTTTTTTTGGTTTTTTGGGGGGGGGGGGGGGGGGGGTGGTGGGTGGTTTGGGGGGTGAGAGAACAAAAGAGAAGGGTGGTGAGTTTGGTGCTTGTAAGGAAACTGCCGGAGCTAGCAGTGCACGTTTGTCTCGTGAAATAGTTGGCAACCTGAATGTGCTAAGCCTTTTTTTCTTTCTGAGAGAGAGAGAGAGAGAGAGAGAGAGAGAGAGAGACGTTATGGTTGGTGAAGTTGATGGATATTGAGTGAGTGAGTGAGTGGGTGAAATGTGAGTGTGGTAGCTGCATGGTGTGTCTGAGGTCCGCGTGCAAAGGCCAGGGAGTAATACGTGAAAGTAGTTTTTATTAACATAGCCTGTGAAACATATCAACCATTTCATTTACTTTTGTTTATAACGCATCAAATGACGTAAAAATTTCAGTTAGTTTTATGAGAAGAGTTTGTTAATTTATTTAGTTTTATGAGAAGAGTTTGTTAATTTATAATATTAAAATCTTAATTAGTTTTATGAAAAGTGGTTTTGTTAATTTATCCTATTAATGGTGTTAGTTTTAATTATACTAGTATAAAAATGGTAAATGACACTTGTATGGAACTTGTGGAAGGTTGTCTTCGATCATGGATAGGCAGGCACAAGATTTGTATTGCCCGTAGCGTGTGGGATGCGGAAAAGCTCAAAGTGCATGCACTAGTACAAAAAACACTTTGCGCGACGCAGGTCCTTCGTCGCGCAAAGTCAAAAACCGTCGCGCAAAACTTAGCTCAACGCACCTTCGTCGCGCACTAACCGTCGCGGCAAGGCAGTGACAGAAGGGGTTTGCGCCACGAAGATTCCCCCTACGTGGCGCAAAGTGGCTTTGCGCGACGTAGAAGGATGCGTCGCGCAAAGTGGCTTAGCGCGACGTAGGGGGATGCGTCGCGCAAAGTGGCTTCGCGCGACGTAGTAATACGTCGCTCAAAGTGTCTTTGCGCGACGCATCCTCTACGTCGCGCAAACACTTTGTGCGACGAAGATTCTACATACGTCGCGCCAACCTCTTTGCACGACGCACGCTTTTACGTTGCGCGAAGTGGCTTAGCGCGACGTAGGGGGATGCGTCGCGCAGAGTGGCTTCGCGCGACGTAGTAATACGTCGCTCAAAGTGTCTTTGAGCGACGCATCCCCTACGTCGCGCAAACACTTTGTGCGACGAAGATTCTACATACGTCGCGCCAACCTCTTTGCGCGACGCACGCTTTTACGTTGCGCGAAGTGGCTTTGCGCGACGTATGGTCGTGCGTCGCGCAAAGCCACTTTGGGTGACGTAGAGTCTTGTGTCGCGCAAAGAGGTTGGCGCGACGAAGATTCTACCTACGTCGCGCAAACCTCTTTTTTTTGTTTTGGTCAAAAAAAATATTTTTTTAATTTTTAATAAATATCTTAATTAAACTCTAAACGATAATTAATTAACCAATGAAAAGTATTTAGTTATAAATATATGAAAATATACATACAAAATGTCCAAACAAAAAAATAAGAAAAAACTACAAGTAGTCTTTTAGGTTTGATACATCAAGCTACTAGGTATCGGTAGGGCAAAGTGGCTCAGAAGTCGAAGGTGTAGGAAGATCAGGTACTGGTAGTGAGATTTGGAGGCCGGACATCTGTATGGCTCGTACAAGGTCTCTCATGTGTCCGGCATAGGCCTTCACCTGCTCGCCCTGGGCCTTAATCTGCTCGCCCTGGGCCCTCATCTGCTTGTCCCGGGCCCTCATTTGCTCACTCTGGACCGCAAGTTGACCCTTTAGGGTTGTCACTTCCTCCTTCAATGCACTGACCTCTCCTGTGTTTGATTTGGAAGAAGAGGCACCCGTCTCACGAACTCGCGCTTTTCCCATACCCCGAACAACTTTGCCAGGACGACGACCGAAGTTTTGATCCATGACATTAGTCAGGATCTGAAAACCTGCATCCTCGGGTATCGTGGCGTCCTCGATCAAGGTCTCCGGGGGAAGTTGTGATGTTGCTTCTTGGAGAACAGTAGTGCGCTGTTCCACCATAGCATCCTGTAATAATAAAGGAAAAAACATATAATGTTTAATAACATAATATAAATAATATTTGAACGATTCATACATATAAGAATAATAACAATTACATATACTTACATGAAGCTGCTTAGCTATCTCATCACCAGGTCGAACGTAAACGTCCTCGAACATGTCGATCTCTGGGAACTTAGAACCCTCCTGAAGAAACAAACATTAAGAAAATTTTATTAATAAATAATAATAAATAAATTGTATAAAATTTCAAAATTAATATACTTTTACCTGACGTCGTGCCTCAATCCTATACGAAAAGGGCTTCGAACCAGAATGGTGGAGAAGTGTCTTTGAGTCCCGAGCTATCTTGCCAGCAATAGATTTCTTCTGTTAAACACACAATATACATGTTAGTGCGATTATTTAAAATAAATTAATAAAGGAAGCTTAAAAAAATAACTAAAACAATAATAAATTATTATTAAAATATTATGTACATACCACAAATTTTGGGTCCGTAAAATGTTTGCAGAGCCACTCCCAATCCTCCGGCCGATCCTGCAGCTCGGTTGGGCAACCATGTAGGCGAGCAAACTCCGGATCATCCCATCGCTTAAAATGCGTGTGAAGATAGTTCTTCCAATGTTTGTACCGATTTGCTAAGGTATCCTCTAAGTAGGCCATGACCTCAGGGGATATGTCGTCAAGATCAAAATTGGCCTACGAATATGAAAAATAATAAAATAATAGTAAGAAATTTAATAATATTTGATGGGAAACGCATTGTACGAAACTAGTTTCAAAGATCCAACCGTCAAACTTATTTGTATATACTTCGAGATCGCAAACACCAAAAATCGCAAAAAACAAACATGCAGAAATCAAGTAACGGGACAAACCTTTTCGACGGCTATAAATGAAAAATCATGATTTAACGGTTATTTTAACTCCGATTTTGATGATTTTTTTACAGCTACACTCCTTGATCCTATATGAATACAATAAACTAATTCGATCGTCAATTTAAAATATTTACACAAGTGAATACTACAAAATCTTATGTTATACTTAATGAAAGTATAAATAAACTCCAAGTGTTAGTGAATATAATGTTTTGATCGGATACACATTGTACGAAACTAGTTTCAATGATCCAACCGTCAAACTTGTTTGCATATGCTTCAAGATCACATACGCCAAAAATTGCAAAAAACAAACATGCAGAGATCAAGTAACGGGACAAACCTTTTCGACGGCTATAAATGAAAAAGCATGATTTAACGGTTATTTTAACTCCGATTTTGATGATTTTTTACAGCTACACTCTTTGATCCTATATGAATACAATAAACTAATTCGATTGCCAATTTAAAATATTTACACAAGTGAATACTACAAAATCTTATGTTATACTTAATGAAAGTATAAATAAACTCCAAGTGTTAGTGAATATAATGTTTTGATCGGATACACATTGTACGAAACTAGTTTCAATGATCCAACCGTCAAACTTGTTTGCATATGCTTCAAGATCACATACGCCAAAAATTGCAAAAAACAAACATGCAGAGATCAAGTAACGGGACAAACCTTTTCGACGGCTATAAATGAAAAATCACGATTTAACGGTTATTTTAACTCTGATTTTGATGATTTTTTACAGTTACACTCTTTAACCCTATATAAATACAATGAACTAATTCGATTATCAATTTAAAACATTTACATAAGTGGATACCACAAAAGAAAAAGGCAATGCAAGAAAAAACCCCAAAAAAAAAAAAAAAAAAAACTTTGCGCAACGAAGGTGCCTCTACGTCGCGCAAAACGCTTTGCGCAACGCAGTTGTACCTACGTCGCGCAAAGTTTTTTTTTTTTTTTTTTTTTTTTTTGCCCCTTTTGCTTATGAGTACAAAATAAATAAATGAAAATGTACTTAGTAAATACATATACCATTGATTTTGATGGGAAACGCATTGTAAGAAATTAGTTTCAACGATCTAACTGTCAAACTTGTTTGTATATACAACGATCCAAGAACCCCCTCACCAAAAAAAAAAAAAAAAAAAAACTTTGCGCGACATAGTTATACCTACGTCGGTCAAACTTTGTTTTTCTTTCTTTTTTTTAACCTTGTTGCGTATGAGTACAAAATAAATAAATGAAAATGTACTTAGTAAATACATATACTATTGATTTTGATGAGAAACGCATTGTACAAAATTAGTGTCAACGATCCAACCATCAAACTTGTTTGTTTATATTTTGAGATCACATACGCCAAAAATCGCAAAAAAACAAACATTCAGAGTTCAAGTAACGGGACAAAACTTTTCGACGGTTATAAATGAAAAATAACGATTTAATGGTTATTTTAACTCTAGTTTTGATGATTTTTTACAGTTACACTCTTTAACTCTATATGAATACAATGAACGAATTCCATCATCAATTTAAAACATTTACACAAGTGGGTACCACAAGAGAAAAAGGCAATGCAAGAAAAAACCCCCCAAAAAAAAAAAAAAAAAAAGACTATGCACGACGCAAGTGCACGTACGTCGCGCAAAGTTGGAAGAAAAATGGTAAAGTATTTTTTATTTGGCGCCAAGATCTTGCGCAACGTTTGTGTGTTGTGCAAAAGGCCTTTGCGCAACAATTCTTTGCGCGACGTTAGCTTTCGTCGCGCAAAGATGTTTTACGCGACGTAGAAACTTGTACGTCGCGCAAAGCTGTTTTGCGCGACGCAGTATAACGTCGCGCAAAGAATAGTCGCGCAAAGGCCTTTTGCGCGACGTTTTGTGTTTTGTGTCGCGCAAAACTACTTTGCGCGACGAAATTTGCTGCGTCGCGCAAGATTCCGTCGCGCAAACATGTTTTTCTACTAGTGATGGTGCACATGTCATGCATAATCTTTTACCTGTAGTTAATAACAAAATTAATAGAGAAATACTGAGCAAGATGTTTATGTTTTAATGAAGAAAACATGCACTTGTATTAAGTCTGATATGGTGAAAACATAACATGTCAGTATGTTCTGTTGATAATATATGTGACACTGGTCATCCTTAAATTTTTATGGTCAAAGCAAAAGGTTAAAAAATGACACATTCTATATTAAATGAAAAATGTTACAGATTTTATTTCTTTCTATGTGGTTTTTTTTTTTTTTTTTTAAGCTTTAACACAATCTAAATTTACGATAAAATAGAATTATATAAAGGCCAAGTCTGGTAATGTAGACTTGTAACTAAGTAGGCATTAAAGTGATTGATGACCGATGGATCCTCGGTAAGGCATGGTATTTGAAATATGTTCACCACAAGATGGTGATATGAGATCCTTTAAGCATGCCCTAAGCTACTCGGATTAGTAGGCGACCCCCCACAATGAGTGTGTAGCAAACAAACAAACACACATTTGGAATCAACTAAAAAAAAAAAAAAAATTATATAAAGAGAAAATTTTACAGACTTAAAAGGGAGAATGAGAGAGGATAGATGGGGATAAAAGGTAAATAACGTTTGCTCACTATATGTAGTACGCTGGACATATACGATCCCTTGTAAACCAAGAAATCTGGATAAAAGGTAAAGAACGTTTACACTCCTTAATTTACAGTTGTGACTTAAAAACCAAGAAATCTCTAAACTGCTGCAGAACATAGATCACCGGCCGGCAAGGCATGGTTCGCCATCAGTTGATCCCTTTAAGGTCTTCAGTAACCTATGATGCCGGATATGAGTAATGCAACATCTTTCTCGGCGGAAGTCATTAATTCTCTCTGTGTAGCTAGCTGTGGCTTGAATTCTCAAGCATAAAAAAAAACTCCGGTAACTCACAACTAAAAGGTGAGGCGTGGAGGTTGTGAAGGTGAAACCGGAGAGCCCTCACTGCTCTGGGATTCTCCTCCTTGCCATGCATCCTGAACTTGTTCAGCATACTGCAAGTTCCACAGAACATCCTCAATAGAAGGCCTTTCTGATGGATCCTTGCGCAGACACCGAACACAAATTTCCATCATTGTCTTCACTGACTGATCCAAGCACGTCTGCTTAACCCGTGGATCAACCACGCTTCTTCGAGCTTCATCATCAGCTGTAAGGGCCACTTGTAGCTGCATATCATCAACGAATATATATAAGTTAACTACTTATTTCCCATATTAGTATATTACCGTTCCTGGCAAAGGAAAAAAGAGGAACTATTTTCAGAAATAATAAGGATATCAATGCAAGTTTTTTAGAGTTCGATCTGAGTAATGGCCAGAATTTAGAGGAAACCTAAGCATTTACATAATAAGAAGGAAAGGAAGCTTTATGGTTGAAGGAATTGGTTTAAGAATTTGAAAGCTCAGTTGTCAAATTAGCCAACACTAAGTCTTCCATGAAAGGTCGAAAAACCATAAGGTCTGCGAGGGCATTGCAGGCAGCGTGAGAGATATTGAAAGATCTTGTTTCGTGAAAAATTAAAATGGATCTTTTGAAGAAAATATAAGAAAGGCAAGTTTCTTTTACCTGATCTTCTAAAACCTCGATTTGAGCCTCAGACTTCACCGGCCTCCCCTTGATCATTTCCAGCAATATTACTCCAAAGTCATGAACATCAGTCCTATCGTCGTCTTTCTTCCTGTCAACCAACATAGCACAACAGTTACAATGCAATACTGTGAAGGTAGCGAGAGGTGACAAGGTGTCGACAAGAAAGGCGTGCTAAGATTATGATCAAAAGTAATTAAAATTAAAAAGTTCCTATGAATGGTGCATTTAAGTGTTTTAGTATACATGTAGCTTAAAGTGATTGAAAATTTTCATTGCAGACCTTGCACCGGTACTGGAAGTTACACATCTGCTCGAAGAGACTCCATGACCACCCGGCGAGGAGGAGCATATCTGAAAACCAGTGCATAATGATCTGCCTCGAGAAATCGAATGGACAATCCCCCAATGAATTAATTACAACATAATGTTTTACCTGTTCCATATTTTCTTCTAACAGAGGAAGGTTGTAACTGCTAATTTTCGCAACAAAATTCTGATCCAGTAAAATGTCTGTTATTTTAAGATTATTTGAAAATACACCAGGCATGATCCCCGTGTGCAAAAACTGAATGCCCTTTGCTATGCCTATTGCAGCTGCTATGCGTTGTGTCCACGCAAGTGATCGTCTGGGATGTCCCCCTTCCGAAGAGAAAAAACGGAACGGAAAATTCCAGATAAATGTGTGAAATCAAAAGAAAAGAAGGTCATGGTGGAGAAACTAAATAAAATATTTCATGATGAGTTACCAGATATCCAGCTCCGAAGTGTGCCATTTGGTACATATTCGAAGACAAGAAATATTCTGCTGACGCTTGAATCATCCAAGTAACACTCAAAGCAGTGTCCAAGTGCGCTGACCAAATGACGATGCCGTAGTTTCATAATTAGCTCTATATGGTGCATGAAATTTTCAGTGCTGTGACTTCCTTTCATTTTCAAGCATCTGATGGCGACAAAAGAACCATCCTTCAACTGGCCTCTGTACATCTGAAACCACAAAAGGAACGAACACCAGCTAACGACCATTAATTTAAGATCATAAGAAATCGTAATTCTACGATGTGATTCATAGTTAATCACACAAAACTGCATTCAAAAGCTCAATACCACTTGAAAATAAAATGTTTATGTTATGTACCTGTCCATGTGAACCTTCACCCATGAAAGCACACGTATCAAAGTTTTGTGTAGCGTCCTCAAGTTCCTCGAGTGAAAAGGTTCGATAACCTGGAAGGCCAAGCGCTCCCGACTTCATTGTTTGAGATATATATCCTTTAGGCATAAGCAGAATATCAGACTATCAGACATTTTGAATAAACTGGAAAATTTAACCAATCAACATCCAGTACTTATGTTTTTCCTTTCTCATAATTTATTTTTGTGTGTATGCGAGTGTGCGTGAGTGTGAGCGACAGAGAGATGAGAACTTACTTGCATCCGATAGTAACTTTGAGGTATATCCACTTGATGCATTCTCTGTTATTGATCTTGTTGGAGATTTCTTCATTGTCTTGTTGGTATTCATTCTTCTATATACGAAGAAGATTACACCGAAAAGTAGAACACATCCAAAAAGCGCTCCAATTATACCCAAGGCAAGGGCTGCTTTGGAGGCTTGCTTTCGCTTGCTTCGGTCAGGTACTATTCCAACAGCTAACGCCTCATTGTGGCAAAATGGAAGCGGATGTTGATTTTGATTACTAGTAGCTAAACAATTGCTTGCATACAGGAAAACCTTGTTCTTAGAATCCGACTCAAGACATTTTGGCAAGCTTCCAGTCAAAAGATTCGAGGATAAATCCACAACTTTAAGTTCAGCATTGCAAGATGAATTTTCGAAAAGCATTCCTGTGAATTTATTTCCTGAAAAATTAAGGTAAGTAATCGAAGGTAGAGATAGCAGCGATGGAGGAAATGGCCCCACGAACATGTTGGAAGAAACGTCTAGACATTGTAGCTGATAATAGGAGCTCAATTCAGCAGGGATGGAAGACCGAAATTTGTTCTTTCTCAGTACAAGGGTGACCAACTTTTTCCCAAGTTTCGGAAACTGAGGTCCAAAAGCATTATCTCCCACTTCAAGAACTTGAAGGTTCGTCAAACGACTAAAATCAGGCAGTTCCCCATAGAAGTGGTTATGAGAAAGCCCGAGAAGTCTAAGACTTTCCAACTCACTCAATGAACTCGGCAAGGATGAATTGAACAAGTTCTTCTTCAAACTCAAAACAGATAAAACTGGTAGCGAACCCAGCCCTTCTGGAAGCAGTCCAGAAAACATGTTGTCATCGAGTATAAGTGTCTGGAGGCTTGTTAGAGAGGAAAGCTCTGGAGGGATTGTGCCATACAAGAAATTTGAGGTCACATTAAGTATTTCGAGTGATGATAAACGTGCGATTTTACCAGGCAAGTTTCCCCATAAACCAAGAGAGACCAATGTGAGGACTTTCAAGCTCGGAAGCTTAACCAGAGTTGTTACAAAGGAATCAATTGAAAAGTTTCGAGGCAACAAAGGAGCAGGTTTTTCACCGATTATATGCAGCTGGGTCATGTTCCCTTCGTAGCATGAGACCGCAAAAGAAGAATTCACTTCAATGTTGCAAAAATCTGTGTAGTTATTCAAGCTTTTCGAGACAGTTGGAAAGTTTAGGAGTTGCGTAATTCTCATAAGGGTCAGAGCTTCGGAGGATTGGTGCTGTTCGGAATCACGAACTGAAAATATAATGACAGCAAGAACCAAAGGCAGAGAACAGAGAGAGCGTTTTGCCATAGCAGTTCCAGTTACTGCATTCAGCTTCCCAAAACCATATACAAAAACCCTACGATCAGATTAACATGATATATAAAAAAAAAAAAACATGTATAAACATATGATCAAAATATAAGAAATTCAAGTCTTTACTTATCAAATTCCAACTGAAATTTCTGTTTTATCGATTTCGCATCAGAACACAAGTTTATGCAGGAATCAAAGAGCTCAATGGATTGAAGATTGAACAAATAGCTCAATGACTTTGAGATCCAAACAAATCCAGGAAAATAATGATGATTACAAATCCACAAGCTATTGCTTTTCCAAATCCCTGTGAAAACAAATTAACAGGATCGATACGTTCAGAAAGACGAGTCATTGGCCTGCTACTAACCACACCACACCGGTACGTCAAGATTTCGTTGGTTACAATTTTACTAAACAAATGATTGTTACTTCAGCTTCAAAAGAAAGTAAATATTCACCAAAAACTGCTCCAATAAAAACATAGAAATCCCCTCCAACAAAAGAAAGGAAAACTTTCAAACTACAACACAAACAGCAAGATTTTCGACCAAAAGAAAAACCAACTCAGATAATTATTAAACAGAAATAAATTTAAGCAAAATCCAACAAAATATAATAAATAAATAACACACTGACCTGCCTATTGCTTCAGAAAATCCCAAAGTTTTGTGAACCACTCGTTGAATCCAACAGTCAGCAGTTTCAGAGGTGCCTGAAGATCTTAGTGACTGACAAACGAAAGAGATGGAGTTTCTTCTTCTCTTCTCTCTTCTCCACAAGTCAGCTTCTGGTTTGCTTTCTGGTTGTAGTTTGCATAACACAACAAGACAGTCTAATCACAACTTGAAACTGACGTTTTATTTTTTAATATTTATTTTAGTTATTTTTCTCTGTGTTTTTATTTTTGCCTTTCTGGAATATATTCTTGTGCTTTTTGGAAAGCTAAACTCAAGGGGCAGCCATGGTTGGACTGCAACTGAAAGCAAAAGCCAAAAAAAAAAATATTCCTTCAGAGGAGAATGGAAGCTTTATTTCACTGTAACTGTCTGTGAGTGTGGAAGATTGTCGAAGAGCGTAAATATTAAAAATCACGTCGGAAAATTAACAAAAATAAATATTACGTATATTGTGTTGTTCTATATTTTAGTTACATCGAGACTTTTAACAGTAAAACTCTTTATTCACCATGATGTGCATGTTGAAAGACAATACTAAAGCGACTAGTAGTACACTGCTGACCCGTTTTTATGAAATTTTGAGAGAAGTCGATCTACTAATAATATTCTCTGAATTCCAGACTGATTTCGAAGATTATAATTTATTTAAAAAATGGGAAACAGTAAAATAAAAAGGTAGGCAGGGCAAGGAGCCAAAGGCAACAAAATGGGTGTAAGCTTTCGCTTTCTGACTGTGGTGGTGTGGTCAGCTTTGGCTTTCCATCCACACGTCACGTGCTGGTGTAGCCCTGGCCCACTCTCTCCACATAATCTGTTGCTTTTCGCACCTTTTTCTACTTTCCCTTCTGCAACCGTCAACTCTCTCTCTCTCTCTCTCTCTCTCTCACATTTGTAATTTGTTCCCAAATAAAACTTGTTACACAAGGTTTTTAATTAGTGACGATGAATTTTGCAAAACTTCGTCACCATAAGTTTTCTTAAAATTCACACTAAACATTGTGGAGATGTTTTAATCGACGGAACTTCATTCTAGCTAAACTAAGCTAATAAAAAAAATTGTGTTGTGAGTCCTGTTCTAAAAATCCTTCCCTATAGGCATCTAGGCCCTGCTTAGACGTTAGTTAGCTAGCCATCGTCCCGATTAATATTTGGGCGTTTGAAAATTAAGAAAGGACATTTAGACCTACTGAGGCGCCGACCTACACTGCCTAGGCACCCGCCTAGCCCGCCTAGACTCGCCTAGGCACCCACCTAGGTTGCGACTCACTTAGATATAAACTAGAACTTTCATTTCGCATTTTATTTTTTTCAATAAATTATAAGAGACTTGTTGAATACTTAAACGAACAGACATTATATGCTTGTTCCCCATGTTTTCATTATGTTCCAATACTTCATAATATATGTGTCATTCTACTTTGTAGTTTATGATGTAATTATATATATTTTAAGTATAAATAGACACTTATTTACACGAAATATAATAGATTCACTTAAATCTGTCTAATCCGCCTAGGTGCCTACCTAGACGCTAGGCCCTAGCCGGCCACCCGACTAGCGTCTAGCATTTTTTAGAACCTCTCACGACAATATAATATAAAATATGAACTGCACACAAAATTTGATTGATTTAAAGATCAAACTTTGTGTCCTGAGACGAGCCCGTCACAAGATTTATTTTAAAATCTTACAAACCCTTCATTTCATGTTAAATTTTCATTATTTTGTCATGATTTTATTTCATTTGTTGCAACATCTTCTCATATTTCCATTGAGGATACCAGCCTTCGAACCCACAACAATGAGAATTCATGCTTCCACACTTCACCACAATGGTAGGAAGAACGGATGAGCTCAAGAAATTGTGCGACATCATAAGGACAAAGGAGGTCAATAAGGAAAAGCATTTTCCTATGTTTTGTGTGCGTTGGGACACAATTGGAGACTTTAGGTTCAAAGACCAACTTATTTAAAGTGGAAGAATCAAATAACATGGAATTGAGAGCTTTTTAACGTCACACAATCACACATATTCTTACTTTTTTTTCTTTTCTTCATAAAAATTAATCGATAATGAGGGAGCAAAAATCTTGAGTTAAGGATATCAGTTGTTATCTACCTCAACAAATAATATTAAAGATGACGAAATCGAATTTAACGTACCGTAAGAATGAACGTTCTTAAGTAACTCAACTACAAACCATTTTTTTTATTCTTATCTTTTTTTCTTTTCCTTTCACTTTCATAATCTAGGACTTAACTATAATACGTACATTTATTTTATACATTTATCATCTAACAGTTAGATATGATCATATATATAATATCCCATCTTATTATTTTTACACATTTACTAAATACATTCACCACTTAACATATGTTATGAATCGTGTATTTACCATCTATCCCAAGCTACCTAGATAGAACATGCGCATCTTTTCATTTTTTCTACTCTCTTTTTTCCTACTTTGTATATCCTATAGTTGTAGTAGCTTTGTGAATTTGTTAGGTTCTTGCGACTCTCTGTGCTTAAAGTGAGTCCAATTTGAGTTTTAGGTATTGTCAAATATAATATTTTTTTTTAATTGTATATTTAACCGTTAGTTGACGAATACATTAAGTAAATACATGTACTATAACCAACGTTGATTAGTTTCCCATGTATTTCAGAGGTTCAAGCCCATTAGCATTGACAATTCGTTACACACTCCAAGGTTTTAAATGGAGGGTGTTATTTTTATATTACAACGAGGAGGATAGATTGGGTGCCCGATTAAATATGCTTTATTAAAGGTATAGGCCCCCTGGTCCAGGAGACCCACCTACACCTACGTCATGGTCTCTTTTCCACTTGGTCTAGGACTCATGTGGTCCTATTTCAACTCCGACATTGGGGCCCAACCCACCCCTAATTTGTCTTGGAGGCCGTAGATGTTCCCCCGACGTAAGAATCCGTCTCTCAACACTACAATTCATTACATTTGCTAAAACTCAAAACTCAAATCTCGTTTAATTTTAAGAAAACTAATAAAAAATTTTTAAAAATTTTGAATTTTAATAATAAGAACAAAATAAAAAGGTAAAGTAAATAGTATCATGATTGATTTTTTAATGTAAAAATAAAAGTACCGAAATCTTTTCGTTAAAGTTCCCTTTAATTTTTTGAAACACAAATTTTGTTAGACAGCATCTTAGAACTCAACTCGTGTCTTCCGTTGTTGTTCAAAGGTATCGTACAAGTGTGATGTGATTGAAAATTAACAAAAATCAATTTTTTTATATTTTAATTCAAAGTTTTCTTATCCAAGTAAGAAAATAAAAAAAAAAATTAATAAAAAAAAAATTTGAAAACTTTGAATTTTAATCAAAATGACAAAAAGATGTAGTAAGTGAATAGTACAATAAATGATTTTTTAAAATAAAAATATCATTTTCGTTAAAAAGTGAACAATACCTAAAATATTTCATTAAAACTCCCTAAATAAAACTCTTAACAAAACTTTTTAGAAGCTCGTGACGCATCTAACTAACAAGAGTTATATTCGTGCCACATAACAGTTTTAACAAGTTTATTAAACAGACTTTAACGTGAGAAGGCAAAGTGAGACGTGACACGAGTTTGAGTTTCAAGGAATTACGTGCTAAAAGTTGAAAAACAACAAAAAGAAACGAGCAAACCACCGTCTTATAAAAAACATGAGCTCTTTGAGCAACATGATTGTCCAAATACTAAAAATAGGAGAAAGAAGAAACAATGAGACAAAGCTCAACAACCGCCTTATGTCACAAAGTAGTCAAATTCATCAACCATGAACCTAAAGGTAACCAAATCCACCTAACCTTATTTTTTTTCTTCTAAAAATCTGTAAAACTATGGTACATAAGCAAGAACAAAGTAATTAAATGACACTCTACATCCATCTTATCTTAAGGGAAGGGATCCGGAGAGGATCCCTTCCACCAAATCCACTTAATCAATCAATCCGGACCTTTGAAATTTGATCCAATAGCTACAAACAGAAAACCCCTTTAAAAGTTATAATAACTTTAGCCGTTTGATCAAATTTCAAAGACCCGAATTAGGTGATTGGGTGAATTTGGTGGAAGGGATCCAGAGAGGATCCCTTTCCTTGTCTTAATTCAAACACTGTACCAAGGAAAATGAGAGATTTCCGTCTAGATCAGAGCGTGGAGACGAATAAATACTCGGAGGGCATACATCAGGAGAGCTACGAACTCCTCTCGGTAACTCGTGGACCCAAGTACTCGATTCTATCCATTTCCGCGTACTCAGGCATTTCAATCTCTTCCAACCACCCGTAACTATCGTGTTTCTCTTCAGTTACTGCTGCTCCTCCATCTGCGTCGAATTGACAAGCAAATAAGATATAGCTTATAAACTCAAAAGTGCATCAAAATGCCAGTAACAAGTTTTCAGTATTTTAACAAGTCTCAGTAAAACATGTTTCAGGAGTTCAAGTTTCTTCAATGGTTAAATAGAATGACCGAGGACCGTGCCCAAGCAGCCTAAGCAGAAAATGGTCAGGTTAAATCATCATGTAGCTGGAGATTTTTGGACCTGTACACAAATACTAAACATATACTGGAGAAGCGAGTGTTGAGAATATAAAAACATCCGCTCTACTTATAGCTAATTGAATTTGAGTTCGATGCTCTAAATTTTTAAGACAGGCCTCATCTCGTAGATTAACATTCTCTTTTTGTATTGCCAAATGGCTCACCAATTGCATCATGCACAATCTCTGATGGTTCCTCCATTCTCCCACATTGCTTGTGTGTAACTTTTATAAATGCAAGTCCAAGCAAAATCCATACGCATCACGCCATAATTTGGTTGTTTTCACGACAGATCAAAGAAAATAAACTATTTGGCAACTTGTCAAGAAAGCAAAAGTTCACTTACTTGAATAAGCCGCATAGGGATGATCTTTGTAATACGTGCAATCCCGGCCATCTTCTATAGAATAGGGTGGTCCCATCACATCGAGCACTGCACAGGGTGTTATGGCTGTGAAGGCATGGATGTTGCCACCTTTTGTTGGATAAAGTACCGATGCATTGCATGAGGCTGTGAAGACATTATCAGCTTTCAACTCGGCCAGTCTCACTGCAAAATCATCCTACTAGTATTAGATACTGGTTAAGATACAGTCCCAGATAGTTTTTATTTTCGTTTTAATTTTACAGGAGAGTGATATCGACTCACATTGAGGCGCAGGCGTGGAGCCATCTGAATTAACGGGATCAACCCAATCGTATGATTTAATATGCATCTTGCCTAATAGAAGCTTACTGAAAACAGTCATATCTGGATGGTTATGGAGTGGGATAACACCATTTGCTGGAATAAAAAAGCAGCACAACTGCACATGGAAATAAACAGGAGAACCAATCAACAATCGATCAAGTAAACTCTTTTTGAAAACGAAACTTCGCTTTTTTATGTTATTAATATATGGTCATCTAAAAGGAACTAATAATCAGTTGTGCAGAAAGCCACCCAAGTTAATACTGGACCAACTAGGTAGAAAGAAGTACAAACTTACCGAAAATTTGTTGCACTCGTATATGGTTGTATACCTGACCCTAGGAGTGGGGAACCGCAGATCCCCACTTAGCCCAAAATCTTCTGGTCTCATATTATCTACAGCACCACAATAAAATCGGCTTGTGAAGAAGATGGCAGACAATGTTTCCTTCACGCATGAAATGAATCAAATATTTATCCGGACTACATATCACTTTCATACATAACAATTCCATGCCAATGCTTGCCTGCCCCCCTCCTTAATCTTTTCCCCAGCATTACACACACGCACGTCCACGTATAGATAATTGTACGCCATGATATTCTAGATTCATTATCTATTGCAGGCTACAACATATTAAATCCGATTTTGGACTGCGCACACTCCTTTCTATTTCCTCAAAATCCATCTACGGTGGTAGGAAATATCAGTCAAAATTGTTGTTTACTCCAGGAAAATGCTCCAGAAGCGGGGTGAAATTAAGGGGTGTCGATGTCGCCATGGCCAGACATACAACGCATACAGTCTGACAAATAATCTTTTGAACAATTAAACATCTTGAACAAATTTTCCCCATTCAGCCACATTACCCCGACACTCCACCAACTACATATTTAGAAAGCAACTCAAATTTGCAATTTTTCCTAAAACAGGAGGAGGTTTATTTCCTAGATACAGCAACGTTATCAAATTCTTTCCTAAATTCGCAAATTTGGACTTTTTCCTAAAACAAAAGGACAGGAATTTTTGTCATAGCACAGACAAACGCACATACATAGATCGAAACGCAACGGATAGGAATTCGAATAGACAAAAACATATGACCATATTCTCAATGTTCCTAGTACAAGATTCGTATAATAAAATATCAATCAAACGTATACGACAACAACATGTGACTGAACTAATCAAAAGTAAAGTATGAAACTTGGTAAATCCAAAAAACGTACCGAGGATGCGACGCAGCTTTTGCACATGGCGAGGCGAAGGAACGGTTCCGGGACCTTTGAAAGCGTTTCGGCACGCACGAAGGAGCTGTTGCAGCGGAGTTGGAACCCTCGCAGTCCTCATAGTCATATGTATATGTATCTGTGTGTATATATAACTATATATTCACTTCAGATGCAGCACAGAATTTCTCCTTCAAACCCCAGAATTCAATATCCAAATTGAGAAGCAAAGAAGCAAGAAAAGCAACTGATCCGCAAAGCAAAGATTAATTTCAGAATGGTCGGAAGGTGTTTGATGAAATGCCAAAGAGAAGTGAGGCGATGATGATACCGTGTAACAGTGGGAGGGATGAGGAGATCTAGGATCATATATAAGGATTGAGCCATAGAGGGAGAGAGAGAGAGAAAGGAGGAGAGAGAAACCAAAACCAGGGGCGGCACGGATGGATGTGGTGCGGAAGAGGAAGAAAAGTTCGTAGATTTGTGGGAAAAACAAAGGAAAAATTAAGAGACAAGGTTCTGCAGTTCCGCCATTCGTACCCATAGATTTGATTTGAAACCAGGGTTTTTGGGCTTAGCTGGCCACGCCGGGATGTGAAATGACCAAATGGCCCATATACGATGGCGAATACTGTTGGCTTTGACCTTGTAATTGGTAATTTGGCTGGGAAAATATCTTCGTCCTCACACCAACCAACCACGTGTCGCTCTCCCTGGAGTCAATTGTTTTATTTTATTATTATTCTTTTCTTTTTTTTTTTGGTTATTGTATTATTATTCTTACAGCGGTTTATTCTCTTTACAAAACTTCGGGGGTGCTTCTTGGTAAAGCACTTCCTGGCAGAAAGTGTCGAAGTGTTTCTTCTAAAATAAGAATACTCTCAAGACAGAAATTTAAGTTATGAAATGTATTGTGAAGGATTTTGGTGAAAGTCATTAAATGTGTTAGATGAAAATGTTGGAAAGAGGTGAAATATTTTCTTTTTGTATATAGAATTTGTCTGGATATGTTTTTAAAATGATCGAAAATATTTTTGGTGAAAATATTTTTAAAACTAATCCTTAGTAAAAATGTAAGTAAATCGTAAAAAAAATACTTAAAATACTTCCTGGAAAAAGCACATAGAAAACACTTCAAGTGCTTTTGGAATCTGAAAACATTTTCTCTAAAAGTGCTTTCAGTTATTTTAAAAGCAAATCTAAACGAGCTCATAAGAAGTTGTCAAATCAAACTCTTATAAATAGAAGTATGTCTGGAACTTCATTACAACACACCAGATCAAAAGTGAAAAACAATAACACCACTATCCCCTTCCTCTCTTTACCTACATCATTTGTGTTATACATTACACCCGTTTCGCTTCTATCTCTATCAAAGGTTATATCTCTCATTTTTGTCTATTTATAATAGTTATGTGAATCAGTTCACTTCGTAACTATTTCTTATTTACTAACATATATATTTGAAATTTTTTTTAGTTTTCTTGTAAATCTGTAACAAAATATTAAAACATCAAGAATAAGGCATGTTTCTAAGAGAACTTGTTATTTCCTTCTCGCATTTAGGTAAACATGTCTTTGCATATAGTACTTTACCACAGTAGAAAGTTGTAATTATGCCAATGCATCTTAGTGCGGGTTTGATTCGTATCAATATCCCTTTTTTTTTTTTTTTACCACTAACAATTTAACACATTAAATGCAATCATTTGTCAGAAAAATAAAATAATAAACATTGCATTTATGTAATGGGTATGTACCGGCTTTTGTCTTTCTCTCGCATTACAGGTAAAAAGAAGAGACAGCAGCAAGAGGATGCGCATTCAGTTGCATCTAGCTTTCAAGCAACAAATCCATTATTTAGAATAATTTGACAAATCCATTAACTAGGATACACATTCTCTCGTACACTCGAGCAACAAATCCATTACGCAACTAGAGAATACACATTCTAATATTCAATTTAATGGCGTCACCTTCCAATAAATACTTTTCATTTGTTCAGAAAATGCAATGATTATTTATTGAAAGAATACGCGTGATGAAATAGTGGCATAAGAGAATCTCGCCGGAGATGGCGGAAATTTGGCTGGTCCAAAAAGCAATAAGTGCCATAGGGCTTTCTAGTTTTCAATTCAAGTAGCAAAATCCATTAACTAGAATAATTTGACAATTTGATTAAAAATTTAGAAAGGAAAGTGTTATTGGCACTCCAAAAATCTCATTCCACACTCCTCACAATTGTATTTTTCTTTCTTAATATAGAAAATTTGGAATGCAGAATGAGATATTTGGATTGCTAATAGCAATTCCCTTTAAAAATAGGTATTAACTTGAAATTGACATGATTGACATGTTATAATTACGATCAATTGCATAACTTTCAATTTGCTTCTCTTTCTTAACTTTCAATTTTGTTGCATTTCTTTCGACTACTTGAAATTTTTTGTCATTCCTACAATATTACAGTTATGTGAATCAGTTCACTTCATAACTATTTTTCTTGTTTACGAACATACATATCTGAAAAAGTGTCAGATTTCTTGTAAATTGTAATAAAATATTAAAACATCAAGAATAAGGCATGTTTCTAAGTTCTCTTGTTCTTTCCTTCTCGCATTTAAGTAAACATGTCTTTCCATATGGTATTTTACCACATTGGAAAGTTGTAATTATGCTAATGCATCCTAGTACGGGTTTGATTCGCGTCAATCTTTCTTTCTCTTTGATCACTAACAATTTAACACACTAAACGCTATCATCTATCAGAAAAAATAATAATAAACATGTCTTTTTATGTAATAGCATTGTTCTAAAAATCGGCCTAGGTGTCGGGCGGTGGAGCCTCGCCCTAATTTCGGGCAAGGTGTTAGGAAAAATCGGCTGGAAGCTAGGCGGTCCTAGGTGGAGAGTTAGGCGACACCTAGGCCCTTTTTTTAATATCTTTTTAATATTTTTTATTAATTCTGTGCTTTTTTTCTTTTTTGGTTTCATGGTGTACCTAATTTGTAAATGATGGATTTACTACAAGTTCATCCAATAGTAAAACGAGTTGGAGCACTTTTGAGGGGATACATACAAAGAAAAGAAATAAACTAGCTACAACAAGGTTAAATAATTTAATCTATGTCTAATCCAATACAAGGATCATGATTCATGAATAAGAAGAATTTAGTTTATTATCCAAATCCTCCTCATTATGATTATATGCTTACTATTTTTTAAATATTGAACTTTTTGGATGTATATAATTTGTGTATTCTTCTACTTCTATTTTTGCATTTTATCATTCTTCTATTATCCATACAAGTATAATTTTATTTTTAAGTGCAAATAGGCACTTATTTACAAGAAGATGTATAATAAATTTACATAAATCCGTCTAGACACTAAGCCCCTGCCTGCTGCCCGACTAGCGTCTAGCGATTTTTAGAACCTTGTAATAGTATGTACTGGCTTTTGTCTCTCTCTCACTTTACAGGTAAAAAGAAGAGATGCACATTCAGTTGCATCTAGCTTTCAAGCAACAGATCCATTAATTAGAATAATTTGACAAATCCATTAACTAGGATACACATTCTCTCCCGTACTCAAGCAACAAATCCATTAAGAGAGCAACTAGAGGATGCACATTCTAATATTCAATTTTAAGAGCGTCACCATCCAATAAATACTTTTTATTTGTTCAGAAAGTACAATGACTTTTTATTGAATGACTGCCGCATGATAAAAGAGTGACATAAGAGAATCTCGCCGCAGATTGAGAAAATTTGGCTGGTCCAAAAAGCCAAAAATGCAATAGGACTTTCTAGCTTTCAATTCAAGCAACAAAATCCATTAACTAGAATAATTTGACAATTTGATTTGAAATTTAGAAATAGGTATTAACTTGAAATTGACGGGGTTCACATTTTTTAATTACGATCAATTGCATAACTTTCAATTTACTTCTCTTTCTTAACTTTCAATTTTGTTGCATTTCTTTCCACTACTTGAAAAATTCTGTCATTCCTACAATAATACAGAACAAATCTATGCCGGAAACTTAACGAAATGTCGCACTTCTATTTCCGGTTGCTGGAAAAGCTTGGCGTCGTCTACCCTGTCCTAGTTCTTTTGACCCGTCATCGTTTGAAACTAGACCAGCTAAAGATTTTTTCTTTCCCGCTGAGTTTAAGCTCTTCACACCTTCCGCAGCTCCAGCCTCTCTGACCGGCTTAGCTCCGAATATGACCTGACTCTTTGCTGCCTCATAGTCGAAAGGCTTCACCTGCAAACCACCAGATTCCTGGGACTTCTCCACTTCTCTTGTCTTCCTGTTTTGGTTAAGCGACTGAAAGCATTTTTGGAAGCTCGACGACAAATCAGAGAGAGACACGGGTTCGTCTTCCCCATCCCTCCCCAAAGCAGATGGTACCGAATCATTCTCCTCCGGCTCATTTCTGGTTTCTGAGGAACCATCTACCGGTTCACCTCCATCTGAATCATTTTCCAATGTTATGATGTCACCTAAACCAGAACCAGAGGGTGATGCAGGAAGCGGCCCTTCAGAATGGGGAGTTTCTGAACTTTTATCTCGTGCTTCCAAGGTTGGTTTGGATTTCTCACTCCTGCCCGAAAATGAGTGGAATGGGAAGTTCACTGAAGATCTAATTTGTTCCAACTTATTATCTTCCTTGCCCTAGAAAGAAAGTTAAGAGCACAAGAGTTAATAATGTACCGAGTTACCAAAGAAGATTCCATGGAAATCTAGCCGTTTCAATATCAAAAAGAAACCACCACCATTATATGATTCAGTTGACAACGTAAAAAAGGACGGTCACTGATCACTTAAATGCTTAATGTAGAAGGTGAACAATCTATATAACAAGACATTTGTGGTTGTAATATTTCTATTTGACTAGACTTGTAACATGCAAGATTTAGGCCCAGCTGCGATTGCAAGTTATACAAGACAAAGATGGGCCTATTTCCATTTCAGGCATATAATTTACAGCAGTGTTCTTACTAACCTTTTTATCGACATCGACCTTCCTTTTTGGAACTGCACTCCCCAACAGTGAACTAAAGGCACGGCTGGGCTTCTTTTGCACCTGAACACTTACTCCAGTAACCTACAACAGAAATAGACAACTATTTTAAGACTAGAGCTCTACGAGCAAGAAATATAACAAGATAAAACATCCAAAAGAAGCAAATGGATGTCAACCTTTGCTGAATCCAATAAACAGGCATTGCTCCTTGCTTCTCTGCTTTGTCCTGGAACACTGTTCTGCCTAAGATTCACCGAAATGGGACTGCCAGTTTCAGGAGAGTTTCCTTGTCCATTTCTTACAAGTTCAGAGGCACCAAATGCAATCCCCTTATACTCCATTCTATGCTGCTGAGACGGGGGTGAAACTACAGATAAATCACCATTACTCGAATTGCTGACAGACTGATCAGGTAACAAGGCTTCAGATCCATCATTGACCAATATATTCTCTTCAGATGCCTGCAAAAAGTGTACTGTTAACTATAGATAAAAGTGAAAAAAAAAAAAAAAGAAGTCATCGCCAAACATCTGAAGAATGGACTACAGTCAAAATTAATAAATTTGAAAATGGGGTGAAATGGACAGTGATTTTATCATGATAGCATAGTTAAATGGCACCTGACCTGATACATGAAATTGACAGATTTTTGTTCGTAACATTCCATATGTAACCTGAATGAAAGCCTAATATAGAAAGGGAAACATGAATGCCCAGTCTTCATGATCACCAAACAACTAAACATAGGGCTTACCATTCCTGCACGTGCCACCTTCAGATGTTCGACAGCAGGCTCAAAAAAAGCAGCATTTTGCATAGAATGTCTAATGATACTAACAACTGAACCAAGATTACGCTCCATGTACGGGTGCTTTGATTTCACCAATCGCTTTAACTTGCTAGTGGTGACAGGCATCTGTTTAGCTTTTACAGACGAAAAAGTAAAAGTAAATAAGTCGAATGTCTGCTGTGTAAAAAGAGAAAAGAATTAATAATGATCTTGAAGAACAAGGAACTGTATACAAGTCATACCAATTTCAAGAAGAGTTTTGTTTGGTAATATATAGCCAGTACTTTCATCCTCTGCACGGGCAACAACATCCCTCCACTCACAAAGACCCTGAAACCATTTAACAAATGAATCTGGTATGAGTGGTGTATAACCTTTAAAATTGCACATTAATCAATTCAGTTCCTCGTGTAACATAAGTATATATTACATTACTCCATAAGAAACAGATTATCAACTTAAGACTGCCAAATAATTTAATATTTAACTAGTCCTCTTATGTAAAAACTCATTGTATAAACATAGTTCAGAAGTATTGCACAATGAGAATCATATTGGGAAAATATATAAGATATACTACAATTCAAATGAAGATTAGCCAACTTTAACATTTGAACAATGTATAAAAGAAATAAGGAGGCATCTTACGGAAACAATGGCAAGCTGCTGAGAATTGAAACCAGCACCTTGCAACCTACATCGAAATAGAAAATAATATAAATTGAAGTCATTATAAAATATAAACAAAGGTAATGCATACAGAATTCCTATTCATGGACATAGTTATAGAAAGGAAAAAGGAACTGGACTCCCTCCCATTATCATATATTCATATTTCCTCAATTAATTGTATAATCCAACAAGATCATCTCACCAATTTAATTGACGACACAAGATTTTTATACAATCCCTACCAACTTATATGAAACTTCTAATGGAGCTTAAATGCAGGTAAACCCTTGTTTTGATGACGGATATTTGGTACAGAGTTGTGGTGGGCTTAAACAATGAAATTCAGAAAAGTTGTGTGCTCTCTGAGGGAAAAACTAGTCTAACATTAACAATGTACAAGGCATATGAACAACCTAAAAATTGCGTGTAATAATATTAAAAATCTTTGAACGAAATTTTGGTCAACAAAACAAAAGCATGCACTAGGGAAATTGAGGATTGGGGGGATTGGAGAGGGGTCATAGCCAAGACCAAAAAGAATTACCCAAATACCAAAAATAGAAAATTTGCCGGCCACAAAAAATAAAAGCATACCCGTATATGTGGAGATAAGAATTTTCTGTCAAAAGCTCTTTCTCATATAGATGCATGCATAGATCATAACTGCGTTTGTAAACCTGTCAGGAAAAAAAATAAAAAATAAAAAAAATAAAACCTGAATAAAATTGCCAAATTATAGTAAATGGAAAATAATATGGAAGACAAGATAATTGGAAGAACCATTTCCTAAGATGTATCAACCAATTTACCAGCAAGACATAATTTGCAGATGCTATAAACAAAAGAATATCGAAATAAATATTCCAGCAGTGCTACAAAATTCGTCTTGGTAATTTAAAAACAAATAAAACTTAGAAATCCTAAACGCCAAGAAACATGGCTAGGGGCCAACGCAAATATGCAAATTCAATAATGAAAAAAGTCTCATATAGGCAAAACTAGCAGTTCTGTACAAAGGGTAACAATATATAAAAGTGTTAAAATTGTAAATAATGCGAGAGCCAAAAAGAACATATTCAAAACAGAGAAGAGCACGTGATCATCATTCATACTATACCTCCACTAAAGGAGTGTCAGAGTTTTCTGATTCCTTGGGCATCAGACATAACTGTGTTCTCATTAAATCATACATATGCAATAAATAGTGTGTATCTTCTCTGGCATATCTGTCAAGAAAATAAAACTTCTTTAGATAACCATGGAATAAAAAATAAAAATATAAACTCTAAAAGGAATGGACATGAGAATGCAACATCTAACAAATCTATTAATATAAACACCCAAAAGGCGACAATAATCATGTGACCAAGATAGCAAAATAAATTTATGATGCATGAAGACTGCCCTTAATGCATTGTTTACTCCAAGTTTCAATTTGGAGGTAATCTTAATCCTAAAACTAATTTTCGAATTACAAGAAATCACCGCACTAGATGATCCTAAACAATCAAGTGTCAAATAACTCTATAACAGATAAGAAGGAAATTTAACGTTGTGTCGATTATAAAATTAGGATTGACCAGTTTGAGACTTATGAGATATTATCAACAGAACGAATACTAGCTGAGTTGCCCACTTAAACATATACAATTCACATTTTTACCTGATCATCTCCTCAGGCAGAGGGCGTAATCTCCAGTCTGCATTCTGGTATCTGCAGGAGAAACAGTAGTTAAAATCAAAGAAGCAACACATGAATCTATCAAATATAAAGAGAGAAAGTTATTTAGGAGCATTTGGAAGATAAAGAAATCGAAGTAATAGCAACAGCTTACTCTTTGTTGGCAGTAACACCACATAAGTTCTGTAGAAGATACTCCAAACTATTTCTCTCCAATTTCAACACCCTCGAAGCCTAAGGATTAAAACAAATTGGTCATCTTTGGTTAGCAACACATTATAAAGAAAAAGTATATTTCAAGTAGAAAAGCTAAAATCGTAAGAACAAAAGTAAAAATAATGATACTCTTTTCCAGATAAAGGAAAAGATACTAAAAATTCCTTTGCAAGACAAGAAAATCCATTCGTTCAGTTGCTTCAAAGAATCAAAGTACATCACCTGGCCAGTATCAAACAAATTGCAGATATAAATGCCAAAATCACGTTGAAGCCACATGATATCACGATCTGCTCCATGAATCACCTGATGAATTGTAAAATATTGTCAGAAAAAATCATATGCTACCAAGGTAGAAAATGCAAATGGGCATGAAACATACCTTTCTCTTGGCAGGGTCTTTGAAAACTTCCCTAAGATATGGCCCAACATGAATTCTAAGCTTCAGAGTATCTACAATAAAATCTTCGGTTCTAGTTGAAATTTGCATCAAGCAAGTCAATCCTTGAAAAGATCGATATTGATTGTGTTCCAAATCAACCTAGACAGCAAAAGATAAAAGTTAAAATACAGGGGAACGAATGCCAAAATGCAAAGTTAAGTAAAATGAAATAATCATAACAATGAAATGCCAACTTAGCAATTCCATGCAGCTATGAATGAATAAACCTTTTGAAGAACTCAAATATAGGGTACACATAGGTAGCAATGTTGCAGATGAAATGGAAAAGGTTAAAAGAAGCAGAACAACTGGAAGAAGAAAAAAACCCCGATGGAAATATATGCTCACGTAACATCACACAAATGTTTATACAAATCCATTGCCAATAACAGATGCTAAGGTGAACAACTCTTGCGTAGACACCAATTTGACATCAATTAATACCATGTTCAGGTTGTGCTATTTTATCGCAAGTAACTGTTTGTGAGTCTAGGAATATATTCTATAATGCTATAAGTTCCTATGAATACAACCATGAATTCTACACTAAATAAAATGGATGACAGGATAGCAACATCAAATCTGCCTAATCATAGTGACTGCAAGTACAACAAAATTCTGCTGAAGCAAATAACTTTAACCATCATGGAGTTGACTGCGAAATGGAGATCAGCTTTCACAAAAGAAAAAAAGAGGATCATTGCACTCAAATTTTACCGCAAATTCATTAACAGCACGGAGCTTAGCTGCGAGCTCCTTCAGATCTTTGACCTCCTCCACAAGCTTGAATGGCGTGGACTCTAATGAAGCCGGTTTTACAGACTCAACATCCCCAATGTTGTTGTCAACAAAATCCAGAACAGAAAGCTTCTCCTTTATTCATTAACAACACACTAATTAGAAAAAATACATACTCAACTAACTCAAGCATACTTTTTTCTTTAAATACATACTCGTCGTTTAACAGCACAATCCCAAAATAATGTAAGACAAATTCTCAAAAATTAAATAATTTTCAAGACCCAACATAAAATCACCCTGAATTCAATACATAAAATACAGAACATGATCAAGTAATGACTTACTAGGGGATGAAGAAACTGTTGACCGTCCTCACTTCTCTGCAACCAAACATGCTCAAACGGCTGGTTTGCATTATTAACCAAAATGTTAAACTCCTCCTGAGGCCTCCGAATGCTCGGTATATGAAACGGCACTTTCGGCTTCGTCGCGACCACAGTTTTCTTGTCCTTGGAAGCCACCTTCACCGCAGAGGATACCTGACTCGAATCATCGTTCCCACTGGCCGCTGCTGACCCAGTAGGCCCCTTCTTCTTTTTCCCACACACCAATTGAAACCCATCGTCTGTGTCCATAGCCGCACTCGTCGGCCGCTTGGCCTCCTCCACCTCCTTCCTCACAATCTTGAACTCGTCCACCGACGAGTCAAACCTCTCCAGAGCCTCGTCGTTCACATTAACGAGCCAATCGTACGCGTCGTCCAAGTCATCGGGGAAAGCCACCGGTTTCCTCCAAACCGGCGCCGACGAGCCAATCGAGCCAAGCATCGTCTGCGATTCCTTGGTGATTTGCTCGATCGGGACTCTGAATTCGTCGAAGTTGCGGTAGAAATAGAAGTCCTTGCTGTTAGGCAAGAATCGCGACGAGCCGGAGAGCTTGGAAATCGACGAGGAGAGAGCACCCTTGGTTAGGGTTTGGAGGGCGTCGGAGTTCGTCTGCGGCGGCGGAGATTGGTCCATGGTCACGGCGTCTTGGCTCATGGCGGTTGTGCAAATGGGGGATTTTATCGGTTAGGGTTTTGCTAGGGCTTCAATTACAGTTAATTTTGCCTCCCTGGTGATCACTAATGTTTCGTTCATTGGCCGTTGTTTGTTAAAATTAAACCTAATACCGGGATGTCACATGATATTCGTGCATGATGCACGTGATGATGAAGAATGTGCGAGTAAATTTTCAGTTTTGCCCACATAATTAATGCATGAGATTTTTGTCACACAAAATTGGAAAGGACGTTACTGGGACAAGGACAAATAAATATGCCTGTTGGCAGTGTTGGATGCAAAATTGGGGACCGAATTTCCTCCGTATCCAAAGGTATGAGTCAAATAATCAAATAATCCGGATCATTACAATTTGATTCAACGAATACAAATATGAGATCTTTTTAAAAGTTATAATAATTATAACCGTTGGTAAAAGTTTTCAAGTATAAACAAAGTGCAAAACGTGAAAAGATTTTCAATTTATTTATTGAGGTATTTTGTCGAATCCTACGTAGCGGTAAATTGAGAAGAATTGTCGAGTGTTATCTACTTAACCTATTGATATATGACTAGCATACAATATTGTTGACTCTAAAAATTACAAAACCTACATGGCGCGCAGGCCGAGTAACTAATAACCTAACTACGTCCTTCGGTTGAATGCGGGGCGTGCCAACTCGTCGGCCGAGCTTGGCCGAGGAATAAAATTTGTTGATGTCGCGTTGAACGCGTCGTTGACTTCTCAATCTTGCGATTGCGACCAAGGAAGGAACACTCTCGGTCTCTGGGTTCTATAGCCTGAAGACAAGGCTACTAATTCTGCGGAGTTCACAAATCGTCAGAACCCGATTCGGTCACTGTGATTATATTCGTAAGAGTATAAGCACACCGAATCGAGACCAAACTATATGGGCACAGGTACTCAAATGTGATATATGTCTTGATGGTAAATGTAGTTTGGTCGTCGGAATGCCGAACCCTAAAACTTACTTGTGAGTATCGAATCATAAAATCACTCGGCGTCCAGTACGCCAAGCAACACAATTCGTAACACCTGACTACGCCGAGAAGGTTAGCAAGGTGACCTCTACCAACAAGGGTTCAAAAACCCTTCTCGCCCGAGACTTAGATAGGTAACCAGTTGGCCTTGACGCAGTGCTGTTTATCCAAACTGAAGGTGCTTCTCGGTCGGCTGATTCTGCGGCATCAGTGCTGTTTATCCAAACTGAAGGTGATTCTCGGTCGGCTGATTCTGCGGCATCAGTGCTGTTTATCCAAACTGAAGGTGCTCGCCGGGTGCCTCCACAGTGCTGTTTATCCAAACTGAAGGTGTATTGGCAGAAAAAGAAAAGGAAAAAAATCTCAAGGTATTTGAGAGGTTTTGTGCAGGGCGATTGTATGTTCCATTGAAGGGGCTTTCTTGTTGCATGATTTCTTGTATTTATAGCATCTCATTCCTTGAAACCGAATTGCATCCTTATCTGCATTGGGAGTCCTTGTCCCGTTTCAACTCTACCTTAAACAAACCTACTCCCACTAGGATTTTGAATCTTCCCCTTTTTCGAGGCTTTATTCTCTGCCGGCCGGGAATCCTGGTCACACCAGGACTTCCTCGGCCTTTTCTATTTATCTGGGCTAATTCTTAGGATAGGACTATACCGACCCTGCCAATTGGCCCGGGATTTATCCCTCGGCCCATAGTACTTGACAACCCTGGGCCGAGCACAACCCGCTGCTCGGCCCAACAATATTATTTTGGGCCCGAACAATTATATAAAACACTTTGTAAAATATAACAGAAACTCTTACCAAACATTCAAGAAGTATTCGAAAGACCTTCACTATATTTTTTTTAAGAAAAACTAATGAAAAGGACTTGAAAACTTTAAGTTTTAATGATAATGACAAAATAAAGGGTAAAATAAATAGTACCAAATTTGACGTTTTAGTATAAAAATATGATTTTTCTTTAAAATGAACACTATCGTGGACTTTTCGTTAAAACTCCCTATTTTTCAAACTCTCAGTAGTTTTAGAACCACTTAAGTCCAAACATACATTCTGATATTTTTTATTTTTATTTTTTATTATGAAAGATGATATGGTAATCTTGTAAAAGAGAAAGTAACGCATAATACGAAAGAAACCCAAGCAAGCAAGAAGTGAGCAGCACCAGTCTCACTGCAACTAGGCGGCTCCTTCGCTATTGTCTGCGCCGCCAGCATCCAACTCCACCCTCCTTCCGCCCTTCCTCCGGCAATTGTAAGTCCTTCTTCACATTGTCTTCGTCTTCTTCTTTTCCTTTTTCTTGTAAACTCATTTATGATTGTTTCTGATTTCTGATATCGTTGATAGTTTTTTTAGGGATTTTAGGATTTTAATTACTGCCCAATTTCTGATTTCGCATAATTCCTAGCCTTTTAGGGATTTAAAGGGTCAGTTAATAGTAAAGATGAAAGCTTTGGATGATTTCACATAAATGTCTAATTTCTAATTTCTGAATTGGGTTTGTAATTGAGCTCGGCCGCTTTTCGGATTTCAGTCCACCCATCTTTTGAACCTGAATCCGTCCCTGCTCAATTTCGACTGCCAATTTTTTATCTTGTTTGGAAAGGATTCATCTCCAGTTTTTGGGATGACCATGACCATATTCTCTTACCCTTTGCACTATTGAATACGTTAGGTTAGGTTCTGTTTTTCGTTCTTCGTTTTCCTTTTCTGAAAATTTGTAAAAATTGTACCTCTGATTGTTAGAATTTTTTGTTTTTTGTTTATGTTTTATCTATGGTGGCTTTTGTTTATAACGGCTGGACAAGTTGGTCTCCATATTTGTTTGAATTTGTCACCCCCCCATACATTCATTCTTCATCTATCACCACAGATTGTACACGAATATGGAGTCCTTAGCTGTTTTCAACTCCTCACTCTCACTCTACTCTCCCTCTCATGACCACTTGATCCCAAAGAACCTTGGACCCTTCCGTACGACATCATTGCAATCTCACATACCGATGCCCAAGATGGAGGTCCGATGTGCTGCCCAGGCCCAATCCACTGAAACCAAGTCCAAGGAGGCCAAGCTCTGGGGCGGCCGCTTCGAGGAGAGCGTGACTGATGCTGTCGAACGATTTACTGAGTCCATCTCCTTCGACAAAGCCCTCTACAAGCATGATATCATGGGCAGCAAGGCTCACGCTTCCATGCTAGCCAAACAGGTCATTCCTCTTTTCTCATTTTTTGGTTTTTTAAGTTTTATTTTTCTGGGTTCTGTTTGGTCTGAGGGGAAGCTTTATTTTTATTATGTTTTAGGGATTGATTACTGTTAATGACCGGGATAGCATCCACAAGGGGCTGAGCGAGATAGAAAGGCTAATTGAAAGTGGCGAGTTTGAATGGAGGACCGACAGAGAAGATGTGCACATGAACATTGAGGCAGCGCTGACTGATTTGATCGGCGAACCGGCTAAGAAGCTCCACACGGCTCGGAGTCGAAACGATCAGGTTTTGACAGATTTTCGATTGTGGATCCGAGACGCGATTGATGCAATTGGAGTGAAGATTAAGTATCTTCAATTTTCGCTTGTCAAATTGGCAATGGAGAACGAGGGTGTGATCGTTCCTGGTTACACGCATTTGCAAAGGGCTCAACCTGTTCTCCTTCAGCATTTGCTCTTGGCGTTTGTTGAGCAGGTTTGTATCTGTATGGCTTTGCACAATGCAACTCTTTAATTATTAACATATATTTATATGGTTTGTGGCCCTTGTATTGTGGTAGTTGCTATGTAATCATACATTGTAGTGTTTATAGTGGTTTGATAGTTGGTTTGTGTACAAATTTGTCAATTAGTTGTTATTACCATGTTAAAATTGAAAACGTTGGTTGCTTATGGAGTACTTTTCTTTGCTGTAGTATATCCTTGGCCTTCGGAAGAGACTAATTTTGGCACTTTTTCTTGTTATGTAGCTTGAACGTGATGCTGGCCGTTTACTAGATTGTAGAGTGAGGTTGAATTTCTGCCCCTTAGGTGCTTGTGCATTGGCCGGCACTGGACTTCCGATCGATCGGTTTATGACCTCTGATGCTTTAGACTTTACTGCTCCTATGAGGAACAGGTACGTCCCTTGGATTGACTTTTTGGTTGGGATTGAAGTTGACTTCTGCTAGTGTGCTGCAGTCTAGAGCTAAGTTGCCTTTTTGTTTCATTGGTACTCTGCAAATGATGTTGTAAACTGGCCAATAGTTAATAAACTAGTCATTTACTTTATGGCATTCTCCCCTTTTCCTTGTGAGACCTTGCAACATACATGATTATAGTTGTATGGTTCAATTTCGCTTTTCATTCTGATGAACAAATCTGTGAAAGAAGCAACTGATATGTTATCTTTTCCTTTAACTTAGGATTGATGATTGTTTTCCTGTTTTTCTTGCATTAAAGATTAATAGTGTTTATCTAATATTGGAAAACGCAATTGTTCAACTTATATATTCATCACCCTTTGCTGTGATGCCATACAAGTGCTAGGTATGCCCCAATAAGCTCAGTTTAATGAGCGATAGTGTTTCGTGATGCCATCTGTTGGGTCTAAATCTTGTCTTCTGGTTGGTTGAGTATTCCATGCTTCTTTATATCTGTTTTCGTCAAATAATAATTAGTTTCTTTTCTTAATACAGTATTGATGCAGTGTCAGACCGAGATTTTGTCATGGAGTTTCTTTCTGCTAATGCCATCACAGCCATTCATCTCTCCCGGCTTGGTGAAGAGTGGGTACTGTGGGCTTCAGAGGAGTTTGGATTTGTCACGCCAAGTGACAAGGTTTCAACTGGAAGTAGTATCATGCCTCAGAAGAAAAATCCAGATCCCATGGAACTTGTTCGTGGAAAGTCTGCTAGAGTAGTAGGAGACCTGGTTACGCTTCTCACATTGTGCAAAGGACTCCCCCTTGCTTACAATCGTGATTTGCAGGTATAATCTTTTCTCTTCTTTTTTGAATTCACATTCAATCAGCACGGAAAGGCAAGGGTTTAGTTGGGTCTGTTCACTCTTTACGTTCTTGAGCCTGAAGCTAAGGTCTTGGTTGGATATTGCATGCATATTACTTATACACAAACACAATGCTACAGAAAAGGATCTGTTCTGCTTGCACTTACAGTGTGTAAAATTCATTGGTCTTTTAACTAATCCTGCAATATTTTGAGTATGATTGTGAAGGGTTCTTTCTTTTCCCCTTGAGACAGGAAGATAAGGAACCTGTCTTTGACAGCGTGAAGACAATATTGGGGATGCTTGAAGTATCTGCAGAGTTTGCACAGAACATTACCTTTAACAGGGGGAGAATACAAAAGAGTTTACCTGCTGGTCACCTTGATGCCACAACACTAGCTGATTATCTCGTGAAAAAGGCAAGTTCTGTTGACTAACTTTCATTTTTGCCAATTACAGACAAGCTTAGAACTTTTTGGACTTGAAATCATCATTCTTGATTGGATATGCTGTTGTAATGCTGAAGCTATCCTTTGTAACTATTCAAATTCTTGGATCATGTTCTCAACGGCCCATTTTATTTGCGTGTTTTACGATCACATGTAATTCATAACATTTGTCAATAATTGCTACTGAAGTTGCTTTTCTTGTTTTATAAAGGGAATACCTTTCAGAACTTCTCATGACATAGTTGGAAGGGCAGTTGCCGTGTGCGTCTCAAAAAGTTGCCAGCTGCAGGATTTGAGTGTCGATGAGCTCAAAAGTATTGATCCAGTGTTTGACAAGGATGTATATGAGTTTCTTGGAGTAGAGAATTCAGTTAAGAAATTCTCCTCGTATGGCTCCACAGGATCAGCATGTGTCGCCAGTCAGCTTGATCATTGGGTTACAAAACTTGAAATCAACAAAGGGGTCTGACAAACTATGGTGCTAGAGATATTTAACGTGGATCGCTGACATCGATTAGGAACACATTCACCGGACGCTTTGAAGTAGTGCTTCGCTGAGGAACGAATAGTCTTGAATAGTTGGAGTTAGCGAGTATGAAAGATGCGAACTTCTCTCAGTAAGTACATGTAATTTTGAAGTATGGTAGATTTGAAGGATCAGATTGTTGTGCCATTAAGTTCTGGTTGGATCAATTCACAATTATTTTATCTAATTTGGTTGAGTCTTTCGACAGTTATTGAGAATGCGATACAAAATGAACAGGGAGTTAAACACAAGGCATGTAACCTCCCATCAATGACGCCTTGTTATGCGAGAAAGTACGTAATTTGTTTGAATTGCCCTTACTGTGACATCCTCGAAAACGTAAGGCTATTTTCGAGTAGATATGCCCGGAGGGTACATCTAATCTTCGTCCTAAGTCAAATTTGTGTTCTTCAGGTTAATCATAACTAAGTTTCTAAAGCAACGACACAAGTTAGGGTACAATTCGGATCAATATTGAAAGGCATTTGTATTGTAATTTTCATTGACCAATGATGAACCAAAAGATTAAGGAATCTAACAGCCAAAAAATAATAATATTACCATGATACTGCCTTGTCTGAAAACACTACCCTACATTTTGAAATGGCGTTTGGCAAGGCAAAAGAAAATGCAGTTTACAAAATAGAGAACACATAACAAAATCATGAACTTGTTTTTCTAAAAGCTTTATTAATTATTTAAAAGTACTTCTAAAATGAGCCCATAAAATTTGTTTTATTTTTTTGTCAAACGATGGACTAATCTTATTAGATATGGATAGAAATGTTTACATCAAATGTCGTAGTGTTGAATAACCAAATAACATGTATAACTCAATGAAAATCTTTCTTGCTCTTTGCTTATAAAAAATATTACAAATCAATTAAAATCTTCTAATATTATGCATGTTCCAACTCCAAAAAATCTAATTAATATCTTATAACAAAAAAAATAATATACTATAATACTAACATAAATTTATATGCAAAACATTCTACCCTAACTCAAGTAACAACTATATGAATGTATATTATACCTATACATGAGATATGAAGCCTAACTAAAAGGTAGAATAAAAAACATAACATACCTATAAATAAGACACATTAATATGTGACAAGTTGATTATAAAAATGAATATGTCATATAAGTAGATGAATACAATTAACCTGTGATATATGTTGATTATAAAAATTAAAAATAAAATCTATAAATGAGGTTTAAAGCAAGAGGAAGAACAAGAAATAACAAAAAAATAAATAAAAATAAGTAATCAAAGAGATAATTAGGAAGAAATTTGATTTTTATAATAAATCTTATCATTGAAGAGATAATTATTGATAAGTAAATAATTAAATTTAAAGAAGTGAACTTATTTTAATAAACTATTTCTACTCTTGGCTAAAATTATCAAGTTCTCCTATGAAGGACACCATAACATAGTATTACTATTTATATTATAACATAAGTAAGGAAATGTTATAGGCACTCTAAAAATCTCATTTTACATTCCTCATAAGATTATTTTTTTTTTAAATATAGAAAGTTTGGAGTGTAGAATGAGAACTTTGGAATGCCAATAACAATTCCTTATAAGAAAATAAATAACGAACTTGGTATATGTTGTGCATTTTAGGGGGTGTAGTCAAACTAAGATTTTAAAGGATTTTAAAAGTGATAGATTTGATAGGATTTAAGAGGATTAAAAACTTCTACGAAATTCATATGGATTTTTAAAGAATTTGAATGGATTGTGGTGGATTGTGGTGGAATGATTTGAAATCCTAGGGGTGAGTTTGGATTCTTTTTAGTATTGGTTATATATACTTTTGGCTCTCCAATTCCACAAAATCCATAACTATTGAAATCCTCCAAAATCTTAATTTTTTTAATACGCTTAGATTTGGACATCCTTTAAACTCTTTTAATTGACTACACATAGATTTGAATAGATTCTAAAATCCTTGAAAATCTTTTAATTGAGTATACTAATATTTTAAAATCTTTTAAAATCTTCACAAATCAACTACACCATAATAACTCCGAATAGTCTTACACGGGTTTGTCGGAAAATTACCTGAGGGTCCCCATCTCTGACGACTCCAGAATTCTCTTCGCAACCACCTTCACCTCCCTCTAATTTTCTCTTCCCTCCTTTTTCTCATTCGGATTCTTCTCACGGCTCGTCTTCTTCTTCCTCAATTCGTTTTTTCGCACCCAGGTATTTCACCATCTTTCAATCATTGATTGTTTTCTGTTAATTTAGGATTAAATTATGGCTTAATTTTTGCTAATTGAGGTTTAAGAGTGCGGATTTCTTGAGAAAAATGCATTCGTGAGCGAGTTTTTATGATTTGCAGTCAGTGCTACTTCCTTGTTTGGGGCAAACAAATATTTGAGCTTTAAGTGGCTAACTTCTAATTGACATTTAAATTAATACATTTTCCTAATCACAACAAGTTGTAATTTCCCAAATTTCAAGCTCTGAGCATGGAATTTCTCAAATTTATAATCCATGAGTGCTAAAAAGCTGTTAATTTTATGCTGAAATTCCCAATGATTTAAACTAAATTATGGAATTTTTTAATAATACAGGTCAGATTTCTAGTAGGTTTATGCTGAGGAGTTGTTTTGATCAAGAACCCAGATTATTAACCTTAATGTATTTTATCAGTTCAAAGTAAGGGATACCAGGAGGGGTAGGGGTTTGAATACAGTGAGAGGAAAAGATGTCGGGTATGGGAGACGGATATGTGGGCACGGCTCAAGATGCCGTGAGGATTCGAAGACTCGAGAAGCAAAGAGAAGCCGAGCGCCAGAAAATTCATGAGCTCAAAAGCAAGTCGGCCTCCGATAACGGCCAGCCGGGTCTCCTCCAATTCGGATCAAGTACTTCTGAGGTTTGTCTTTGAAACCTAACTCATATCTAGGGTTTTAAATTTTCCCCATGCTCATATACTTCAGTGTCAGTTATCTCTGTTTTACCAGTGAATGATAAGCATGAAAATTGTGCAACTATTCATTCAGTTTTTTCTTCTTGTCCTTATGATTTGTGGTAGACCTGTAAACAAGTTGGGTTTATTGGGTTTGGGTCGGGTTCAACCCGACTCATTAAGTTAACAGGTCATCCGAACTCAACCCGTTAAGCTAACGGGTCACCCTTAACAATTATTATTATTATTATTATTTTGCATAGAGTTTATTTTTTGTTGTTAAGACTTGACTGAAATTACTAAAACATTCTCAACTAATAGATGCTAACGGGTCTAACGGGTTGACCCAAAATGACCCGTTATTTAACGGGTTGTTAATGGGTTCACCCGTTAGCGACCCAACCTGTTAAGCATCCACCCAAATACTAATATTAACGGGTCATGTCCAAAATGCCAGGTCTAATTTGCGGTACCAAATAGGTGTGCTGAAATAGATAAAGATACCAAGTTTTGTATAGACAAAATTTTATTCATTGATTAACGATTTTCTCGTCTGATATTTCAGATTCTTGAGACGGCATTTAAGAAAGAAACCATTGGTCTGGTTACAAGGGAGCAGTATGTGGAGAAGGTGAATATAATAAAACACTAGCATTGTTTTTTTTTTTTTTTTTTTTTTTTTTTATAAATTTACTAATACTAATGGAAGCATAAGATGGTTAAAATGCGGTGCTTGTACTGTCAATTTATGTTGTAGAAAGAAAATATTAAGAACAAATACGAGGAGGAAGAGAAGGAGAAACTTCAGAAGCTACAACAAGAGTGAGTTTCGTAACTGAGGACTCTGTTGCTGTTTGACTTATGAACATTTGAAAGTGTTTATGTTTGTCAATGTCTGCAACAGTCTAATATTGTTTTTCCTTTTATAATTCAGGGAGGAGGAACTCCAATTACAAAAGCGAAAGAAGAGGAAGATAAGGGGGAGTTCTCGATTGTCCTTTGCAGATGAAGTTGAGGATGGAATTGAAGAGGAAGGTGGAGAAAATAGTAAGAACTTCTCTCCTTAAAGAATTAATAAGAATTATTCTGGTTATGCAGTGCCTTAAGTTGCTCGTAGGACCCATATTGTTTTTATTTTTTTATGACCGACCATCACTGAAGTTTATTGTTTGGATTTGGAATTTTGTAGATTGATTTGGCATTTCTTTTCACCATTTTATTTGACACGTTCTCCCCTGATGAACTTTAGGTGTAGATCTAGACTGATATATATTGCAACTTTCTTGTATAGAAGTGTCCATTCTAATTTTTGACGAGAGCATATATTTAGATACTTGATGATTTAGTGGCCACTTAAGGGTATTCTTATCTGGTGTTTTTGTGGATGCCTATTAGAAACTTAATACTGATTCTTGTTCTTTCATTTTGATTATATGCTTTTTCTACAGAAAGCACGGAGGCTACAAGATTACGGTGTGGTAGACTTGGGAAAGATCCTACAGTGGAGACCAGCTTTCTGCCAGATAGGTGTAATATTTTTCTATTTTTCTTTAACAAACTTTTATAACCCTTGCTCTTATTTGATTCTTTTTCGGTCTAACATTTGAACTTAAGAGGTGCTATGGATTTATTTCAGTGAGCGGGAGGCAGAGGAACAAGCTGAGCGTGAAAGGTTGCGGAAGCAGTGGCAGACTGAGCAGGATAAAATAAGAAGTAATTTTGCTTTTCTAATTTTTCTCTGTTTTTCTCCTTTTCCAGTAAGAAGTTTTGAAAGAAACTTTCAACGCGTTTTTTCAGGGGAGTCACTTCAAATTACTTACAGCTATTGGGATGGAACTGGGCATAGGAGAGTGCTACAGGCAAGTAACATGCTCGACTTGCATTTGTTTTCACTTCATGATTCCTCTTTTAAAATTGAAACTATCGTCTTTTCTATTATTTTTCATATTCTGTTTATTTCCATTCAGGTAAAGAAGGGTGATAAAATCGGAGATTTCCTTAAGGCTGTTCAACAGCAACTTGCACCTGAGTTTCGAGAGGTGCGAACCACCTCAGTGGAGAATTTGCTATATGTAAAAGAAGATCTTATCATTCCACATGTAAGCAAAAACAACTGTTAGTAATGCATTTGCCTGGTAGAAACTTTACTGAATAAATGCTAATTAATTTCCCATTACTTTTCATGATTGTGGAAGTACAGCAGCATAGTTTCTATGAGCTAATTGTAAACAAGGCTAGGGGAAAAAGTGGACCGGTAATGTTCAATATTTCTTGTTCTTCTTCTTCCGTCATTTGGGAAAAATTGTATTTAAGGTTAAGTTTGTCTGAAATATTATTGTAGGATGTGCTGATTGATAGTAACTCATTACGATATTCTGTTGTATTTTGTATAGCTTTTTCATTTTGATGTGCATGAGGATGTGCGAACAATTGCTGATGCTACAATAGAGAAGGATGAGGTACATTGTCGATTCATTATTAGTAATCCTCTATTACATAGAAAGTTTCCAATACTAAAGAAATGAAAGACGAGCATTACCATGGCTTGAGTATGCTTGCTTATACTTTTCAGGTATCTATTTCTGGTAATGACATGGCTCCCTTCGTATTCTTATATCTTTGCTTTTATATTTGTGGCAGTCTCATGCTGGGAAGGTCGTTGAGAGGCATTGGTATGAGAAGAACAAGCATATTTTCCCTGCTTCCAGATGGGAGGTACCCTCTTTCTCTCGGACTCCCTCTCTCACTCTCTATTCTTAGATGTGTGCTATATATAGTATGTATAGCAAAGTGTCCCTTTCGCCTTTTCACTCCAGACAGGATTGATATTGTGGTATACTGCTTGCCATTCTACAACTTGTTTATCTTGAGTATTAACTACAATGCTTTTGAGTATGCAATTTCTGTATACGTAGTGAAACCAATATCTGAATATTGCTGATAAATTTTAATTTTAAGTGGGATAACATTATTGTGTCCACCAGCATGGGCAGTAAATAAGTTTGAGTATGGGAGCGGGGTTTAATTCTCTAACCTCTCTTTCAATGGGATCATTGCCTACCTTTTTTGCTACTTCATCCAAGTATATAAGATGTGTTTAATATACTTGAGTAGCCAAAATCAAACATAAGACTTGCAGATGAGCTTCGTGCTTCTTTATTCTTTTATAGCAATATGGGATGTTCACTTTTGGTTTTTGCGTGACAATATATCCACCTAAAAAGTGCATAAACCTCTTGTGATGTTTCCTTCAAAGTTTGCATCATTTCTCTTGTAATGTTCCAGTATCGATGTTTCCTGTTTTAAGTTCCTTGATGTTTCTGTTTACAGAGATACTCCACTATTGGGTACTTGTCTACGATCTTTAGCGTTCATTTTAGTCACCCGTTTTATCTTTTTTCTTATGGCAGATATATGATCCAACGAAGAAATGGGAGCGTTACACAATCCACGGGGACTGATTTGTTATCACAATTCATAGACATGGGAGACTGAATTGAATGCAGTTGCGAGTTGTTCCTCGTATGCTGCACAGCACTATTAGTTAGAGGGTTGAGGTTCAGTTACTGCAGGTCCTTATTTTTTTTCCCTTTCACTTAGTGGTCGAAACAGAGATCAGACTAAAAGAATGTTGTTAGCAGATTGTATACACCTTAATCGGAACTGTAACGAAATCTGTTACGAGCATTTGGAGCTTCGTTCATTTGCTATTTAGTTTCTTTTAGGTTGTGTGGAGATGTTTGAGATGGCATACGTTGTGCTTATGCTTTTAGACATGGTAACGTTCCTGAAAGATTAAGGATTTTTTTTGGTAAAAAGGTACGAGCTGCTTACAAACTTAATTAGTCGACTAGTCATTTTTTACATACAGCAATATTGGAAAATAAAATGGTCAAAGTCACAATTGGCTAGTTATATGAATTTTTTAAGGTATTGAACTCGTTATTTATAGTCCATAAGAGTGGAATGTGATATATCCCAAAATTACATGGGGAGAGAGAATTATTAGACCGTAGTGGGCCACGAATTGGTTAGCTCAGTTAATTTTTGTTTTAACGAGCCTACTATTTTGTTTAAGTTCCTCCCGTCTAATTTTCAAAGAGCCTACTACCTTCAACCGGATTTGAGCTTAACAGGATATCGAGAAATTTTCAGTGTGCCGAAAATACAACTTATTACACTATCATAATATAAGTGGTTCAATACTTTAAAAAAAAACTTTCAATCAAATTTTAACATTTAATATACTGAGTCATATTTTCAACATACTAAAAATCTCTCCACACTCAACCTTGAAATGCCATTTTTTATTTTTTTGGACACATAATAGGCTGATCTGTAGTTTTTATATTATAACAACAAAGATTCGAACGTAAAATCTCGAATATCAAGATGAGTTTTTAACCATCTAATTACGAACCACTCCGAACCGCAGATTTACAATTTTACAGTTGACTTTTTTGGAACATTCCTTCTACATAGGTTTGACCGTGGAGGGTTTATGTCAAAATTCTCCATTTCCTTGTCGCCTTGTGCTCGCTGTTCTTACAGTACCCATTACACCTGATCTGTGCCTTCCCCCGGCCGCAGCGACGCTTTGAAATGAGGTCCTCCTTCTCTCCCCTCAATCTCTCTCTCTCTCTCTCTCTCTCTCTCTCTCTAAAAGATTTCAGTTTGATTAATTTTTGGTTGTGTTTTGTGGTGGGACCAGTCGGCAGCCGGAGGTTCTGTGGGCGCAGCGCTCCAACAAGGTGTACCTGATGGTGGCGCTACCGGACGCCAAAGACACCACCGTCAAGTGCGAGCCTGGGGGATATTTCAGCTTCTCCGCCGTGGGAGTCCAAGGCGAGCCCTTTCACTTCACTCTGGAACTGTACGGTCCAATAACCCCCGACGGCTGCAAAACCCGAACTGGGTTCCGGAACATTCTCTGCTCGATCCAGAAGGAGCAGAGAGGTTGGTGAAAGCGGTTGCTGAAGACGGAAGAGAAGCCGGCGCCCTACATTAAGGTTGATTGGAACAAATGGTGTGACGAGGACGAGGAAGGTGAGACTTGTAACTTGTTTTTGTTCGTCAAGTTTCGATTTTTATAAATTGGGTTGTTTTGTTTTAGCTTTTTGTTTGGTATTGGTTTATTTTTCGAAATTTTATCATGTTTTGATTGATGGGGTTCGTCTGGTTATGATTTTGTCTTACCAATTTATGATTCTGAGGTGAATAGCGAACCACCGAAATGAATTTTTGGATAGGAGAGGTAATTTAGGATGGAATAAAGTTCATAGCTTGTGAACTATCTGGAATTTGGATCAAACATATTAAGATATATGAGTCCATATAAACGCTATAGTTTGGCAAGTAGAATCATATGTCTTGCCTTTTCTTGTTCATGCACTTGTTGTTGTTTGTCCAAGTAGTGAGTGATCGAAAGGAGAGAAGCAGGACTATCTGGTGATTTCGTCCGCTCACTATGGCGTGTACATAAAACTGAGCTCCTTGGGACCTTGTCCCTATTTAAAGATTATCAGAGTAGCAGAGGGAGACCAAACGTTTCAAGTAGCTGGTAAAAGGGCAAGCGAAGATTCAACAGTTGCCATCTTTTTCAGTATATGTAGAATCCAATGGGGCAAGTATCTACACTAAGGCAAGTATAGCTGATAAAAATTTCCACAGAATGCACAGTATATTAGGATATTTTTAGAGTTGGGAGGGAGGGATCCTTGTTGATATTTTTTGTGAAGATGGGTTACAAGTATTTTCCGAATGGTGGTGTTTACGTTTGTTAAAGAAATTTACACGGTTATTTAGGTAACATTCAGATTTCTTGTTGCAGTTTTAGGATTAGTTTGGTTTGTTATTGTGCTATTTAGGTTTAATTTGACTCTTTAAAGTTGTCAGGAATCATTTTCCAAATTCATGAGGTCCCAAAATGCTCAGTAGGTATCTTTATGTTACCCGCACTGTTAGTGTTAATATGAAATGCCATGGTTGGCCTGGGCAATGCCAATTGGGCATGATTGCCGGTTTTTAATTCGACACAATCTTAAGTATCATGTGCCTGCAAATTCAGTAAAGTTCTTGAGAGAGATTTTCCTGGATCTGACTCAACTTTTGTTTGGTCTTTTTCAGCTGATTTGGCCTCCGATGATGATCATGATGCGGTAAATATGACACCCTGTATCATTTAGAGTAATGGATTAACTTCACCTAATCAGGTAAAATGGATTTTGTACTTTTGCAGTATGTTGGTCAAGATGGTGGAAGCAGCGATGATGACGGAATGCTCTGTAAGTGTATTTTTCCTCTCTGTCCGTTCGTGATGTTCGTCACAGTTAATCTTATAGAAGTATGTGCATTTAGTAATTGTCGCTGCTGAGTCCTTACGAAAAGTTCCGCAAAGTTTCTTTTACCAAGATAATGTGGTGGCTTAAACAGCAAGCCAGTGGCAGCATCCTCTGTTTGCAAACTCACTTGATAATTTATACGCATAGTGAGGCACATGAACTGTCAAGTTGATTTCTTTCAAGCCATAATTTGTAGACTTTCAGTACATTTGACATTTCTTCTTGTTGTGTTTAAAGTTTGTTTGTCGTCAAGAGTCCTAAAAGATAAAATATATGAGTCTGCATTTTAAAAACTACAAGTTTACAACAACTTCTCTGTTACTCTCAAGTTACCATCCATCGTCAATTTGTCCTTGAAAAAGAAGAAACCCTAGCGATGCCATTTAGGACACTGGTTTCAGTCGGTGGTTGAACGAATTAGAGTGAGTCATATGAAGTGTGTTGGAAATGTTAAAAAGTGTTGCATCTGCATCTCTTTCTCACGGTTCTTTAACCACTGGTTTTGGATTGTTTACAGATCTTCCGGACCTGGAGAAGGCGAGAATGTGGGAAAATGGTACTGAAGTCGTCAGTAGCAAGCAACAATATGGGATGGACGGCAAGCGACTCTTATTATGTAGATCAGAATAGAGGGAAAGCTCGTTAAACTTGATGGAAGCCAGAATACTTCGCTTTTGACACGACATGACAGATCCTCTTGCTCTAAACTTAGTATTCTCTTTGGTTCGAACTCAAAGGTTTCACATACAATGTGGATCAGTTGACTGCTGTAGTTCATCTTTAATCACCAGAAAGAGCAGAATGGTCGGCAAAAAACTGGAACGATGAGAACAAAGAGAAAATCTGTGAGTATTAGACCCTGAACTTGTAACAATGTGAAACAATGGTCACTTTGATTAAACTTCAGTAGAACTTTTGTCCCTTATTGCCGCTTTAGACGCTTAATTAGGTGAAAGTTGTAACGCTGGTATCCAAAAAAACGATTGCCCCATATTATGACAAATTCAAGGACCAATACTCAGCTGAAAGACGGAACCTCACAGTTCGACTAAAATTCGGAGACTGGTACTCCAATTATTATTAACATTACCAGTTTTGCTGTAAAGAAAGTGTGACAATAACAACATTCATTTATAATCTATAGGTCTTGATGATGATATTTATTTACACATGGCCGCACATGCAAGCTACCCTTCTTCTGTATGCATTTACCGCAATGTCGAAAAGAAATCGGGGAACCACGACAAACCGGAAGCAGAAGCGCAACGGAAACTATTTCGGGCAGTTGCAGTCGGAAGCAGACTTATTTAGTCTGTCTTGGACTCTCGAGTCTCGACAACACGGACAGGAATGACTGGAATTGAATCCCACCATTCTCTTAGTCGTCTGTTGCTTTGGTTCTCCCCCTTACTCATACCTGTTCTTGATGCCAATGTCGAAGAGAAGCAACAAACTATGGCTGCCATTATAATGAACTTCACCGGAACCACCGCCAAAAATATTGCGATCGCACTCAACAACGCCATCGCCGCATTTGCATGCTGCAACAACAATTAAAGTTTGTTAATTGGATTGATCAATCTCTTATGTGCATGAAAAAAGTCGGCAGGACATAAGCATTGCGACATTTGAGCCTCGAAATTACGAGTATTTTCGACTCTTGCTACTAATGTTGTGCACATAGTGAGTTGTAGAAGTGAATATATAGCTTGGCTGCATAAATAAATGGGAATTTTAATAAAAAGCTTCCCGTACTGTTCACTTTAACGAAAAATCACATTTTTAAACTAAAAAGTCAATCTTGGTACTATTCATTTTACTTTTTATTTTGTCCTTATCATTAAAACTCAAAATTTTCACTCTTTTTATTAATTTTCCTTAAATAAATACCTTGCGAGCCTTCGAAATATATATGGACCACAACTTCAATATCGAAACATTTGCTATCTGCACCATCTCATGCACAGTTTGCATTCCATGTTGAGCAGACACTATGCTTTCTATTGTACTCTGGTCCGAGGCGGTGCACACGACTATCTCATTGCATTTTATATCAAGTCTTTGCCGTCTTGCTCTAACCATCTTCGCAACAAGCGAAATGAAGAAAGCGGCTATTGCTTTGCCAACCCACTCCCTGCATATCAGGAAGAAATTATTTTTAACAAAGTCTCATTCACCAACTTCAAATTTTATTAAGCTTACGTAGCACTGCAGCTAAATAGAGAAACGAGACTTACTGATAGGTGACTATTAAAGCCACAGCAACCACCGTGAGAGTGGTTGACGGTCTTTCCCATGCGAGTACTTCTTCAAACCAAGGCACTGAATTCCTAAGGGGCCTTAGTAGCTCCTACACAATAAAACGAAGTCAGATGATTGTAGTGAGGATGTCTGCGAAGGTACATGTGCGGAGGAAAATCAAGCTTAATATAAACAAGGATATTTCCGCCGTTGGATAGATGGAAGTTGCTCTAGAGTGATATAGACGGGGTTAGATACTTGCCAAAAAGGTAGTAGCACTTTCACTGATTCCCTCCTCTTTAAATTCCTTTGTGGTAGCTTTGGCAATAGCCATTTCCTTTTCTTCCTCTCTTGCTTGATTAATTGCTGTTTCTAGTAAGGAACTGTCTTCGACTTGACCGCTTGGAGTTGGGGTTGCACTTTCGCTGCGGCCTGCTTCTGTCTCTTGACCTAAACTTGAGATGATCATTGACTCTGACAAGTTCATGCTCCTTAGGATTGAACTAGCACTACATGGATGCCCGCTGTTTCCCTTTTTAAGACTCTCTGCAAGCTCTTCCAGGACATAATCTCCCTTCGGTATCTCATCGAACAAAGAAAAAATTAAGAATCTTGTTGGTGGAGGGGGTGATATTCTCAGCATTTCTCTTGCTGCATGGAGCCTTGTTATTTCTAGGATTGTCCTTGAATGCATCTCCCATGCTTGTATCGGACAATTTATCTCATACTTTGCTAGGAAACGATGCATCAGCATAATCTCCTTGGAGAGGGCAAGCCAATGGTCACGCCTTGTAGAGCTTGTTATCTCAGGGAACTCCAGAACAATCCCCTCTGATCTACAAATTTGGTGAAACAAATCATTAATCTATAACAACAATATCAAGATTCTAACGAACTTCGTGTAGTTGTGTTTCTGTTTGGTCGATGTGGGATCAGGATGACTAGAAACCCTAGCGAAGATTTTGGGTTTTTAGTGTGTCAAATACTAGTTTCTAAACAAGCGAGACATCGATCGATTAGCTATTTAGTGCTTTGGGTTAGACTAAAATATGAATGCAGTGCAGAGTATATGTCCTTACAATTCAGGAGACTCGTAAATTATAGCCTTGTCAAAAAGTGGAGCACCCCATGGCCCTGTTGAGGCTGGCTTCACCGTTTGCTCCACATCCTTTGTAAGGTGTATTTTAAGAGCATCTTCATACGTTAATACTCCAGAAGCCTCGAAATAGAGTGCGTAATTTGTTAATGTAAGCCTACCTGAAATACCGATGCATGGCTAGCCATATCAAATCGATTGCTTAAGTATGGGGAACAGAAACTACATATAAGATTGAGATGATCAATGTTCTCTTTTCTAAACAAACCAGGCCAACTTGTTCCTCCAATGTGGCGCACTACTCGCTGTGTGCTAGCAGTTCCCTCGACGTGTAAAATGAATTCGTCATCTGCAAGCTCCGCACCCTTCGGTTTTGCATGTTTTACCAAATGTTTTATACATCTATAAAATCAAAACAGTACAAAGGGAAAAATTGTAACATATTATTATTCCAAATGGAAGGTTCAACTAAGGTATTAAAGAGCGTCTCCAACAATATTAGCTGCTTATTGGGCATACGTCAACGCATTATACAATTGAAATATATGGTTATAGATGCATCACCTATCAATTTCCTTTAAATATTTGTCATAGGATGGAAAATGGAGCCGGTTTCCTGTAGACGCCGTTAAAGTTTCAAAGGTAAATCTCCCATTGACAACATCTGTAACTAGTGGAACCAGCGACCCCATCCAAACAAATGCATCTTCTCCAACATCTTTCTCGTTATCAACCTGCCAGACAGTAGGTGAAGAATGAATAGAAACAAAACACAATTGTGACTGCAACGAGGAACAAAATTAAGTTAGGGTTCGAGCAACGACCATTACTTTAACCTATAACTTAGTTCAGTCCAACTTTCCATCTCTCTATGTACGTATCTCGGAACGAAATTACAAAATGAAATTAAATCTTAAGAAATGATATAGCTTACAAGAAGTGGCATGAGGTCTGAATAGAACAAAGGGACGTCATCTTGCTCCGAACGAAATTTTCCAGGTAATTTTTTCTCTTCTTTCTCCTTCGCTATGCACTCCTGCAAAACCCCAAAAACGTGACATTAAAAAAAAATATATATTATTATTAAGAGAATGAGAGGGAATCGAAACTAATACAATAATTTAGGAGAGTGGGAGTTTCGTACCTCGGATGTATAAGTAAAAACCAAAAAGCTATGTTTGAATGTATTATAGGGTAAATATGGTGGAGAAATTCAATACCAAACTTTTCACTTCAACATCATCATGTGGCTTAGCGAAATCACCGTTTGTATCAAAGGAAACAATCAAATTACGAACATAGTTAATTACCTCAAAAGATTCTTCGTCGGCGGAGGTAGGCATCTCCCAAGCGAGCATCATGTCGAAAGTGAAGCGGCTAAAATATCCATTGGCAATCTTTTCCTCAATGGTTTTGCACATGTCACTACTCTGCAGAGCCTTGGCACTGCAAAATTCTACCAATTTCCTCCCATAACTATTACTGTTGTTATTAGCACCAACCGGCACCGTTTCATCCGTCTTCCTTGTAGTTTCAAATTCCTCCACCAATTTATCCACCGGAGTTTCCAGTTTCCTGCACGTAATATAATATTAATTATATAACCACATAATAGGATTTAATCGCGAAGCATGCATATACACACGATGTAGACGTAGCCCCATTGGTTTGGCTACAACAGTTGTGTTCTCTTCTGTGCCCTCGACATGCGCGGTTTATGGTAGTTTAAAGTAGAATAGTGATTTGTATAAAAAAGACACTCATCGATATATAAAAATATATGGTAAACATGGATTTGAACAACAAATATGAATAACAATATTTGCAGGTGCACAGGAGATTGCATATGAAGAACAACAAAAATGTTTACCGTATATTGTTCCTCATATGAAGAACAATATATGGTAAACATGGATTTGAACAACATGGATTCTATATACATGAATTGCATATTATATATGATGGACTTACAAAGCGCATTTTTGAACGACGTCGTTTGCAATGGAGGACAGATGCTTCAACCTCATTGTGGACATTGTTGTTTTGTTGCAGATCTGCAGAGAAATTAGACCAGAAGATTGTTTGGTTTCAATAGGGAGGAAGGAGGAAGGAGGAAGGAGAAGGAGATGGAGAGGCAGAGGCTGAGATGTGTTTCTGCATGGAACTGCCACGTTTGGCTGGCCATGCAGCAGTTGCTGTTCCACCCAAGTGTTGCACAGTGCTCGTTTCACTGAGGCTGACTTGGGCTGTCTTTCCATAACTTCTGGGTCTATTTGGGCCCAATTATCCAGAATAAGAAACCAACCACACTCTTGGCCCTATTCAACTCCATTGCTAACTAGTTGGTAATTAAGTTATTAAGATCATTTCTAAATGAGCTGTTAAATTTTAAATATAGTATTTAAATTTGATAGCTTTAAATTTTTTCTCTTTACGTGATATGTTAAATTTTAAACATAAATTAAAAAAATCATATTTATTTTCTTTGCATTAATAATGAAAGAAAATAAATAAAAAGGTATAATGAAAAGAAATTAAAAGGCAATGCTTTAATCCAATAAAAAAATTAACAAAAAAAATCTAATAATTAATTAAAAAAATTTGAAGCTGGTACAAGAGAGAGATATGTCATTCCATGTCATGCCATATTAGATTTGGCTTCTCGGTTGGAAAACATTGCTATTGTCTTTTATTAGCTTTATTGCTTATTTAGATACTTTGGCATCTCATTTGGAGATACTTGCCTACCTTCATAATATATGATGGGTGTTGTTCGTCTTTAGGTTTTCATTCAAAATCATTTCTAGAAAACTTTAATCGGACGAAAAGTGTTTAGTTATTTAAGTTTGACCAAAATAAACACACTATTTTCAATAAACAATATAATATCGATAAACAAGTTGAGTGAGCTTGTTTTATTAGGAATATCCTCCAAGAAGGACCTAATTAACAATTAAACAGTGTAATACATTGTGGAGTGGGCCAAAATGAGTAGTTATTTTTGCATAAAGTAACTAAATAAAAAAACCAGTTGAAACTAATCTCTTGTCAACATTAGAGAAAAAAGAGAATTGTAGCAATGATCCATCAACTTTAACCAAATTTGCACAATAGTCCTTCAATTAAAAATCTATGACCATTGGTCCTTTAACTCTTCAAAATGTGCAGCTATGGTCATTTTCGTCAACTTTGTCAGAACTTTTGTCAAAACGAGTGTTGGGAGAATCATTGCTATAATTGGGTTAAAATTGATAGACCATTACTTCAATTGGGTTATAGCCGATAGACTATTTCTACAATTTCCTCATTTAGATTTTCATATTTGGGCCTCATTTATGTGGCACGTGACTTATTTTTATAGAAGTTTTAATAGAGATGACATAAATGACCATGATGAGTTCAAAAAACTAATGATCATGAATTTTTAATTAAAGAACCATTACTTCAATTGAGCTAAAGTTGAAGACCATTGCTACAATTTTCTCTCAAGAAAAAAGCACATCCAACTCAAGAGTTGGGATGTCTTCATTTCTCATAAAGAAGTGAATTATGCATATTCTTTTCTCTCATGCGTAATATTATTATTTAAAGTCTTGAAATTAAATAAATAAATACAAATTAAAATGCCAAAAAAAAAAAACAAAACTTGTTGAAATTATTTCCATTTTCCTCACTTTCTCTCTCGTATCACTAATTGTTAAAAAAAAAAACACAATAGAGAATGAGACCTACATTTTCCATTTTTATGTTTTAAACTTAATTTTTGTTAGGAATTGTTTTAATTTTAATTTTAATAAATAAGTAAAATTAAGAAGAGAAGAAGGAAAAAAAAAAAAAAAAATCTTTATTCTACTTCTCGCTTGGCAAGTAAAAGAAGAGTTGCAAAACTCGAACCTAGAATATCATAAATTCGGAAAACCGAAACGTAAACACAAAGCTCCGAGCTTTGAAGTACATGCTCCTGCTGATTCCCAAATCGGAGCCCCCAAATCAATGACGAAGGACTCCGATTCCTCCTCTCTGATTCGCCTTAACGTCGGTAAGTCACCTCCCTTTCTTCTCTCTCTCTATTGTAATCCAATCCAGTTTAATTTCAATTTTCTGTTTTTTACAGTAGAAAATTTGTTGTTGGATCGATTTGATCGCTCTCAAATGGAATTTGAAACCCTACATTTTCATTTGCTCAGAAAATGCAAGCAATATAAGTAAAATCAATTGAATGTTTTGGTAAGGCAATTAGTGCAATCCGTGTGTTTGTGCATGTGTGACTGATTGCAGTTGTCAAAAATTCAAAATTGGACTTTTAACTTATAAGTCTTGATAATATTACATTTTAGGGAAAAACCACTTCAAACCCAGTACTTTAGATTAAAACCCATCTTACTATGTAATGAGAAAATGACACCAAAGAAATTTCACAACTTCGAATCATTAGAGCATGACAAGTGCATCAATGGGGAGTCTTTTTTTCTCCAATTTAGCTCTTGAAGTGGTTTTGTTTGAAACTTAATATTATGGTGTAGTTTAATAGAACTCGAGGATTAGCTACATGATTTGGATACGTTCTTTGTTTGTTACCAGGAGGAAAGAAATTTTGTACTACTATTGATACTTTGACTCATCGTGAGCCCGATTCAATGCTTGCTGCAATGTTCAGCGGTCGCCATAGTCTATGTCAAGATGCCGAAAAGGTATAAACTTCTGCCTTTGAGACACATTTTAAACAGTTTTCCATTATGACTATTGATTTCCCCACTACAACCTGACCAGATGTTAGATAATTATTTATGTACTTGAATGATCATGTATAAGAAGGCTGAAATGGCACTGAGTGGAGACATAGAGAGAACCATCTATGGTGGCCTAGACGTGTTCCAGTGAAGGCCAGTGAATGTGCTGGTTAGGAAGAGTGACTCAATCAAAACAGAGGGTAGTGCTACAAAAGGAGATGGCAAGGACGTAATTAGGAAAAATACAGTATGCTGTGATTTGTTTGAAAATATGATCCATATAGGATCGAATCAAGGGTTAGGATTCAAGTAACAATCCTAAATAGTTGGACATGAATCTAATTTTTAATGTATTTATTGTTGTGCAATTATGAATGAAATGTTCTTTTCAATTTGTATAATGATAATCTGCTCCTGGGCTTTTTTGTAGGGATATGTGTTTCTAGATAGGGATGGCAAACATTTTCGGCACATCCTTAATTGGTTGAGAGATGGCGTTGTTCCCACATTAAAAGATTCAATATATTCAGAACTACTTAGAGAGGCTGAATACTATCAACTTCTTGTGAGTGTGGTTTTACGTTTTTACATTCATCTACTCTTATTTATTATCGTTATCAATGGGCTGCACTGTAGTTTACTCAGATAGTGAATTTTTGTTCCGTGAATTTAACCGATGGATTAAAAAATGTCCTAGTTGTGGTAAAATGGTACACTAGGCTTGAAAGAGAGTAGTGCAGCAGAAAAGCAGATGCATGGATCTCTTTAAAGGGCCTTATTCCATGCGTGTAAATTGTAATGATAATCCTTTTGTTTTGAATCACAGGTGGTTCAAGGGAGCAATGTATTGGTTACCAACATGTCTTTTTATCCTGGTCATTTGGCCTATTTACATTAACTCTATGCAATGAGCTCAAGTGCACAATGTTATGAATGTTGGTTTCTGATAGCTCATTATTATTAAAATTACAGTTGAAAGTGCATGTGCAATATATGGGTAATATTCTTTTTTTTTTTTTTTTTTTTTTTTTTCCTGCAACATAGGAATCTTAATTTCCTTACTGTGAAGCTGGACCATATATTGAAGCAATGACCAAAGTAGTTAATGGTTCAGATTCACAGTCTAATAACATAAACTGATTATATTTCCAGAATGTCGAAACAAGTCCCTAGATATAAAGTATTAGCTTTGCAACTATTCAACTTGGATGAAACATTTTCTTATATCTCTTAACTATGTTGAAGTAGTGGAGTTTATACCTGTTCCTGAGATTCATGCATCAATATACTAATGAATTTACATGTCAAACATCTCCATTTTTATCCGCTTTCCTTCCTCCCATCGCAATGAATCCTGCCATATTTAGGGATGGGCACTGCCTCTTTTCATTTGACAGTCATCTTTCATCAAACAATGTTGTGAAATTTTTAAACAATTTTCAGGGGCTGATGGATGGAATAAATGCTGTTCTAAATAAGAAGAGGGAGTATGAAGAGTTAGATACAGAACTAACACGTACTGATATCATCAAGTGTATACAGTCTGACAAAGTGCGGTTTCGAGGTGTCAATCTTTCTGGCCTTGACCTTTCCAAATTGGTAATTTCTCAGGTTCTCAGTTCTGAAAAAATGTAAATCAGAATTCAATTTGTGCCTTGTAAAATTCGGTTTCTAGAAATTTGGAAAAACAAACAACAAGAAGCTATTTCCCTTTAGAACATCTAGCTTCAGAATTACAGGAACATAATGAAGCCCCTAAGAGATCTATACATTTCCATTTTACCAAAAATTATTTTGAATTTGCTAAACAACATCTATTACAATCTGTTTTAAGATTTAAGAATCAAAATTTCCTTTAGCATGTTGAAACCAGTTGCTTACATAAAAGTAAGCATTGATGAATTATTTGAACCTTCTATGAATTTAAATGAAATAATGTTTGGATGGTGAAAGATGCTTGATAATCCATCTATTTGATACCGTGTCGCTGACGTTGTGGTCTTACTTGATCCATGAAATTGCAGGACTTGTCATTTGTTGACTTCAGCTATGCATGTTTGAAAAACGTCTTTTTTTCACGTGCAAATCTTCAGTGTGCTAAGTTCAAGGTAAGCTTTATTTATACATGGTATGTCTGGTCTGTTAAGATCAACCGCTGTTTCTACATATTTTATTTTGTTAGAAAGTCTCACTGTATTTTTCATCGGCATATATGTTTTTCGTTTCTTTTATAAGATCAGCACATGACTATTGAGGCTTTTATATTTTGTCACAGGATGCCGATGCTGAGGGTGCCATCTTTCACAATGCAACTTTGCGGGAGTATGAAATCTAATAAATTTTCAATTAGTGATGATATTACATTATTAATGGGTTGCCTGATTAATGCATTTATATTTTGCCTAGGAAAGATGTGAATTTACTGGGGCAAATCTCCGTGGAGCTTTGTTGCCTGGTGCTGATCTTAAGAGTGCAAATCTACAAGGCAAACTTTTCTGCATTCTGATTTCTAATAATGTTTTACTATTTTATTTGTTAGTTCCTTCATAATGTTGCCTTATATTCCTTGGCATATGTTTCTGTTCATGTAAACTTTCAAATATTTTGTTTTAACATTTTCTAAAATGGATTTAGCTTGTCTCTCTTGTTTACCAAGAGTTAAGAATATTAATTTTCCTTTTAATCGTGTTCTGTCTCTCTTGCAGATGCATGCTTGATCGATTCTAGCTTCTGCCAGGCAGACCTGCGTTCTGCACATCTGCAGGTTCTGCATTTTATCAATTGGAATATAGTTCACTTGTTTCTGAGTAGTTGGTCCCCTTTTGGTTTTTTAGAACATCCATTAATGAGATAGTAACGTTTGTTTGAGATGCGCATATTACGTCAATTAAAGAAAGGCTCAGGATTTGGTACTTACGGATTGAGATGCATTATCTTCTTGCTCTTAATTTTTCAGAATGCTGATCTTACAAATGCCAATTTAGAGGGAGCTATTCTGGAAGGAGCAAATTTGAAGGTAAAGTGGAGGTTGTGTGTCAAAAGATAAAAAAACTTAGTCTGAAGTATGAATCTTATGCTTAAGAGATTATAAGAATTCCTATAAATTCATTTTGAGAACTCAATATCTTTTTTGACTTCTAAAAATGCGTATGAATTGCCATATTACATATTTTATCATAATTCTAAATTTTCTGGGACATATCTTCATGGGCTTGCTAACACATTGCAATAGAAGGGAGATATTTGGCTCTTTCTTTTACTAGGAAAAAGTACCATGAAAATAGTCTTCATTTCTACCAATTTGGTGAAACATTGAGCCTTTTTCTAATGCTTTGTTTGGTCTGCTATAATAATGAAGGATAGGTTCTTTCATTTCTTGGTTTGTTTCGCCTTTAGGGAAGGGAGATAATTTAGAAAGATCCGTAACATTGAAGGTTCGATCACTTTGTGGTGAATAGGTCTTTCATGTTTAAATGAACATAATAAATGCTGGTAGTGAAAATCTAGTGTTAAATGAACATAAAAAACAATGTGAGATATCCGTTGAATTATCTTCTACTTTCGATCTAGTGAGATCTTCTGTTACTTAGTAAAGTAGAAAATCATGCAAGTAGACCTGGCAATTTCTTACATGACCTGTTAACCCGACCTGAAACGACACAAAAATAACAGGTTTCGGCTCAAAATGTTAACTACTCGGGTCGTTCTCGGATCACACGTTTAGAACCCGCGGGTAACCCATTTCAACCTGATAAGAAAAAAGTTTGATAATTTTAAACTACTAAAAAACCTTAATACAATTATGCAAGTGATATCTTACATTCTTTTAGGGAACTTATATGGTTGGAATTTGGATGAGTTTCGTTGCAATCTGAGAATTAGGTGGTCTCAATTATGGGAGATCAAGTGTAACACCTATTTGGTTTGCTTATTTCTTGTATTTTATTATGTGATTAGGAATGCCTTCAGTCCGACCCCATGTTTGCATAAAAACGAATTGAATTTTACAGAAAATAATCTTGCAGTTCATCTTATAATGCATTATTGTTCAAAGAAATGAATCTTAAATGAAAATAAACATATCTCCCTCTCCTTCCTTAATTTATTTGTTTGGTTTGTCTCTTTGCATGCTAGGGTGCCAAGTTGAGTAATACCAATTTGAAGGATGCAAACCTTCAACGAGCTTATTTACGTCAAGTGAATCTTCGAGATACGGTAATGAAAGCTGATCAAAGCATTTTTTTACTTCTACTTTGATTATTGTTTTCAGAACCAAAAAATGTATTGAATAAGGGCGGGTTTGGTATTTTCTCGTTTTTGGCTTTTAGTTTCCATTTTTTTGTTAGGGATAGAGAGGATATATATATATAGGAGAAAGGGAGATATAAAGAAGGGTGATGAGTGGATATGTATATGGGAGAAAGGGAGTTTTTATGTCATTCATTCTCCTGGATTTTTCCTTCACTCCTCCCACTGTCCCTTTTCATCTCTCTATTCGTCCATGTATTTCCTATCTATCTCTAACCGGAGAAAAAAAAAAATGAAAAGGAAAAGCAACAAACAAAAAGGTTGCTGGTGGCCCCTAAGTCACTAAAACTAGACAATGAGTTTAGGATTCACTTTCCTCCCTTGAATTGAAATTCGGATGTCCGGTATACGTGCATTACCGTAACATTCCAGTGGAGAAATTGCAGCACAGAGAATGCCCTTTCTGTTGGTAGGATAGTTGATAGGTTTGTCAACTGAATAGGCCCTTTCTGTTGGCATGGAGTTGAGGATGTAACTCTAATTTTATGTTTTGAACAGCATTTGGAAGGTGCAAAGCTTGATGGTGCAAATTTGCTTGGAGCAGCCAGATGAAATTGAATGATATGGTGGTATTTTTACATACTGTGGAGGTTTGTAATTCTGTTTGTGTATAATAACACATTTATTTCAGGGAGTTTTAACGAAAAGCTCACGGTACTATTCACTTTAACGAAAAACCATATTTTTACACTAAAAAGTCAAACCTGGTACTATTCACTTTACCTTTTATTTTGTTCTTATCATTAAAACTCAAAATTTTCAAGTTCTTTTCATTAGTTTTCCTTTTATTTTATCCTTCGTCTTCCGTCTCCCAACATTTCCCCAATTTTACAAGGTATTGTCCAATTTGTGTGTATAATAAGTTCTCCGTCTAACGAATTTGTGTGGACCGAGCTCATCTTGGATAGGCCGACTCCATTAGGTTGTACAGATAGGCCATCATTGAGGTGTGGCCTAATTGAATTATTAGTTCTCGTCGTAACAAGGTAGTCGGAATATAGTCCATGTGGTGAAGAAAACTAGGATTTGAGCCTCTATGGTTAAATTTGTTAGGATTTAGGCTCAAAATTAAAAATTCAGTCAACTCTTTGTTAATTATTAGGACGTGAGTCACACATATAAGGCTAAAACAAAATTCTTTGTTAATTGTTAGCATGTGAAGCGTACATGTGAGGCTAACATTATCTTTTTAGCATCATATGTGAGATTTATGTGCTAACAATTAGCAGAGAGTTAGCAAAATTTTCAATTTTGAATCTAAATCTCAACAAACTTCATCATGGAGGGCTTTTTTTTTTTTTTTTTTTTTTTTTTTTTTTTTTTCCGGGTCAAACGATATATTTTGTTATATTAAATGTTAAATTAGTCATTGACGGGATTTGAACTCACTCTATCATGCAATGATTCAGCATATTTCCATTCATATGGTAAAGGGCCACTTGTCATAGAGGCTTAAATCCTAATTTTTTTTGTTTTTTTACCAAGGGGCATCACATTCATGTCGCACATAAGGAGTGAGTGGGAATAGACAAGTCAGTAGAAGATGTTGGCTTAGTTTGGGTAGAGGACAATGATGCGGTTTGGCATAAATCGTGGACCCAAAATGTAATTCATGTGGTAAAAAAGAAAGCAAGAAAGATCAGTTTCACCACATGTTAGTGTCTTTCGGTTCTGATTGCACATAATGAAAGAGATACTCACAAGAGTGTGCAATCGGTGACGCACTCAAGAAGTATGTCGAACGAAAATGTCTTAGTGAGTCTTCTGATCGTCAAAAGAATGCATTACTATGGTAAAGCCACTGGTTCTAAAAAAAATGATTGCTATGTTGAAATAATGTTCGACCAAAAGAGATAAGATGTTACGTCAAATAGATAAGATGTTACGTTATAGGATGATGAGAAGATTGAAAATAAAGAAGGTAGATTGTCTACCGTCCTTTTACAATGCCCTTCACATCATTTTTTATTTGTGCGGTCTCGATTAAGTCACGTTAATATTTTATATTTATATTATTTTTTATTTTATTATTTTTATTAAAAAATTAATATAAAATGTTGACATGATTTAATCATAACCGTTAGGATATGATGGAAATGACATGGTATTGGAAGGGCAGACAATCTGCCAGTGAAAATAAAATATCTAAGTAAAAAGGTCGGTGGCATATCGATTCTTAGAAATGGGTGGGCTTCTCAAATCTGTCGGCAAGTTGTTGACCGTACACGTGTCAATCACTGAAACAGAGAAGTTTGATTAGATTCACAGGACTTTGTCAAACTACATGTGAAAAGGAGGATTCGGAAAATCCGTAATCATATTTGTTTATTGTGTATCGTGCAGGTAAAAATTATTTTAAATTTAAAATGTAAAATTAAATATAAATAGTATCTAAAAAAATTTAATTGTACGATATACGATAAATAGATATAATTATGTTCAAATACTATATACTAACCCTAGTGATGCATTATCGTATTGGATATGGCGTTATGTAAGGAGTCGTAGTTGAAGCTTTAAAGAGAACCAAGTGTCAGGCAGCTGCAAGCACGTGAACTTGTGTTCTGTGGCCATCGTAGAGCGGGGTGTCTGCCTCAATCTACTCCTTCTCCATGCTTCAAGATTCTTGCTTATCCAAGTGTCGCCAAAAGGATGAAGATATTATCTTTTTGTACATCTCCATACCTTAATTTCTTCAATCTTCCTTTCTCCATAAACAATTTTTATTATATTTACCTTCACATATGGAATGAAATCCATCTCCGGATTTATGCATCCGAAGCAGAATGATCCAAATATTTAGACAATTCAATTTAAATCATGTGACTCTTATTAGTCTATCTCACTGGCTCATTACACAATGCACGCCTTAATATCTCTCTCTCTCCCTCTCTCTCACAAATGACCCGTATTTTCGAATCCGTGTGCACTATGGTCTACGATTCTTAGGTAATTGAAGAGAAATTGAACTTGGATCTCCTAAGGTCTTTAATTATAAAAACATTTGGTAAGGACGTTTATATGATTATCCAACTAAAATAGCTCTCACACCAAATAAAATCAAATTACATAAATAATTACAAATTTATCTGTCATCTCGACTCAAGTTTTTCTCCTATGTCTATTAATCTTTGCAGTCGACACCCTTCCTTGACCGCAACGAGGAAGATTGGGAGGTTTTGATGTTATGTCGGTCGACATCGCTAGCAAGGATCGATCCGTAATGCCAGATACAGGACAGAGTCGACTTTGATGTAGAAATACTCATATTAAAATAAAAAATAAATAAAAAAAAAAGATTTACCGACATCCGACAGATGTGGGATATCTAAAGTCTAAAGATGAATCATGGAAGAGACTTTTTACAAATTATCTTTCCCACTCTTTTCCTTCTTTTTATTTTTTTTTCTTTTTTGTTTAAAAAACAGTGCTAAATCTAATGGTCCAGATAAAATTATTCAACAATAAATTTAGACCGATACATTTCAAGTCAATTTTCATAACAAAACCAATTGAAGAGGAGACTTATCAAACTAAAAATGGTCTAAATCTAAATCAAGGTTGTTAGTCACTAAACTATCCGTCACAAAATTCTTCTATGTGAGTGCATAATCTAATTTTACTAGTAATTTATCCGTTCTAATCTTCATGCTAATTGTAAGTTTAAATAAAATTCTCATAGCTCAACAGTGATGATCTCACATGTGCCTAAATTGGCACAAAACTCAAAAATCTATTTACCATCAAAATCTCTTAAAACACCACCTGCTTCAATAGAATTATTATTTCATTTTCTTACAACCATCAATATTAAACTTAAACCAATATGAAGTAAGAGCTTCCCAACCATCGTTGTAGCAATAATAAGCTACAATAGCCTTAAGCATTTTGTCGGAGAGCTGGCAGCCAGCATATGAAGCAAAATACTACATTTTGCCCATTTGTCAGCCCAAAAATTTACCATATTACTATTTCCAATTCGCATAGTACCCCTCATGCAAAAGTTTAGTCCCTTCAAGAACACATTTCCAAGTGCAAGAGTAGTTTAAAGCAGTTTTATCATTGAGTAACCGACCCATATCACCTTTAATATACTTGCTGTCGAAAACTTTTGCCCAAAGACCATTATACCCCTGCATCAATCTGAAAGAGTTCTTAGCAAGAAGAGAGGTAGAGATGAATTTGTACCTCTCATGTTTTTTCAAGCCAAACCCACCAAAAGACCTTGAAAGGCAAACTTTGGGTCCATTTAACCAAATTAACTTTATTTTTGGATTGAGTGGAGTCCTAGACAAAATTCTTATTCTTATTTCCAAAAGGCAAATCATATTTTCTTATTTTAATTACCCATCATTGTTTCGCGCGTACACGTCGACGTAGTATGGATAATGATATGGCATGGATCTATTGCCTAGCAATGGAGAAATTTTTGTAAATAACGTGTTATAATACATGTCACATGTTTGTATCACTTTACGTGCTATAACAGAATTGAATAATAGTTTAATATATTTGAATTTTAAGTCATGTATTTATATCATTTTACGTATTATAACGTAAGTAAACACTAAGTTTGATATAATCAACTTTAAGCACCAATATGAAGTTGTTTCATAGAAACAGAGATATTTTTCAAGTATAAAAAATTCATGTTACGTGCTTATATTATTTTACGTGTTATAATATAGGTGAATACAAAGATTGGTATATTAGACTTTTAAGGTATATTAATAAAATAAATCACGTGATATATTTTAAGTTGAATAATAACGTTACATGCCGGTGTATTATGTGTTCTAGATAGACATGAAAAGTACTAGTTTGGCCAATGGGCATTTTTGTAGTTTCAAATCAAACCACGGATAAGCTCGAGTATTAGTTGTTTGCTTATTTAGAGAAAGAACGAAAAGGAAAGATATTAAATTTTCGCATTTTCCTTATAAATAGGTACATCTTCAGTTTCATATCTCATAAAACATAACACTACACACAGAAGTTAGAGAGAGTGCGAAAATGGCAGGAATCATTGGCAAGATTGGAGATGCCCTCCACATTGGAGGAGATAAGAAGGACGGCGAGCACACGGACAAGAAAGGCGAGCAGCACACGGACAAGAAGGACGAGCACCACAAGGACAAGAAAGAAGACCACCACAAGGAGAAGGAAGGCGACCACCACAAGAAAGACAAGGGCGACCACAAAGACAAAGGCGATAAGAAAAAGAAGAAGAAGGATAAGAAGAAGGATGGCCATGGGAGCGGGAGCGGCAGCGGCAGCAGCAGCGACAGCGATTGATCCGCCCTTGCTACTTCGCATGTGCATGCATCTGCCCAATAATCAGGTAATCATTCACAAAAGAATTTTGATTAGTTCGATTTAATTAATTCATTTATTTGTCAAGTTTAATTTAATTTGTTAATCTCTATGTAATTATATATGTAAGTTTGATTTGCCGTGTAGGTGTTTCATGATTGGGGCGTCAAGAGAGCATGCTCAAGTCCTGTTTCCTTTTCGTTACGGCCAATATTTACATTCAAGAAGAAAAGGCTTCTTTCACAGCCCAACCAAAAACCCAAAAAAACGTGTTTATTTGCTTGTTACTAGCAAGTTGTAAAATGTTTCTGTGAAACCTTGGAAAGCCTTTGTGATATGAAATAATAATGTGGATGAATGCTCAGTATTTTCTGTGTTAATTGATTTAGTTGTTTAATATATGTCTCTATTGCCCATCGTAGTAGTGTAATTAAACAAGATATTTAAGTGTTATTTAGTATTATTACTGTATAAGTATTTTTCTTCATTTGTAAGTGAGATTTTAGCTTTAAATTTCAAAAATTATGAGATTGGTACTAATTGATGCTCACACCCGCAGTATAACTATACATGTATATATGAAAAAAAAACTCTAGATGTGGAGGTGTGGCTAATAAACACGTACTTCTCTTCGGATTGAGAGACTCAGTTAACTTAACTTCAATCCTACTGTTCCTATTAGGCTATTATCTCACCCCATTAGTCCACTTTACAGAAATCCAAAAATTTGAACGGTCTAGATACCTCAGCCCGTGAGCTCCAGACAAAGAGATTCGTAATAGATGTCATTCACTTCTCATCTTTCTTAAGAAGATAAGCTTGTCGAATTTATTAGAGGAAATTACTTAGGAATCATTTCTCTAGATATAGCATATATTTTTAAAACGTAATCTTTCAATTATAATTAGTGTAAAATTCTTACATAAATAGAAATTTATGTAACAAAAAAAAATTCCCCGAAACTTTGGACTCCAAAAATACTATCTTTTTATTTTTGTTGTCAAATTCTTGAGTCTATGCCGTCTATATATGTTGTGTGATGACGGTGAATGATTTTGTACATTATGTTGCAGTCACACTTGATATGATTTTTAAAAAATGAATTGGGCTTGTTAAGTATGGTTTCAGTGAATTGAGTTATTTCTTGGGTCTGGTATGGAATTCTTTCGGGCTGATCTAAAGTTGGATTAAGTGCTGCTGTACATTTTAGCGTTGCGACGGGCTAAAGAAATTGGGACTGCAAAAATAGCGATGACATGTTTGGTGTTAAGTCGGACCAAAGAGTAATTATATTAGTATATCCCTTAAGAAAAGGGGTTCTCATATGATTTTTTTTTAATAAACGATTTAATCTATAAGGGAGAGGGGTAGACTTAGTCTCACAATGAATTAGCAATAATGTGGTTCAAATTTGCATTTGACGAGAATAGAACCTAAGACCTCTTATTTACAAGTGAAGAGGGATACTACTAGACTGTAATACTAAGTGACTTCTCATATTTTTTAGAAATGACAACTTTTGTAGCCTAACTTCATATTATTAATAGCGATTGAAATGATGGTTAGAAAGCGGTGAACATATAGTTTGGTTTTGCTTGTCTAAATAATTGTATTGTATTCATTATTTAGTACTACGATCTAATGATATTTATTTTTCAATTTCAAAAAGAAATATATAGGTAGAAAGAAATTGTAAAATACGTTGGGCTGTCTCGAATTCTAACCTAATAACCCTAGTTTTGGCACGATGGATCACCTTAGTTAGGTACAGAACCAGAAAATGTGGACTTCGATGGGCTACCAAGGATAACATATATGTAATTTATGACAAGTACAAATCGACTTAATGAACAAAAAGATGACAAGTGGTGGATTGTTATAGTGATTAGCGTCTTATTTTTTAACAAACTATTTTTCGAGTTCAAATCTTTTCTCTCTAAGTTTGTAATAGTATCGTAATAACGCTTATATTAAAAATAAAAATAAAAATTCAATTTAAGACAAAACAAAAGAAAAATAAAATAAAAGTGCCGAGGTGGTTGACAATTTCTCACAACAACAAACGTACGTCACAATAAATAAACGCACATAGAAATACAGAATCCAACAACTCTAGCAGCAGAAGTTAGATATATGGGCGTCAATCTAGTTGAACAAAACCAACAAATTAAAGACATCGAAAATAGAGGAAGGGCACGTCATACATTCATGCAGCAGCCAACTGTATAAGTTGACCATCAACTCACCAGGTGAAAAATCGGCAACCCCAACCGCTGTTTTGCTTTTCCTTTCCTTTTCCTTTCGGAGAAAACAACCTAAACCAGTGGACTGCAGTTAATTTAATTCACCTTCTCCCACTGTTTTGCTTTTCCTTTCCTTTCCTTTCCTTTCCTTTTCCTTTCGGAGAAAACAACCTAAACCCTATATATATATATGGCCACAAACAAAACTCTCTCTGTATAATCATCTCTATACATATTCACCACCGTTTCAACTTCAATTCAAGCACAACCAGTTTAGTTCTACTCTCAATGGCTTCTCTTGTTCTTCTGTTGTCCGTACTAGGGCGTCACAGCAGTAACAACACAGATCCAAGTAACTTCTGGGTGACAACAAGTTCACCTCCTCCTTCTTTTTCTTGTTCTAATTCTGCCGGTGCTGCCGCCTCTGCCGCTTCTAATTCTTTTACTGCCGCCAGAAAACCGCTGATCAGAAATGGGAGCTGCAAATACAATGAGAATATGGGAATGTTGGATGATGATCTGCAGTTAGAGTCGAGAGTTTCTGTGGATTCAGTTTGGCCTTAGAGACCCATGTCCTGTTTTGCTATCTTCAAAATATTAACCAGTTTGTTAATATTTAGGTCTGTTAATATTTTCTTGTTGATCTTTAAATTACAGTGTTACATGTACATCTTCTTAAGTTTGTCGTGGTTTTCATTTAACTCCCTCAAGTTGTATAAAGTTTTAAAGTTGCAATAAGAAAACTTGAATGCGATTGCTTGCTATAAGAATTGCAGAGAGACGCGTCATGTTTGACACGCCCTTACAAAACTGCAACTTGAAAGGTTGCTTTTCTAATCAATAACGGATCATGCCTTGGGGACCATCGAATGGGCCTTGAGACCTACAAACATAAACTTCATCCAAAATTAGGTTAAACTTCGAAAGATCCACCGAGAAATGCTACAAGTTGTTTGTGACATACCTTTCACTCTGTGATCCAATTCCCAAAGTGAAACCATAAAAAATTTCATTTCTAAAATTCCACATAAAATGAAAAATGAAAAACAATCACCAATTAACTTGGTAAAAGTTTTCAATTATTTATTTATTTATTTGAAAGCTAAAAATAGTTATTCTAAAACTAAACACTAATCTGTAAATTGCAATGATTATTAAACGAGCAGGACACATTTTCATTAAACGTATTAGTTTTATTTTATTGAGTTACAACAAAGAACACAGTCGAATCAATAGGTGCAATGTCTAAATTTGGAGCTGAGCTACGGGCTTCATTGTTCACTAGAGTCAACTATGACTTCTGGTGCATCAAGATGAAGATAATATTCAAGTCTCACAATCTGAAAATTTATTGAAGAAGTTTATGAGCTTCCCTCAGATTCAGATGAAGAGCTGACTGAGAAGAAACAAATTGTGGCCGAAGATATTATTGCTCGCGATGCTAGAGCTCTGGGATTTATTCAAAGAGCAGACTCTGATGAGATCTTTCCTCGGGTTGCAAATCAAGAGACGGCAAAGACAGCTTGGATAAGCAAGAATATAGAGGTGATTCACATGTCTGAGCTGTGAAATTACAAGGTATTCGACGAGACTTTGAATATGCTCGTATAAGAATGATGAAATGTTGTATGCTTATTTGACTAGATTGTTTTATCTAATTAATCAAATGAAAATGTATGGTGAAGAATTGTCAAATAAGAAAGTTAGATGAAATTGATTCTATTGAAATTGTAGCTACTCTAAAAGGCCCTAGTAGAGATTATTGAGACATGTTGAAGGAAATTTACTGAAAAGGCTTTTAATTAGTAGATAGCTCACAAGTTAATAGTTCTAAGGGGAAATTTTTTTTGGAAGAATAAGGAGAAGAAAGGTGGATTTAAGGGTGGTGGTAGAACTGGTACATTGGTGAAGTATAATGGGAACGAGGAGAGTTCAAAGGAAGCTTGTAAATATTATGATGTTTCACTATGACACATGTTGGTTCAAGGGCAAGCCTAATAGGTGTGATAAGTTTGGTCATATAGCTAAAGACTACAATAGCAAGGTGAAACAACTTGTTCACCATGCTAAACATGAAGAAGATGAAGCCTCAATGTTTTATGCTTGCCATTCTGTAGAAGTTGTGAAAAAAAAACCTAGTGGGTGTAGTAATCATATGACATCACATGAATCTCTCTTGATTGATAGTGGAAAATGGATCACATGACATCACATAAATCTCTTAAGAATAAGTCTATGACTTTCAAGGTGAAATGGAAAATTATGAACAAGTTATTAACACAAGGTCCTTTTCGACACTCAAAATAGCACAGGTCGAGAGAAAGATTGAGAAAAGCTCAAGAAAGATCAAAGCCCAAAGAGGAACATGAAGTCCAAGGCTCTGTGGAATTCAAATGAGGCATTTCAGAGCGCTCACTAGTTTGATCCGACTGAACAACATAAAGTACTTTCTGACTATTAAGTTCACGTGAGAAGACTGACAACTTTATGGCACAAGGCTTAAAGAAAGGCTTACTTAGACAATAATTAGGCCACGTGTCAATCACCAATCAGAAGCAGAAGTTTAGGACGAGACATAAAGGTAGTCACCCCATCGCTTGGGAATGACATCGTTGACTAGTTAGGGCCGAATAGGTTGCTCAACACACATTGATCTGGAAAGTCGTGCAATCCTAACTGAGCAACTGTCACTTCACCGTCGAATCTAGGTAAAAAGGTTATCAGCACGCTAGTCTATATAGGTGGCGCATTAAATGCCAGAAAAGTAAAGCTAAGTGAGCCCAAGGCTTTCTGGGTTCATTGAGGGCATATATAAAGGAGTGGAAACCTCTTGTAATGGGGTTGGACGATTGAAATGAGAGAGACTAGTCTTTAATCGAGTGCTATTTGTAACTTTTGAATCAATATATTCTAAGTAACACAATAGATGTAACCCAATTTTGAGGGTTGAACCATTTACGTTTTGAGTCCATTTCATTATAGCTTAATTCCAACCCCACAAAAAGCTAATTGTTCTAGTTTGTTAACTTACAAGTTTTGAGCGTTAACACTAGTACAAGTTACTTGAAAATATTGATCAATGTTGATAGTAGATTTTTCTTTTATGTTTTACGCAACTAAAGGTGCTAAAAGAAATTAGCTAGGAAATGAAATTAAAAGGTATTTCACTTTTTAATTTTGGAAGAAGTTTTAAGTCCGAATCTTCCATCTTTATCGATTATAAGGATATGCCGGATGCTAAAATTGACAAGAAAAACAACTCATGCTTGAAGTATGATTGCAACAGCAAAAGTGATCATCAAATCAATGAGCCGTTTACAGACACGGATACCATAATGAGCAGTCCTTGTTTTTTCTTGAAGTAAGACCTTACTCTTGCAGCAGTAAGTACTATAATACTTCTCGAAAGGCTATCGTCTAATGTTAACTCTTTATTTTTGTGCATGTGTGTGCACATGAGCAGTCTTTGTTTTTTCTTAAGAAAAGAGTTCTGTTATGGGATCTACAAACACGGATACCATTTCTTGCTTAAGAAACGTTTTGGTTATGTGGAATGCATGAATGGGTTATTAGTTACACATAAATAACTACCTTGATCAATTTATTTTTCCTATGTACTCTTTTTGTAGTTCTCTGCATCTGGTAAACTTTCTTCTCATTCTGCAGTACACAGTTTTTGGTTCAATAATGACAATCGGAGGAGTGGTTGGTAGATTGGTAAATGGCAGGATAACGTATCTCATTGGTCGTAAACGTGTCTATCGGCCTAGTGCAGATTTTGATTTATATTATTTGAGACTTTTTTCATTCTTTAATGATATCTGCCTCTTCTTTTTGGAACTTTTTTTTTTCTTTTCAAATTAGTATATGTCAACTATACATGTGAGCTTGGGCATCAATAGCGTCTTGACTCTTGCTCCTCTTAGCTGATTCATTGGCCAATGATATCAGTCACTCTAGGGTAGTCGAGGAAGTACTTTGGCTGTGTTGATTTAACTTTTAGTTTTAGTTCTATGTGATTTTGGTCTTTTGTTGGATAGCACAGAAATTTCTATTCTAGGATGGGTTGATTTTGCTTTTGGTCTTATGTCCTTGTGCATTTGGTCTTTGGTGGACAGTTGAACATATTAAAATTTTTTACATATCTATTCGAACTCCAATAAATAAATGTTATCAATTTACCTCTTGCATTCATTCTGTAAGTAAATATTATTCCTAGTTAGAAGATAAACTCTGAAAATTAGAACCAACAGCTAGGCTTGAATACATAGGTTTTTTCTGTATCTAAGTTATGACTTTATGCATAATGATGAGTAAAACTATGATTTTCTTTATCCTTGTTACTACAAAGTTTTATAGAAAAATGGAATTTCTATTTATGTTTATCTTCTTGCAATCATAGATTAGTTAGAAGTTCAATTAGAATTTAAGTAGTTTTTGTTGATTTTATGTTTTGCTAGTAGACTAGCTAGTCTAGTCCTGACATTTGGATTCTTGGTATCTTTATAGGCTATGATAAATGATAGGGAAATCAGATACGCAAAAGGAAAGTGAAGATGATAGCACAACTGAAGTGTTGCACAGCAAGGGCAGACCAGTAGCAGTAGCTTCTCTAGAGGTAGTGATATCAATTTGGCCTTCCTTAGTGGTGATATCAATTCGATCTTTATAAAAGTTGAATGTTTAAAATTACAGTGAATAAGTAGTTTATGTTAATGCATCATACTTTCAATAAAATTCATATAATCATAAGAAATAAAAGCATCACCACAAGGGAGAGGCAACCATTCATGCTAGGAAGGCTCACAAAGTAATGAAGAAAAAGAAGAATGAAGTTAAAGGAGAAGTATTCAAGAAGCACCTGAGGTAGTGATGGTGATCTTTCAGATGACCACAATACTTGTGCTAAACTGGAAGACCATGATATGGATGATGACATATGTTGTTGGTTTCAAACATGCACATGGTACACATGTTTTGTTACCAACACTATGTGTGAGACTCTAGTTAGCATCTCAATATGTCTAGAGGTGTAAGGATGGTTATGTTAGCTTTTGGGATGGACACTTGGTATATTTACTGGATGTTACCTAAATCATTGATTAATGAAAATGTGTTTGGCCAAATCATTCCTCCTATTTGTTATGAATTCTAATTTTAGATGCGAAATAGGGAATATATGGTAATTGGTTCGTCACATATTGTTCCTCATGGGTATATGATTTTTACATGTGACGCAAGTTGCGCCACATATCAAAAGAATATGTGATGCTTTCATTCTTGCTTATGCTCAACCATAACATTCTAGGATCAAATTGGGTGATGATAAATTCCTCATTTATCCATTTGATATGTGACGAACTTATAGGTCATTGAATTTTGTTTTTTGTGATCCTATTTCATCACACGTAAAGTTATTAAATGACGAATGTGGCATCACTAATACTAAAAATATGTGGCGAATGTAAAATTCGTCACTATACTATAGGTGGCGCTGGAATTTCATCACATATGATCAAATGTGACGAATTTTCATGTTTATGTGACGAATGTCTGTTGCCACCTAGGCCATGTTTTCTTGTAGTGGTCTTAATTCATTAAGGGATCGGTTGTATAAATTCTACAACGACACTGTGGCATTGAATAAATTCATTAAGGCATCCGTTTCCTCCAAATACTCTGTCTTTTCTTAAAGCCTCATTCAAATCCTAAATCTTATGCTACCCCTTATGCTCTAAGCTTCTGTCACATAGTTCTAAGCTTTTATTATCATATATTCTTATGATAAACTTTATTAAAAAAAAAAAAAAACAAGAAGAAGAAAGAAAATATTCTTGTAATAAAACTTATACGTTCACATAGGGTTGTTAGTTTTAATTTTGGAAACTGTTATTAGCACTCCACAAATCTCATTATACACTCCTCACAAGTGTTTTTTTCTTTCTAGGTATAAAAAGTTGGAGTGCAAAATAATATTTTTGAAATGCCAATAACAATTCCCTTAATTTTAAATGAAACAAACTAAGAAAATTGTCTTTCTATAATCAGTTTAGACTCCTAGGAATTTTCAATTGGATGGAGAGCATCTTGTTGCCTTCTTCATTGATCCCACCTTGTTAAACAATGATGTTAATTCATTTGACGTAACCCTCCTCTTTCTCTGGACATTGGAGCAACGACAACAATTAAAAAAGTTTTCTTGTGCATAACATAAATTGTATTACAAAACTGAGAGTGACATCTTAGAGAAAAAGCTTTGAAATTAACTCTCTGTCTCTTCCAATTTTTTTTTAGAGAAATGAGATCCACATATCATTTTTAGCCTTCAACACACCTATGCTTTTTTACTTATTTATTCAATCATCCGATTAAAAATCAATAGGGGTGTGTAAGAGGAGAATAAAAGTGTAAAACATAATTATTTATTGAATTATCTATCCTCTATCTCTTTTCAATCACTCATTGTTTTTTTTTTAATCAAAATTTGAATCACTCATTGAGTAACCTTTTATGTTGACAGTGGATTTAATTTGCTTTTATGAAACTAAACGTGCTAAAAGAAATTAGCTAGGAATGAAATTAAAAGGTATTTCGCTTTTCAATATTGGGAGAAGTTGTAAGTCCCAATCTTCCATCTCTGTTGATTATAAATAATATACCGAATGATAAAATTGACAAGAAAAACAACTCATGCTTGAAGTATGATTGCAACAGCAAGGATGATCATCAAATCAATAAGCCGTTTACAGTTTTCATTTTTCTGGTAAATAATACAGTTATAGTTGGCTGGTGTGCTGCAACATCGCAATCGTAGAAAAGGCCGTGTTATGTAATTTGAAGAGCCAAAGACAAGGCTTATGCCTTAAAGAGAGCAAATGACACTAGAGGTGTAAGGTAGGGTGCATACCATTCCACAAACCAAATGATGCCACGTGTCAATACTTAGCAATATATTGTTGTGGTTGGTTGTCTTGCCAACAGAAACATTGAAACAAATCCATTGAAAAATATTGAAACAAATCCATTGAAAAATATTGAATCAAATCCATTGAAAAGGTTGTTAGTGCCTGTTTGTACATGGTATGGTTCATAGTTAATTCGGCAAGTAAATGATAGTAGGATTGAGTCGCTGCACACACGGAATTCTTCATATTTTCTCCATAATATATTCTTATGATAAACTTATTAAAAATGAAGAACAAGAGGAAATATTCTTGTAAACTAAACTTATAAGTTCGCATAGTTCTTCATATTTACTCCATAGTCTATTCTTATGAAACAACAACAACAACAACAACAACAATAAAGTTGTATCTTCCTAAGTGGTGTGGGATGTATAAATCCTACAACATCATTGCGCTCGATTTTGAGCTAAGTCCTTCGTTAGCTCTAAATACTCTGTCTTTTCCTAAAGCTCTGTCAAACTCTTCCTTAGACTTCCTCTATCCTTTATGCTCTGAACATCTGTTAAATAGCTTTAGAGGTGACAAATTAATTTATTGGGTTGTTAATGGGTAACCATTAAAATCCGTTTAATTTGATATCATCATAATATATAGGTGACATTAGTAGTAGTGATAATGATGTAAAGTGAAATCAAACTAAATGGGTCTTAATGAGTACCTATTAACAACCCAATGAGTTAATTTGCTACTTGATAGCTCTGAACCTCCGTTATCATATATTCTTGTAGTAAAACATACGATTGTTAGTTTTAATTATTATAATTTTTTTTTTTTGAAGAGAAATGATAGCATTTATTGAATAATCATGAGTCAATAAACGGCAACGAGGGCCTCCACAATTGAATCTGGAGGCTCCTCAAACCAACAAAACTCAATTGAAGAAGACACAGCCAATTTGGCCATACCATGTGTTGATTCCTGGGGTCTTCTTCCATGGATCTTCTGGTGGATGACATCCGTGCGAGTTTTAATTTTAAATGAATACGTTCACATGGGTTATTAGTTTTAATTTTAAATGAAATAAACTAAGAAAATTATATTTTTATAATCAGTTTATTGTTGTACTCTTAGGAATTTTCAATTGGATGGAGAGCATCTTGATGGCTTCTTCATTGATCCCACTTTTAATACAATACTGTTAATTCATTTGACGTAAGCCTCCTCTCTCCCTAGATATTAGAGCAACAACAACAATTAAAAAAAAGTTTTCTTGTGCATAATATAGATTATAATACAAAACTGGGAGAGTGACATCCTAGTTAAGCAGCTTTGAAATTAACTTTCTGTCTCTTCCAAAAAAAAAAAAAAAAAAAAGTTAAGAGAAATGATTTTTACATATCATTTTTAGCTTTTTACACATTCCTATTCATTTCTATTTATTGATTTATTTAATTCACTAACTAGAAATCGATACGGGTGTGTAGAAGGAGAATAAGACTATAAAATTACCTTTCAAAAATTAAGGCGACTAAATTTTTAGCATCTTCACAAGAAGAGTATAGTGATATTTCTTTGTATTTATAGGTGAAAGCTTTTAAACATGACTTTTATAGATGACAAGTTTGATACCGAATTACTATAACTACTTGTGGGATGATTTAGTCCAAAATCTTCGATTCTTTAATGTGAATATATTATTTCATTAAAAAAAATTGTTCATACAACTGTGATTTTAGGAGTTGCACTCTTCCTAGTTGAGACGCCGAATAGAACAAGTCAGCATTGTTTTTAACACCCCCACTTGGCATTCTCTCATCAAGGCCGGCCTTCGCATTCCCTTCTTTTAAACTACACCCACCAAACTCAAAACTTTCAATTCGAATATCACTTCCTCCTTCAGTACTTCATGTGTTTTAATTTCTTCTATACATCATAAGAACCCTAAAAACTCATTGATCTGAAGCCAAAGTGAAAATCAAAGAAAGATGGACAGGCTCATAAGTTTGGAGCCATCAAACTTCGTTGCAATAAGGATCGAACCGGGACAGAAATGTTACGGCCAGCTCACTTTACGCAACGTTATGTACACTATGCCGGTAGCCTTCAGGCTCCAACCGCTGATCAAGAATCGTTACACGGTGAAGCCTCAGTCCGGGATCATATCTCCTCTCGAGAAGTTGACCGTAGAGATTGTTTATCACCTTCCACCGGGGTCCAGCCTCCCCGACTCCTTCCCTTACTGTAATGACTCCTTCCTTTTGCATAGCGTGGTTGTGCCCGGAGCAGCGATCAAAGACTCTTCTTCGACATTTGATGCTGTCCCAAACAACTGGTTCACCACAAAGAAGAAACAAGTGTTCATAGATAGTGGTGTCAAGATTATGTTTGTTGGTTCACCTATTTTGGCACAACTTGTGTCCGATGGTTTGATGGATGATATTCGAGAAGTGCTTGAAAAGAGTGAAACTTCATGGAGAGCTGCCGATTTCGTGGATTCTGAGGGCCAATCTTTGCTTCACTTGGCTGTTGCTCAAGGACGGCCTGACCTAGTCCAGCTACTTCTTGAATTTGAGCCTGACGTGGAGGCTCAAAGCCGATCGGGGTCTACCCCACTCGAGGCTGCAGCCTCAAAAGGAGAAGCCTTGATAGTCGAACTTCTATTGGCCCGACGTGCCAGCACTGAACGATCTGAGTCCTCCACTTGGGGCCCCATTCACCTTGCTGCCGGAGGAGGCCACGTGGAGGTTCTGAGGCTTCTTATAATCAAAGGGGCTAATGTTGATGCGCTGACTAAAGATGGTAGCACAGCTTTACACCTTGCGGTGGAGGAGCGAAGAAGGGACTGCGCAAGGCTCTTATTGGCGAGCGGGGCAAAAGCTGAAGTTCGTGATTGTAGAGATGGTGACACGCCTTTGCATATCGCAGCTAGCATGGGGGACGAGTACATGGTGAAGCTGTTGCTGCAAAAGGGTGCCAATAAAGATATCAGAAACTTTGCCGGCCTAACGGCCTTTGATGTTGCGTCGGAGAATGGACACACGAGACTATTTGATGCTCTTCGACTTGGTGATAGCTTGTGTATCGCGGCGAGGAAAGGAGAGGTGAGAACAATTGTAAGGCTGCTTGAGACAGGTGCGACGATCAATGGAAGAGACCAACATGGGTGGACTGCTCTCCATAGGGCATGTTTCAAAGGGAACATTGAAGTTGTTCGAACGCTGCTCGAAAAGGGTGTGGATGTGGATGCTAAAGATGAGGATGGATACACCGCGTTGCATTGTGCAGTGGAGTCAGGACATGCGGATGTGATTGAGATGTTGGTAAAGAAAGGAGCTGATGCTGAAGCTCGAACTAACAAAGGTGTGACCGCAATGAAGATTGCTGAGTCTTTGCACTACGCTGGGATTACTAGGATACTTATTTATGGAGGTGCAACAAAAGACAATAGTAATATGGCACGTATCTCAACCCAAGCCTCTATTGCATTTGGGAAAAAATCTAAGGGACTAGAGGAGGAGATCATCAAAGGAGGGATGAAGAAGAAGAAATCGAGTCGTGCTAGAGCTCTTCGTGGGAGCTTCGACCATTCGATCCCATTGGCTGTTCTTTAGCTAGCAAAACTGGAACTGATATTGGTGAATATGTATTTTGAATTAGGGTTTGTCACATTTAGAGCTCACAATGACGCTGCTTTGGGTGAAATTATAGGCGGAAGAAATTGTAGACTCTTTCGTAATATATTCATTCTAAAAACACCTAAATACGTATATTTTGTTATTAAAACAAACTTGATCTATGTCACAATTGATTGTGATTCCTTATATGTATGCTAATAAGTGGATGTAGTTGGTTTATATTTGTCACTTGATAAAAGATGATCATAACATAAATATATATGTATATATATATATGTAGTCAAACCAATGTACTACAAAATATGCACGAAAGCAATGAGAAGACCGAAATTTTGCAGTATATTGCTTGTTTGAATCCACAATATTATAAGCCGGCAGTAACAAATCATCATTTACCAGCTTAGGGTAGAAAGGATAATCAATCTCTTCTGGGAGGAAGAGATATTGTACTAAATTTTTTCAATAAAATCTTAACAACGGATTCTATTAACTGCACATGCAACCACCACAGAGGCCAAAATAACCACACAAGAGCTTATAGTGCCTCGGCCAATTGTGCTTACAGTCACTCTGGTGATCGCCTCAAGAAATTTCACTAGCAAAGAATAGGAACTGCTATGGATACAACCCCCTTACCTCCTATCGAACCCTAGGTCTTAACGTCTCTCACACCCTCCGAATCAAACCCTTTGACTCCCCTTATGACTTGTGTGGGAATTCGATAAACCCGAATAGCTCTCTTGTTCTTTGAAATCTCATGTCAAGTCTATCTCCCACACCACCCCTATCCTATTTACAATAGGAATTGAAACAGTAAATAAATTCTCAAAAATAGGAAAAACCTAGAATTCATATATTCACTTATCGCAACTGTTGGTATTCAGACCATCTTCATCTTAATTAAAACTAGAATAAAAAGATGGAGATATGAATTAAGGCAGCAGCTGCAGAGAAGAAACAGAGAGCAGAGAAAGCTTTTGCACGAAGAGATATTTTCTGATTATTTCCTTTTTGGGTAATGCTCCCAGTGCATAGGACAGCTGCTAAGGCTGTAGGGCAGCAGCATTAGAGCAACTTCAACGTTGCTTATTGCCTTGGAGATAGACAACCCGATCCACTCCCTCCTCTTCAGAAATACTCCAGCCCACGCGGGTAATTGGGCTCAAGGCAAGTCCAAGGGAGAAATTAGGCAATAATCGTATGACTTAGCGCCCTGCCTATGTGATACAAGGTTGACGTTAGCCACAATTTAAATTATTAAAAATTTATAAAAACTATTACAAAAATTATAATAAACCAATTAAAAATATAAAAGTTATATTTTTTCCATACCTAACCATGTTCTCCCACTTTGTACTACATTTCAATATTTTCAAATACTTTCAACCAATCTTTTGTTATTATCCAAAATTAAAAATAAAGTTATCTTTTATTAGTTTATTAAAATATAATAATTTTAATACGAATTGTATGGCTATTCCATTTAAAGGTGTGGAGATGCACTTGGATAATTACTATTCACTATAGACAGTTACAGTTCATTTAAGGGGATTGAGTTGCCTATTGCCCAGCAGGCTTTACTACACTGGAAGTGCTCTTACAATTCATCTATGCCATACAACTGGATTGAGTTGCCTAAACCCTATGCCATACATGTGGCAACAAATTAGAGTTTAGATCAAAATGCAAATTACCAAACTAAACCTACAAAAATACAACATAGTACTAACGTTATTGTGAAAAACAAGATATGGGAGCTAGTGGACAGACCTTGTAATAACTCTGTTATTAGAGTGAAGTGGGTTTATAAGACTAAACTCAATCAAGATGGTTCCGTTCAAAGGAACAGAGCTAGATTGGTAGCAAAAGGTTATTCTTAGAAATTCGGGATTGACTTCCTAGAAACCTTTGCATCGATAGCTAGGCATGAGGCAATCATAGGTCTTATTTATGTAGCTTCTCAAAAGGAGTGGTTCCTACACCAACTCGATGTCAAGTCCGCTTTCCTAAATGGAGTCCTAAAAGAAGAGGTGTTTGTTGACCAACCTCAAGGATTTGTTCGTAAAGTACAAGTGCACAAGGTGTACAAGATTAAGAAGACACTTTATGGCTTGAAACATGCTCCAAGAGCATGGTATGGAGAGATCGACTCATATTTCAATGAAAGATGATTTCAAAGGAGTGAGAATAAACCTGTCCTCTACGTCATAACCGAAGGTACTGCAGATATCCTTATCGTTTCTTTATATGTTGATAATTTGGTTTATACTGGAAGTAGTGATAGAATGATCTTGAATTTCAAGAATGTCATGATGATGAAATATGAGATGAGTGATCTAGGCATGTTGCATTATTTTTTGGGAATTGGTATCATTCAACCAGATGATGGTATCTTTATTACTCAGAAGAAATATGCAAAAACACTTCTATAGAAATTCAAAATGGTTGGTTGTAAGCCTGTTGCAACACCTCTAGTTATGAATGAAAAGTTTCAAAAAGAAAATGGTAGTGGTGATGCAGATGAATCTATGTATAGAAGCCTTGTAGGGAGTTTGTTGTATTTGACAACAACTAGACCCGAGATATCATGTGAACTGCAAGCTTGTTGTCTAGATTTATGCACATGCCTACTCGCATTCACTATGAAGTTGCAAAGAGAATCCTATGATACATACAAGATACACTTGACTTTGGTACTATGTATGAAAGGAATATTGAGCCAAAACTGTTTGTGTTTTATGATAGTAATTGGGAAGCTAGTGTGGTTGACTTGAAGAGCACATTTGGTTATACTTTTACACTAGGGCTGGTGTATTCTCTTGGGTGTCTAACAAGCAAAAATCATTTGCACTATCAACTGCAGAGGCTAAGTATGTGTTTTGACTTCAATTGCAACTTCTCAAGGAGTGTGGCTGAGAAGAATTATGCAAGACTTTGGTGAGAAACAAGAATCAGCAACCCCTATTCTTTGTGATAACAAGTCCGTTATTGCCATGAGCAAGAATCATGTCTGTCATGGCAAATCAAAACATGTTGCTCAGAAACATCACTAACAAAGTACAAATTCATCTACCTAAGAGAACTTCTGAGAGTGAAGCAATAAAGCATTAAGAATGGTTGTTAAAGTTAATAGCAACACCAATTACAAAATACTATCACACTTATACTTTTTTTTTTTTTTTTTTAATGAGAAATTTCGATGATACAAGAGAATATTATTGATATATATATATATATATATATATAATTACAGCTAATTAAGGGGACAATCGTACCCCTAACCTTTTCAACTGCTAACCCTTTCCATTTTCACCTCCTTTCTTCTTCTTTTTTTCTCATGAATCCTGGATTTCATTCCCAACGTTACTTCAATGTCAAAAGTACATAGATCTTTCTTTTTATTTTTGATCAAACAATATTATCTATACTAAGGGGGTGGAGGAGTGAGCAAAGCCTCACAATGAGCTAGCAATAGTGTGGTTGAAATTCGATTTTGGCGAGAATCGAACCTAAGATGTTTCACTTACAAGTGAAAATGAATACTACTAGACCGTACAGTAATACTAAGTGGCAAGAAGTACATAGTTAAGAAACAATAAAAGAGAGGAAAAATAAGACGATAAGCTTGGACCTCTGTAAAAAATCTTCAGTTTGAAAACCACTGAATATGAGGAGAAGTCCACCAAAGAAAAAAGGCGCATCCTACCGTTTAGTATGTGGACGGAACGCAGTGGGACGGGACGCACTTGTCCCACGTTTGATGTGCCAATTTGCCTAGGACGCATTGTACCGTGGAACAGATTTTAGTCATTTTTTTGTGCCACCCTCCCCTTGGAACGACTTGTTCCAACCCATGGAACACAAAATTATAACTTTTTCGACAACAATACCCCTCCTCTTTTTCATTAATTTCACTATTTACCCTCTCTCTCCCGTAGCCTCCCTCTCTTCTACCCTCCATCTCTCTTGTAGCCTCCTCCTCCTTCACCACAAACCCAGCAACCTAGGCTAACGCCGTTGCTCTAGGGATGTGACAGCAAGGATTAGGCAGAAGATGTGAGGGATGATGTTGAACTCGTTGCGGTGACTCAGGTAAGGTCGAACTCGTCGAAGTGGATGGGTATGATTGTCATTTAATCCTTCATTCCATTCCGGCCTAAGCGTACACCAAACGTAGCATGAAACCTCTGTTATGTTTTGTTCTATCTTGTTTTGTCCCATTCCGTCCCGTCTGCGTACCAAATGGTACCTTATGTTCTTGCTTGGCTTGGAAGCCACCTTATAATTCAAAAAAGGTGTACTAAATTTTCGTAAATCAAAGAGGGATTTTCCAAGTAAGATGAACTAGTAAACGTTCTAGTTTGACTTCTTTCTTTCTTTCTTTTTTCCGTCTATGCATACATTTTTAAAATATTGTTAGGTTTTCCCTAAAGAATAGTTTATGACTAATACACTCAGCAAAATTGTATCACCACAATTAGTTAATTACATATGTATTAAACCCAACATAAATATCTATGTAGTATCGCATTCACGAGTCGAATTTAAGCAGCCTCCAGTCAAGTGGTAACAACTATCTCAAAGCTTAGCTCTTTCTTTATTTCCTTTACAATATGGACTATGATTGCGTTATTTTGTATAACTAATGTTAAGAAATGACTTAAGATCTTCCTCTTTAACTCATTTCATCTTATGTTCAAACTTGATCTCTCCATCTTTTTGTAACATAAAGTAGGAATATCACTTATGCAAAAATTAAAATACAAGAAAGAAAGAAAATTAAACTTTTGAAGGGGTTGAGTTTTGGATGTTGGAATTCTTTTTGGGCAGTGGACAATTGAGTAGTAAAACCAAAAGGGAGCAATCAGTTGTTGGTGTTGAAGACGAAAAGACACCTTTCTAGCTTTCCATTTTGTAGTCTCATAGACCACCAACCATGAATTATAAAAGGTGGGTTGGTGATTTTAGGTGCATCAGGTCCATAAGCTGACGTTATGTGCATCTAGAATAATTACTAGGAGAAATCTAAGCACAAATTTTAAAATAAACAGATAAATTTTTTTATACGTATCATTATTTTAAATATTTAAACAATAAGCATAAAAAATAAAAAAAAATAAAAAATGTTTTGTGTCACATCCCGGTCCGGGCCCCCACCACATTTCGGGTCCGCTCCACCATCGTAGCACGATATTGTCCGCTTTGGGCCACAACTACACCCTCACGGTTTTGTTTCTAGAAACTTAGACGAGAACTTCCCAGTGGATCACCCATCATGGGAGTGCTCTCGCGCGCTACTCGCTTAACTTCGGAGTTCATCGCCAGTGAGCTCCCAAAAAGCCTCATGCTAGGTAGAGATGAGAATATACATATAAGGCTTACAAGATTCACTTCCCTGGACGATGTGGGATGTTACAATCCACTCCCTTAGGGGCCCGACGTCCTCGTCGGCACACTTCCGACCAGGGATTGGCTCTGATACCAAATTGTCACATCCCGGCCCAGGTCCCCACCACATCCCGGACCCGTTCCACCATCGTAGCATGATATTGTCTGCTTTGGGCCCTGACTACGCTCTTACGGTTTTGTTTCTGGGAACTCACACGAGAACTTCCCAATAGGTCACCCATCATGGGAGTGCTCTCGCGCGCTACTCGCTTAACTTCGGAGTTCATCGGAACTCCGAAGCCAGTGAGCTCTCAAAAGGCCTCATGTTAGGTAGAGATGAGAATATACATATAAGGCTTACATGATCCACTCAAACTTAAGAGGATAAAACGTAATTATGCGAGATTAGTCCTTCCCAAGTTCCCTGCATGTCATAGAGTGCAAGCGTCTACCCTCAATCCAAAGGGAGAAGGGACCAATACAAACGCCGGCCACCATATCCTAGCATTTTTATTGCAAAAGCAAGAACAAGCAAATGCAAACCAAACCAAAACCTCTGGGACTTTTGCTTCTTAATGATAATAAGTACATGTGATCATTATGTGCCGATCTGTACTAAAAAAATGAGGCCATACAAAACAAAAATTTACATATGTCATGTTAAGAAACATGAAGGTGCCATATAAATCCTTCTCCTCCAAAAAAGCATTGTACGCACAATGTTTATTTAAACTTTGTTGAATGATATTATCTCGATTCACCGCAAATAAAAGACAAACCGAAACGCTTTCAACTTATCAAAGATCATGAGCGCAGAAGTGCTAGCATAAAAAAACAAATAAAACAAAACCCAACACACACCATTCCCCAAAACAACAACTAAGCAAATTAACAACAAACTCCACGTCACCATTTACCATCATCTTTCCAGTCATGGTTGACTCCTTAGATCAATCTTGGTGCCATTATAACACTTGACAACTATCTCTAAGGTCTCAGAGCTATTGAAAAAGTCAGAGAATATTCTTTAATTACATCGTCGTTCTCATTAATTTTATTCATCAATCCTCACACCCATTACACAACAAAGAAGAAATGAGAAGGGAGAGAAATAAAAGCGGAAATAATTCTCCATTATTTTTAGTACTGGGCAGAAACAAAAGAATCAATTTCTAAGAGCTGAAAACCTACCATCCGAATAACACACTTAGCCTTGACATTTGCATTGGACTTGATGATGATCTCAAGTTAAGAGGAGTGGTCAGCTTAATTTCACTTAACTAGGTCAAAGCCAAGGTTACAACCTAAGGGTCTTTGTTTTTCTAATTCATATTTAGTGTATTTTTTAATTCCTTAACAAAATTAATAAACGATAATTGAATAAAGATTGTGGGATAGATGACAGATGAAGAGAATTGGGTAGCATACACACAAAAGAGAATGTGGGTAGCAAAAATGCACCCTTACTATGAACCCTCCAAAAAGTAGAACCACACATGTAATCAATGAGAAGCTTAAAATCGCCTTTAACAGTTTAACTAGAGCAGTTCTTTGTTGAACCATAAAATATATAGTTTCTAATGATGTTATTCGTCGAATGTATGTGTATCACGTGTTTAAAAAGTAAACCACTCATCAATAAACGATTGACACATAGTAAATCAACGACAAAAGAATGCCTCTCCTTTGAGGTTTTAACTGGGATAAGTAACCTTATTCATGTATTTTGTATAATGTATGTACTTTGATTTGGACGGATTAATATCATTAATAAGTGATCAGCAATAGTGAAAATGTACGTTTTGTGCGTTGGGAATGTAGGAGAATCCAAACGAAAAGGTTAATAATTAAATGGAAAGCGACAACAAACTGCAAGCAATCTGCGCACAAGTATCGGCAACGACCGATGAAGAAACGAGGCAGATTCTCTGCTCTTCCATTTTTTGTGCTTTTATGTGGTCTTCTGTTTATATGGTCATGATTAAGTTACGTTAATATTTTATATTATTTTTTTATAAAGATAATAAAATAAAATAAAAAATAATATAAAATATTAATATCGCTTAACCGTGATCATACAAATAAAAAAGCACGATAAGTAGAAAGGCAGAGAATCTGTCTCTACGAATAAAAGGCCGTGCGGTACACTGCATGCACTGCCCAACTGTACTCTTAAGTTATCTCCTGCAATACCTTGTCAGTTGAATGACACTTGACACGGATACATCATGATATAAGGGGGCGTTTGTTTCCCCTCACTAACTCGGACTGGACTGGACTGGACTAGCTATTAGTCCAATACTGTGTTTGTTCCATGCTGGGACTAACATTAATGAGACTAAAGGGGACTAGCATGGACAAAACCCTTCACTAAGAGGTCTTAGTGAGACCCTCCAATAACCATGGGACTAGCTAAGACTATCCTCTATTTCTCGTCCTTGTCATGCTCAACGACCACTCCCGACAAACTCCTCATCATCGCTGGTCACCTATATCAATCATTAACTTCCCGACTCTCTTTCAGATCCATTTCACAACCAACTTTCATATAAAATATACCAAATTGAAGCTGGGAGTGACAAGATTACGATTTTACTTGAATCGAGGCCAAAATGTGGTCGAATGTGGCTGGAAAATGGCCTGGAAGTCTTGGCCTGTTTAGGCTTCTTCAAATCCATGACAAATTCGAGCATGCAAAGCTAAGATCTCGGTCCAGGGATGGTGATGAATTTTTTGGCGGTGCTAACTACATCCAATTTAATGAGGGTTGGCCAAAAGACACATTGGGAAACCTGCAACTCGTCGGGAAAATTGGAGTCGTGAGGTTCCGTTCGAACAACGCATAGCTAGAGAGGGAGGGAGGACAGAGAAATAGAGACTGGAATCAATAAGGAGTTTGACCAGGAATGAGAAAGAGACATGAGTTGAGAGGTCTGAGAGGAAAAAAAGAGGGAGAGGGTGGGACGATGAGAGAAGAGGAAAAGAGTGGGACATAAATGGTAGGAAAAGATGGAGAAAAAGATAAGATCATAATAAAATATTAATAATTTATATATTAAATAAAATAATATTAGAATTTGTTATTATCCAGCTTCTTAGTCCAATACTGCACCAAACGCTTCACTAAATTAGTCCAGTTTAATCTAGTCTAAGCCAGTCCAGCTTAGTACTTGAAGCTAATCCAGTCCGAGATAGTCCGGCGCAACAAACGCCCCCTAAATGTGTTAAACTTTTTACCTTACTATTCTTAATATTATTAATTTGGAAACTTCAGTGTAGCAGTAAACTTAGATGAGAAATGATAAAGAGATTTTAAAAACAGTGAGACTCTTTATAGATTTTTTGTTATTTTATGTTTTTGATATAATTTTTATGTTAATATTATAAAATATTATATGAAAATAAATAAATAAATGACAAAAATCATAAAGAGTCCCCATTTGCCTTCTTAGCATTTCTCAACCTATATCACAAGTTGAACTGCTTGTCGTGACATACCATATAATGTGTACTTCAGTTGCCCCCGACAAAATAAAATGAGCGTGGGCATCAATTTTAGTTCACTCCAAAACCATCAGACAATAGCATTGATGTTCTAAATCATGCAGTCGTAAATCTTATGGGATGTGCGTGTTTTGGAGAGAATTTTTAATGTGATCGGTATATGAGGTAGTACATCACATGTCATTATATAAATGGTGAGATATGTGTGATAAAAATTTAATAACTTGAAAATAAAATTTCTCACCACTCCTATTAAAACACGTAGTATACCACTTGTATTCTCATCACAACTAAAAATTTCTCTACGTTCTAATAGAGAGGGAGATGGGGCAAAGGCACAACTCCTAGTACTACCGACACTCAGCGTGCGTGCCATGCACGACTGAATCTAGCCGCGTTTGCCGAAGTCATTCGATTCAAGGCAGGTCAATTTCTTTTGCGTTTATTCCATCACCGTCACCGACATTTCTATAACCCAATTTAATATAGAAAAAAACTTTATTTATAGATGATAATCGCTTCTCCTTTCTGGCATTCTGTATCTGCATTTTCTTTTATTTCTCTTTTACCTGAATTTTGATGCATAATAACCGAAAGTTTCCCACTTTTTCAGCTGTTTATTTAGCCTCCCAATAGGGGCACTACTGGTTGTATCTTATTTATCTATATTAGTATATGCTCGTTAAATTTTTTATTTTTGTTTTTAAAATTGAAAGAGGGGGGAAGACAATGAGAGGAATTTTAAAAACTTTAGTCAAGAAGTTGGGATTGCAGCAATCGCAACTCTTGTTTTGCTAACAAAGCTAGGTTTAAAAGCGCAGAACCCGCACCTTTCTGTTCAAAAGCAAAGAACCCGCACCTTTCTGTTCAAAAGCGCAGAAACCGCACTCTTGTTTTGCAGGAACGCGCGTCCGTTTTCTTCTTGATGCAGTCAGACTACTACGTACCCAGCTCGGCAGCGGTCTGGTCTCAGACAATGCCTAAAGGAACCAATAGCTAGCCCTCACACAACTCAAAGGCTTCCGGAGAGATCCTATAAGGCATGGTTCAACTAATGATAAGAGTAAGACTCTAACTACTGAAAAGCTTTCACAATCTTATATCCCAGATATTTGTTGTTTCTGACCTGGAAATCTCATACGTACGTGGAATGCACCTGTGAGAGAGGAAAAAGATAAGGTGGAGAGATGAGTGAGAAAGTTGGAAGGGTTCATGTTGTTGCTTTAGTGGGCGTCATTCCACATTAAGTTTTGTAAGCATGATTCTAGTATTAGCATATCAGATAGAAAAGTGGAATTTATTTTCTTAGAACGACTATGTTATTTAGTTACTATAATAAACTCAAAGGGTTTACAAGAGGCGTGGCTTTCTAAACGCAATTAGAGACTACAGCAGCGTACTAAATTTTTCGTACTCAAGTTTGACTTTATCTCCTAGTAAATTTAGATTTTTTATCGGACATTTCTCATAATAAGTTAAAATTAGATTAATCAGAATTGCTCAAATGAAAGGAATTAAGATGTTAAAAATTGAGTTACAATGATTTCTTATAATTTGCCCATTTTTTTACAACTTACAATGCTTATATGTAAAGGTGTTCCGTGTTCTCACCAAGTTATTTAGCTTTGTCATCTAAATTTAGTTATGAAATGAGCTGAAAAAGACAGTTTGATGAAAATAGCATCACTATTTAATTATAACTATAGAACTTTTAGTCCATTCAATCATTTTTCTTAAGTTAAGTTGAGAAGCGTAACCGATTTTGTTCATATTTAAGTTTGAATACAAGATTAAAGTCAAACCATGATGCAACTTTAAAATGTTCGTGACCTAAGCTAAAACAATAGATTGCAATTAGTTGCTTGTGTGAAGAAATTAATATCTTTAACTTAATCCATTTTTACGGAAAAAAAAAGGACCAAAAAAATTCTACTTCCTAAATTTTTTTAGATTGTGTTTGATTATGATTGGATTATAACACGTTTGTTGGTAATACTGAAGATGAAAGTTCTTGTTGTGACAAACTACGTGAGATCAAACTAATATTACCCCCAGTAGCCCAATCAATGAGCAAACAAAATAGAAATTGAGAAATGCTAAGAAAACTTTCTCAAAATAAAACTTTTCATGAACTCTCTGACACTTTATAGTTTAACATTAATTTATGTGCTAACATTATTAAATGTTGTGCCAAAAACATAAATTTCATTGCAGAGAATCCATGAAAAGTCCCACTTTTAAAAGAATTTCCTCCTTACCCAAACCCATACATATCTAACATGTTAAGAACGGATGTGATTATTTTGGAAAGCTTAACAAGAAATCCTAGAAAAATCAAAATCATGTGGCACTCCCTTTCATGCTTACAATTTACTAATATTATCGTGCGTTTTAAGTATAAAATCTGGTCCCATCCCACCTACTCCGCGGCACTCTTTGCATACAAATCATGGGGTAAATTAGGTAATTCACACAATGTTGACTACATTAAACAAATAATTAAATTTAGAGAAACGTTAACCTCCCAACAATAGTGCAAAAAAGTGGCTCTCCTCGCCACCAACCCCCCCCCCCCCCCCAACACAAACTAGTCACCAACTCTAAAGCCAACACCACAAAAAAAAAAAAAAAAAAAAAAAAAAAAAAAAAAAAAATCCCTCACCAACTTTCTCCCATTATTTTTTTTACAATTATTTCCAATCTTCTTCCTTAAAAATTAATTTTGAATAGACTACCGCTTTACTTGTATAATTAATTTTCATTTTACAGAAAATCACCAAACATTTTGGAAAAACTTTAACTAATATTTGTGGATGTTCCCACCAAATGCTTTTGTGGCGCGTGATGAACTGATATTGCTAACTCAACTGGGAGAGCTAGGTCTGTTTGCATCATGAGCGTACCGTATTTTTCAATACAGCACCAATCATGGATGGTTTACACTTATCGTCATCATTTGAGTAGGAGGTCAAGATATCGATAAATTTTTTAGTGTACCGGAATTACAATTAAGGACACCAAGCATATTGGTTAAAAACTTTTAAAAACATTTCAACCAATTTTATATTACATGTGATGTATGCACCGTGTTTCTAACAAACGAAAAACATTTCTCCTCGATATCCTATTCTTGCTTACTCCTAGCCTACCAACTCTCTGTTTCTCTGTTTCTTATGTATAAAATTAAGAGTTTTAATATTTTCAATCTCTATTGTATTGTATGTCTCGTGTTATTAATTAGGTCGCGTGTCTTTTTTAAAGATGTTGTTCTATCTCTTGATATTCACAATTGGGTATGACTAGTTTTCTCTATCATATGTACTACCTATGGGGTTTGATAAAGATTATTTCTCACACACACTTTATTAAATTTTTGTCATTCGATTTGCAAATGATAATTATACCAATGAAATAATACATTTATGGGTGAGTATGATTTAATTTGGATTATCTCACCCATCTCCGGTAATTAAACAAACAAAGCAAGTTTCCTTTCATTTTCGGCCATGAATCTTCTCCTAAATACGGTCATAAAATTTGAGTTCATTCAAAGCAAAAGGCCTAACAGATGATAAAAAGATATTTTTTTTTTTTTTTCTTTCAAGCGTTTCTATAATTGTATAATGATACGTAATATTTTGCTTTGTATTACGAGCATATTAAGATAACACACGCAAAATAAGTTTAACTCATCCTCCTACAGTCTCAAATCTAATAATAACTATTTCCAGTCTCCACCCACTCCCCCAAATATTAGGGCGGGCCCCACCATAGGCATTCACCCACCACAACAAGCGCTTCATCTCCAAAATAGAAAAGAAACCGCCACAGATTCAGTGTATTACCATAAATAAAAAAATAAAAAATATTATTAGCAATTTTTTCCTCATTTTACCTTTTTATCTTATATTTTCACCCTAGAATGTTACTTAATGATTTGGACCGTCTAATATTTAAGTAATTTGATAAAAATCTAGTTTTGTAAAAAGTCAATTAATTTATAAATTGTTTAATCATTTGGTTAAACAAATCAAAATTTTAGTACTTAAATAAGAAACATGGTTTGTCTTATTCAATAACGTTGGATCACTAAATAATTTGAAATTTACTTTAATTTTACCCAATTGATGTTTAACAAGTAACCTAAAGAATATACGTTGGAATCATCGTGCATGACTAAAAAAAATTTAAAAATACAACCGAAAATATAAAATGAGAAAATACAAATGAGGAGGTTACTGGCATTAGCTCGTCCACCCATTGCCAAAGGGCAAGGACAATGGCTTGGAAATTGCCTTCAACCTCAAGATGCATCTCCAACGGGCCAAATTGAAGATAGCAATTGGTGGCCATGCAAAGCCTGCCCAAATGCTTGAGCAGTTTAAGTCCGACATTGCTCTTGCAGGTAAAGTTGACGTTAGCCACATTCTTTTTTTTTTTTTTTTTTTTTTCGTGTCTGGCACATGTAATACACGCACATCATGGTGAGTGGGCTGACAACTTCTGTTGTCGTGAGCCTAGCTATTGCTGCTCCAGAACAAAGCCTAGCAGTTAATGACGCAGCACGTTCTGGAGCGTCAAATTCAATAATAAGAAAAATAAATGTAAAATATTAATAATTGTTAAAAAAAAAGATAAAAAAGGAAAATTATTTTATCTCTTATATCTGCTAATTAATAAAACACTCATTGTCAACCAAAATCCTATAAAATTACCAATTTAACCCTCTAATTAAAATAGAACATGAATAAGAAATATGAGGCAGAAATGTAATTTCACACAACCAAATTTTGCTTTTCTTTTTCAAAGCATCACTTACAAGTAATCTTAACATATCTCTAATTAAAAAAAAAAAAAAAACACAAAACTTCCGACTCCCACATTCTCTATCACTCTTTTCCTCTCTCCTTCTACTTCAAAAACAAAAATAAAAAAAATTTCTCACACACTTTGTGTGTAATATCCCACATCGCCCAGGGGAGTGATCCTTATATGTATATTCTCATCCCTACCTAGCACGAGACATTTTGGGAGCTCACTGGCTTCGGGTTTCGTAGGAACTCCGAAGTTAAGCGAGAAGGGGGCTAGAGCAATCCCATGATGGGTGACTCACTGGGAAGTTGCTCGTGAGTTCCCAAAAACAAAATTGTGAGGGAATGGTAAGTCCAAAGCGGACAATATCGTGCTACGGTGGTGGAGTTGGGCCCAGGATGTGGTCCCGCCGGGCCGGGATGTGACAATTTGGTATCAGAGCCTAACCCTGGCCGCGTGTGTGCCGACGAGGACGTCGGGCCCCTAAGCGGGATGGATTGTAACATCCCACGTCGTCCAGGGGAGTGATCCTTATATGTATATTCTCATCCATACCTAGCACGAGGCCTTTTGGGAGCTCACTGGCTTCGGGTTCCGTAGGAACTCCGAAGTTAAGGGCCGCGTGTGTGCCGACGAGGACGTCGGGCCCCTAAGCGGGATGGATTGTAACATCCCACATCGTCCAGGGGAGTGATCCTTATATGTATATTCTCATCCATACCTAGCACGAGGCCTTTTGGGAGCTCACTGGCTTCGGGTTCCGTAGGAACTCCGAAGTTAAGTGAGAAGGGGGCTAGAGCAATCCCATGATGGATGACCCACTGGGAAGTTGCTCGTGAGTTCTCAAAAACAAAACCGTGAGGGAATGGTAAGTCCAAAGCGGACAATATCGTGCTACGGTGGTAGAGTCGGGCTCGGGATGTAGTCCCGCCTCGGCCGGGATGTGACATTGTGTGTGTCCATATGCTAGTTTTATATATATCAGCCATCCACATTTATTCGCTTTTTATTTTTAATTATTATGTTAGTTTTAATAGTATGCTTTATTTCCAAGCACACTTATAAGGTATAAAAAAAAAAAAAAATTTGTAAATAGTAATTGTCTTTTAAAACGGGCATACTTGGTAGTGCAATAACTAAATAAAGTTCTATAAAATAAAATAAAATCAGAAATTAAAAAAGTAAAAAGAGAACCCAGATCTAGCAGTGATTTTTGCTATAAATACGGCGAGAGTGAGGCGTTCGAACTCGCTCTGAAAGGGAAGAAGAAGCGAACCCCGAAAGAAAGAACCATTCAAGGCTTCTCTATCCCTCCGAAAGGTACGAGTACCGTTGTTTCGTTTTCTCCCTCCTCCTTCTGTTCTGTCTCTGTGTCTCTCCCTCTCTGCGAGTCCCGTATTGCTTTCTCTCACCAGATTTCCAATTGTTTTTCCATGCCAACGTGATCTAGAACCCTCGTCTCCCGACCCATTTCGCACATTCGTTCCATATTTTCAAAGATTTGATATTTTTCTTCTTGTTTTAGGCTGAGATCTGTACTGTTTAGTGTCCATTTCTGTGATTCTCTGGTGGGTTTGGCTTAAAATTTTGATTTTTTGGATACCCTTTTGGTTTGAATGAATGAACAAATTGGTGGCATTGTGATTTTGGGTTGCAGATCTGAGTGTGTTGCGGTTTTGGAATTCGTTGATCTGTAATTGGGTTTTTGGGTTTTGCAGTAGATCTCTGTTTTTTGAGTGGTTAAGATTTTCTAAAAGGATAAGGACAAAAAAAATTTGGATTTTGTTAAGTGGCTAAAATAAATTCCATTCTTTTAGGATTAGATCTATAAGTGAGAGCATTTCTCTTTGAACTATTGTTATACTTTACTGCGATTTGAAGATGAAATTGCCTGCTTTAAACATTAGGTCTATAAGTACCAAAATTTTGTGTTTAAGGTCGTGCTTTCTCTGATCTATGATTGGATTTGATAAAGATAGTTATTCTCTAAGCTTTTATCGTCTCAAATTTTATGTAATTTCTGTTGTGATTTAGTTACGTAATCCTAAATAATTACACTTTTTGTGAATCTGTTGTGATTTCAAATTTTATGGGGTTTCAATACTTCAATTAAACAGTGTTGTGTTTCTTTTTTGCTTAATTGTGCTTTGTTGAATGATTTGTATGAGTCAACTTTAGATGAATGAGTTTTGAGTTTGAATTCTCCAAAGGCACCTGAATTCAAGTCGAAATATATTGTTATTGGTCATCGTGGATAAATCTCGGTGCTTTTCTGCATACTTTGTTGTTCTAGTTGTTGATTAAGTCAACTAAACTTTGTTGCATCTTGATCTGTTCGAACAGAGAAATGGCGTCTCACATTGTTGGATATCCCCGTATGGGCCCTAAGAGAGAGCTCAAATTTGCTCTTGAATCTTTCTGGGATGGGAAGAGCAGTGCTGAGGACTTGCAGAAGGTGTCTGCTGATCTCAGATCTTCCATCTGGAAGCAGATGACTGATGCCGGGATCAAGCACATTCCCAGCAACACCTTCTCATACTACGATCAGGTGCTCGACACCACCGCATTGCTCGGGGCTGTCCCACCTAGATATGGGTGGAATGGCGGTGAGATAGGATTTGATACATACTTCTCCATGGCCAGAGGAAATGCCTCTGTCCCTGCTATGGAAATGACCAAGTGGTTTGATACCAACTAGTAAGTGGACCCCTTTCAGCATTCTGTGGATTAAAAGTTTCCAAATATTATCAATTGTTATAGTCTTGTACTAACTTTAACTATGTACTAATACAGCCATTTCATTGTCCCTGAGTTGGGCCCTGATGTTAACTTCTCTTATGCTTCTCACAAGGCTGTTGAGGAATACAAGGAGGCTAAGGCGGTATGTATTTGTTTTTATTCTCTGTTTAATTTTTATGTATTATTGATTGAGTTGAATGTTAATTAGAACTGCAAAAGGAGCATCATAGAATTGACATCTTGGGTGTAACATTATTTTACTGAATTAATTTACATGCTCGTGTTTGTATGTTACTGTAGTATTGGTTTTGTGTTTATTTTATCACAGAATTGAAATGCAGAATATACATTTCACCCCGTGCCAATTGAGCTAAAGCTTGTTGGCCACGGTGGTTTTGCTTCACTATATCTATATGTACACTATCTAAAGGGAAATCCTACTTAATGGACCCCACAAGTATGATTCCACAATTTTTTTATTATGTATACACACACGCACGCACACACACATAGGCAGAGAATAACACGGAACACACACATGCATATCTTAGCAATGCTGCAACTTATCTTACTTGCTGATCTTTATTCAAGCAATTACTCTTATGCAGCTTGGAGTGGATACTGTTCCGGTCCTTGTTGGTCCAGTGTCATACTTGTTGCTGTCCAAGCCAGCAAAGGGTGTTGAGAAGACCTTTTCTCTTCTCTCTCTTCTTCCCAAAATTCTTCCCATCTACAAGTAAGATACTTTAGTTTCTTTTTATATATCATATATATGTAATATTTCCTTTTGGTTTTGTTAATTTGAAGTATTCACATTATTGTTCCAACTGTGATTGTTTCTTCAGGGAAGTTGTATCTGAGCTTAAGGCAGCTGGAGCTTCATGGATTCAATTTGATGAGCCTACACTTGTTTTGGATCTTGAATCCGACAAGTTGCAAGCATTCACTGATGCCTACTCTGAACTGGAGTCAACTCTATCTGGCTTGAATGCTCTTATTGAGACCTACTTCGCTGATGTTCCTGCTGCGGCATTCAAGACCCTCACTAGCTTGAAGGGTGTCACCGCATATGGTTTTGATTTGGTCCGTGGTACCAAGACGCTGGATTTGATTAAGAGCGAGTTCCCCAAGGGAAAGTACCTGTTTGCAGGTTTGGTTGATGGAAGGAACATCTGGGCTAATGACCTTTCTGCCTCTCTAAGCACTTTGGAGACCCTTGAAGGCATTGTTGGAAAAGGTATTCAGTTTTTTCTGCAGATTTTTGTGAAGTAATTTTGTTTTTTTTTTCAAACTTGTATATCATCAGTTGTTTGTCCGTGCAGATAAACTTGTCGTCTCCACCTCCAGCTCTCTTCTTCACACTGCTGTTGACCTTGTCAACGAGACCAAGCTCGACCAGGAAATTAAGTCATGGTTGGCTTTTGCTGCCCAGAAAATTGTTGAAGTTAATGCTTTGGCCAAGGCCTTGGCTGGTCACAAGGATGAGGTAAAACCTTTGTTTTTTTTATTCTGTTATGGGTCAGTCATAATGTTGGAGTAGTCAGCAGTTTAACATGAGCAGCATTTTGGAGTAGAGTGTATTCGGTTCAGCATTGGTTTCTTACAGTTTCTATTAGTTTCTTTTTTCTTGTTGTTTGGTATTGTAACATAATAAGAACTCACCCTTTCGGTTTTTGTCATCAGGCATTTTTCTCTGCTAATGCCGCTGCCTTGGCTTCAAGGAAGTCCTCCCCAAGGGTTACCAATGAGGCTGTCCAGAAGGCTGTGAGTGCTCCATTCATGTGCCTTTCAAAGTGACATGTGGCTAAAGTGGTTTTGTAATTTGAGTTGACCTTTTCTTTTTCTTTTCAGGCCGCTGCTTTGAAGGATTCTGACCACCGTCGTGCTACCAATGTTAGTGCTAGACTTGATGCTCAACAGAAGAAGCTTAACCTTCCAATTCTCCCAACCACCACCATTGGATCGTTCCCTCAGACCATTGAACTCAGGAGGGTCCGTCGTGAGTACAAGGCCAAGAAGTGAGTGAAGTTAATTGTTCCTTTGTGTTTGTAAAAAAAATGTGAACCATCACAATTTTATTAATAATGCATGAGTAAACGTGCTGATGGTTCTTTTCACAGGATTTCCGAGGAGGAATATGTCAAGGCCATCAAGGAAGAAATTAACAAGGTTGTTAAACTTCAGGAAGAGCTTGACATTGATGTCCTTGTTCACGGAGAGCCTGAGGTAAGCTTTTATATATAAGAACTCATTTGTCCTTTATACTTGTGCCATCAATTCATTATCGGTTATTCTCATGGCAGAGGAACGATATGGTTGAGTACTTCGGAGAGCAATTGTCTGGCTTTGCCTTTACTGCCAATGGGTGGGTGCAATCATATGGATCTCGATGTGTGAAGCCACCAATCATCTACGGGGACGTGAGCCGCCCCAAGCCTATGACTGTGTTCTGGTCATCTGCTGCTCAGAGCATGACTGCCCGCCCAATGAAGGGTATGCTTACCGGCCCCGTCACCATCCTGAACTGGTCTTTCGTCAGAAATGACCAGCCCAGATTCGAGACCACCTACCAGATTGCTTTGGCCATCAAGGATGAAGTGGAGGACCTTGAGAAGGCCGGTATCAGTGTTATTCAGATCGATGAGGCTGCTTTGAGAGAGGGATTGCCTCTTAGGAAATCGGAACATGCTTTCTACTTGGATTGGGCTGTGCACTCCTTCAGGATCACCAACAGTGGTGTACAGGACACTACCCAGGTATGTTTCCGCTTCAATATTTGCTCTACTCATTATGTTTATTTTTCTTTTCACTAGTGCAATTTTCTTAACTGGTTTTGTTTTTAAACCCGCAGATTCACACTCACATGTGCTACTCCAACTTCAATGACATTATCCACTCAATCATCGACATGGACGCTGATGTGATCACCATCGAGAACTCTCGTTCTGATGAGAAGCTTCTGTCAGTTTTCCGTGAGGGAGTCAAGTATGGTGCTGGAATTGGCCCCGGTGTGTATGACATCCACTCTCCAAGAATACCATCAACCGACGAGATTGCTGACAGGATCAACAAGATGCTTGCGGTGCTGGAGACCAACATCTTGTGGGTGAACCCCGACTGTGGGCTCAAGACCCGCAAGTACACAGAAGTGAAGCCAGCCCTCAGCAACATGGTTGCCGCTGCCAAGCTCCTCCGCACCCAGCTCGCCAGTGCCAAGTGAATGATTTGAGAGGAATGGAGGGTTTAATCAACACTTTCTTTTGCGTTCAAATGGTTGAAAGATCATGGTTTTTTTATTGGATTAATAACTGTGTGAGGATGAAATATTTAGTAGGGTTTTTAATGTGCTCTTGAGGGCATTTTATCTTTTATTTTCTTATATTTTTTGTTTGTTTTTTTCCCTTCTTTTATATTTTGTATTTTTGAGGCAGTGCCTCCTGTTATTTTCAGTCAATGATAAATGAAGAAATGGTCATTTACCAATTTGAACTTCTTTTTCTGTAGGAGACTTATTTAGTATAGATTATTTAACAAAACAATATAAATGCAAAATGTCACATTTTACTAGATTAAATTATAGTATTGCCACCTGCATTATATAGACTTTCTAGAAATAAACCAAAGTAATTTGATCACATTGGTACTTCAACTAAATTTTCTCTTTGATTACAAGTGTTTATTTAAGTGGTGGAAGGATTGAACTCGGAATGCAAAATACGTTGAAGAATCCACTAAAACAATCTACAACTTGCAAAATTCTTTTGTGATTAGTAACCATAAGTGTATTTACATATCACGACATTTTTTATAGTATCACTATGTAACATAGTTGTAAGGTAAAATCTCTCCACCACATGAATTTTTTTTTTTTTTTTCTGAAGCTGTCCAATTTAGTAAGAGGACCAAACATGTAACATTTACACCAAATTTGCGAATTTGTGCGGATTTGTCTCCAAATTAAAATATTTGGTCACTGGAGTATAATAACCATCTGGCATCTCGATGTAACGTTGGTTGTATGTGTTTGTTTTAGTTAATGAAATTCTCCATAGCGTCTGTAAAAAAAAAAATATATATATATAATATTTTAATTACATATATAATTATCACCCCAAAATCCAATTTGAAGGTTCAAGCCCATTGTTTTGCTCTCCATAGTCCATTTTTCTAATTACTTAGAGAAATTGACCAAGTGTTATAAATTGCGAAAAGCCTTTTCAATTTGAGTAATGTGAGATAATGAAATTTCTACTGATTCAACAAACCACACAATAGACTTGCCTTCTTTATCATTTAAAATTGCATAACTACCTTGAATGTGCATGATTTTGTGAATAATTTGACTAAACCACACAATAGATTTACTCAAATAAATTTTGATATTGAACTTGTCATCCACACAATTTAGACTAAACCGTGCAAATTCGAATGGGGCAGACTAAAAAATGAAAACTTTATAAATTTTGATATCATCTCACGACTTATGTGGTTTACCCTATTTTGTTGTGCTTAATCTGATTTCAAATCTCTTGCATCCTTCATAAAATCTTGCTCCACTTAGTTACGAACCTTGGTTACAAAACTCTGCACAACATCTTTTTCCAAATCTGCTGATCGTTGTGCGCGCTTATTTGTATCAACTGTTTGACTTATGGTAGGTATATGGTTTGAATGATTAATTAGCCATGATCTTTGGACAACCAATCACGTAATGGGAATAACAACCTACGGGCATGTAGCTCGACTCCATAGGCTTGAGAATCAGAGTATGCATAAAGAACGAGTGAACAAATGGATTACAAAACGAATAGATTACTCAGTTAACTAAACGGAAGAGACCTTTACAAATTTGTCAAGACAACTACGTAACTTGTAAAGACTACATTATAATTGACTTAATTCTCATGGTAAAATATAAGCTATATTTATAACGACATAAACCTAAAACACCCTAATACGTAAATACCAAAAATAATCTAATACAAAATCAACTCTCGAATTAATTTCTTAAATAAACTAATAGATTCCAACAGATAGTTGTTATGATCGGTTGTTGTTATGGCTTTGTTTTGGGCTAAAAAGGTCTTCGGGCATGCATGGCTCATGTCCATGAACTTGGCAGAGGTTAATAATTTGTTAACTCTCATCTAATTTCCAAATGCCCTCAGTAATACACATTTTCTGACTGCGCCGCCACATAAACGCATTTGGAACAAAAACAAAACATAATTACCTAAAAAGTTTAAAATAAAAAATAAATTTTTTTTATGCTTTGACCAAGTGCTAATTAATAAAGAGAAACTAATTAAAATGGCTTGAAAACTTTAAGTTTTAACGATAAAGACAAAATAAAAGGTATAAAAAATATTATCATGATTGATTTTTTTTAGTGTAAAAATATAATTTTTCATTAAAGTGAATAGTAACGGAAGCTTTTCATTAAAGCTCCCAATTAACAAAGCCGGCATGTCTTTGAATTTGCAAAGAAAAGCATTGATCTTCTTGTTCTCTGCGTGAGACCTTATGATTAGGATTGTTTCACGGGTTGTTTCTCCCTATGGCGTTTTTTGGTGGCCGTTTTGGGTTCTAGGGAAACATAAAATAAAATAGACAATTACAATGGTTGTAACTTATCTTGATGGTTGTCTTATATAAAAATATCTCTCGACTATTGTACGAAGTGACACTTTAGAAAAATTAGTTGATTGTCATGAGATATATGCATAAGATGAATACTATATATTCGACCTTGTATTGGGTTGTTGAATGAGACGATATTAAATTTGTAATAGACTTGTAACCGAGTTGATTAAACATAAGTGAAGAAATAACACTAAGTTATAGTTCTAGATGACAAAAGAATCAAAAGTTAAAAAAAGAATAATACTTGCATTTTCCCCTTTTAGGTTGAGCTCATTCCCCCATTGCAAATTACTTATCTTCGCTGTATCGGAACCGTTCAACTCCTAAATCTCCATTCGAAGATTATCTCTAAAAAAAATCATTAGAAGTGTGAGAATAGAAAATGTGAATAGTGATTTTGGTGTCACCAAGCTTCAACAAAAATATTTGGACAAAAATGTCCCCAAGACAAAAAAACTTCAAAGGCATCCCAAAATAATGCATCAAATAAGGCAAGGGCATTTTTGTCATTTTAATAGTATTTTATTTATTTATTTATTATTTTTTTTTTGTGGTTTGTTTGTTTGTTTGTTTAATTTTATAATTAGTACCTCGCAATAGGCTGCCAATAATGTGATTCAATTTCTCTATTTTTAAACACGTTCAAAACATCTTAAGAGGCGTGTTGCCGATTATAAAAAAGGTCTTCCACACGCGGATAATAATATGATTAAATTAGTTGTCAAATGATTGTTTTTTTTTTTTTTTAACAAACGATATTATCTACAGTAAGGGAGAGGGGGTGGGCTTAGCCTTATAATGTGCTAGCAATAATGTGATTCAATTAGTTGTTTATTAAATATTATTTTCTTTATTTTTAAATACGTTCAAAACATCTTAAAAGATGTGTAAAACCGGTTATAAAAAGATCTTTCGCACACAGATAATAATGTGATTAAATTAGTTGTCAAATGATTGTTTTTTTTTAACAAACGATATTATCTACACTAAGGGGGAGGGGGTGGGCTTAGCCTCACAATGGGCTAGCAATAATGTGATTTAATCAATTGTTTATTAAATATTATTTTCTCTATTTTTAATGTAAATTCTATAAAGACCAATTTTATTATGCGAATTCAGCTGTTTTAATTGGTGTAAGAAGGGCTTTTTCTAGCATGATCTAAGATTATTCATTTACTTCAAATATTTGACTTTTCTTTTGTCAATTTATGCATATAAATACATTTAAAACGTGTAAATCTCGCGTAGCACGCCGTGATTAAAAAAATGCCTTCTGCACACGCATGAGCGCGTGCATGAAGGCTAGTATGCATAAGATGAATACTATATATTCCAGCTTGTATTGGGTTGTTGAATGAGACGATATTCTCATTTCATTTAACTTTTATAAAGAAAAATTTGTAAGAGACTTGTAACCGAGTTGATTAAAAATAAGTGAAGAAATAACACTAAGTTGTAGTTCTAGGTGACAAAAGAATCAAAAGTTAAAAAAAGAATAATACTTGCATTTTCCCCTTTCAGGTTGAGCTCATTCCCTCATTGCAAATTACGTATCTTCACCGTATCAGAACAGTCCAACTCCTAAATCTCCATTTGAACCACAAAAAATCATTAGAAGTGTTTAGTTATCCAATGTATCAAATAAATGGACAGTTCATCATCAATATGCTACTTGACACCTACATCCTTGATTTATTTGGTACAATTGGATGACAAAATTATTTTCTCCTTCAAAAGAAAACTAAGAATTTGGATAGTTCCGATTATGATTTCCACGACAAAGATATGTTATTTGCAAGTGGGAGAATGAGTTCGTCCCCCAAAGGGAAAATACAGTATTATCTTTTTTTTTTTTTTTAAATGTCAACCCAATCCTAATCTGTAACATTCACAATTCGGATTTGGGTTGAGTTCAAGTTGATATATGTTTATATGGGTTCGGGTTTAAGTTTGCCCAACTTAATCGAGTTCAATCTTGTAACATTTTATTTTGCAAGACTTTTTAAAATTTTGAATCAAACAACATCAATACTAGTTAAAATTCAATTTTAGGTATCATCATCCATAAAGTAGTTAAAACAAATAATGTATAGACCATTTCTAATACATGAACCATACGAAGGTGAAATAAAATTAAAAGAAAATATCAAAGTTCTGACTAAATAAAACGTAAATGCAACATTATCATTCATTGTGCAATTACATTATCCAAAACTTACTTGGTTATATAATATGAAGCAGGATGGGTCATATGTGCATGAGAGAATTAGGGCTAGAAATTTGGTTAGGCTTAAGTTGACAGCGACATGCAAGCCATTAACTCGACCCAACAAATAGTCAAGTTGAGATCATGTTGGGTTTAAGCGGATTTTTATTTCATTCTAAAATGCCTAATCGAATTTAAAATCAAATTAAGCATATACGAATTCAGTTGACCTAATCCAAATTGCCCCACAAAAACAAACTACACGCATTATCTTCCCCGCCTTTTCCTTCCGTCCTTTAACCTTAGTAGGGAAAAGGCATAATAAAGCCGACCATGCCGTAACCTATTTTATTAGCACATAGTCTGGTGAGCCGACCAAAGGAGGTCTTCCATATTTTTATCTTTTAAGTCGAGGGTTTCGATGTATATTCAACCATTCAAAATCTTATAAATAGACCAGACACATACATTCTCACACCAGAATACAGATTAGTACACCCAAGTGAGAGCTAATACAAAGATTAATATCTGTATTATCAAATCAATTAGCTCCAATGGCTTCCAACAAATTTGTCACCCTAGTTACCCTTCTTGTGGTCCTTCTTCCTACAATCGCCATGGCAACGGACTATGTCGTCGGAGGTGATAGCGGCTGGAACACTGGTGTTAATTATTCAGCGTGGGTCAAGGACAAAATGTTTCATGTTGGTGACGCACTAGGTAATATACACACAATATATATATATATGCGAGATTCACAATCTAACAAATCATATATAAGTCCGGCAAAAGAACATTATTGTTACCGTACACATAAACAAATGATTAATTTATAACAACGTATCATGCAAATTTGTACGTGCATGCAGTGTTCAAGTACTCGAACCCACCCCACAATGTGTTCAAAGTGAACGGAACTGGGTTCAAGGCTTGTGTTAAACCAACAGGAAATGATCAACCACCACTTACCTCTGGAAACGACAGAATAGAGCTAAAGACTCCGGGAAACAAATGGTACATTTGTGCATCTGCCAATCACTGTGATTTGGGACAGAAGCTTGTTATTACTGTTATGGACACCGCGCCTGCATCTCCTCCATCCTCCGCCGTTCGTGGGATCATCATTTCTGGATACCAAGTCTTCGCCGCCGCTGTCGTCGGAGTCTTCCTTGCTATTGCAGCCTGATGAACATATCGATCGACACATACAATATGCATAAATACACCAAAAGACATGAATAAGTATAACATGTGTGTTGTTCTTATAATTTTAATTTTGTGCGACATACAATAAGAGAATTTAGTTCTGTATTAGAAGCTAGCATGTTGATGCAATTGCTCAATCACAGAGAGTCTGCTCTTCTATCATCATTCCAAATTTATTATTGATTAAAATTTAATAACATTTTTGCATCTGCGCTGGTTAAATTCGTATTGGTGTTACTTGTTTTGGTCTACACATTCGTACGTACTGAACTTCGTGGATAAATCATACTCATCATCTCAAGATTGCCACTGGCCCACTGCTAACACCTACAACGTACTTTTCTCATAGCCTAAATGCTTCAAGGCGGATAATGGGAATCCAGCTCCTATTCGGATTCTTTTTGTGAGGATTCAAAAATTCGTGAATCATATTTGTTTATCGTATATCTTGTGGTCAGAAATTATTTTTAAATATTTTTATTTAAAATTAAACACAAACAATACCACATAAAAATTGACCGCACGATGTACGATGAACAAATACGATTCATGAATCTCCAATATTCTCATCAAAAGGATGCGGAGAGGATCCTGTTGGGAATAATAGTAAGGAAATAAAACAAAATATTCCTCATTTCACAATTATATAATAAAAAATAAATGATCTGATAAATTTAAACGATTACATGATGTAACTTAATGTGCACACTGTAAAGGGCGACCTTGGTATATTAATACCAACGTCATTTTGCATTATTAAATATAACTTTAAGATAATAATGTAACTTTTTGGAGTGCATATTTGAACAATTACGGTATAACCATACCTTAGACTTTATAGGTTAACGTCATATTGCAACACGATAATGATCTGGTGTAAGTGCATAATGTTCTCTAGTAATATCATAAGTTTATATAGTAATAGTACGTCATTCATATAATAATAAACGTTAATATAGTAATAATCTCGTAATTTTTTGTTTTCAACTTAAGCTGCATCATTATTATGTAATCTTGAAATGTAATTTTAAATCATCATAGTCCATCTTAAATAATACCAATACTTTATTTTTGAATAAAGTACCGTAGAATCTCCCAATAAAAAAATTACTCTAACAAGAACAAAACTATTTAACTTTGGTTGACTAAGCCATCAACTCTCCCATAACAAAACTACAAATGGAGAACAACTTAATATCAACCTCTCTAAAAATAAATAAGTTGTCCTCACATTCACGTGAATCGAACAGATGACTACCACCAACCAACTTAATACTAAATACCACTAAACTAACTATAGTTACGTATCTTGCTAGTTATCTGCCAACATAAACATATCGAATTAAAAATTGTAGGTAATGCCACACAATTTTTGTGAAAAATGCAATTTTGGAGTTTACACAAAATGTTTTGTATCCTCGACTAAAAAATATGATAAGACATTTAGAAGCGGTCTTACCATTTATTTATATACATTGGTGTACCATGCATTTATTTATATACATTGGTGTACCATGTAATTTAACAAATGATGTATACAACTAACATTTAATGAGATAAACTCACCAATTAACATGGCATATACCCAACATTTAGCACATCAAATAGTACACTAATGTGGTCTCTCTAATATTTTCCTCATAAAAAGCTTATTTTTGTGACATTTTTGACCCGCATTGTAAGGATCTTAAAATTCCTGCAAGACATTCCGGACATGTTTATGCCGACAAGACTATGTTGAGGCTAAGTTCTTACCCCGCGTAAAGCAACCACAAACCTTAATCATGAGAACTATTCATTGACATATCACTTGAAGCAACCACAATTAAATTCAGCGCCTCTAACCAAGAAAGTATTATGGGTTGGAAGAAGGAGCAACTGAGAAAAACATGATCTCTAATATCCAACGATCGTTGTTAGAAGTTGATCAAGTCAAGAATAAACCAAAACATCATTTTGCAAGCTCATTCGTTTCCTTCTCGAAGACGATACATGTGAAGCATAAATTATAATAAGCCCACCAAATATACTCCTAATGTTAACATAGTATGGTAAGCCGACCGTAATCGATCTTCAAATTTGTCTCTAATTCGAGGCTTTGGATGAACTTTACATCAAAAACTATATTATAAATAGACCCTAAGCATACCTCAATGGTATCATCACTATGTTGTGCTAGGATACCACTAAACTATTGGAAGGAACTCAAGCTAACTCACAGGAAATATATCAAATAGAATGCAAGAATAAAATATAAAAGACACCACGATTTTAACGAGGTTCCTTAACAGTCAGTATAACTGGAGTACGTTCTCGGAGCAGTAGGAGCTCACTCAATAATCCACTATCAACCAAATGAGAGTTTACAAAATATTGACAAGCTCACAATCCAAAAATCTAATACACCCAATAACTCTTACACATCAAAGAAACAACTAGAAAAAGAAATATAATGAATAATTTCTTTTCTATACATATAGCTCAAAGCTACTACAACAACAACTACTTTGATGGATGATTACTAACCAAAGAGAGGAGCTCTTTTTCAAATGGGGGATGCGGCACCCCTTCTGCTCTCTGCATCTGCAATCAGAAAATGCTCTCTTTTCTGCTGCTCTCTCAACTCTCCCTCGGTATCTATTTTCACCAAAGGCAACAAGTGTGAGAGCCAAAACCGAATTCTCTGCTAACAACAAAACCAGCCTTCCTTTTTTTCTACAAACATCATCATGGCCCTTTTTATCTTTTCAACAAACATCACCATTATGATTTTACTTTTGTATTTATTTATTTATTATTTCTTTCTAGCCGAAAGGCATTTGTCACTTGGTCACTAAATCCAATAATCTCCACCTTGGTCAAGTTTCGAAAGCGTCATGACGAGCCAAACCAACATAATTAACAATCAATATAAAAACACTCTCAAATACTAGCAGGAGAACAACTCATGCCAAGCTAAATGCTCCAAAACTCGTACTGCTCAACGTTTTCTTTATATAGGAAAAATGAGTCAAGTTCAAGCAATGAATAAACTTGGCTACACCAACAACCTTAGTCAACATATTAGCGGGGTTGTCTTTAGTTGGAATCTTCTGGAGAATGATCTCTCCTTCACCAACGACTTCACGCATAAAGTGATAACACACACCTATGTGCTTGGTCCTCGTATGATGAACCTGATACTTAGCCAAATAAATGGCACTCTGACTATCACAGTGCACCTCCACCTGCTTCTGATCAATCCCTAAATCTCTAATCAGTCCATGTATCAAAATGGCCTCCTTTATAACTTTAGCAACTGCCATATATTCAGCCTTTGTAGTGGACAAGGCAATAGACGACTGCGAAATAAACCTCCAACAAACTGGCCCTTTAGCCATAGTAAACACATAGCCTGTAGTAGACTTCCTTTTATTTAAATCACCCACATAATCTAAATTAACATAACCAACTGCAAAGTGACCAATACCAGAGTCATCCCTCTCAAAGCATAAACCAACATCTCGAGTACCATGGAGATACCTCAATATCCACTTAGTTGCATCCCAATGCTCTCTTCCAGGATTATGCCTATATCGACCCACCATACCAACTGCATAATTAATATCCGGTCTAGAGCATACCATTGCGTACATCAAACTACCAACCAAATTTTCATATGGTATATTTTTCATTTGTAGCTTCTCTTGATCAAATTTAAGACATTGTATAGAACTCAATTACCATTGGCTCCACATATAGATCTTTTCATTCAAATCACCATGTAGGAAAGCCGTCTTCACATCAAGTTGCACAATCTCAAGATTATATTGTGCAACAAGAGCTAACATAATACGAATTGAGGAGTGCTTCATAATAGGAGAAAAGATTTCATTGTAGTCAATGCCCTCCTTTTGTGCATACCCTTAAGCAACTAATCTTGCTTTGAATCTCACATTGCTTTTCTCATCAACACCTTCCTTCTTGGCATACACCCATTTGCAACTGATAGCTTTCTTATCGTTAGACAATTTAGCTAACTCCCAAGTCTTGTTCTTCAAGAGAGAATTCATCTCATCACCCATGGCATTGCACCACTTCTCATTTTTCTCACTCTCAATGGCTTTCTCAAAATTGGATGGAATCTCATCAATGATAATAGGAAGAGTAAAAGCGGCATAGTCATTATACTGAGTTGGCTTGGTAATATGTCTTTTTCCTCTGTTTTTGGCAATAGACTCTTAAGGTGAAACTTGCTCTTCATCTTGAATGAAATCTTTAAGTTCAACTTCTTCAACATCCTCATGGTCTTCCACTTCTTCACTTGTAGTGGCTTCGACATTAGCGAACATAGGATTTGAAGTACTAAAGGCAAGTTTCTTAAGCTCCACATGTTGGACATCTTTCACATTCTTCTCAGAGTCTCTGAACATACTTTCTTCGTCAAATGTCACATCTTTGCTGATTACAAGTTTCTTCATCCCTGGACACCACAACCTGTAACCTTTGACACCACTACTAAAATCACAAAAGATAGCCTTTTTGGCTCTAGGATCAAGTTTATTTTCAGTTGCATGAAAATAAGCAGGTGAACCAAAAATACGAATATAGTCATAATCAAGAAAAGGTTTTCTAGTCCATACCTCCATTGGTGTCTTACCCTGAACAGTAGTTGAGGGTAATCGATTGATGATGTGACATGCATAAGTAACTGCCTCTACCCAAAACGACTTGCTCAAACCCAACTGAAACAACATGCATCTTACCTTCTTAATCAAGGTTCGATTCAATCTTTATGTAACTCCACAACATAACTCCATTTTGTTGTGGAGTTCCCCGGACACTGAAATGTCTCACAATCCTTTCCTCTTTGCCAACTTTAAAGAAAGGGTTGGATGTGTATTCTCCACTATTATTCGATCGCAAAATTTTTATCTTCCTCCTAGTCTGGTTCTCAACCATTTTTTTCCAACCCAAGAAAATGCTCAACACCTCACTCTTGTGCTTCATTGTGTAAACCCAAGACCTTCTTGAATAATTATCAACAAAGGTCACAAACATATGTCTACCACTCAAAGAGGAAGTCTTTGTAGGACCCTAAACATTTGAATGCACATAATCAAGAATGGCCTTTGTCTGATGTATTGCAGTACCAAACTTCAGTCTAGTTTGCTTCCCCAAGACATAATGCCTAAATCAAGCTCACAAATAGAGAAGGAAATATAATGAATAATTTCTTCTCTATTGATGAACCAATATCTATACTATATATTTTTCCCTTTTATATTTCTTTTCTTGTCTAGTTTAGTTAGAAGTTAGAAGTATTTGTGATACTTTTGCCATATGGTGTTTCTAGGAGCAGCAGGATCGAGTTTGGTGGAAAAGTATGCAAACGGTGGAATTTTTCAATGATTCCCATTGGAGCTGATTCACAAGATATCGAAGATAATCATCTCAAGTTTTCAGCTTAAAATTCCCAACCAATTGTTCCTAGTTTAAGAACGAAAACAGGTCAGTGTGCTGATGGGACAATTTGGACCTCTGAAGGTTGCACGAGAGATAAGTACATAATTAAAGCCTAAATTCGGAAACTTTCTTCTTAGCTTTTAAAGTAGATGTTTCAAGCTTTCTAAGGACATCTCATTCATTGAAATCTAAGGACTTTTGGTATACTAAACGTATGGAGGCAGGGCACGTTCTTTTTGCCCATTTAAATTAGGAAGTCAATTTTAATTGACATTTATTTTGTGTCTCCTGATCTGATCTGGAGTGTGGATGATTGGAGTCTCTTTTAAGTATGCATTAGGGGGATTTAAATAGGTAGGGAGATAATAATAAAGAGGGAGCTGTTTTCAGAGGAGGCGATCAGAGAGCTTAGGAAGAATTCTTGTAAAAAAGGGTTGTTCTTTTTCTTTGATTCTTCATGGATAATTCCGTATTTATTTAGACAAGTATGTATAACTAATTTCCTTTTGCTAGAGTGAGGCCGTGAGCCTTAACATGATTACGTAGATTTCTCTTTTAATTGCTTAAGTGTTGTTACATAATTGCATTGACATTTTCAAAAATCATTGAATTAAACTATCTATGTATCTTGATCTTTGATCACCATTAGGATGCTTAGAAAAGTCATCGGATGCAATTTTGAATAAATATCACATTAAAATTGGTTATGCTTCTTGTGATTGAGGATTGTAATTTCTCCTAAGGTAAATATCATACTTTTAGGGATATCCAAATGTCATGGATAAATTGCATGTTGTGGTATTCGTTTTAGCTTGAATGTCACAAGTAAACTACACAGGGAAAAACCCAACCTTCAAAGCATGTGTGTTTTCAATTACTTAAGCAATTGGAAGATCTACGTAGGAGTGTTGTTGGTAAAGGTTGAACTCTAGTGCCTTGTCATTCTAATTTTCTTCAGTTATTTTTTTTTTATCTTGTGTTGCTACATTTACTTGTTTTGTTTAATTGGATCACTATTTCTATAAGCTAATTCCCATTTTAGATATTTGTTGAAGTCACGTACAGTAGGTTTTAGTTTTCTCAATAGTGTAGTTCTTAGAGTTAACTAAGTTAAATATTCCAAAACTTGTAAATTGTTTATACTAGTCCTTGAGGAGATCGACCTTGCTTGAGCCATTCTATACTACAAAAACTTGTTCTCTTGCAAGAATTTTCTATGGTTGAACCTTTCTTTTACTGGTGGTAAAATTTCTATCAAGAAATTGGCGCCGTTGCCGGAGACTGCGCCATCAGTTCTCGAGGTTTTGTGTTTATTTTGCTTATGCTTATGATTATGTCTTATTTTTTATTAGTTGTTATTTTTTATATAAAAAAAAGACAGAAATTTGTTGTTTAGTCAGTTTCATTATAAATTTTATCTTTTATTTTTATTTTTATTGTGGCATAATATTTTGGTTGTTTGTTCAGGTTATAGGTAGTATATGGTGATTGGAACAATGTCCAAGAATCAAGTTCTTGCTCCTTATGACCCTGAACCAGAGAGAACTGCAAGGAAGTTAGCTAGAGAAAGATATTTAGCACAAGATTCCAACCCTTGTGATATTTTTCTTAGGGAGCTGTTTCGTGATCATGAGAGCAGCACATCTATGTTCCAACCTTTAGCCCCAGTTGCAAACATGGCCATAGCCTTACCTGCAGTAGATCAACCTTTAAGGAATTCATTGGCAGCGAGAATCAATGCAGTGCATGGGCTGCCAAACAGTGACCCCAACATGCATTTGACTGATTTTATTGAGGCACGTGACAACACCATAATCAGAGGTTTCTCTCCTGAAGCTATCAAGTTACGCTTGTTCCCCTTTTCTTTGAAGGACAAAGCCAAGGCGTGGCTGCATTATCTCCCTGCCAATAGCATTACATTATGGACAGAATTGCAAGAAATATTTCTCAGTAAGTTTTTTCCCTCTTCCAAGACTCTTGCACTCAAGAAAGAGATATTGGCTTTTGCTCAAAAGCCAAACAAGTCTTAACATGAAGCTTGGGAACGGTATAATGAGATGTACATAAAATGTCCTCACGCTGGGTTTGATTTTGACTTTCAAGTGAACATCTTTTATGATGGTCTCAAAGCCACCACCAAGAGTCAAGTGAATGCATCTGCTTGAGGGTCACTAATGTCGAAATCAGCAAGGGAAGCATTTGAGTTATATGATATGACGGCGTCTGAATCCCAGCAATGGACAGAAGAACAAACACAAAAGAGGGGAGTTTTGGAGATTTCTCAGAGTTCTCCTAATGTTTCTGCTCAAATTGCTAAACTGGAGAAGAATTTCAATGCCAAGTTTGCTGCCTTAATGCAACTCTCTTCCATGCCCAATGCCCTAGAATTTTGTATCATTTGTAGTGAGACAACTCATGAAATTACTCAATGCCCCAACAAGGATAGCTACCCTGATCTTGTGCAAGAGCATGTGAATATGGTGAATAATTATAATAGACCCAGGAATGTCCTTCATTCCAACACATATAATCCTGGGTGGAAGAACCATCCCAATCTTAGTTGGGGTGGCAACCCACAGCCATATCAATACCAACAGTCTTACCATTCAACTAGTGAGATAAAGAAATCATCTGTTGAATACCAAATGTCACAACTAGCTCAACATATTTCCACTATCTCTAATAGCACCAACAATTTTGTCCAATCCACACAAACTAGCATTCAGAATCTCACGACATCAGTGGGGAATTTAGAGACTCAAGTTGGACAGCTTGCTACCAAGTTCAATGAAAGAGAGAAATGAAGGTTCCCGAGCTAACCTGAGCAAAATCTAAGAGGGATGAAGCATTGCAAAGTCATATGGACATTGAGAAGTAGCAATAGCTATGACAACAGAGAAGTGGTGCATCATGAGGCTGAAGAGGAAGAATAAGGCTTTACTGAAAGTGTACCGTTGGCTGCAAAGTCTTGGTGAGGGGTTGTTTCTGCGGCGGGTATTCCAGATCCTAGCGCAAGTGACAAAGTGCAATCTTAACCCAACTTTGATGCAAACAAGGAAACGGGTCTTGGCAGTTTATTTGCACCTTCTGACAGGCCATCATACACTACACCTTTGCCATTTCCGCAACGACAACAACAACGTTCCAAGGATCAACAAGCCATTGAATTCATGAAGACGTTGGCTAAGGTTCAAATCAATTTGCCTCTATTACATGCTATTAAACAGATCCCATCATATGCCAAATTTCTGAATGAGCCATGTTCTAATAAGAAAAAGTTCTTGGAATACGAGAAGGTGATTTTAACTGAGCAATGCAGTGCTATCCTCTTACATAAGCTACCACTAAAGAAGAAACATCCATGGAGTTTCACTATCTCTTGTACTATTGGTAGTCTTAATTTTCATAAAGTATTGATTGATTTAGGTGCAAATGTTAAGCTTATGCCTTATTCTGTGTTTCAAAAATTAGGTAAAGGAGAACTCAAGCCCACATCTGTGAGTCTTCAATTGGCAGATAGGTCCCTAACCTATCCTTTGGGTATTCTGGAAGATGTGATTATTAAAGTGGATCAATTCTATCTTCCACCTGATTTCATTGTACTTGAGATGGAGGAAGACAAGGGAGTGGGCCGACCGTTCATGGCCACAGCCCGGGCATTTTTTTATGTGGAAGCAGGTACTTTAACCTTAAGAGTGCAAGGAGAGTCAGTTGTGTTCAAACTCCTTGAAGTTGTCAAGCGTTCTCTCGCATCAGAAGAGTGTTTTTGTGTTGATGTTTTGGATGGGATAGTGCATGCAAACTTTGCCTCACGATCGTCTAACGATGAGCTGTTAACTTACCTCACCAACCATGATGCTTCTTTATATATTGAAGAAAATATGGGGGACCTCATTGCTACATTAGTTAGTACACTAGTTCAAAATCCAAAGTGGCGACATGTTTATGAAAGCCTTGGAGTGCCTAAGCAGCCACTTCTTCCTTCAAGTGAGCAAGCTTTCAAGTTAGAGCTCAAGCCATTGCCGAGCCACCTCAAGTATGCTCATCTCGGGGTGAACGGGACCTTGCCTGTTATTGTTGCTGTTGATCTTAGTGATACAGAGGAAGACAAATTACTAAGACTTCTTTGCAAGTATCAAGATGCTCTAGGGTGGACACTTGCTGACATTAAGGGCATTAGTCTAGCTTTATGTATGCATAGAATTTTTATGGAGGCTGGGACTAAACCAATTGTTGTAGCTCAAAGACATCTTAATCCTATCATGAAGGAGGTTATAAGAGTTGAGGTGATGAAGTTACTTGTTGCAGGTATCATTTATCCAATCTTGGATAGCAAATGGGTGAGCCCGACTCAGCTGGTTCCAAAGAAAATTGGTATTACTGTGATCAAGAATGATAACAATGAGCTTGTGCCTACAAGGATGACCACCAGATGGCGAATGTGTGTTGACTATGGAAAGCCCAATCATAGCACTAGAAAGGATTATTTTTTGCTGCCATTCATTGATCAGATGCTCGAGAAACTAGTCGGTCATTCTTTCTATTGTTTCCTCGATGGTTATTCAGGGTACAGTCAAATTCCAATTGCCCCTGAAAATCAAGAAAAGACAAGGTTTACATGCCCCTTTGGTAAGTTTGCATATAGACGGATGCCATTTGGATTGTGCAATGCCTCTGCCACTTTCCAACGATACATGATGAGTATTTTTTTTGGAATAGTTAAAAAGATTGTTGAGTTTTTTATGGATGATTTTTCTGTTTGTAGTGATTCTTTTGATATATGTTTAGATAACTTGTCCTTGGTTTTGGAAAGGTGCAGGGAGACTAAGCATCGCATTGTACTAGGACATCTAATTTCAAGCAAAGGAATAGAAGTTGACAAAGATTGATGTGATAGCCAATTTGCCACCACCCACTTCTGTGAAAAGTGTGAGATCTTTCTTGTAACATGCTGGTTTCTATCAAAGGTTCATCAAGGATTTTTCTAAAATTAGTCGTCTTTTTTGTAATTTACTTGCTAAAGATGCTAGTTTTGATTTTGATGCAGCTTGTCATGAAACTTTCAACAAATTGAAGGATCTTCTCACATCAGCCTCTATTATAACAGCTCCGGATTGGACCCTTCCTTTTGAGCTCATGTGCAATGCTTCTAATTACGTTGTGGGTGTTGTCCTTGGTCAGGGACGAGACAAGCTTCCTCATGTTATATATTATGCCAGCTGCAATTTGAACGATGCTCAACTGAATTATGCCACTACGGAAAAAGAATTACTTGCAATGGTATTTGCTCTTGAAAAGTTTCGATCGTACTTAATTGGTGCTAAGGTCATTGTGTATTCTGATCATTCTGCTCTCAAGTACTTATTGTCTAAAAAAGAGGCTAAACCACGATTGATTCGATGGTCATTCTCTTGCAAGAGTTTGATTTGGAGATCCGAGATAAAAAAAGGACATGAGAATGTTGTGGTGGATCATCTCTCAAGATTAGTAAACGTGAGCACTGATGAGGCAGATTCATTGCCTCTACAAGAGAGTTTTTCAGACGAACAACTTCTAACAGTTACTCATCAAGTACCATGGTATGCTGACATCGCAAATTATTTGGCATTTGGAGAAATACCGTCAGAGTTCAATTACCAACAAAGGAAAAAGTTCCTTTCCACTATAAAACACTACTTTTGGGATGAGCCATACTTTTTCAAGCATTGCCAAGATCAAATCTTTTGTCGGTGTGTTCCCTCAGGAGAACAAGAAAGCATTTTGAAGTTTGCTCACCGCTGTGCATGTGGTAGTCATTTTGGACCAAGAAGAACAGCGGCCAAGATCTTACAGAGTGGTTTCTTTTGGCCATCTTTATTCAAATATGCATATCTATGGTGCTAGGCTTGTGATAAGTGTCAAAGAGTTGGCAATCTTTCTTAGAGAAATGAGATGCCTTAACAAAGTATTTTGGTAATTGAACTATTTGATGTCTGGGGTATAAACTTCATGGGACCTTTCCCTTCTTCACATGGCAATCTTTACATCTTGGTGGTAGTTGATTATGTCTCTATGTGGGTGGAGGCAATAGCTTCTCCCACGTGCAAAGGTTCTGTGGTGTTAAGTTTCTTGCAAAATACTATTTTTCCCCGCTTTGGAGTACCTCGTGCTATTATCAGTGACCAAATGGCGCATTTCTTAAACCGCACCATAGTTGCCCTTTTTACCAAGTATCATATTCACTATCCCATAGCCACTCCATACCATCCACAGACATCTGGACAAGTTGAAGTATCTAATTGTGAGCTCAAGAGAATTCTTGAGAAAATTGTAAGTTCATCTCGAAAAGATTGGAGTTTAAAGCTTACTGATGCTTTGTGGGCATATAGAACAGCTTATAAGACATCAATTGTGATGTCTCCTTTCGTTTGGTGTATGGGAAAGCTTGCCATCTGCCTATGGAACTTGAGCACAAGGCATATTGGGCTATTAAGCACCTTAATTTTGACTACCAAGCAGCACGAGAGAAGCGGAAGCTGTAGTTGAATGAACTGGAAGAAATAAGGAATGATGCTTACGAGAATGCAAAGATTTACAAGGATAAGACCAAGAAATTTCATGATGCTCACATTTCGGAAAGAGTTCCATCTGGGTCAGAAGGTTTTGCTTTTTAATTCGAGATTGAAACTATTCCCAGGAAAGCTCAAATCGCATTGGAATGGTCCATATCATGTCATACCGGTCCATCTTGATGGGGCTGTGGATATCCAAAATATGCAAACTAGGTTTGTTTTCAAGGTTAATGGACATCGCTTGAAGTTATACAAGGAGTCTCCATATGATCTTGCTAAGGATTCCATCACTTTGAAGGAACCTGTTATTTGAGTTAAATTGCCAACATGATGTCCAGCTCTAGATGTTAACTAAAGTGCTTTTGGGGAGGCAACCCAAGTTTTCTATCTTTCCTTTTTAGTTTGAAGAATTTTCAACTTCTTGTTCTGTTTTTCTCTTGTTTTATGGTTTGTGTGTTTAAGTCCTACTTTTGATCCCCTGATGTGGGTAATACTTTTGAAGTCGATCTACCACAACTTCCAGCAAAGTATCTTAATCCCACGGGTCACTCACACGATTGTTATGGATAATGAGACGTGTTGAAGAAAGTTTGGGGGTCTCACGGTTTTTGAAATGTATTTTGGGGTGATTTGGGATTATACCAGGTATCGTTTGGTATGCAGACGGGACGAAACGGAATGGGATGGGACATGACGGAACGGAACGGAGCGGGAGCAAAGATGCCCTCGAATGGAAACAAGGAGGAAGAAGAAGGAGACGGATAAGTTATAATTTTGTGTTCCACAGATGTGGAACGAGTCGTTCCAGGGGGGTGAGGTGGAACAAAAATTCACCCAAAACTCGTCCCGTGGAACAGCTCGTTCCACCCGTTTTAGGCGCACCAAACGTGGGACGGAACGCCTTGTCCCACTTTGTTCCGTCCCATCCCACGTACCAAACGGTACCCCATGGAACCAAAATGCAATTTTTGCTGCTGCTACCTTGCCCACACGAACTTGTGTGTTCTTTCCTTTTCTTTATTTACCTTTATTTCGTTTTATATTTCTGTCTTTCCATTTTTATTTCTCATTGTTCGAAATAATTTTCATTATCATTGGGGACAATGCTAGAATTAAGTTTTGGGGTGGAATTACATATTTCGTTAGTTTACCTCTTAATTATTTTGAAGGGAAAAAAAAAAAAAAAACCCTCATTTTTTCTTGCATTTTTTGTTGTTTGTAGCTACTTCTCAATTCAATGATGAGAATTGATCTTAATTTCGTTCTTACTTTCGAGAAGTCTAAGCATAACAATAGTTCTTTTCATTGTCTTTTTGTTAACTGTACTTTCCAGCAATCATCCTTGAAAAATAAATGTGCCTAGTCTTGTCAATGTGAAACTTGAGCATTATTTAACGTTTTATATGTGAATCATGTGAGCTTATGTAAACCTTGTAAGTTTTTGAGCCTATACATGATTGAACCATTATGCATCAATCTCATTTGTTCTTGTGATCTCATTGTACATGTATCTCTAGAACATGTTTTATATCTCTTGATCATTTATCAATTCATGCAACTGACTTGGAAGTGATATAGGCATTTCTTTCTTTCGTTTGAGCCTTTCAAGCCATCCTTTCTATTATTTGTCCCTTAGTTAGCCTTTTGAGCCTCTATATAAGCCTTCTTGTTCTTCAACCTAAATTTTCTCTACCTAGCCTTATATTAAATATTCCTACCCTTTTCTTTTCTTTTCTAAAGAGCTTGTAGAGTAATTCAATAAAAGGAGAGAGTTCAAAGTTGTTAGAGCCAAATATTGTAGAAAAAGATTAAAAAAAAAGTGAAAAAAAAAAGGTGGTTGTTTACTGTAAACAGAAGAAAAAAAAAATGAGAGGTTTCCAAGATCAATCGAGTGAAATAAAATTCAAATTTTGATGTGCTTCATGGGTTTAAAGTTATTAATCTCTCGAATATGATTGTAAAGCTCTACAAGTTATTTGGACTTTGTTTTCCATGCCCTTCATTGTTTAGCCACATAACCCTCAACCTCATTACAACCTTGTTAAAGACCTTTGATCTGAGTAGTTACTTGTTATTGATATCGAGCTAGGAGGACAAGCATGCATATGGCGGCATGTACAATGAGAACACTTGAGTGAAACACATTAACCAAAACATATGAGTGAATGAGCGTATGTCTTGTGAGAAGCTCACATGTTTGCATATGATGATTTAAGGGAGCTTGGAATTGCATTGACATGATTAGCTCACACATGACATTTCAAGTTTTGTTTGAAGGAAATTTGGTTAACTATTTGATGATGCTTTGAGCTCTTGTTGCTTAGTTCTTGGCTGTTTATTTCATGGTTGGCACTTATCTCTGAGATCGAAATCGAGAAGTCAGCTACTAAGTTGTTGAGTCAAGTCTTAGTTGAGTAGTTTTGTTTTGTTTTGTTCTGTGTTTTGTTTTGCTAGAGGACCAACAAAAATTTAAGTTTGGGGGTATTTTGATGGACCAATATCTATACTATATATTTTGCCTTTTATATTTCTTTTCTTGTCTAGTTTAGTTGGAAGTTTTAAGTATTTGTGATACTTTTGTCATATTGTGTTTCTAGGAGTAGCATGATTGAGTTTGATGGAAAAGTATGCAAACGGTGGAATTTTTGAGTGATTCCAGTCGGAGCTGATTCATAAGAGATTGAAGATGATTGTGTCAAATTTTCGGCTCAAAATTCCCAGCCAATTGTTCCCAGTTTAACAACGAAGATAGGTCAACGTGCTGCCGGGACAGTTTGGACTTCTGAAGGTTGCACGAGAGATAAGTACATAATTAAAGCCTAAATTCAGGAAACTTCTTTCTTAGCTTTTAAAGCAGACGTTTCAAGCTTTCTAAGGACATCCCATTCATTGAAATCTAAGGACATTTGGTCTACTAAATGTATGGAGGCAGGGCACGTTCTGTTTGCCCATTTAAATTAGGAAGTCAATTTTAATTGACATTTATTGTGTCTCCTGATCTGATCCGGAGTGTGGATGATTGGAGTCTCTCTTAAATATACTTTAAGGGGACTTAAATAGGGAGGGCGATAATAATAAAGAGGGAGCGATAATAATAAAGAGGGCGATAACAATAAAAGGGTCACAAACCAATGTCTATCACTCAAAGAGGGAGTCTTTGTAGGATCCCAAACATCCGAATGCACATAATCAAGAATGGCCTTTGTCTGATGTCCTGCAATACCAAACTTCACTTTAATTTGCTTCCTTAAGACATAATGCTTGCAGAAATCAACCTCACAAATAAAGAAGGAAATATAATGAATAATTTCTTCTTTATACGTATAACTTAAAGCTATTACAGCAACTACTACTTTGATGGATGATTACTAACCAAAGAGAGGAGCTCTTTTCAAATGGGGGATGCGGCACCCCTTCTTCTCTGATGCTCTACTGCTCTGCTGCTCTCTGCATCTGCAATCAGAAAATGCTCTCTCTTTTCTGGTGCTCTCTCAACTCTCCCTCGGTATCCATTTCCACCAAAGGCAACAAGTGTGGGAGCCAAAACCGAATTCTCTGCCAACAACAAAACCACCGTTCCCTTTTTTCTGCAAACATCATCATTACCCTTTTTATCTTTTCAACAAACATCATCATTATGTTTGTATTTTATTTTTAATATTTCTTTCTAGCCGAAAGGCATTTGCCACTAAATCCAACACAGTATACCCACTGAAAGCTAATATAACAAAGATTTGTTGAAAAGATATATTGTCAAAGATCCAATGGGTTCGAAATTTGTCACCCTAATTTCCATTCTTGTGCTTCTTCTTCCTACACTGTCCATGGCAAAAGAGTTCGTCGTCGGAGATACACACATTGTGAAAGTACATTGTGATTATTTTTTACGGAAAGTGGCAATGATGAGTATAAAAACATATATCCAACTAATTCTGCTTTATACCTAACATTCGAAAGGTTCTTGGGTAAGGAAACTGGGTTAGAGGATTGTGAAAGGAGGAGAAACCAAAAATGGGTCAGTGTAGCATGACAAATTAGAGAGATTAGAGTAAGTTGTGTTTTTTGTGTCTAGATCTGCACGGACACATAATCTAGTTGTCTGATTCCAGAATTTCTCGTAACATTAGCAGTCCCATAGGTTAAGTGAATATGGACGCAAATAAAAGAGAAGAATACGAATGAGCTCATTTGTATACACATGAGTAAGTTCAATCTTAACACACCCTAGAACAAATTCAAATTACAAGTGACTTTTAATTAATGCTTCTCAGCAACATGCGTAGATGGCAAGTGTTACAGGATTACATAACCTCCAACAGCCACGCCCACAGCAACAAGTGCAATTGATCCAAGGATTCCTCTTTTGCTGATTTTCAGCCTGACAAGCTTACCGTTGTATACAAATAGCTCAGACTTGTCGTCAGAATTCGAAATCATCAATGGTTCCCTTTTTGGCAGTCTTATGGTAAGGACACCGTTGCCAAAACTTGCATGAATATCCTTAGTGTTATAAACATTGCAAGGAAGTTTGAATTTTTGGCGGAAGCGGCTCCATCTACTTCCACCCTTAGGACGTTGGCCTTCAATCTTTATTGTTCCTTTGTTGTCGTTCAAGAATAGCTTGAATTGTTCCATCTTGAAACCTACCAACAAAACAAAAAGGAAAAGAAAATATGTAAAAAAAAAAAAAATCACAAAGCAAAGAACATGAAAAAGAAGAATACCATGGAGAGGGATCTGGTAAATGTCGAATCGTTCCTCTTTTAGGAACTTGCAATAAGGCATAAAATCCTCGTAAGAACGTATAATGTTCACTTTCTCGATCTTCTTGTATAGCTTGCTTGAGAGAGTAATCTGCTCAGCCTTCAGATCATAAAGTTCTTCCTCCAGTTTCTGGATCTCGGCAGCTACCACTATTATCCAATCCTTCATGGCCAAGCCCTCCTCCACCAGCTGCTGCAGATTAGTGGAGGTCTGAGTGTGCTTCTCCTTGTAGCATCTCACCCTGTTGGCTTGCCTTTCGGCTTTAAGATGTTGATCCCTCAAGGCCCTTAGATTTTCAAAGAAGGAAATGAAGGACTCATATTGCACCTTAGTCATCTGCTGGGTTTGGTATAATTCAGTGAGAGCTCTCTCAGCAACTTGAAGAGCCTTAAGGCTAAAGGAGGCAGAAAAGTCCTTCTGCATAAATTCTCTGAAGATCCTGCGCTGATCTTGAAGATGTTGAGGCTCAGAAGGACGCCTTGGGGATTGTAACTTCATCCTAATTTGCCCGAACTCTCTAACTAGTTCAGGCAAAGAGGTCGTGGTTGGAAGAGAAGCCATAAGAGAAGGCATCACGCCAGTGCCACCAGAAGCAGCAGCAGCAGTGGCAACCTCAGTAGGAACAGAATGAGAGGATTCAGCAACAGGCTGAGAAAACCTGCCCGAGCCCTCACCAGTGGCCTGTTAAATCGCAGAGAAGACGAATTGATGTAGCAATATTGACCCGAATTAGAAAAAGACAAGATTGCGAGTATATTTGTACCTAAGAAGGGCCTTGTACTTTGGGAGAAGGATGTGTTGATGTAGCTGGTGTAGCTTGGGGCCTCCCCTCGGGCTCAGAATCAAAAGATTCTACAACAAAAGATCTTGGCCGACGAAGAAAAGATCTTGCCCGACATGGTCTTTGCTTCTGACTCATATTCACCGTTGGAATCCATGTGATAATCAGTCAGCTAGCTGCTTTTCTAGGTTTTTGGCTCTGTCATAGGCATATAAAATATATAGCTTGATCATTTACAGGTTTCTTGTAGGCTTGGTCAATCTACAAAAATCTAGAATTTTCTTTAGTTTGTCTAACATCCTAACCCTTATATCTTGCTTAATTTCTGTCTTTGCATTTCTTTAAAACAAGGCATGCACAGAATCTTAGCTAGTTGATGCCCTTCTAACTTTTTTGTAGTTCAATAAAAGTGTATTCAGCTTCAAGGGAGCTGACGATTGGATCGATCATTATTTCCAATGTGTACGTATTTACAATCCTAAGCATCTATGTCCGTTAAAATGGTACATATACCCATCATTGCCACATCAAATGGTACATTAATATGGTCTCTCTAATATTTTCCTCATAAGAAGCTTATTTTTGTGACATTTTTGCCCCGCATTGTAAGCATCTTAAAATTCTTGCACATGTTTATGCCGACAAGACTATGTTGAGGCTAAGTTCTTACCCCGCGTAAAGCAACCACAAACCTTAATCATGAGAACTATTCATTGACATATCACTTGAAGCAACCACAATTAAATTCAACGCCTCTAACCAAGAAAGTATTATGGGTTGGAAGAGGGAGCAACTGAGAAAAACATGACCTCTAATACCCAAAGGTCGTTGTTAGAAGTTGATCAAGTCAAGAATAAACCAAAACATCATTTCCCAAGCTCATTCGTTTCCTTCTCTAAGACTATACATATGAAAGCATAAATTATAATAAGCCGACCAAATATACTTTTAATGTTAACACAGTATGGTAAGCCGACCGTAGTCGTTCTTCAAATTTGCCTCGACTTCGAGGCTTTGGATGAACCTTACAACAAAAACTATATTATAAATAGACCCTCAGCATACCGCAGTGGTATCATCAGTATACCCACTGAAAGCTTAATATAACAAAGATTTGTTGACAAGATATATTGTCAAAGAGCCAATGGGTTCGAAATTTGACACCCTAATTTCCATTCTTGTGCTTCTTCTTCCTACACTGTCCATGGCAAAAGAGTTCGTCGTCGGAGATACACACATTGTGATTATTTTTTACGGAAAGTAGCAATGATGAGTATAAAAACATATAGCCGACTTATTCTGCTTTATACCTAACATTCGAGAGGTTCTTGGGTAAGGAAACTGGGTTAGAGGATTGTGAAAGGGGGAGAGACAAAAAATGGGTCGGTGTAGCATGACAAATCAGAGAGACTAGAGTAAGTTGTGTTTTTTGTGTCTGGATCTACACGGACACATGATCTGGTTGTCGGACTTTAGAATTTCTCGTAACATTAGCAGTCCCATAGGTTAATTGAATATGGGCACAAATAAAAGAGAAGAATAGGAATAAGCGCATTTGTATACACATGAGTAAGTTCAATCTTAACAAACCCTAGAACAAATTCAAATTACAACTGACTTTTAATTAATGCTTCTCAGCAACATGCGTAGATGGCAAGTGTTTTAGGATTACATAACCTCCAACAGCCAAGCTCACAGCAACAAGTGCAATTGATCCGAGGATTCCTCTTTTGCTGATTTTCAGGCTGAAAAGCTTGCCGTTGTAGACCAATAGATCAGACTTGTCGTCGGAATTCGAAATCATCAATGGTTCCCTTTTTGGCAGTCTTATGGTAAGGACACCATTGCCAAAACTTGCATGAATATCCTTAGTGTTATAAACATTGCAAGGAAGTTTGAATTTTTGGCGGAAGCGGCTCCATCTACTTCCACCCTTAGGACGTTGGCCTTCAATATTTATTGTTCCTTTGTTGTCGTTCACAAATAGCTTGAATTGTTCCATCTTGAAACCTACCAACAAAAAAAAAAAAGGAAAAGAAAATATGTAAAAAAAATCACAAAACAAAGAACATGAAAAAGGAGAATACCATGGAGAGGAATCTGGTAAATGTCGAATCGTTCCTCTTTTAGGAACTTGCAATAAGGCATAAAATCCTCGTAAGAACGTATAATGTTAACCATTTCACCGTTGGAATCCATGTGATAATCAGTCAGCTAGCTGCTTTTCTAGGTTTTTGGCTCTGTCATAGGCATACAAAATATATAGCTTGATCAGTTACAGGTTTCTTGTAGGCTTGGTCGATCTACAAAAATCAAGAATGTTCTTCACTTTGTCTAACATCCTAACCTTTATATCTTGCTTAATTTCTGTCTTTGCATTTCTTTAAAACAAGGCATGCACAGAATCTTAGCCAGCTGATGCCTTTCTAACTTTTTTGTAGTTCAATAGAAGTGTATTCAGCTTCAAGGGAGCTGACATTTGGATCGATCATTATTTCCAATGTGTACGTATTTGCAATCCTAAGCATGTATGTCCGTTCACTACAGGCTCTATTTATAAAATTCCTCCTTAAGACTTTTTTGGTATATACAAGACTTTGGCTGCAAAGGTATATGCTCTCAAACGCTAGCTACATGCCCCTTGCTCTCCTTAGACCTGGTTTGGTACTGAGGTGATTCTGAAAAAAGCTGGTATAAAAAAAAGCTGGGAGCTGTTTTTGTGTTTGGTAAACATTCAACTTCAGTTTTTTTTCACAGTTTTGGGTGAAAAAAAGCCAAAAATAAGAAGCTGCAAAACCCAGCTTTGAAAAATCGGTTTTTTTTTCACATCTATTTTACATAAAAGTTTACCAAACACTATAATACTGTTTTTTTTTTCTTTTTTCAAAAGCACTTTTACAAAAAAGTTTACCAAACACTCTGCTGCTTTATTTCACAGCCGCTTATTCTCACAGCACAGCAGAATCAACTTTTTTTCAAAGCACAGCAATACCAAACCAGCCCTTAGTAATACATAGATGAAAAGATAGTCGCGGTTTGTTACCATAAATTCTCAGTGTGGGTACAAATGGAGTCAACACCACCAAGTGATGCATAGCATAGGGGAGCCAAAGACCTAGCTAATTCTATTTTTAAACTTCCCCCTTTGTTCTAAATTCTCATATAATTATTTGAACAAGATAAAAGTATAGTTTTTATTTCACAACAAATGACCAAATACCACTACAAGAAAAATGAGCAACAGTTACCAATATTAGTAGTTGTTTGATTGTTTTTGGTGGCGTAAAAATGATGTTATTAATGAAAGATATGTGGCAAAAGCTAAAAAGTACGTAATAGCACACCACAATAGTGATGCATTTTTTCGGGTAAAATCTTAAAGTCAATCCAACTCTAGCATTGTTATCATGAGAAGTGACAATGAGGGAGCTTTATTTTAAAAAAAAAAATTACAATCAATCAAGGAGGACATAAAGCCTAACTTGGCCATGGTACCAGCCATAACAAAACAAACCCTCCAATAACTAATATAAGATATAACAAGACCAACAAAAAATAACTTATCTAAATGATAATATGGAAGCCTTACATAATCGCGATGATAATATGGCAATACGAAAGCAAAAAGAGAATCTCACCAAACAAGACCAATAAAATATACTTTTTTTTACCATTGACTACCTTTTTCTCGTTGGTAACACATTATTATCCCGACAACATTGACTAATTAGTCTTTATTTGTTCCTTTTGCTTTGGTTAATAACCATATCTGGTTCACGGTTTCATTTATTTTTTTATTTTTTATTTTTTTTATCACGAAGACAACTTTCATTACAATAAAAAATAGTACATGGCCCAAAAAGGACCGGGCAAACAACTATAGGAAAAGTATAAGGCCCAAACAAAATGAGAGCATCAACCCAAGATACAATGGGAGGCTCACACAAGCTTAGGCTTGAAGGCAACAGAAAGCAGACAATAAAAAACGCTAATCTCCAGCAGCAAAGACCACATTGCCGTGACTGTCACATCCTCGGAGGAAGCCAAACTTCGAATTGAGAAAGTAGACACCAGATCCAAGTCCCCTTCACAAACCCCTACAAATATATACAAAGAAAGTACCATATGGGAAGAAGGTGAGGTTAAGGGGTATGTAAAATAACCAACACTTGGCCTCAATGGAGATCCAACATGCTAGTTGGGGGAAGGGAAGTGAGAGAGGGGGAAGTAAATCTGATATCCAATTTCTGATCAGAACCTGCCGATCCAAGCACATGGTGGGATGGAGATGAAGTATCATAGCTAGGGAGGATGGAGGAAGGGAAATCAAAGACAGAAAGCAGTAAAAACAGGTGAAAAAACGCCCGGATAGTTGAGACTCAGCTCAAGAAAAACTGAGATTAAACTCAAGGGAGAACCGAGAATTAAAAAGGAATGGAGAAAACTAGAAAAGATGAAGGAAGAGGAGGAGGGAAGCAGGGAAGGGGAAGATAGAGGAGATGAGGGGAAGGAAAAGAGGGAAAGTGCGAAGGAAAGAGAACCTAAGAAAAATCAGGAGGAAAATGAGAAGGAGGAAAAGAAGAAAAGAATGAAGGGAGGATGCCTCTTAAGCCAAAGGCTAGGGCCGGCAACGAAGTTGCTGGGGTTCTTTCACATGGAGAATTTTAGGGACAGAAAAGGGGAGACTTTTTAGAGAGGAGAAATTCAATTACTACCCATTTACTTTCACATTTTGGTGGAGTGGTTCTTGATCTCTATTTGCTCGGTTTATCGTTTTACGATTTAACAAAACGTATTTCTACATATTTTAATCTTCATTATTTGATTTTCACACTTATATCATCTCCAACACTTGAGTTAAAACTTAAAATTTTTTAAAAATTTAGGTTTTAACCTAGAAACAGTTTTTCTCCTCCAACCTTTATAAGTTAAATTTTTAGCCCGAAATTATTAAAGAACGAATTTAGAATAATTTTTTTCTTAAAGTAAATTTAAAAAAAAAATATGTAGACTATCCTAATTAAATTTTAAGGAAAGCTAATGAAAATGGTTTGAAAACTTTTAGTTTTAACAATAAGGACAGAATAAAGGGTAAAGTGAATAGTACCATGATTGACTTTTTAGTGCAAAAATATGGTTTTCCGTTAAAATGAACAATACCAGAAGTTTTTCGTTAAAGTTCCCTAAATTTTATGAACATTTTAACCTAAAAATATTTTGATTCCGATAAATATTGAAAAATCACTAAGCCGATTTTATGAAACTCGTGAAACACTATGAAATAATATGAAACACACATAAAAAAAATTTATTACTTTAGCCATTGTATTTAAATTTGGATCGTTATATCTTTCTATTTTTTACCGTTAGATTTGATCATATTAGATTTTAACTGTTGAATTCATAAATTTTGGTTCTCACTGCTCTACATGTAAATCCAAACCTTGACATGACTATATATAGCCCTCATAGTTGATCTATCAAGAATTTTAGTTTATCCAATTTTATTTGACTTCTATATATTCCTAATTTCATGAATTAAACTTGCCACGCCATCCATCTTGGAGTAAGACTTGAATTGTGATTCAATTATAACAACATATTACCACTTCTTTAACTTCTTGGGTCATCCTTTATATATTGGAAGAAGCTTCAATTAGTTCTACCAAACAAGCCCCAAATTCTTTCCGGTAATTGAGATTAGTCTCTGATTGTTTGATAATCCTCTATATATTTGATGAAGCTTCAGCTAGCTTTTACCAGATAACCCCTGATTTCTTTATGGTAATAGAACTTCGTCTCTAATTGTTTATTGTCTGATAAGATTGTTATAATATTTGGGTTGTTGGATATGTTGGGTTTGAATTGAGTTTTTGTTTTCGTTTTTCAGAGTGACGGATTTTTGAACGAAATGCACTCAACCATGAATTCCAGTGGGGGTGGCTGAAGCAGCTGCCGGATATGACAAATGGCAGCCGAGGTTCCCTAAATTGCCCATCCTTTTAGTTTTATGAAGTACGACAATTTGATATAAATATATATATATATATATATATGTGTATGTGTATATAGAGAAATTACATCTCTTGACAAATTGTGTGCTAGATAGTTTTTCACGTACTTGATCAAAATAAAGTTTATCATGTTATTCTGTCCAACTATTGATTTGTAACAACATTATGTAAATACTTTTTATAATACATTTAGTCCTGTATTGAGGACTTATATACAATACTTATATTTCGTTTGACATTCCGCGGCAACACGCCGGCTAAATCCCTAGTTAATACTAAGATTAGGGTAAAATATATAGTAACATATTGACTCATCTGTACATAAGCCCTAAATTAACAAGTTTACATCTTTAGCCAAGGCGGCTATCATAGAATGATAAGTCTGCATGATGGTAAAAATGCGACCCGGCTCTTCTAAAGCTATATTGTTGTTGGCTAGCTGGGCTTCAGACTCCTCCACTTCTTGGTTTACTTTCTTCACTTTCTCGAGCTTATTGTATAGCTTGCTCGAGAGAGTCATCTGCTCAGCCTTTAGAGCAGAAAGTTGTTCCTCCAATTTCTGGATCTCGACAGCTACCACTATTATCCGATCCTCCATGGACGAGCCCTCATCCACCAACTGCTGCAGAGCAGTGGAGGTTCGAGTGTGCTTCTCCTTGTAGCACCTCACCCTGTTGGCTTGCCTCTCGGCCTTAAGATGTTGATCCCTCAAGGCCCTGAGATTTTCAAAAAAGGAAACGAAGGACTCATATTGCACCTTAGTCATCTGCTGGGCTTGGTATAATTTAGTGAGAGCCATCTCAACGTCTTGAAGAGCCTTAAGGCTAAAGAAGGCAGAAAAGTCCCTCTGCATCCATTCTCTGAAGATCATGCGCAGATCTTGAAGATGTTGAGGCTCAGAAGGGCGCCTTGTGGATCTCGGCTTTGTCATAATTTGCCTGAACTCTCTAACTAGTTCAGGCAAATAGGTCGTGGCTGGAAGAAAAGCCAAAGGAGGAGGCATCACACCAGCGCAACAAGAAGCAGCAGCAGCAGTGGCAACCACAGCAGGAACAGAAACAAAAGATATTGACCGACGAAGAGCCATGGTCTCAGCTTCTGTCTCATATTCACCATTGGAATCCATGTGAAAATCAGTTAGCTAGCTGCTTTTCTAGGTTTTTGGCTCTATCATAGGCATATAAAATATATAGCTTGATCATTTACAGGTTTCTTGTAAGCTTGGTCGATCTACAAAAATCGAGAATGTTCTTACTTTGTCTAACATCCTAACCTTTATACCTTGCTTAATTTATGTCTTTGCATTTCTTTAAAACAAGGCATGCACATATTCTTAGCTAGCTGATGCCTTTCTAACCTTTTTGTAGTTCAATAGAAGTGTATTCAGCTTCAAGGGAGCTGACGATTTGATCGGTCATTATTTTCAATGTTTACGTATTTGCAATCCTAAGCATGTATGTTCGTTAAATACAGGCTCTGTTTCTAAACTTCTTCTTAAGACTTTTTTGGTATGTACAAGACTCTGGCTGCAAAGGTATATGCTCTCAAACGCTAGCTACAAGACCCTTGCTCTCCTTAGTAATACATAGATGAAAAGATAGTCGCGGTTTGTTACAATAAATTCTCAGTGTGGGTACAAATGGAGTCAACGCCACCAAGTGATGCATAGCATAGCGGAGCCAAAGACATAGCCGATTCTATTTTTAAACTTCCCCGTTGTTCTAAATTCTCATATAATTATTTGAACAAGATAAAAATATAGTTTTTATTTCACAACAAATGAGCAAATATCACTACAAGAAAAATGAGCAACAGTTACCAAGATTAATAGTTGTTCGATTTTTTTTGGTGGCGTAAAAATGATGTTATTAATGAAAGATATGTGGCAAAAGTACGTAATGGCACACCACAATAGTGACTAATGCATTTTTTTGGGTAAAATTCTAAAGTCAATCCAACTCTAGCATTGCTATCATGAGAAGTGACAATAAGAAAGCTTTATTTTAAAAAAAAATTACAATCAGTCAATGAGGAGATAAAGCCTAACCTAGCCATGGTAGTAGCCATAACAAAGCAAACCCTCCAATAACTAATATAAAATATACCAAGATCAACAAAAAATAACTTATCTAAAATGATAGTATGTAAACCTTACATAATCGCGATGATAATATGGCAATACGAAATCAAAAATAGAATCTCACCAAACAAGACCAGTAAAATATACTTTTTTTTTATTTTTTTTTTTACCATTGACGACCTTTTTCTCGTTGGTAACACATTATTATCCCGACAACATCAACCAATTAGTCTTTATTTGTTCTTTTTGTTTTGGTCAATAACCATATCTGGTTCATGGTTTCATTTATTTATTTTATCATGAAGACAATTTTCATTACAATAAAAACTAGTACAAGGCCTAAAAAGGATCGGGCAAACAACTATAGGAAAAGTAAAAGGCCCAAACAAAATGATAGCAACAACCTAAGATACAATGGGAGGCCCACACAAGCTTAGGCCCGAAGGCAAAATAAAACAGACAATAAAAAACACTAATCTCTAACAGCAAAGACCATATTGCCGCTGCCGTCACATCCTGGGAGGAAGACAAACTCTGAACTGAGAAAGTAGACACTAGATCCAAGTTCCCTTCACGAACCCCTGCAAATATATACAAACAAAGTAACATATGGGAAGAAGGTGAGGCTAAGGGGTATGTAAAATACCCAACACTTGGCCTCGATGGAGATCCAACATGTTGGTTGAGGAAGGGAAGTGAGAGATAAGGAAGTAGATATGATATCCAATTTCTGATCAGAGCCTGCTGATCCAAGCACATGGTGGGATCGGGATGAAGTATCACAGCTAGGGATGATGAAGGAAGGGAAATAAAAGACAGAAAGAAGTAAAAGCAGGCTAAAAAACACTAAATATGGGGCAAGAAGCCCGGATACTTGAGACTCGGCTCAAGGAAAACTGAGATTAAACTCAAGGGAGAATCGAGAATTAAAAAGGAAGGGAGAAAACTGGAAAAGTTGAAGGAAGAGGAAATTGAAAGCAGGGAGGGGGAGGAGTAGAGGAGATGAGGGAAAAGAAAAGAGGGAAAGTGCAAAGGAAAGAGAATCTAAGAAAACTCAGGAGGAAAATGAGAAGAGGGAGGAAAAGAAGATAAGAAAGAAGGGAGGATGCCTCCGACACCTAAGCCAAAGGCTAGGGCCGGTAGCAAAGTTGCTGGTATTCTTTCACATAGAGAATTTTAGTGGAGCGGTTCGTGGCCTTTATTAATTTACTTGGTTTTTGGTTTTATGATTTAACAAAACTTCTTTCTACATATTTTAATCTTCATTATTTGTTTTTCACACTTAGACCGTCTCCAATTCTTTAGTTAAAACTTAAAAATTTTAACCCAAAAAATTTAGGTTTTAACCCAGAAACAGTTTTTCTCCTCCAACTCTTCTCGGTTAAATTTTTAGCCTGAGATTATTAAAGACTGAATTTAGGATAATTTTTTTCTTAAAGTAAATTTAAAAAAAAATATATATATATATATATATATATATATATATGTGTGTGTGTGTGTGTGTGTGTGTGTGTGTGTGTGTGTGTGTGTGTGGGCTATCCTAATTAAATTTTATGAACATTTCAACCTAAAAATATTTAGATTCCGATAAATATTGCAAAATCACTAAATCGATACCATGAAACTCGTGAAACACTATGAAAGAATATAAAACACACATAATTTTTTTTTTAATTACTTTAGCCATTGGATTTAAATTTGGACCGTTATATCTTTCTTTTTTTACCGTTAGATTTGATCATATTAGATCTTAGCTATTGAATTCAATGAATTTATAAATTTAAAACTAAAAAAAAAAAAAAAAAAAAAAAAATACACATATAATGGTTGGCCAGCCCCACTAATCCAAGGAAATTCTTGGCTAAATTTGCCCCACAAAAGAGTTTTGGGTTAAAACTCATATTTGTCCCATGGGTTAGAGCAAGTTAGGGTAAGTTTAGAACCTAAAATTTGAGTTTTACTCTATGGTCTTAGGCTTCACTATTTCTCCCCAACCATGCCCCCCTTCAGGGTTTCAATGTCTTTTTATTCATACCGTTCCTACTATTGAGACTTGAGAGTGAGAATCTCACATCAAGAAAGAAACATATCTTGCTTGTGTTTATAAGTAGCTGTGCTATTTCCCACATTATTGATTGGTTTTTGGTAGAACATCAATTTTCTTTATGGTATAAGAGTAGGTTATCTCGTATGTGAGGCTTAACAGGCACACGTACTCCACGTTACTCAGTTATGAGTATGAATCATACATCAGAAAAATAATAAACCTCACATGTTCTTATAAATAATTAAATTACTCCTCATATTATCAATTAGTTGGTATAGGCTAAATTTTGATTACACTCCCTTAGTTGGTATTAGGCCAAATCAGTTCCGAATGCAACCTGCAATAAAAAACCTAATTAGATAAGTAAATAAAAATAACAAGAATTAAAAATTGCATTTTTTTTTCATTTTATTTATTTATTTATTTTTTGATATTTTGTTTCGTTGTGATTTTTGTAATTGAAATAAAAGCTAGAAAATAAAAATAAAAGAGTTAGAAAAATTAGGTTGCCTCCCAATAAACACTTTAGTTAGTGTCTATAGCTAGACAAAGCGGAAGATTGGTAATCACATCACTTATTCTTTTAGAGTCAACCAATCTTTAACAACGTCAAAGGGTAATATTAGGTAATGAGTAACTTGATGTGTATTGACTGCATATTTAAATGCTGTGGTTGAGTCCTTAATATACACCATTCTATGAGAATGAATCTTTGTAATGAAATAAGGTTCATTCCAACAATGTTTTGATCTCCGTCGAATTGACTTCAATCTTGTATTTAATACCCACAATTTATGCACTGGCTGAATTTGTCTATGAGGAAATTGGCTGCCACAAAACGTCTTCTTTTCGTATGCCTTAGCCTGCTTGTAGGATTAGCCCTGATATTCTTTAAATTTGATGAGCTGCATTGCTAGAATGTCCAATTCAGCAACAAAAATTGTATCAGTAGTCATCTGCCATGTATCTAGATTCTTGAGTGTGTCCAAAAGCTGACCATTTAATTTTCCAGATTCGGAATTTGTGTGAACATCCCTCTCCAACACATCTATTCCCGTACTTTTCTGCAGTCTTTGTGGGAAAAATTCTGACGGCACATGAACTTGGGTTGCCGTAGATTCTGGGAGGATTTCAGATCAGCATATGTTGTTTCCTCCCTTGGAAGTGAATAGCTTGCAGGTGGCTTTTCCGTTTCTGCACCAATTTCCTCTTAATCATACAGCTTTTCTCACAGTTTAAAGCTTAAATTTGAAATCCTTGATTAGTTCTTTCAATGTACAACTCAGAGAGCTCTTGTGGCACATTAGGTTGCTCAAAATAGTGCTCAAGATGCTTTTTCAAACTTGAAGTGTAAAACTCTGAGTAGGAATTGTTCCAATGCCTTTTTTGAGTTGATTCTCGTATTGATATGCTTTTGGACAAACTCAGGAAAATATTCTCTTTTAGGGCATTCCAAAAGATCATGAGTCTTTAAATAGCAAATGACACATAATGTAGGTTTAAATCCATAAAAACCTTTGTTTGCTAAAGAAACTCATAAAGGCAACCCTCCTGGCGGTAGCTCCATCATTGAATTGCTCTCTAAATTAACAAGCCTACAAAGATGAAAATAAAATCAACAAGTAAATAAAAAGATAGACACACACACACACACACACAAATAATTAACTAAGAATATGATAAACACAAATTATTTAAAACAATCTCCGGTGACAGCGCCAATTTCTTGATAGAATTTTTATTACCTACAAGAAGGTTAAAAATCACACAAAAATACTTGCAAGAGAACATGGTAGTTGTAGTATAAACAACTAAAGTAAGGTCGTTTTCCACATGGATTGAATTAATAATTTGTATTTAAAACAAACTCTTAATTAATTATATAAAACAAAGTTTGGAAATGTTGATTTTAGAATTTAAAATTATAAAAATGAATTTAATAAAAAAAAACAAATTAAGAAATCAATTTAAATAAAATCAATTCAAAGGGATACTATTTGTAAAAGCACTAGGGTTCCGCTGTCACCTTAACAATTCTACGTAGTTCTTCTAATTACTTATGAACTACCCATGCATATTTTAAAGGTTAGGTTTTCCTAATATATATCCCACTTAGAACCTCCGACATAGAACATATATCTCATGTAACCCGTCCGGACGTTCGGATCAAATATGAACATGAAAGACTCATTAAGTTTTATGAAAACCTTCTGAAAAATCATGCAACCCTTAAGACGTGGTGTTCATCTTAAGTAAAATTACAATTATTAACCACAAGAAACTAGGGTCAATTTCAGGAAACCTTCAGACAAATTGCATCAAATTACTTTTCTAAATATCATAATGGTCGCGAATCACTAAGACACTTTGATAGTTTAATCACGGTGATTAATAATTCAAAACATACATGCATAATATCATAAGTAAATTGAAATGAAACTACATATTCTTGCTAAGGCTTATGACCTTACCCTAGCAAAAGAAACTAGCTATGAACAACCATAAAAAAAATATTATTAAAAATATGGAAAGAAAACACCTTAAAAATAAACTTGAATTGTCAAAGGCTTTCTAAAGTAGTGCGTCTCCTCCCCTCTTTCTAATGGTTAAATATCATTATTTATACTGCTACAAAATAAAGCCTAAAAGGTCTAAGAATAAAACTAGGAAACATAATAAATTAATAAAACAACAAATAAAAGGTTTCCTATTAAAAATGAAATTCGGACTTCTCAGAAAATCAAACTTTTGACCGACCAAATCAACTCCGATTTGGCCTCAATAGGACTCTTTTGAAAGCTAAAGACATCCCCTACAAATCCTCAGAAGGAATGTTCCTCAAAATATGTCATCTTGACCTCTAAAATACCCAAAATATTCAAAAATGTCAATTTGAAAAAGCTGTGTGCTGGGCATTTATTTCATTGCCATGGCCAAATAGCTTGGTAGAAAAATATGAAACTTTGAAAAAATCATCTTGAAAGACTCACGAACCTCTTCCAATTGGAATCACTCCAAAATTCGTCTATTTGATTACTTTATGCTCAAGAGAAAATCGAATATCTTATATTAGAAATATAATTTAAAGTATCAAAACTTACACAAAATAACCAATAAATTACTTTAGGCTAAATAAGGGATTCCAATTGCGTAATTCAAATAAACAATGTTTGGATCCGAATTTCACTCTATTTACAAAATTGCCACCGCTTCTTCAGTTCAGATTGGAATTTAGATTTATTTACGAAATTGCCACCGCTTCCCCCGTGAACGTGTCGACCATCGTAGAGACGGTGTTCCGTCGGTCTCAATCAGAGCGGGTTGAGGGCAGTGAGTGACAGAGGGTGGATGGGCGATTCGAGTGAGGGGCTAGGGGTAGAGGGAAGGGGTTCTGCTGCTGGGTTCACTATCAGTAAAAGGCACGTGAAATATGGTATTGATTTCAGAGCCTTTGATTTCTCAGATTGTCTTCATATATCGAATGTCATCTCAATTCAGTTGTAGTTAATTTGTCAAAGTTTGTTGTTGTATAGCTTTTGCAAATGGCTGCCTTAGTATTTGCCCAGTATTTTTTGTGAATTCCAAACTCTGCTTATAATTGTGGGTACGTAAAAGCTGCCAATTGGATTTGTTCCCCAGATGATAATGGCATACTAATATAATGGTTGTTCTGTTGCCTTGATGTAGAAGTAGGAAGATTGTTTTGCCCCTTATGTATCCTGCTTCTTTCTGTTCCACGAAGTCGTCAAGAAAAAATGTACTTTGCTATCGTTTTCTTTCTTATGGTGAGGTGTAGATAAAATCTGTCTTTTTTTCTTTGTATCAGCAACGTATTACACATTCATAAGCATGTTTAGTTAAGAAACTTTTGATTTTTCTTCAGTTTAATTTCTCATCCGATGGGTTCAATATTAATAGAGTCCAATTAACATCCACATTGGAATGACAATCTAGAAATGCAATGACATACTTCTAATTCCATCCTCATTAATTGTATTAGTAACAATCAAGAATTGAATCACATGTTTCTCATTGTTTGTTTCTGTTACATATCAACAAATGATGATGAAAGCTTTTCGTCACTGGTCTTTGGAGAAACAAGGGCATGCATATAAAAGATGTAATTGCCTAGAACCTTTGTTTCAGTTGAAGCATGTCATCAAAGAGAGAAGGCAATTAACAGTTGCCAATTGATATTGGGTCTTAAATATAATTTTAGCTTTTTATAAATTAAAATTTTTTACAGAGTTTTATTTTTATGTAAGATGGGTGAAATATAATTTTTATTTCTTTTTGTAATATTACTTTGATTTGCAGATATGTCATTGCAGCAATATTAGATATATTTTCAATTTAAACAACATCCTATGTATTTTCATACTGCATGTCGTGTGGGTAACCTCAAACGGATATGTCAAACATTTTTTTTTTCTACTTTGTTGTAGTGTTTCCATTTTTTGGTGCAGAGCTCCACAATTGGCTAGCGTGAATCTTGGTATATTCATATGCATGCAATGTTCAGGGATCCACAGGAGTCTTCGGGTATATATATCAAAGGTGTAATTTTCGGTTATGCAAAAACTTCAAATTCGTTTTATTATTTGTATGGTACTCAATTCCATATTTTATGCGTTATGCTAATGAGTTTCGGTTCTATTTTTTCCTGCATTATTCTGAGGATTTGGATGCTTTTGTAGGTGAGATCTGCCACTTTGGACACATGGCTCCCAGAGCAGGTTGCATATATCCAATGTAAGTGCCCATGCTGTTTTACCGGCTTCTTTCCATTCTGGTAGTAAGGTCATATCCCTAACAAGCAAGGTCGCACTGAGAGTGAGAACACCAAGGGCACTCTCTTACCCTCACTGACCCACATTAAAAAAGAGGCATATTATGTTTGCACCCTATTTTCGCATATCTCTGAAAAGTTAGATATTTTTTACCAAATTTTTTTTTTCGTTAAGCTTTCATCTTGCTGTAAATTTAGGTGTTTTCTCTCTATGTTGGTCTATCTGCATATACTTTTCAAATGTTGGTTCATCTTATGCAAATATTGATATGCTTAACAGCCTGCTGCATATGTGCAATGGAGCACCACAAGTTTCTCTGCATTATGGTTGTTAGGACAACGGATTAGGTTGCAGGATAAATTTGTCTTCGATGAAGGCACTCCACCTTATACGTATTCCTTTGCAAGATGGATGATGATCTCATCTTTCAATCTTTCTGGTTTCTCTATTTATAATTTAATTTCGCTAGATGTGGACGATGTTTATTAATTATTTGTCTTACTTTTCACTTCAGCAGAAACCCCCGATTTATTTTATAGTTCTTTCAATTAATTTGGAAGTTCAAGTTCTCTTTTTTTATTTTTTTTTTTATTTTTTTATTTGTGATAGGTTGAGAATGTGAAAGCTCTGCTGGAGGTGGAGGTGAGAAATTTAATTTAATTCATGATTTATCATTGTTTTTTTTTTAGTTCATTTTTGTGGGATTGTGCTGCTGGATTTACTCCATTTAGCAGTTTACATGTTTTCCTATATTTATTTATTTCCTTTCTTTTGTTGCAGCCATGTCTGTCGAAGAAGATAGACTGTGGAACATTGTGAGGGCCAATTCCTTGGATTTCAATGCCTGGACTACTTTAATTGAAGAGACAGAGAGTGTTGCAGAGGTGCAATAGCTGGATTTTTGAGTCATTAGATGAATCCTTTGGGTGAGTGTGAATCATCTGAGATTGCAAAAGATAAGGTTTTGCAGAGAAATTGTTGTTATTTAAATATGAATCATACGAGGTTGCAAAACTTTGAACTAAACTGTACCTTCTACGTGTTCTTAGATATTTCTGTGATCGTCAGCTGCCTTAGCATACCATGGTCTGCCCATGGTTTCACATTAGTGGGTAATATGAAAATAGATGTGTTTGAAATAGCTGTAGTTTATCTGTATAATCTTAGATCTTACTTTTTGTAATTTTATGCGGCATGACAGATGATATCTAACCCTTAGTCAATAATAGAAGTGAGACAATGAGGAAAGGAGGATTTCCATACTGGTTACTCAGTCTGCCCCTCTATATTATGGAAATCGTAATATGCGATAAATTTTGTGGTTACTCAATGATATTGTTGTTCTTATAAGTGAAATTTTTACTTGGTGTTTGCAATCAAATTGGTGTTTGCCACAACTCTTGCTGTCAGAATCTACTAACTATTTGAATATGCTTTATACATTTACTTAGCAGTTCTTTTTGAACTAACAAATTGCTCTACGTTTATATGCAGGATAACATATTGAAAATTTGGAAAATTTATGATGCTTTTTTACAATAATCAAGGGCTCAGTTGGGACCCTTTTTGCGTGGGTTAGAATCACTTCCGAGAACAACACCTCCCACTTTTAAGCACAGAATCACCTCCAAAACAGGCCATAAGAAATACAAAATCCAAAAGCTTTAATTAGTCATCCACCTGCTTAGCAATTCATAGGTTTTAAAATTTTTGTCTTTTCATGCATAAGGTCTAAAAGATAATTTGCTGTTTTCCATTATTATGTGTCCCTTATATGATTGAATTATCAATTATCATATATTAAGTTCAGCCTGTATTCTGCAGTGTTTCTCTTAACATTTATATCGTATTCAAGATGCTCTCTGTTTCAATGTATCATGCTAATTAGTCAAATTAATTTTTTCACACAATGGTTATAAACATGAGAGTTACTATAAGGATTTGCCAGGCTTATGGTGACAATGAACCAGTTACCAAGAAACCCTAATTTTAAAAGCTATGATAAGCTTATTCAGGATCATCTTATGCAGATTCACTTCTTTCGTTTGCACTGCATATTGGTTGATGCATTGGTAAGAAAAATATCGTTTTACACTATTCAAATTTAAATATTACTTAACCACATGTGAAACTTTGTTTTTCTTTAAGCATCAACACCTGACTGTTTTTCTTTAAGCTTTGCTTGCAATTCTGTTTTGTTTCTTAATCTTAGGGATTTGCTGACAATCGGGGGAGGGATTCAGAGGGAGGGGGCGATGTGGGGCCCACGTGTGGGGTGCGAGGTTTAGGGGTCTCATGGGGAGGGTTACAGAGGAAGGGGGTATAGAACGTGCGCATAGGGTGTAGGGGTTTCACGCGGCCGGGGGTGTTTTGGGGGGGGGGGGGGGGTCCTGTGAATTGCAGAGATGCTCAGTTCTTCCTATTTAGGATGCGTTCAATCCCTAGCTTAATTCTTTAAAAACATCTAATTTCATGTTTCCTTTCTATTCTGATTCCGACAGCATGTTTGGGATAGATTACAGTTGAAATTTTGCTTTAATCTGCAATTAATTATCCATACAAGCATCAGTTTCGATTACGGTTTCAATTTTTGCTTTAATCTGCAATTGATTCTCCATGCAAACATCAGTTTTCGTATTTGAGACACTGTATTAGCGTCATTCAAAGAAATTTGAAGACAAGGCCTTGCTCGCTCATGAATTGAAGAAATTTTGGGGTTTGTTTCTTCACTACTTTTGTGTAATTTGAGAATTCAAATGCTTAAATTTTGGGTGATTTGAGTTGAACATGTAGTAGAGTGCAAATTTTTTCATACGGATGTATTCCTCATTTTGGTTTAAGGTACTGAATCAGGAGATGTTTTCTGGTGGAGAAAACATCACAGCAGAGAGGAAAATCAGGTTTTCTTTTGCAATTTGCACCACCAAAATATGCATGACTTATTCATCTTTGTACAGTTGTTTGTGTAAAAATATATTGTGACCTCTTTACATTTGTTTCTCTTCCTGCAGTTTTTCACCAAACAAACAGATTATAAGCAACTTTTTTTTTCCAATTTTTTCTTGCTTTTAATGATCATGAGGTTTGTAGATTGAAGGTATAAGAGTATTGCTCTTTTGTAACATATAAAATCACTAAGTCATGTTACATTTTCCCTTCTATTTATTTTCATCAATTTGCTTCTGATTCATGTTTTAACACGTATTGAATAATTTCCAAATTAAGGACTGGTTCTTGCAGCCGCGTGAAGAGACTGACTATTCAAGCTTCGCAAGTTTATTCAAGGACCTTAATCACTATATAAGGTTTCCATTTCTAATGCTTATTACTTGCGCTTCTAGCTTTCCCCTTATTAAGAAAATTTTATTGATTGCAATTGTTAAATGTTATTAGGGTGAGAATGGGATCATCGATCTGAAATTAGCTTTTTATGGAAACAATTTATCCACTCATTCACCTTAAATTCTTTTTCTTCATAGATTGTTCTGGTACCCGCTCTCTCATTTTTTTTATACGCGCAGCTCTTTAATTCTTCTGCTTCTTCATCATACTTTGAACTTCATTCCATTTTCAGCTTTGAATTCTGGATGACAAGCTATACGCAAGAAGGTAAGCTATTTTAGTTTTTTGTCCATATTCGGAATATCCCCACTTTTGAAATTTTAGGGATTTGATTCATTTTTGTGTTGCATGTTTAACGTTGGTCTGGGTGATGATCATTTGAGGATGTACGAACTTGAATGGCTGTGAGTATGCTTGAATGTGGCCAAATTTGGGTAAGAACCGTGAAACTCCAATCCTAATTTTGTCCTCTTTGGAATTTAAAAGTTAAAATTGGTGTATTTATACCCTTTTTGCTGTGAATCATGCAAATTAAGTGTCTTTGGAGGTATTATGGGTATTTTCTCAGAATTAGGGTTTAGGGTCGATGAATTATTTATTATTAAACTTGATTGTGCCTTCTTTTCGGTCCTTGCTGTAATTTTTTCTTTTTCATATATCAAATAAAATTGTATTTGCTTTTTTTTTTTTTCAAGTTCAAACGAAAACATAAGTTTTGTTGGTGTTAGTCCAACTGGGTCATTAATTGACACAGAAGTATGCCTATTACAGAATGGCCACAAAGGTAATGATGTGACTCAATGACAAGCTATTAGTTGATAGGCCAATCTGGAAGTGTATTTGCTTAAAAGGATATTCATCGTACACAGAAATATAGATTGTATGTTTTATACCATGTCGTATCTACATTACAGTATTATACGCTGCAAGTCTATTTGTATAAAAGTCATTCAACTGGTGATTCAAGTAGTATATTGCCTATTTTATTTTGTTTGTATATATGTTTGAACAGATAAATCTTTAGTTTAGTGTATATGCTTTCTCCAGCAAATTTTTTCATGCTTCTGCATCTGTACAAAAAATAGTTGAGTTTTAGTTTGTCTGCATCATGAGATCTTTCTACATAGTATTCTTTTGTACTCATAATTTTTTTTTTTTTTTTCCGTTTGAGTTCATATGATGTGCTTTTAGGATCCTGAGGTTTTAAATAAAAGAAAATATTTGACTTCAACGTTTCTGTATGGATATGGTTTGATCTTCACACCTGATGTCATGAGCAGGCACACACAAAGTTGGAAGAGGTAGAAAAAAAACGATTCAGATCTTTTCTTTACTGTTGAGTTAGGTTGGAGAACAGGCTTTTGTGGTTTCTAGAGTTGATTTTCTTTCTTTTATGCCAAACCGACTGACTTATTTGCTCTCTCTCTCGCTCAGTTCGAACCAGCTCTCGCCTTTTCACGTTTTTCTCACCGATTGCTCAAGACTTTCAACTCTCAAACATCTCAGATCACACACATGGAATAATGATGGATTTTGTTTCCTCTTTTGAAATTTATCTATGTTAGATTATTGTTTTTCAATTTAAATTTTACTCTTTTCCAACTTAGAGCGCTTCACTGAAGAAATGATAGAGATTTTTCTTGAAGTCATTTCGTTGTTTGTTTTTCTTTGGAGGATTGTTGTGATTCAGTTGGTACCGTTGAGGTCTGCCCATGTGTCAATGGGCACTACTCATTTTTGTGAATGCGAAGCAAGCCATTGGTGATGCAATGTCTAGGCAAGATAGAGATGGTCTTTTAAAGTTAAAGATGGCCCACTTTTTGCAAAATATTTTTTAGCAAAATGGTTAACTGGCTAAATCCCATTAGTGACCTCGTGATCAACTTGCACAGATTGTTATCAAGGCACCGAGCATCAATGGCTAATTCAGGAAATAATATTAAGGGGTCGGTGCAAATTTTTTTTTTACCAGAAATAGCATGCGTATTGCCATTTCATCGAGCCCTGTTAGAGCAGTTTCAGCCTGTGAAACCTCTCCCTAGGCAATACACTATGCTATCCACCCAATGAATATTAACTGCCCTTAATGAATAGTAATTGCCTTTTGCATCTTCACCGTTGCACTTTAATAGTCCTGGCAATAGGCAATAAAATATTAGTATTTTATTTATCTATAAAATAATACAAAATAATTTTAATTGTAATTTTGGACAAGATTTTTAATCGTTCTCGTTACGTCACGAGTCATTATTCGAAAAGTTATTAAATAATACAAAAGAATTTTATTTGTAATTTCGGATAAGATTTTCAATCGTTCTCGTTGTGCCACTTGTCATAAAATCTGAAAAGACAATTATTGGTGATGGATTTCTGATAAGATTTTTAATCGTACTCGTTGCTCTACGTGTCATTATCCAAAAATACAATTATTGATGATGAATTTCTGATAAGATTATTAACCAATCACGTCGCGCCACGTGTCATAATCTGTTTACAATATTTGAGGATAGATTTCCATTAGATTTTTAACGAATAACGGCATGCCACGTGGCATTATCTATAACCTAATCCTTTCTGAATCCTCCATATAATCCATCATCCATCTTCACAAATCTCACATCAATTTTCTCAAGAACTTTATCATTATTCATAGTTTCTGCTTCCTTCTTCACCAAAAGATAGGAATGTGATTGAAAGTAGTTGAGAAAATATGAAATTGTGGTGTAAGGTAGATGATAATGAGAAGGTATTTATATAAAAGTAAAAACAATTTTTTTCGGATTTTTTACAATTTTTTTTAAAATTTTTATTCAACTAATTAATCTCTGCTGTTGGATAAAAAAAAAAAAAAAATTGAATTCCAACACTCCAGATTGTGACACGTGTCACAACGGTAACTTTTCTTAATTTTAAAACTATTTTTTCTTTTATTTATTTATTTATAAAGCAGATTAATATCAACCGTCAATCTCAGATCGAACGGTTGATATTAAATTAGGATTTTTTTTATTAACGTTGCAAATCGGACGATCCATTTTAAAGAGCTGTTGAGATCGAACGGACCGTGGGAAGCCACATGGCTTCCCAACAGTAATTGAGGCAGACCCAGGCCCCTGGGGTCTGAAATCTGTCGGCTGACGCGCCCCCAAGAGCGGGGGAGGTGCAAGCGCCTAACAGAAAAAAAATTTAAAAATGTGACTGACGCCAAGCTAACGTCAGCCCTGCGTTAGGTCCACCTCGGGTTCGCGGGCTAGCGATTCCTCACAGGCCTGTTGCTCGGGCCTGCCCAGTCCCTTAGGCTCTCCACGCTGGAGGGTTTCAACAGGGCTCTCAAGCCCTATTTGGTCCACTGTCCCCTGAGCAATCCACAACGGTGGACTTGCTCTTATGTATACCCAAAAGTATGGGAGGTTACAGGGCTGGTCAATGCAAAGAAGGGTTCCTGGTTCGAACTTTGAACTCTCACGTTGTTGAACCACATGTTGGGGGCAGAAAAAAAAAAAAAAAAAGAAAGAATAATTTGTTGGGTTTAAGTAGAGTGTAAGGTGTTATAATGGGTGTGATCAATAACTGGCTATATAATGTTAAACTTATGATACTTCTGGTCATAAGTTTTCTTAAATAATTGGTCCTGACAATTTATTACTTGGAATTGTATCTTAGTCTTTTTTGTGTTACCTTAATTTATGTGCAAAACATACAACTTTTGTGATCTGAAATGTTTAAGTTCGTCTTGTAAATTGTACTGCCTCTTTATGTCAGCTGAATTGAATTTATATGAAAACCAAGTAGCTGTGTCTTATTCATGTAGTTACACCTGATGCATTCAGTTCTCGTCGCAACATTCCAGCGTATTTTCTAGATAATACTAAGATTAGGGTAAAATATAAAGTAACATATTGACTCATCAATACATAAGCCCTAAATTAACAAGTTTACATCTTTAGCCAAGGCAGCTATCCTAGAATGATAAGTCTGCATGATGGTAAAAATACAACCCGGCTCTTCTAAAGCTATATTGCTGTTGGCTAGTTGGGCTTCAGACTCCTCCACTTCGTGGTTTACTTTCTTGACTTCCTCCATCTTCTTGTATAGCTTGCTCGAGAGAGTCATCTGCTCAGCCTTTAGAGCAGAAAGTTGTTCCTCCAGTTCTTGGATCTCAGCAACTACCACTATTATCCGATCCTCCATGGACGAGCCCTCCTCCACCAGTTGTTGCAGAGTAGTGGAGGTCTGAGTGTGCTTCTCCTTGTAGCACCTCACCCTGTTGGCTTGCCTCTCGGCCTTAAGATGTTGATCCCTTAAGGCCGTTAGATTTTCAAAGAAGGAAAGGAAGGACTCATATTGCACCTTAGTCATCTGGTGGGCTTGGTATAATTTAGTGAGAGCTATCTCAGCATCTTGAAGAGCCTTAAGGCTAAAGAAGGCAGAAAAGTCCCTTTGCATCCATTCTCTGAAGATCCTACGCTGATCTTGAAGATGTTGAGGCTCAGAAGGGCGCCTTGTGGATCTCAGCTTCGTTTCAATTTGTCCGAACTCTTTGACTAGTTCAGACAAAGAGGTCGTGGCCGAAAGAGAAGCCAAAGGAGGACGCATCACGCTAGGACCATCAAAAGCAAGAGCAGCAGGGGCAGCATGGGCAACATCAGCAAGAATAGCAGGAAAGGATTCAGCAGCTACAACCTTTGGAGGCTGAGGGATTGGAATCCCTAAAATTCCAGAAGCTTGAGGAAGTTGAGGAGACCTGCCCAAGCCCTCACTGGTGGCCTATTAAAACGCAGAGAAGACAAATTAATGGAGCAATCTTGACCCGAATTAGGAAAAAGACAAGATTGCGAGTATGTTTGTACCTGAGAAGGGCCTTGTGCTTTGGGAGGAGGATTTGTTGCTTTAGCTGGTCTAGCTTGGGGCCTCCACTCGGGCTCAGAATCAGAAGATTCTACAACAGAAGATCTTGCCCGACGAAGAGAAGATCTTGCCCGACAAAGAGCCATGGTCTCTGCTTCTGTCTCATATTCACCATTAGAATCCATGTGAAAATCAGTCAGCTAGCTGCTTTTCTAGGTTTTTGGATCTGCCATAGGCATATAAAATATATAGCTTGATCATTTACAGGTTTCTTGTAGGCTTGGTCGATCTACAAAAATCGAGAATGTTCTTTACTTTGTCTAACATCCTAACCTTTATATCTTGCTTAATTTCTGTCTTTGCATTTCTTTAAAACAAGGCATGCACAGAATCTTAGCAAGCTGATGCCTTTCTAACTTTTTTGTAGTTCAATAGAAGTGTATTCAGCTTCATGGGAGTTGACAATTGGATCGATCATTATTTCCAATGTGTACGTATTTCCAATCCTAAGAATGTATGCCCGTTAAATACAGGCTCTGTTTCTAAACTTCCTCCTTAAGACTTTTTTGGTATTACAAGACTCTGGCTGCAAAGGTATATATATGCTCTCAAACGCTAGCTACAAACCCCTCGCTATCCTTAGTAATACATAGATGAAAAGATAGTTGCGGTTTGTTACAACAAATAATCAGTGTGGGTACAAATGGAGTCAACACCACCAAGTGATGCATAGCATAGCGGAGCCAAAGAAATAGCTAATTCTATTTTTAAACTTTCCCCTTGGTTCTAAATTCTCATATAATTATTTGAACAAGATAAAAATATCGTTTTTATTTCACAACACATGGGCAAATACCACTGCAAGAAAAATGAGCAACAGTTACCAAGAATGGTAGTTGTTTGACTGTTCTTGGTGGCGTAAAAATGATGTTATTAATGAAAGATATGTGGCAAAAGCTAAAGAGTACCTAATAGCACACCATAATAGTGACTAATGCCTTCTTTTTTTTTTCCGGGTAAAATCCTAAAGTCAATCCAACTCTAGCATTGCTACCATGAGAAGTGACAATGAGGTTGCTTTAATTTAAAAAAAAAAAAAATTAGAATCAATCAAGGGGGACATAAAGCCTAACCTAGCCATGGTAGCAGCCATAACAAAACAAACCTTCCAATAACTAATATAAGATATAACAAGACCAACGAAAAATAACTTATCTAAAATGATAGTATGGAAACTTTATTAATGGCGATGATAATATGGCAATATGAAATCAAAAAGAGAATCTCACCAAACAAAACTAGTAAAATATACTTTTTTTTACCATTGACTACCTTTTTCTCATTGATAACACATTATTATCCCGACAACATCGACCAATTAGTCTTTATTGGTTCTTTTTGTTTTGGTCAATAACCATATCTGGTTCATGGTTTCATTTTTTTATTTTTTATTTTCTATCACGAAGACAACTTTCATTACAATAAAAACTAGTACAGGGCCCCAAAAGGACCTGGCAAACAACTATAAGAAAAGTAAAAGGCCCAAACAAAATGAGAGCAATAACCCAAAATACAATGGGAGGCCCACACAAGCTTAGGCCTGAAGGCAACATAAAAAATACTATAAAAAACACTAATCTCCAATAGAAAAGACTACATTGCCGCCGCCATCACATCCTCGGAGGAAGCCAAACTCCGAATTGAGAAAGTAGACACTAGATCCAAGTCCCCTTCACGAACCCCTACAAATATGTACAAGCAAATTAACATATGGGAAGAAGGTGAGGCTAAGGGGTATGTAAAATACCCAACACTTGGCCTCAATGGAGATCCAACATGCTGGTTAGGTGAAGGGAAGTGAGAGAGGGAAGTGGATCTGATATCCAATTTATGATCAGAGTCTGCCGATCCAAGCACATGGTGGGATGGGGATGAAGTCTTACAGTTAGAGAGGATGGTGGAAGGGAAATAAAAGACAGAAAGCAGTAAAAGCACACAAAAAAATGCTGAATAAGGGGCAAGAAGCCCAGATAGGTGAGACTCAGCTCAAGGAAAACTGAGATTAAACTCAAGGGAGAACCGAGAATTAAAAAGGAAGGGAGAAAATTGGAAAAGATGAAGTAAGAGGAAAAGGGAAGCAGGGAGGGGGGGGAGCAGAGGAGATGAGGGGAAGGAAAAGAGGGAAAGTGCAAAGGAAAGAGAATCTGAGAAAACTCAAGAGGAAAATGAGAAGAGGGAGGAAATGAAGAAAAGAAGGAAGGGATGGAGGAAATGAGGATGCCTCTTAAGCCAAAGGCTAGGGCCGACATCGAAGTTACTGGGATTCTTTCACATAGAGAATTTTAGAGACATAAAAAAGAGGAGACATTTTAGAGAGAAGAGAAATTCAATTACGACCCATTTACTTTCACATTTTGGTGGAGCAGTTCTTGGCCTTTATTTGCTCGGTTTTTCATTTTACAATTTAACAAAACTTCTTTCTACATATTTTAATCTTCATTATTTTTTTTTCACACTTAGACTATCTCCAACCCTTGAGTTAAAACTTAAAAATTTTAACCCAAAAAATTTAGGTTTTAACCTAGAAACAGTTTTTCTCCTCAAACCCTTATGGGTTAAATTTTTAGCTGAGATTATTATAGAATGAATTTAGGATAATTTTTTTCTTAAAGTAAATTCAAAATATTTAGACTATCCTAATTAAGTTTTATGAACATTTTAACTGTAACATCCTACATCGCCCAGGGGAATGATCCTTAAATGCATATTCTCATCCCTACCTAGCACGAGGCCTTTTGGGAGCTCACTGGCTTCGGGTTCCGTAGGAACTCCGAAGTTAAGCGAGAAGGGGGCTAGAGCAATCCCATGATGGGCGACCCACTGGGAAGTTGCTCGTGAGTTCCCAAAAACAAAACCGTGAGGGAATGGTAAGCCCAAAGCGGACAATATCGTGCTACGGTGGTGGAGTCGGCCCGGGAAGTGATCCGCCCAGGGCCGGGATGTGACAATTTGGTATCAGAGTCAGTCCCTGGCCAGAAGTGTGCCGACGAAGACGTCGGGCCCCTAAGGGGGGTGGATTGTAACATCCCACATCGCCCAGGGGAATGATCCTTAAATGTATATTCTCATCCCTACCTAGCACGAGGCATTTTGGGAGCTCACTGGCTTCGGATTCCATAGGAACTCTGAAGTTAAGCGAGAAGGGGGCTAGAGCAATCCCATGATGGGTGACCCGCTGGGAAGTTGCTCGTGAGTTCCCAAAAACAAAACCGTGAGGGAATGGTAAGCCCAAAGCAAACAATATCATGCTACGGTGGTGGAGTCGGCCCGGGAAGTGATCCGCCCCCGGCCGGGATGTAACATTAACCTAAAAATATTTAGATTTCGATAAATATTGAAAAATCACTAAACCGATATCATGAAACTCGTGAAACACTATGAAAGAATATGAAACACATAAAAAAATTAATTAATTTAGCTGTTGGATTTAAATTTGAACCGTTATTGATGCATGACAGAACCAAGGGTATTGAGGAGAGGGGAATAGACGCTCAACCAGGGGCAACGAAGCTAGCTCACGTTGCTAATCGTGGATTCACTCACACAACCAAGCCAAATACTTGATTGGGGAAGGAGAAATCACTCACTTCAATTGCACAAAGCAAAATGTATTTTAATTCATTCAAGTCTACCATTCAAGGCTTTGTAGTACAATATTTATAAGTGTTTACAAATTAATAGATTTTAAGTTTCCATGACACCCTTACAACTCCTAAAATAATTTAACAAATTCCTAAGTAATTAAAATACGAAACCTTTGTTATTCCAAAGAATATTAATGGTTTCAAATTGTTTTCTCCAAGTCTACCTCCCGCATCATTCTCCACTTCTCGAAAAAAACTCATCCTCGAGTTTAAATTGAATTTCTTTTCCTCGGTCTTTTGGATGTCCAACCAAGATGTTCCACAATACCCAATTTAGCACCAAAATTTTCCTAGTTCCTATACACCATGCACACATTAATCCTTTGTTCTTGAAAATAATCACCTTGGAATAGTGCTTCCAAATCACTTCTTCAAATGAGCCAATATAATTCAAATCATGTTGAAAAGTTCTTCCATCAAAGAGCTCTCCTCCCATATCTTGAGCAATGAAACTGTCCCAAAAAGGATCGTGAATGCTACGGATATTAAGAGCTTGTACTCCATTATATAGTTGTCCATGGAACTCGTCCACCACATCTTCATCGCCTTTGTAATAATCATAAACTGGGGCGGAATCTTACTCGGCAAAGTTATTGACTACATCACTGCTTTCTATATGTTCCCATTTCGTACCAAACTCCATGTTGGAGCGTTTTTCAACCTCAATACATGTACAACAAATCTCACATGAACCATCTGGACAACGATCCAAATTTGGAGGATGATTGAGATTTGGAAAATCGTCACCTGAAAAATCGAAGATAGCCGTCTCTAGAACCCATCCAACCTCATTTACTGGAGGCAGCAACATGCTTTAGTAAATTGAGGATATTGTTTTGTAGAAATAACTTGAGGAACTGCTTGAAAATTTAGAAACTAGACTGGAAGAGCTTTCAAATGATATATGGCATGAAGGTCAAGAAGTGCTTAACCAGATTGAAAACTGACCCGCAAGAGAATTGATTTTGTTTTCGCGACAACACTGATGCTCTGTGGTGTTTGCCGATATTTGCACACACAAAACTCGGTTTGATGCACGACTTATTGAGTTGAAAACTAGACTTCCACAGCTTTCCAGTGATGTATGACTCTCTAGATAAAAGTCACGGGAACTGAGTTGGTTTTGAGGACGAACACAGATGATGTGTGCAGTGTTACCACCAAGATTTCAAATAAAAATCCAAAAACCCATTCTGATACCACATGATGTAGGACAGAACCAAGGGTATCGAGGAGAAGGGAATAGATAACCTGGGATTCGCTCAACCAGGGTCAACGGAGCTAGCTCACGTCGCTAATTATGGATTTGCTCACACAACCAAGCCAAATGATTGATTGGGGAAAGAGAAATCACTCACTTCAATTGCACAAAGCAAAATATATTTTAATTCATTCAAGTCTGCCATTCAAGGCTTTCTAGAACAATATTTATAAGCGTTTACAAATTAATAAACTTTAAGTTTCCATGACACCATTACAACTCCCAAGGGTTGGAGCAAGTTGGGGTAAGTTTATAACCTAAAATTTGAGGTTTACTCAAATGGTTGGAGATGGTCTTTGGCTTCCACACACCCCACCACCCTCCCCCCCCAAATTTTCGTGGTTTTCAGTGTCTTTTTATTCATACCGTTCCTATTGTTAGGACTTGAGAGTGAGAATCTCACATTAGGAAAGAAACATATCTTACATTTATTTATAAGTAGTTGTGCTACTTTCCACATTACTAATTGGTTTTTTGTAGAACATCAATTTTCTTCATGGTATAAGAGCAGGTTATCCCATGTGTGAGGTTCAATGGATACACGTACTCCACGTCACTCAATTATGAGTATTGTAGAGCAAAAAATAATCAAGAGGCGACACGTATATTTTTGGGCAAAAAGAACAAAATTACCCTTGAGAAGCAGCAGAATTCCTACGCGCGAGCAGTGGACAAACATTCCACAATCAAGTCAAAAGTGCCCAAAATAGGTAACAAATTCAAAGTTATTTCATCCATCCTCATCCTATATTTTTCACAAGGTAATTATTTCATAACTCCAAAATATTCATTCCAAAAATGTGTTAATTGGCCAATTAATGGATGAATTACCTAATTAATCCATTAATTGCCAAATAACTCACATTAAACCACAAAATGCACACAAAAAGCATCCCAAAGGCCAGCCACCTTTTCTCCAAAGGGGACCAGCCATGCCCTATAAATACTAACCATTTTTCTCTAAAAACCTAGGTTCACACTCTTGCAAAATTCCAAAAACTTTCTAAACACTTTTCTCTTTAAATTCTAACTTTGGCATCAGAGGTTCTTCAGCCAAAGCCCATCTTTCAATTCATCGTGGGTGCGTGAGGCTCTGGCCTTGACCCTAAGGTGTTAATTGTTTTGCAGGTGTAATTTTGTCAGGGAAGAAAGAGGAAGAAATTTGCATCCACAAATTGGTGCTTTCATTAAGAGTTGAAGTACACACACTTGTAGAAGACTCTCGCATAAAAGGATTTTTTTTTTCTTGTCCATTTGTATATTTTTCTTACTTTCTTATTATTAGAATTTTTTATTTGCAAAGATTCTTTGATAAAACGTAAAAAGAGAAATATAATGGCTAGAAATTTAGAAAATTCCATAAGTGAAAATTCCAATATTCAAGAAATGGGACCACGGTGATCCACGAGGCTAAATGTGATATAAGTATAGCGGCACCATCGTTACGTGGCTCCACCATGGCAACCACCACTTGCAGAGAGGTCCATGGCACCACCATCACGGCCTGAGCCATGCCATCTAAGCAAGCCCAAGTCGTGCCATCCAAGGCCCACGGCACAAAGCCACGGCCCAAGCCATGGCACTCCAAGCCTAACGCGTTGCCCAGCGAAGCTCTAGCCTCGCACCTACATGTGCCATACGCTGAGCAGCCTGCTCTCATGGCCCAACCTTCTCCCGCCGAACAACCTGCTCTCATGGCCCAGCCTAGTCTAGCTGAGTAGTTTGCTTTTGTGGCCCAGCCTGCTATTGCCGAGCAGCTTACTCCCGTGGCCCAACCTGCTCCCGCTGAACAACTTGCTCTCGTGGCTCAACCTGCTCCCGCCGAGCAGCCTACTCCTGTGGCCCAATCTACTCCCGTGACCTTTTAAGCAGCCCAAATCGATCCAAGATTAGTTCAACCATTTCGGCTCCAAATTTTCGGACCAACGATCGAACTGGGAGCATTTTCACCACATTTTTCTGTGGATTTAACATTTCCTAACTCAAATCTCGTGCTCGGAGTCCACCACACTTCCATTGCTCAAGGAGAATCATTTCTTCCAAGCTATTCCAACCCAAATGGAGAACAACACTTGTTTCGACAAGTCATAGAGTTGACGAGCGCCCTTGCACAACAAACGACCTTGGTGAACCAGCCTTTGCAGCGCACCGAGATGCAACGTGCCCCAAACGAGGTGTCCCGAAACAAGTCAAGGGCAAACAAAGAACCCCTCCAACAGCATCCTGGCAAGTAGCCACTCGACCAACCACTCGACCAGCCACGAATCGAGCATTTGGGCAGTGTACACTCCTAGTTGAGCCCCCGAGGTAGCGTATACTCCTGTCTTAGCACGTGGAGAAACGTGCACTCTCGGCTAGGTTCACGGACAAGCATACATTCACGGTTGGGGTCACACTCCAATAGTCAACATGAGCAACCTTCCAAGCGAAGTGTTCATTCGCGGCTAAGCTCGTAAGGAGCATCATCCACCTCACATCGGAGCAGGCAGCACGACGGACGGAGAGAAGCAATCACTCAATTCGGCTTAAGTTCAACTGGCAACCTGTGAAGAACTCATTCGCCTGCTAGGAACGCACCACACGCATCGCATCCACGGCATAGACGAGCTAAACACATGGAAGACCAGCCTAGAACAGCAAGTCATGACTGGGGGCAGCCGAAAGCTTTGCTACCCTAACAAAGGAAAATTCAAGAAGAAGTAGAGAGACTCTTGACCAAGCGATTGTGTGATTTCCAATGCAACGAGGTCACCGACAAGGCACTACGACGGAACAGAACCAACATAAGTAGGTTACCCTTCACGAACGAGATCTAGCAGGCAGAGCCTTCACGCGAGTTCAGCATGCAACATTTCACATCTTTTAAAGGGGATGAAGACCCGGAGATACACTTAAAGCACTACCGAACCGCAATGATCCTCTATCGAAACAACGACGATCTCATGTGTAAGATATTCGCCATCACTATACAAGGGGAGGCACAAGATTGGTTCTACACCTTGCCGCCATAATCTATCTGAAGTTTTGATGAACTTTCTTTGGTTTTTACCAAAGAATATACATCATATTGCTCGATCAAAAAGAAGTCCGACCATTTGTTCAACGTCAAGAAGAACCCAAAAGAGTCGCTTCATGACTATGTGAAGAGGTTCAAAGCAGAGAAAGCAAGGATAGTCGGATACAACAACTCAATAGCTAAAGCAACCTTCCAAAAAGGACTTCTAGCAGACCACCCGCTATTAAAAAAATTGATCATGAAAGAAGATCTAATTGTAGCAGACTCTTTTGCTCTAGCAAAGAAGCATGCACTTTGGGACGAGGCACGCCAATGCACATTCAAGGACTTGAAGAAGTACCCGACATCACCTCTTTACTATCCAAACCGGAAGCAGAGGAGGACTGATTCACATGTTTGACGGTATCTGAAACAGCAATAAGCTCTACTATCATACGAGAAAAGCTGAGGGCCCGACTACCTGTATTCCACTGTTCAAAAGCTCTTCTCGATGCTATCAGAAATTCAAAAGCTTACTTTGGTGATAGTTGTTGCAACCCGAAAGCTTAAGTTTTACCTTCAAATGCACGCAGTCATCCTCATGACGCATTACTCTACCTAATCCAAACGCGCAGCGATAAAGGCATAGACCTTAGCGGATGCAAAGTTTTCTGACGAACGCAACAACTCCGCCCAAAAGACACGCCAAAGGCAGACGAACACTGGAATGACACACTCGGAAGCAAGTTCTGTCATTGTCACCCCAAAAGATTCTACATAAGAGCAACATGTACCGGCAGTTGAGCACTACCTCCTGCTGCGCGTCATACGGCCCTAGCGGACCCTTGTTCCATAATTTAGCTTTAGAATGGTCCAATATCGACAGTTGAGCATCTTTTGCTACGTGTAACATGGCCCCAGCTCCACAACACCCTACCATGCACCAAGATGCTAAGAAGTTAGTACAAAAGTGCAACCGTTCCCAGCGCTACAAGTTGATACCAACACTACCTGCCAGCGAGTTACACCCGCATACGAGTCATAGGCCATTCATGCAGTGGGCAATGGACCTGGTAGGACTTATGCCACCTGCTACTGGGGGCAGAGGCATGATGATTGTGGCAACCAACTACTTCACCAAATGGGTAGAAGCAGAGCCTAAGATGACCACGACTCAAATGGACATAAAGCACTTCATATGGAGGAACAACATTTGCCGATTTGGCATCCCACAATCCATTATCACTGACAACGGCCCGCAATTCGTGGGCAAATGTATGGCGAAGTTCTTCCAAAAGTATGGCATTAAGCAGCACATGTCCACGCCGAGATATCCTCAAGGCAATAGGCGAGCCCAAGCATCCAACAAGATGATCCTTAACTGCCTCAAGAAATCCCCTCACCAACAAGAGGCGACACGTAGTTTTTTGGGCAAAAAGAACAAAATTACCCTTGAGGAGCACCAGAATTCCTACGCGCGAGTAATGAACAAACATTCCACAATCAAGTTAAAAGTGCCCAAAATAGGTAACAAATTCAAAGTTATTTCATCCATCCTCATCCTATATTTTCCACAAGGTAATTATTTAATAACCTCCAAAATATTCATTCCAAAAATGTGTTAATTGGCTAATTAATGGATTAATTACCCAATTAATTCATTAATTGCCAAATAACTCACACATTAAACCACAAAATGCACACAAAAAGCATCCCAAATGCCGGCCACCTTTTCTCCAAAGGGGACTGGCCATGCCCTTTAAATTACTACCCATTTTTCTCTAAAAACCTAGGTTCACACTCTTGCAAAATTCCAAAAACTCTTTAAACACTTTTCTCTTTAAATTCTAACTTTGGCATCAGAGGTTCTTTGGCCAAAGCAAACCCCCTCCCACCCCCCCCCCCACCCCAAAATTCATCGTGAGCGCATGAGGCTCTTGGCCTTGACCCTAAGGTGTTAATTGTTTTGTAGGTGCAATTTTGTCCAAGAAGAAGGAGGAAGAAATTTGCATCCACAAGTATGAATCACACATCAGAAAAAGAATAAACCTCAACCTCACATGTTCTTATAAATAGTTAAATTACTCCCCATATTGTCAATTAGTTTTATGCTAAGCTAAATTTTGATTGCACGCCCTTAGTTGGTATTAGGCCGTATCAGTTCCGAATGCAAGCTTCACAAGTATATTCAAGGGCCTTAATCACTATATAAGGTTTCCATTCTAATGTTATTACTTGTGAAATTCTAATAAGGTGGGTAGGTTGTGACAGCCCGTTTCGAAAATTTTAAAACGTACGCGTGAAAAGACGATTTTGCCCCTAGTGTGATTTTTACGTTGTGTGGTTGTTTTGAGTTGGTGTGGCTAGTTGTGGACCACACACACACTTTCCCATATTTTCCCTCACCCTTTCCCCCTATCCCTGCACCTGTCCCGTGCCATTTCCCTTCCCATTTTCATATCTATGTGTACGGACACACCCCAAAACCCTTGTAATTTGCACAGATCGAAGAAACAAAGTACATATCCATGCTCGTGAGGTCCGTAGGAGTCCAACCATACCCATTTCAGGTAAGGTTACCTTCGTTTTCACGTCGAACTCGAGATACCCGATTCTTGGCACTGTTTATGCATACGTAAATTCTTATGTTTTTGGGAATTTTAAGCTTGTAGGAAGCTTGGTGAGGTCCTTAGGAGGCTCGGGGTGGTTCGTTTGAAGGTTTTGGACGTCGGGATCGTGAGTTTCGAGGTTGGCCGGAGTTGGGGGAATTTTCCCGGCGAGATTCCGTGGATTTTAGCACTTGAAAGTGGTATGATTTTGTTCCTCTCATTGTAAGCTTCATTTTGGTACCAATTTTGTGAAATTTGGTTGAAAAACGAAGAAGATATCGCGATTTGAAATTTTCCCGATTTTCCGGCGCCGGCGACGGCGCCGGAGCCTCGCTGGAGAAGACGACGGAATATTCCGTTAGTTTGGACGGAATATTCCTAACGGTGTTAACGGAATCCGTTAAAGTTAACGGAATATTCCTGACGGCGTTAACTGACACCGTTAGCGTGCCAGGCACGTGCCTGCGCGTGGCCGGCGCGTGGGGGCGCGTGCGGCGGTGAAATTTTTTTCTAAAAATATGGTGATGTTCCTGAGGTTGAGTAGATCACGTTGCTGTATTCATACACCCCATTTGAGCATTGTTTGAGAAGTTATTTCATAAGGTTGGTTATGTGCCTTAAAATTAACGTTTTTGTAGTTGTTTCGCATATAGGTGATACCTATCCCGAGGACGAGCGTGGTCACTCGAGGTAAGGGGGTTACAACCCTTCCACATACCAGTGAGTGGGCTTTTGGTTTTCCGTATATACCTATATACTTATACTTTTCCCAGAAATTGATTTAGAACGTCTATTCGTTTATATGCCATGCCTACAGTTTGTCGTTTGTTTATGCATTGTTAATTGTATATATATGTGTATGTTGGTGCTATGGACGCACAGGTAAGTGCCAGGTGAGTTGTGATTTATGTTTACATTCAGTAACGATTTGAGATGCATATAGAGAGCTCATAACCTGCACCCCCAGTGTTAGTGCTCCCGCCCATAGTTGGGCACAGTCCTTCACGTGATGTTCACCTCCCGCACCACACGCTCATCTTGGATCCAAGTTAGGTGCACAGTCCTGTCGTACAGACCACTTTAGGTGGTTCCGACTCGTAGGTGACCCGCGATTATTCGCCCAGCCTTCACGTGATCGTAGCACTTGAGCGTATATATATATATTACACCCAGGCCTGTCGTACAGACCACTTTAGGTGGTTCCGACTCGTGTGCAGGTCTAGTTAGTGAGATGGAGATTTGAGCTCTAGATTCAGCCGTACAGGTCACGTTAGGTGACTCCGGCTGACAGATTATATGATATTGATGCGATATTACCTGAGCACTTGCATTTTACTTAATGGTCTTGTCATAGCATATTTCTGAGCATAACTTGTTTATATATATATATTCATATTATATTTTCTGGGAAGTATACAGGTTTTACGGCGAGGGGTTAGAACTTATTTATTAAATGGTTTTCGAAAAGCTTTGTTTTTGCCCACTCACGCTTTTGTTTTGCGCCCCTCCAGGTTCTAGTTGGCTAGCACGTTTGGTGGCTTCCCTGAGGATTTTCCTCGGCATATCTGACAGACCACCACCAGTGTAGGACCACCTTCGGGTGTGCTTTTGTTGTGTCGTTTTCTTCCGGACTGCATTAGGCTTTTATGCTCTGAACTTAGGATTCACACTTACGCTTGCACTTGTTCGTCATTACTATGTGTAAAGCTGGTTTTTATTTATTTGTACTACCTTTATTATTATTTTATTAGCTTCCGCACTGTGCACATGGTTACGTCACTTCCACGTGACAGCCAGCATACCCTGATCTCGATCGGGGTGTGTCATGATGTGCTTTTAGGATCCTGAGGTTTTAAATAAAAGAAAATATTTGACTTTAACCTCTCTGTATGGATATGGTTTGATCTTCACACCTGATGTCATGAGCAGGCACACACAAAGTTGGAAAAGGTAGGAAAAAAAAAACAATTCAGATCTTTTCTTTACTGTTGAGTTAGGTTGGAGAACAAGCGCGTGTGGTTTCTAGAGTTGATTTTCTTTCTTTTAAGCCAAACCAACTGCCTTATTTGCTCTCTCTTGCTTAGTTCGAACCGGCTCTCGCCTTTTCACGTTTTGCTCACCGATTGCTCAAGATTCAAACATCTCATATCACACACATGGAATAATGATGGATTTTGTTTCCTCTTTTGAAATTTATCTATGTTAGATTATTGTTTTTCAATTTAAATTTTACTCTTTTCCAACTTAGGGCACTTCACTGAAGAAATGATAGAGATTTTTCTTGAAGTCATTTCGTTGTTTGTTTTTCTTTGGAGGATTGCTGTGATTCGGTTGGTACCATTGAGGTTTGCCCATGTGTCAATGGGCACTGCTCATTTTTGTGAATGTGAAGCAAGCCATTGGTGATGCAATATGTCTAGGCAAGATAGAGATGGTCTTTTAAAGTTAAAGATGGTCCACTTTTTGCAAAATATTTTTTAGCAAAATGGTTAACTGGCTAAAACCCATTAGTGACCTCTTGATCAACTTGCACATATTGCTATCTGGGCACCAAACATCAGTGGCGGATCCAGAAAATAATATTAGGAGGGTCAGTACAAATTTTTTTACCATAAATAGTATGCATATCGCTATTTCATCGAATTTTGGTTGGCCTGAAGTTATTTGGAAAGGCACACATATGTTAATACTTCATTTGCGAGGGTAACTAACATGTTCCAAGGCTGCTCCCATATGAATGCTTAACAAAAAAACACACTTATCTTGAACACACTAACAATGTTTGATATCATTGTATCCCATTAATATATTTGTCCAAAAATGATGATGCTTTGTTATTTACTAAGATCACCATTTATTAACTCTTCTTTTAGACATTTTATCAAACAGTTGGAGGGCAGGTATGAAGCCATCTCTAATATTCAAAGGGCAGTACTCAAGGTATCTATGGACATTCAATGAAGTTCGGAAGGTCAGCACCAAAGGTATTCATAGACGTTCACCAAAGTTCGGGGCTAATAGGTGAAGCTACGTAGAAGAGCTTTTCTATACCCACTGCTTGATGCGGGATTTGGCTTTTCTTGGTAATAAAACGTGAGATCTTGGATTCTATTACAAAGAAAGCAGGTCAAGTTTTAGAGTGCAATTTATCCCTTTTTTTTTTTTTTTTCTTTTTTTGTGTGTGAATTATCCTGGTTTAAACATGAATTATATTATTGATTTTGTAATTTTATTTTATAATGTTTTGTTGTATTTTATATAGGGAGAATTTTAGAGTGAATTACAGGAAGAGCTTCCTAACAACATATATGTTGCTGATGTGAGTCAATTTCAAATTCTCCAATTCTCAGATTTTTTTTTTTCCTTAATTCTGTTGATGTTGAATCTCAAATTTTATTGTTCACTGTGACTTCCCCGTGCAAAAGTAAAATGTTAAAATTAAATATTTTATTTTTAAAAGAAATTGTGATCCGACATATTTTACATTTTGGCTAGAATTCTAAAAAGTGGTAACATGAGTTAGGGTCATAGTAAATACGATGTGTCCATGTTTAACTCCCCTTTTTTTTTTTTCGCACCCGTTCCTCCTGTTATGTATGCCCAAAAGTATGGGAGGTTACAGGGCTGGTCAATGCGGAGAAGGGTTCCTGGTTCGAACTTTGAACTCTCTCGTTGTTGAACCACATGCTGGGGGCAAAAAAAAAAAAAGAATAATTTGTTGGGTGTAAGTAGAGTATAAGGTGTTATAATGGGTGTGAACAATAACTAGATCTATAATGTTAAACTTCTGATACTTCTGGTCATAAGTTTTCTTAAATAATTGGTCCTGACAATTTATTACTTGGAATTGTACCTTTGTTTTTTTTGTGTTACCTTAATTTATGTACAAAACATACAACTTTTGTGATCTGAAAAGTTTAAGTTCGTCTTGTAAATTGTACTGCCTCTTTATGCCAACTGAATTGAATTTAGATGAAAACCAAGTAGTTGTGTCATATTCATGCAGTTACACCTGATGCATTCAGTTCCCGTCGCAACATTCCGACGTATTTTCTAGATAATACTAAGATTATGGTAAAATATAAAGTAACATATCGACTCATCAATACATAAGCCCTAAATTAACAAGTTTACATCTTTAGCCAAAGCAGCTATCCTAGAATGATAAGTCTGCATGATGGTAAAAATACGACCCGGCTCTTCTAAAGCTATATTGCTGTTGGCTAGTTGGGCTTCAGACTCCTCCACTTCGTGGTTTACTTTCTTGACTTCCTCCATCTTTTTGTATAGCTTGCTCGAGAGTCATCTGCTCAGCTTTCAAAGCAGAAAGTTGTTCCTCCAGTTTTTGGATCTCAGCAACTACCACTATTATCCGATCCTCCATGGACGAGCCCTCCTCCACCAGCTGTTGCAGAGTAGTGGAGGTCTGAGTGTGCTTCTCCTTGTAGCACCTCACCCTGTTGGCTTGCCTCTCGGCCTTAAGATGTTGATCCCTCAAGGCCGTTAGATTTTCAAAGAAGGAAAGGAAGGACTCATATTGCACCTTAGTCATTTGGTGGGCTTGGTATAATTTAGTGAGAGCTATCTCAGCATCTTGAAGAGCCTTAAGGCTAAAGAAGGCAGAAAAGTCCCTCTGCATCCATTCTCTGAAGATCCTGCGCTGATCTTGAAGATGTTGAGGCTCAGAATGGCGCCTTGTGGATCTCAGCTTCGTTACAATTTGCCCAAACTCTTTAACTAGTTCAGGCAAAGGGGTCGTGGCTGAAAGAGAAGCCAAAGGAGAAGGCATCACACCAGGACCATCAAAAGCAGGAGTAGCAGGGGTAGCATGGGCAACATCAGCATGAATAACAGGAAAGGATTCAGCAGCTGCAACCTTTAGAGGCCAAGGGATTGGAATCCCTATAACTCCAGAAGCTTGAGGAAGTCGAGGAGACCTGCCCAAGCCCTCACTGGTGGCCTATTAAAACGCAGAGAAGACAAATTAATGGAGCAATCTTGACCTGAATTAGGAAAAAGACAAGATTGCGAGTATGTTTGTACCTGAGAAGGGCCTTGTGCTTTGGGAGGAGGATATGTTGCTGCAGCTGGTCTAGCTTGGGGCCTTCCCTCGGGCTCAGAATCAGAAGATTCTAATTCTTGAAAAGAAGATCTGGCCCGATGAAGAGCCATGGTCTCTGCTTCTGTCTCATATTCACCATTAGAATCCATGTGAAAATCAGTCAGCTAGCTGCTTTTCTAGGTGTTTGGATCTGTCATAGGCATATAAAATATATAGCTTGATCATTTACAGGTTTCTTGTAGGCTTGGTCGATCTACAAAAATCGAGAATGTTCTTTAGTTTGTCTAACATCCTAACCTTTATATCTTGCTTAATTTCTGTCTTTGCATTTCTTTAAAACAAGGCAAGCACAGAATCTTAGCTAGCTGATGCCTTTCTAACTTTTTTTTTTGTTAGATTTTTTAAATAATTCAAATTACAAATCATTTTACCTCCTAAAAATTATCGTTGTTAATAGCTATATAGCCGTTTCTTGTATTTGTCTATCTTTTGTTTGTTTTAATTTGCAATATATACGGGGGATTGTAGGAAACATGTTATGCAAATTAAAATATTTTTATCCCACAATAATTAGGATTATTAAATTGGTTATTTGCAAACCGTTAAATGGGTTTAATTTACATTATTTTCAGTTTTGGTTGGTTACCATATCAATCTTATTATTGCTGCCTTTTTATGCTTTTACTCTTGATTTATGATAAGAAATTTATCGTTCCGTTTTGTTTTGAGCAATTAAGTTACCTAATTTTTAATATATATTACTAGCGATATAATTATAATATTTAGTTTTACGAAAATATGTTACAAAGGAATGACATATATAGCGCGGGCATTTTATGGTACATAGTAGTTTTCCAAAATTTCATATGACCTTTCCTTAATTCCTTGAAGTGTTGATCATTTACAGGTTTCTTGTAGGCTTGGTCGATCTACAAAAATCGAGAATGTTCTTTACTTTGTCTAACATCCTAACCTTTATATCTTGCTTAATTTCTGTCTTTGCATTTCTTTAAAAAAAGGCATGCACAGAATCTTAGCTAGCTGATGCCTTTCTAACTTTTTTGTAGTTCAATAGAAGTGTGTTCAGCTTCAAGGGAGTTGACAATTGGATGGATCATTATTTCCAATGAGTACGTATTTGCAATCCTAAGAATGTATGTCCGTTAAATACAGGCTCTGTTTCTAAACTTCCTCCTTAAGACTTTTTTGGTATTACAAGACTCTGGCTGCAAAGGTATATGCTCTCAAACGCTAGCTACAAACCCCTTGCTCTCCTTGGTAATACATAGATGAAACGATAGTTGCGGTTTGATACAACAAATAATCAGTGTGGGTACAAATGGAGTCAACACCACCAAGTGATGCATAGCATAGTGGAGCCAAAGAAATAGCTAATTCTATTTTTAAACTTTCCCCTTGGTTCTAAATTCTCATAAAATTATTTGAACAAGATAAAAATATTGTTTTTATTTCACAACAAATGGGCAAATACCACTACAAGAAAAATGAGCAACAGTTACCAAGATTAGTAGTTGTTTGATTGTTTTTGGTGGCGTAAAAATGATGTTATTAATGAAAGATATATGGCAAAAGCTAAAAAGTACCTAATAGCACACCATAATAGTGACTAATGCTTTTTTTTTTTTTCCGGTAAAATCCGAAAGTCAATCCAACTCTAGCATTGTTATCATAAGAAGTGACAATGAGGTTGCTTTATTTATAAAAAAAATTTACAATCAGTCAATGAGGACATAAAGCCTAACCTGGCCATGGTAGCAACCATAACAAAACAAACCCTCCAATAACTAATATAAGATATAATAAGACCAACAAAAAATAATTTATCTAAAATGATAGTATGGAAACCTTACATAATCACAATGATAATATGACAATATGAAATCAAAAGGAGAATCTCACCAAACAAGACCAGTAAAATATACTTTTTTTACCATTGACTACCTTTTTCTTGTAGGTTACACATTATTATCCCGACAACATCAGCCAAAACCAATTAGTCTTTATTGGTTCTTTTTGTTTTGGTTAATACCCATATCTGGTTCATGGTTTCATTTATTTTTATTTTATTTTTATCACGAAGACAATTTTTATTACAATAAAAACTAGTACAAGGCCCAAAAAAGATGGGGCAAACAACTACAGGAAAAGTAAAAGGCCCAAACAAAATGATAGTAGCAACCCAAGATATAATGGGAGGCCCACACAAGTTTAGGTTTGAAGGCAACAGAAAATAGACAATAAAAAAACACTAATCTCCTGCAGCAAAGACCACATTGCTGCCGCAGTCACATCCTCGGAGGAAGCCAAACTCTAAACTGAGAAAGTAGACACCAGATCCAAGTCCCCTTCACAAACCCCTGCAAATATAGACAAACAAAGTAACATATGGGAAGAAGGTGAGGCTAAGGGGTATGTAAAATACCCAACACTTGGCCTCGATGGAGATCCAACATACTGGTTGGGGGAAGGGAAGGGGGAGAGAGGGAAGTGGATCTAATATCCAATTTCTGATTAGAGCCCGCCGATCCAAACACATGGTGGGATGGGGATGAAGTATCACAACTAGGGAGGAGGAAGGAAGGGAAATAAAAGACAGAAACTATAAAAGTAAGCGAAAAAACGCTGAATAAGAGGCAAGAAGCCCGGATGGTTGAGACTCGGCTCAAGTGAGATTATTGTTTCACATTTTGGTGGAGCAGTTCTTTGCCTCTATTTGCTTAGTTTTTCGTTTTACCATTTAACAAAACTTCTTTCTACATATTTTAATCTTCATTATTTATTTTTCAACTTAGACCACATCTCCAACTCTTGAGTTAAAACTTAAAAATTTTAACCCAAAAAATTGAGGTATTAACCCTGAAACAATTTTCTCATCCAACCCTTCTGGGTTGAATTTTTAGCCGGTGATTATTAAAGAATCAATTTAGGATAATTTTTTTTCTTAAAGTAAATTTAAAAAAAAAAAAAAAAAAAGAAATTTGTACACTATCCTAATTAAATTTTATGAACATTTTAATGTAAAAATATTTAGATTCCAATAAATATTGAAAAATCACTAAACCGATACCATGAGTCTCGTGAAACTCTATGGAAGAATATGAAACACATAAAATAAAAAAAATAATCACTTTAGCAGTTGGATTTAAATTTGGACCATTATATCTTTCTTTTTTTTACTGTTGGATTTGATCATATTAGATCCTAACTGTTGAATTCAATGAATTTATAAATATTAAACTAAAAAAAATACACATATAATGGTGGGCTACCCCCACTAACCGGGGGAAATTCTAGGCTAAATTTGCCTCATAAAAGAGTTTTGGGTTAAAACTCATATTTGCCCCAAGGGTTGGAGTAAGTTGGGGTCAGTTTATAACCTAAAATTTGAGTTTTACTTCAAGAATTGGAGATGGTCTTAGGCTTCACTATTTCGCCCCGACAATGACTACCTTAAGTACCACTCTTGATTTATCTTTTTAATTCATATACATTAACATTGTGCGTGGTTTATGTACTTGGTTAATACTTTTTTCAGTTAATTAATATGGTGTTATAAAATATAATTAATTAAAATTTTCGACTGTACTTGCTATAAAGGCATTCTGGGAGCCTGTTCTGCTTTGTAACCTTTATTATATATTGAAATTGAATAATTACAAATTAAGATACAATTGAAACAGAAAAACTAAAGAGACCAAGTAAATTAAGTGAAATGACCAGGTAATAGAAATGTAATATGGTCTGAAAATTAAAAATGTTTTGCTAAAATTGTTGATCAATTTTGAACTGTAAGAGTAGCTAGCTAGCTGACTTTGGATATCTACATACTACATAAACTCCCAGAGCCATGACCAGAACAACCACCACCACCACCACCATCACAGCCGTCTTCTTGCTCAGCCTTGGCTTCAAAACTTTGCTTCTTAAACCAACTACGTAGTCATTAACTGACGCCCACGTAGCATTCACTCCGCCGTGCTGAGCTTCTTTTGGAATGGTTATGGAAAGAATTCCACGGGAAAACTTAGCGCGGATACCGTTCGTAGCACAATGTTTAGAAATTTTGATCTCTTTACAGAAGCGGCTGGGTATAGCAGATGTAGTTTCTCCAACCCTAGGTTGCTTTCCGCTAATGGTTAGGATGCCCCAATTGTTGATTTGAACTCTAATATCTTGTCTTTTGAAACCTACATGCACGCATCAACAAGTAGAACAACGAGTACGGAAGAGAAGATGAAACGTAAGTCGGTCTTTTGCCAAACTTATGCTGTTAGGCAATTGTCTCATGTACAAGAGAATATATTTAGACAGTAAATCTAGATTACACATTTAGCAAAAATTCTAAAGAACAACAATGTATAGCATACATTACTAGCTAGAGAGATGTGCGCTAAGAAATACATCACTTCACTGAAGAAATGATAGAGATTTTTCTTGAAGTCATTTCATTGTTTGTTTTTCTTTAGAGGATTGTTGTGATTCGGTTGGTACCGTTGAGGTTTGCCCATGTGTCAATGGGCACTGCTCATTTTTGTGAATGTGAAGCAAGCCATTGGTGATGCAATATGTCTAGGCAAGATAGAGATGGTCCTTTAAAGTTAAAGATGGTCCACTTTTTGCAAAATATTTTTTAGCAAAATGGTTAACTGGCTAAAACCCATTAGTGAACTCTTGATCAACTTGCACAGATTGCTATTTGGGCACCAAACATCAGTGGCGGATCCAGAAAATAATATTAGGGGGTCAGTACAAATTTTTTTACCAGAAATAGTATGCATCTCGCTATTTCATCGAGCTTTGGTTGGCCTGAAATCATTTGGAAAGGCACACATATGTTAATACTTCATTTGCGAGGGTAACTAACATGTTCCAAGGCTGCTCCCATATGAATGCTTAATAAAAAAACACACTTATCTTGAACACACTAACAATGTTTGATATCATTGTATCCCATTAATATGTTTATCCAAAAATGATGATGCTTTGTTATTTACTAAGATCACCATTTATTAACTCTTCTTTTAGACATTTTATCAAACAGTTGGAAGGGCAGGTATGAAGCGATCTCTAATCTTCAAAGGGTAATACTCAAGGTATCTATGGACATTCACCGAAGTTTGGAAAGTCAGCACCAAAGGTATTCATAGACGTTCACCGAAGTTCGGGGCTAATAGGTGAAGCTACGTAGAAGAGCTTTTCTATACCCACTGCTTGATGCGGGATTTGGCTTTTCTTGGTAATAAAACGTGAGATCTTGGATTCTATTACAAAGAAAGCAGGTCAAGTTTTAGAGTGCAATTTACCACCCCCCCTTCTTTTCTTTTTTTTTTTGTGTGAATTATCCTGGTTTAAAAATGAATTATATTATTGATTTTGTAATTTTATTTTATAATGTTTTGTTGTATTTTATATAGGGAGGATTTCAGAGTGAATTACAGGAAGAGCTTCCTAACAACATATATGTTGCTGATGTGAGTCAATTTCAAATTCTCCAATTCTCAGATTTTTATTTTTTTTCTTAATTCTGTTGATGTTGAATCTCAAATTTTATTGTTCACTGTGACTTCCCCGTGCAAAAGTAAAATGTTAAAATTAAATATTTTATTTTTAAAAGAAATTATGATTCGACATATTTTACATTTTGGCTAGAATTCTAAAAAGTGGTAACATGAGTTAGGGTCATAGTGAATACGATGTGTGCATGTTTAACTCCCTTTTTTTTTTCGCACCCGGTCCTATTATGTATGCCCAAAAGTATGGGAAGTTACAGGGCTGGTCAATGCGGAGAAGGGTTCCTGGTTCGAACTTTGAACTCTCCCGTTGTTGAACCACATGTTGGGGGCCAAAAAAAAAAAAAAAAAAAAAAAGAGAATAATTTGTTGGGTGTAAGTAGAGTTTAAGGTGTTATAATGGGTGTGAACAATAACTAGATCTATAATGTTAAACTTATGATACTTCTGGTCATAAGTTTTCTTAAATAATTGGTCCTGACAATTTATTACTTGGAATTGTACCTTTGTTTTTTTTGTGTTACCTTAATTTATGTGCAAAACATACAACTTTTGTGATCTGAAATGTTTAAGTTCGTCTTGTAAATTGTACTGCCTCTTTATGTTAGCTGAATTGAATTTATATGAAAACCAAGTAGCTGTGTCTTATTCATGCAGTTACACATGATGCATTCAGTTCCCGTCGCAACATTCCGGCGTATTTTCTAGATGATACTAAGATTATGGTAAAATATAAAGTAACATATCGACTCATCAGTACATAAGCCCTAAATTAACAAGTTTACATCTTTAGCCAAGGCAGCTATCCTAGAATGATAAGTCTGCATGATGGTAAAAATACGATCCGGCTCTTCTAAAGCTATATTGTTGTTGGCTAGTTGGGCTTCAGACTCCTCCACTTCGTGGTTTACTTTCTTGACTTCCTCCATCTTCTTGTATAGCTTGCTCGAGAGAGTCATCTGCTCAGCTTTCAGAGCAGAAAGTTGTTCCTCCAGTTTTTGGATCTCAGCAACTACCACTATTATCCGATCCTCCATGGACGAGCCCTCCTCCACCAGCTGTTGCAGAGTAGTGGAGGTCCGAGTATGCTTCTCCTTGTAGCACCTCACCCTGTTGGCTTGCCTCTCGGCCTTAAGATGTTGATCCCTCAAGGCCCTTAGATTTTCAAAGAAGGAAAGGAAGGACTCATATTGCACCTTAGTCATTTGGTGGGCTTGGTATAATTTAGTGAGAGCTATCTCAGCATCTTGAAGAGCCTTAAGGCTAAAGAAGGCAGAAAAGTCCCTCTGCATCCATTCTCTGAAGATCTTGCGCTGATCTTGAAGATGTTGAGGCTCAGAATGGCGCCTTGTGGATCTCAGCTTCGTTACAATTTGCCCAAACTCTCTAACTAGTTCAGGCAAAGAGGCCGTGGCTGAAAGAGAAGCCGAAGGAGAAGGCATCACGCCAGGACCATCAAAAGCAGGAGCAGCAGGGGCAGCTTGGGCAACATCAGCAGGAATAACAGGAAAGGATTCAGCAACTGCAACCTTTTGAGGCCAAGGGATTGGAATCCCTAAAGCTCCAGAAGCTTGAGGAAGTCGAGGAGACCTGCCCAAGCCATCACTGGTGGCCTATTAAAACGCAGAGAAGACAAATTATTGGAGCAATCTTGACCCGAATTAAGAAAAAGACAAGATTGCGAATATGTTTGTACCTGAGAAAGGCCTTGTGCTTTGGGAGGATGATATGTTGCTGCAGCTGGTCTAGCTTGGGGCCTCCTCTCGGGCTTAGAATCAGAAGATTCTAATTCTTCAAAAGAAGATCTTGCCCGACGAAACGCCATGGTCTCTGCTTCTGTCTCATATTCACTATTAGAATCCATGTGAAAATCAGTCAGCTAGCTGCTTTTCTAGGTGTTCGGATCTGTCATAGGCATATAAAATATATAGCTTGATCATTTACAGGTTTCTTGTAGGCTTGGTCGATCTACAGAAATCGAGAATGTTCTTTAGTTTGTCTAACATCCTAACCTTTATATCTTGCTCAGTTTCTGTCTTTGCATTTCTTTAAAACAAGGCATGCACAGAATCTTAGCTAGCTGATGCCTTTCTAACTTTTTTTTTGTTAGATTTTTTAAATAATTCAAATTACAAATCATTTTACCTCCTAAAAATTATGGTTGTTAATAGCTATATAGCCGTTTCTTGTATTTGTCTATCTTTTTTTTTTGGAAGGATGTATTTGTCTATCTTTTGTTTGCTTTTAATTTGCAATATATGTGGGGGATTGTAGGAAACATGTTTTGCAAATTAAAATATTTTTATCCCACAATAATTAGGATTATTAAATTGGTTATTTGCAAACTGTTAAATGGGTTTAATTTACATTATTTTCAGTTTTGGTTGGTTACCATATCAATCTTATTATTGCCACCTTTTTCTGCTTTTACTCTTGATTTATGATAAGAAATTTATCGTTCCGTTTTGTTTTGAACAATTAAGTTACCTAATTTTTAATATATATTAATAGCCATATAATTATAATATTTAGTTTTATGAAAATATGTTACAAAGGAATGATATATATATAGCGCGGGCATTTTAATGTACAGAGTAGTTTTTCAAAATTTCATATGACCTTTCCTTATTCCTTGAAGTGTTGATCATTTACAGGTTTCTTGTAGGTTTGGTCGATCTACAAAAATCGAGAATGTTCTTTACTTTGTCTAACATCCTAACCTTTATATCTTGCTTAATTTCTGTCTTTGCATTTCTTTAAAAAAAGGCATGCACAGAATCTTAGCTAGCTGATGCCTTTCTAACTTTTTTGTAGTTCAATAGAAGTGTATTCAGCTTCAAGGGAGTTGACAATTGGATCGATCATTATTTCCAATGTGTACGTATTTGCAATCCTAAGAATGTATGTTCGTTAAATACAGGCTCTGTTTCTAAACTTCCTCCTTAAGACTTTTTTTGGTATAACAAGACTCTGGCTGCAAAGGTATATGCTCTCAAACGCTAGCTACAAGCCCCTTGCTCTCCTTGGTAATACATAGATGAAACGATAGTTGCGGTTTGTTACAACAAATAATCAGTGTGGGTACAAATGGAGTCAACACCACCAAGTGATGCATAGCATAGTGGAGCCAAAGAAATAGCTAATTCTATTTTTATACTTTCCCCTTGGTTCTAAATTCTCATAAAATTATTTGAACAAGATAAAAATATTGTTTTTATTTCACAACAAAGGGGCAAATACCACTACAAGAAAAATGAGCAACAGTTACCAAGATTAGTAGTTGTTTGATTGTTTTTGGTGGCGTAAAAATGATGTTATTAATGAAAGATATATGGCAAAAGCTAAAAAGTACCTAATAGCACACCATAATAGTGACTAATGCATTTTTTTTCCGGGTAAAATCCTAAAGTCAATTTAACTCTAGCATTGCTATCATAAGAAGTGACAATGAAGTTGCTTTATTTATAAAAAAAAAATTACAATCAGTCAAGAAGGACATAAAGCCTAACATGACCATGGTAGCAACCATAACAAAACAAACCCTTGAATAACTAATATAAGATATAATAAGACCAACAAAAAATAATTTATCTAAAATGATAGTATGGAAACCTTACATAATCACGATGATAATATGAAATCAAAAGGAGAATCTCACCAAACAAGACCAGTGAAATATACTTTTTTTACCATTGACTACCTTACTTTTTTTACCATTGACTACCTTTTTCTCGTTGGTAACACATTATTATCCCGACAACATTAACCAAAACCAATTAGTCTTTATTGGTTCTTTTTGTTTTGGTTAATACCCATATCTGGTTCATGGTTTCATTTATTTTTATTTTATTTTTATCACGAAGACAATTTTCATTACAATAAAAACTAGTACAGGGCCCAAAAAAGACTGGGCAAATAACTACATGAAAAGTAAAAGGCCCAAACAATATGATAACAGCAACCCAAGATATAATGGGAGGCCCACACAAGTTTAGGCCTGAAGGCAACAGAAAACAGACAATAAAAAAACACTAATCTCCTGCAGCAAAGACCACATTGTCGCCACAGTCACATCCTCGGAGGAAGCCAAACTCCGAACTGAGAAAGTAGACACTAGATCCAAGTCCCCTTCATAAACCCCTGCAAATATATATAAACAAAGTAACATATGGGAAGAAGGTGAGGCTAAGGGGTATGTAAAATACCCAACACTTGGCCTCAATGGAGATCCAACATACTGGTTGGGGGAAGGGAAGTGAGAGAGAGGGAAGTGGATCTAATATCCAATTTTTTATTAGAGCCCGCCGATCCAAACACATGGTGGGATGGGGATGAAGTATCACAACTAGAGAGGAGGAAGGAAATGAAATAAAAGACAGAAAGCTATAAAAGCAGGCGAAAAAACGCTGAATAAGAGGCAAGAAGCCCGGATAGTTAAGACTTGGCTCAAGTGAGATTATTCTTTCACATTTTGGTGGAGCAGTGCTTTGCCTCTATTTGCTTAGTTTTTCGTTTTACCATTTAACAAAACTTCTTTCTACATATTTTAATCTTCATTATTTATATTTCACACTTAGACCACATCTTCAACTCTTGAGTTAAAACTTAAAAATTTTAACCCAAAAAACTGAGGTATTAACCCTGAAACAATTTTCTCATCCAACCCTTCTGGGTTGAATTTTTAACCCGAGATTATTAAAGAATCAATTTAGGATAATTTTTTTTTTCTTAAAGTAAATTAAAAAAAAAAAGAAATTTGTACACTATCCTAATTAAATTTTATGAACATTTTAATGTAAAAATATTTAGATTTCAATAAATATTGAAAAATCACTAAACCGATACCATGAGACTCGTGAAACTCTATGGAAGAATATGAAACACATAAAAAAAAAAATTTAATCACTTCAGCCGTTGGATTTAAATTTGGACCGTTATATCTTTCTTTTTTTTACCGTTGGATTTGATCATATTAGATCTTAGCTGTTGAATTCAATGAATTTATAAATATTAAACTAAAAAAAATACACATATAATGGTGGGCTACCCCCACTAACCAGAGGAAATTCTAGGCTAAATTTGCCTCACAAAAGAGTTTTGGGTTAAAACTCATATTTGCCCCAAGGGTTGGAGCAAGTTGGGGTAAGTTTATAACCTAAAATTTGAGTTTTACTTTAAGGGTTGGAGGTGGTCTTGGGCCTCACTATTTCGCCCCGACAATGACTACCTTAAGTGCCACTCTTGATTTATCTCTTTAATTCATATACATTAACATTGTGCGTGGTTTATGTATTTGGTTAATACTTTATTCAGTTAATTAATATGGTGTTATAAAATATAATTAATTAAAATTTTCAACTGTACTTGCTATAAAGGCATTCTGGGAGCTTGTTCTGCTTTGTAACCTTTATTATATATTGAAATTGAATAATTACAAATTAAGATACAATTGAAACAGAAAAACTAAAGAGACCAAGTAAATTAAGTGAAATGACCAGGTAATAGAAATGTAATATGGTCTGAAAATTAAAAATGTTTTGCTAAAATTGTTGATCAATTTTGAACTGTAAGAGTAGCTAACTAGCTGACTTTGGATATCTACATACTACATAAACTCCCAGAGCCATGACCAGAACAACCACCACCACCATCACAGCCGTCTTCTTGCTCAGCCTTGGCTTCAAAACTTTGCTTCTTAAACCAACTACGTAGTCATTAACTGACGCCCACGCAGCATTCACTCCGCCGTGCTGAGCTTCTTTTGGAATGGTTATGGAAAGAATTCCACGGGAAAACTTAGCGCGGATACCGTTCGCAGTACAATGTTTAGAAATTTTGATCTCTTTACAGAAGCGGCTGGGTATAGCAGATGTAGTTTCTTCAACCCTAGGTTGCTTTCCGCTAATGGTTAGGATGCCCCAATTGTTGATTTGAACTCTAATATCTTGTCTTTTGAAACCTACATGCATGCATCAACAAGTAGAACAACGAGTACGGAAGAGAAGATGAAACGTAAGTCGATCTTTTGCCAAACTTATGCTGTTAGGCAATTGTCTCTTGTACAAGAGAATATATTTAGACAGTAAATCTAGATTACACATTTAGCAAAAATTCTAAAGAACAACAATGTATAGCATACATTACTAGCTAGAGAGATGTGCGCTAAGAAATATTTCAGAAAATTTAACAAGTGAATCCGAGTCACTTAAAAGATAATATATACTATACATTGATGTATGATAGAATGACTCGATATTTAGTCATAATCTATTTGATCTAGTAGTACCTGGTAGATGAACTTCAAGAATGTCATATCCTTCCTCCTTGTTCCATTGGCAAAACGGTTCGAAATCCTGATATCTCGTCTCATCCTTCGCCACGGGTTTGGTTTCCATCGTAGAGCAGATGCTTAATTACTTGTTTTTTCTCTTTTCGGTGATTAGTTTCAACACAATGTAATAAGAACATATGAAGGACTCTCTTTCTCTTATTTTTATACATGATGTAAGGGTTGGTGACAAGCTAGCCTAAAAGGTCTCTTCTGGGTTTCCTTCCTAAAGAGAATGATTCGATCTCTTGATTTTTTTTTTTTTTGTTTCCTTTTCCCAAGTTGAAGTTTTCTTGTTCCTGGATTGAGGTAATAATTTCTTTAACCTGAAGATATTGAGAGATTTTTCAATATGACCGGTATACGGGTGGTACACCACGTGTTACTATATAAATAGTGAGATATGTGTTAAAAATTAATAACATAAAAAATAAAATTTCCCACCACTTACATAAAAACATATGGTGTACCATTCATATTCCTATCACAATAAAAAATTTCTCTAGGATATCAAGCATGTGCTAATACTTCCAGAGCACATCATCAGCTATAGGCTTTATATATAGAGAACTGTGGAAAGGGTTCTTTAGATATCTGCTAGCTGTCGATCACAACTGTATGAACTTTTGGCAACAGGGAAGCAAAGCGTCTAATTGCCATCAACAATCTTCGTTGTATAGTCGTTCATTTTCTCGTCACCATTTAAGAATATAATCAAATTAGAGATCATTAAGTCATTATCAAGTAAATGAACGGTTCTTAATGATTAAGTTAATTTTTTGCAGAAGATACTCCTTAAATTATGATTTAAGAAATTAACTATTTGTGATGTGTGCGATGAAAATTCACTACACAATTGGAACGAGGAAAGGGAGCTAATTAACTTTTTTTTTTTTTAAGGTAAAAAGAGGAAATGATCAGTGGTTCTTTCACGAAATTAAACTCGTTAAAATTATAATCATGATTATCGTAGCGAAATAATTAGATGGACTATACATGCATTGTACAACCAACTTCATTGCATTTTCACCAACAAAGTTTACATCCAAACAAATTGATGAAAATACTCAACCAACGTCCACCCCAAGTGATACCATCCATTCCCTTGGTAACTACCAACTAGTGAGTTAATACTTACAATCCAAATAACATCTGCCAGCAACGAAACATCACTAAAACGAGAACCTGCCAACCTCTTCGTCTTCATCTTCATCTATACCTTCCTCATCTTCAGAAAAAACCTCATCTTCCTCTTCGACTTCATCTTCTTCATCCTCATCCATCATGGCATTACCCCTCTCATCTTTGTCCTTCAAACCAGTGCTCAAGACCACAGTTTCTCCCCTGGATTTCTCCACATCCTTCCTCAACTTCTCCATGTTCTCCTTTCTGTGTTCCTCCTCTAATCGTTGCTTCTCTGCCCGTCTCTTGTCCAGATCAGCCCTACACAAACAATAAGAAGTGCCTAATTATGAAAACTAAATCAAATATATACATAATTTTGACCAACATCATAAACATATTCCCACTGTGGCATTGTAGCATAAAGTGAAGGTAGGTTCGTGAAGTTCATGCATTACTTATAGGTTTCCATGTACTCGTCAGCACTTGCTTCAATGGCGTTAAAGAAATCCTTCATTCCAGCACCAGTAACCGCAGACACTCCAACAGACCGCAAGTTCTTATAGAATTCATCCAACACAAGGGAGAGGCTCTGAGCCAAATTTGAAGAGTATGAACTATCTGCACTCACTGCTGCTTGAAATGTCTCAAAATCCTCCATCCACTGCATGAACACAGCAGTTTTCAGAACTAGAACTACAATTCTTCAATATAAATTTTCAATTATTTCCATCAAGCTACTAAAATCGGGGGCATATTCAAATGGTATTCCAACACTTGAATCATAATAAGGTTGAACAGAGCTATTCTACTAGAAAAAATGGCATAATATAATACCGGTGATTGTTTTATGCTCTGCTCCCTGTCACTACTGAGTTTTGCATGACAGACTGCCCCCTAAAAGCATTGTTCCACAATCTATACATTCGTTTAATATTTAAACTCGAATAACTATAAACCACCCGAGTTTGTGACAGATTCTACCACTAGGGCTGAGCAATATATTCCTGAAACCATCTACTGCTTATATAGTGGGCAACTGGCTTAATTTATGGTTTACCCTAATAGCTTGCAGACCCACCATATACAAGCACTTAAACGATGTGAGTATGTCATTAAAGTGCTTATGTATATGTCTAATCAGTCTATGTCTGCATGCTATCTCCTGCCTGCATTCCCACACAACTACAACTGTAAAACATACCTCCAAAGCAAATTGATGTTGAGCAATGTCAATTTTGTTGAATGCCAACACAAGGGGCAGCCTTGTCTTGTAAAGAATACTACAAGCATACAGCATATTGCTCATAAAAGTGACTGGGCTAGCTGAACGAGGCGTATCTACCACATAAGCGATTACAGTGGGAAACGTTGAAGCAAATGCTTCTGTGATGATAGCACCAGAAGCGGACCAAGTGAATATCTCAATCTGACCAGGAGTATCCACAAGAACATAATCAAGCTGATCCGCTCGCTTCTCAATGACTGAGACAACCTGAAATTGAAGATCATGATGACAATTTCATTCTTAATAAATGAGAAAAAAGAATGAAGCAAATAAGACAAAGCATGAGATACAAGAACCACTTAAGAGCTTAGACATATGGATCCAACCAAAATGGCCATGTATTTGGAAACAAATTGAACAAGTAGAACCAGTACTCAGCCCAACGATGCAATACATTATACAAAGTTACTGAATGAAATCACCAAAATTACAATCTGATGTACTATGCATGTGATACAAAACTCTTCCAAATGCCTATGAAGATGGGTTGATAGTTAAAAAAAGGGCGCCATATCCCATTCACGATTCTTTCCAAATGCTCAAGTGAACAAAATGATTTGAGGCAAAGATTCAGAAGCAAGTTTTTACCTCATCAAACTTGGTAGCAAACAAGTTGAGTGAAGTCAAAATCCCACCATTTGGTCCAAGATTGAACTGTTTCATCACCTCCTTGTACCGAACAGTATCCCGAATGTCAATGTTCGCACCAAACGGGAGAGTCATCACAGCTGGGTCGAGATTCATCACGTATCCACGAATGTTGGATTCATGTGTGTGCGAAACCAACCGATGCATAAAGGTTGTCTTACCGCTCCCTAATCGAAACCCACAACACATTCAATCGCTTAATCGAGTAGTCACATAATAACACAATTATTCACCAAACTAGGAACCAAAATGAATAAAGTAAAACAACCTAATTCAATGAAGTTACCTGCCATGCCGATAACGATTACAATAACCGGTTTTCTCTTGAAGTTAGACACTGATGCCTGCCCTGAACCGGATGATGATTCCTCAAATTGTAGTTTCTTCATTGAGTTAGTAAGCTCCTCATCTTCTTTCCCCTCATTCTTCTGAGCAAAATCAAACACACCAAAGCTTAATCAAAATTCAAGCAAAAACTCAATAAAGCTAAGAACTTGACAAACAAAACCCTAGAGCGCGAATGAGAGAAAGTGAGAGAGAGAGAGAGAGAGAGAGACAGAGAGACATAGAGAGTACTTTAACGGCGGATGAGTTTTCCGAGTCCATGGGAGCTGGCGTGCCACTTCCTTCCCGCAATTTGATATTGATTTTCTGGGAATCGGAATGAATTTCTATTGGGTGAAGGAGAGTTGCCGGGTTTCTCTGATGGTCGGAAGTAGAGCCGCGACGCTGTGAGCTGCGGCGCAACTGTGGGAGGTTCGGCTGTGGAGTAAAAGTCTTGTAATTTGGGAACTATTTCACCCGTATTTCACGCAAATTCTGAAACCCTATGCATTTTATCATTCTGTACGACGTCGTAGGGGCTCGAAATTATTTGACGGAGTTGCGCAAATGCCCTTCTGAAGTCCCAAGTATTAAAATTTTGATAATTTACCACCCAATAATTTTTGATAATATACCACCCAAACTCATGTTTTACCATGCGTGTATCATTTCATTATTTAAAAAAAAATAGCTAAAAAATGTATCATCTGAAATGCAAAAATATTTTTTCCAGTTAAGTACATATGGATGACGAACGACAAATCAATTAATAATAAGCGTGAGTGGAAGATTTCCTGATCGATTTTGCAATGTGCTTAAAACATGAAATGATATATTTTAATATCTAATGTCATTATATAAGTAAAAAGCATTTGAGAAATAAAAATTTTCTTTTCTACATGTATAATAATGATATACGATATACCGCTGTATGCTAATACACAAAGAATATTCTCTTACTAACATCACCTAAGGATTTACCAAAAAATGAAAAGGGTGCGAGGAAAAGAGACACGTAAGGCTTAAAGAGCAAGCCCATGTCAAACGGGGAGAGAGACCTCACCGAACGGAATAGAGCTGATCAGACCACCCACCTCTCGCGCGCGCACGCACGCACGCAAGCCAACGCCATCTCCGTCAACTCTGAGTACAACCACATTTTTCTTCACCCAACTATTCTAATCCCCAAAATGCCCTTCTAGTTAAAGACTCGGTTATCTCCGCTCGATCTGAAGCGTTTATGCGTTTATGCCTTTGAGGATATTCTCCGTTTCGATTCACAGAACAGAACGCAACAGCAACAGAGTAACAGATTTTTTAAATTCTCTCTCTCTCTCTCTTCCCCCAGAGGAAAACAGGTGATTTATTTTCGTATTATTATTTTCTTGGGTAAATTTTAACGGTTTATTTTGGAATTTTGATGCGATGCAGTTGAGTTGGTGAGTTAATTTCTGAGCTTATTATCTCTGTTTTTGTGATTTATTGTAGTTTCTGGAAAATGGGTATTGATTGTTTTCTGGTATCTCGGTATGTTTTGGAGGTTAGTTGGGTCACGTTTCTGTTCTTGCCATTCTAGTCGTGTTAGTTTCGTGCTCATTTTCTTCTATGAAATCCTTTTTTCTGGTGGTGGGCATGTTTTGGTTTGATTGGTACTCTTCAAATTCATGTGAATTTTCTTTTATTTGAACTTTTATGTGGGTTTTGAAAATTATAACTTGATCCGTACATTTGGGGGAGCCAATTTTGTGTAGAAGTTTGCATTTGGGTCGATTGGGTGTTAAAGTTTGAATTTTGAGTCGATTGGGTGTTAAAGTTTGCGTTTTGAGTCGAAAATCATTTCTTTCGGTTTGTCATTGGACTATTAGCCAACTGATGAGAAGTAGGTCTCAGTTGTTTTGTCTGAGATCTCAGTTCATAGAAAGAACAAGTCTTGTATAGATGGATTATATTTTATACTGAAAATAGATTAGCAATGTGGTTCATACAGTGATCTTACCATTAATTGCCAATCTGTGAAAAAAAAGAATCTACATACCTCGGGGTAGAATTTTACTTTCGTTTCTAGCATTTTTTAAGATGGAATTGGCAGTCATTCAGGGTGTAGCTGTATGACAGATAAAAAAAACCTTTTTTGGCAATCCATGCAATTGGTTTAGTTGTTAATGTTGTTTTAAATTTGTTTCAGTTGGTCGGCGTGAAGGGTATATTGTACTGTCAGAGTAACTGTGAATACAGTCTCTTGTCTATTGAATATCTCTGTTTGTCGGAGAAGCGGAGATTGGGGTCCGTGAGGGGATTGTGTTCAACACAAGGATGTTGATGATGATATAGCTACTTGGATTTCTAGATGTTAGATTGGAAATCAACTGGAACATGGATTAGACGACACCAACTTCAACACCTCCATCGTTGGTTGGTCATTAACTGGCAGTGACAACATATTAATCGTTACATAGTGCCATTCAGCCTTGCTTTTTAGACTAATGGAAGCCTCGCCTCAAGGACAAAAGCCTGCTCGCAAATTTCTGTCGACTGGAACCCAGAAAGATCTGTGCATTGTTGTGCGTGAAGGATCATTGGCTGATGTGGATTCAGCACTAGGTTTACTGAAGAAGAGTGGTGGTGATATAAATTCAAGAAATATTTTTGGTCTCACTCCTCTTCATATTGCAACATGGAGAAATCACCTTCCCATTGTCAGGACACTTCTTGCAGCTGGTGCTGACCCAGATGCTAGGGTTTGTTGCTTTACCGATCTTTTCGTGACATGAATGCTTTTTATGTTGTTGCTAGTGGTTGTTAAGCTGTTTGTTTTATATGATTAATATTTATTTATTTATTTATCATTACTTCACTCATGCACCTGTAAAAGTTGAAAAATTAAACTTTCCTTTTAAATTATGCCGATTCACTTTGTAGAAGAGGAACGACGATGACAATAAATGAAAGAAAGGGAAAAATCCTTCAAAATAGAAAGGATTAAGTACACTATGGAGTGACCTTTCCTGAAATTTAGGACTGAAGTTGTTGTTAAAGTAACTATCAGCGATAAACTTCCATACAATTCAGTTGTAATGTTATTGCTATATTATATGAAAGTTCTTATTGCATGTACTTTGTAACTTCCGTACAATTCAGTTAATCTGACCTGCAGTTAAGTAAATTTTATAGGAAATAACAAATTATTAGAGAAATAAAGCAACTGAGACCATGGATATAATCTAACTACCATGATATAATCTAGTAAATTGCTAATCTAAACGGACTTGGAAAGAGACTTTATGAAAAGACATGGAGTACTTGGAGCTAACAGAAGACTTGGCACAAAACCAAGCACAATGGTGTCCTAGATACAGCTGACCCCACTTAGTGAGATAAGACTGATTGTTGTTTGTAAGTTTTTACCATGTAAAAAAGGCAAAGAAGTAAATACTCGATTTTTAGATAACTACAGTTCAAAAATATTAGCCATTAATTTTTACAATAGGGCCTCATCTGCAAAGCATGTGACAACTTTGTGAATTTCTTTTTTTTTTTTCTTTTTTTTTTTTTTTTTTTTTTTTAATCTTCTATGTTGTGGTGAAGGCTCTAACTCCCAATTATCTCAAACACCTTGACCAGGAAAGTATGATTCATTTATATAACAGAATGAACTGATAGTTTTTGTGATACTTTTGTGTTTTGGTTGGGGTTCATTTGTACTTTTCATTTTATATGGAAACTGGTTTTTATGATTTGCATGGCCATTCATATCATTTATTGCAGGATGGGGAATCTGGATGGAGTAGCCTTCACAGAGCTCTGCATTTTGGTCATCTTGCAGTGGCAAGTATACTTCTCCAGTCTGGTGCTTCTATCACACTAGAGGATTCTAAATTTCGAACACCTATCGATCTCCTATCTGGGCCTGTCATGCAAGCTCTTCAAAATGGAGATAATTCTGGTATCTACCGCTGTGTTTTGCCAAGGTTTCTGAGGATCTTATGTTTTTTCAGACTGATATTACTTGTGCTTAGAGATTAGCTGATTCCTGTCGTTGTCTTCAGTTACTACAGAGGTTTATAGTTGGGGAAGTGGTACAAACTATCAACTTGGAACTGGAAATGCGCACATACAAAAGTTACCATGCAAGGTTGATGTTCTTCGTGGTTCTTTAATCAAATTGGTTTCTGCTGCTAAGTTCCATAGCGTGGCAGTCACTTCTCGAGGAGAAGTCTACACTTGGGGATTTGGAAGAGGAGGACGACTTGGTCACCCTGATTTTGATATACACAGGTATAAACATTTAGGATACTTTTAACCTTGGTTGATTTAGCATTTCCATATAATATATAAAATTAGGTACTCAACAGTTCTTAATGTGCTAATTGTTTGGACAATTTTGAATTCTTTAACATAACTAAATTTAAGTGTGTAATACTCCTACCATTATATATCCATGTATGGTATTGGGTACACGAATATGCTTGTCCTCATGGAAAATAAGAAATGATTTGAGTAGGAATGTAGTTTCTATGGCGAAGGAAATTTTCATCTTGAACTTGTAAAAAAACGAGATGCAAGAAAAAAAAGCCCTATATTTCTGTAGGTTTATTCACAGTATGAAGTAGTGGTCGAATTTTGTCACCTTTCGCTAAAAAAATGGCTAATCAGTTGAAATCTCCTTGCTTTATCTGGTCATACCTTTTGTGAATCGCCAGTCAGATCCATTTTATTATATGCATTTCAGCGGTCAAGCTGCAGTTATCACACCGCGTCAGGTGACTTTTGGTATAGGGTCCCGTCGGGTGAAGGCAATTGCGGCAGCTAAACATCACACCGTTATTGCTACGGAGGGTGGGGAAGTGTTCACCTGGGGATCCAACAGAGGTAAATCATATGGGGATTTAAACTGCCAACTAAAAGGGTTTGATATTTCAAATTACTTACTAATCATAATAAAAGAAACACAAATTTTGTCTTCTTTAGTCAATGGCTACATTCACAATTCAACTTGTAAGAGAATTGATTTGTTTCCTTTAATGTATTTGGGCATTAATAAATGGTTCATCTGTGATCAATTTATTGCTGAGATTGAGGACTAAAATTGATTTATTCACACGATGTTGTGCAGAGGGTCAGCTTGGCTACACTTCTGTGGATACCCAACCTACTCCTCGTAGAGTGAATTATCTTAGGTCAAAAATTGTTGAAGTTGCTGCAGCCAACAAGCACACTGCTGTTGTTTCCGATGCTGGTGAAGTTTTCACATGGGGCTGCAATAGGGAGGGTCAGTTAGGCTATGGTACATCTAACTCTGCATCAAACTACACTCCAAGATTAGTTGAATCCTTGAAAGGCAAGGTTTTTAAGGGGGTTGCAGCAGCAAAATATCACACAATTGTTTTGGGAGTTGATGGGGAGGTAAATTTAACCTGATTGAAAATTGCATTTTCTTCTCAAACATTAGAACTATCTCTGGTATTCAGTTCCGATACATTTAGATACTATGCTTTTATCTGGGATCTTGTGAAAACTTTCCTCCATCTGCTTTATTTGAGCCTAATCCTGTATGTATTTATGTGCCAGGTATACACTTGGGGTCATCGAATTGTTACGCCAAAACGTGTTGTAATTGCTAGAAACTTGAAAAAGAGTGGAACTGCCACTTTGAAGTTTCATCGCAAAGAACGGCTTCATGTGGTCTCTATAGCTGCAGGGATGGTACATAGCACAGCCCTGACAGATGATGGCGCATTATTTTATTGGGTGTCATCAGATACGGACTTCAGATGCCAGCAGGTTTTACTTTAGTAAACTAGTGATGTTGTCGATTGTCTTATCCTTTGGGCGATGCATGTCAAAGCACTAATCTCCTCTGTGTTCTTTTGTTTGTTTGTATAGCTGTATTCATTGGGTGGAAGAAGTATGGTGAACATATCTGCAGGGAAATACTGGACTGCTGCAGTTACGGCTACAGGTGATATTTACATGTGGGATGGGAAGAAAGGTAAGGATAAGCCACCGGTTGCATCTCGGTTACATGGTACAAAGCGGGCTAGTTCAGTTTCTGTAGGCGAAACACACTTGTTGATTATTGGCTCCCTTTATCACCCTGCCTTTACTTCCAATAACCCTCAGAAGCAGAAGTCAAATGTCAAAGACGAGCTAGAAGAGCTTGATGAAGATCTTATGTTCAATGACATGGAGTCTGATAATCTTTTACCTACTATCCAAAATGATGATGCTGGGATAAAGGCCATACCAAGCTTAAAAAGTCTTTGTGAAAAAGTGGCTGCAGATAATCTAGTGGAGCCACGAAATACTATTCAACTGCTTGAAATTGCCGATTCACTTGTGGCGGATGATTTGCGGAAGTACTGTGAGGTATTCTTTGACTGCTTGATATATGAAGGAAAAGTTATGAAACTTGTAATCTGTCTCAAATTGTACCCGATTTGAATCTCTCCCTCCCTGTGTGTCTCTGTGTGTGTGGTTGGGTGGACGTATTACTGATAGCTAAAATTATCAGATAGGTCTTGTGTTGCCTAAAATTTGTCCAAAAAACATTTGATATTTGGGCTGCACCATTGCCTTATGCTTCTGGTTTTGCAACTTGTGAGGAAATTTATTGTAGCTTTCTGTTTTACATGTTATTGAAGCTGTTCTTTTTTTTAATCGCAGGAAATTGCCATACGCAACCTTGACTATATTTTTACGGTATCATCACAAGCTATTGCTAGTGCTTCACCATATGTTCTGGCTAACCTTGAAAATGTATTGGACCTTAGGTCATCTGAACCATGGAGTTACCGTCGTCTCCCAACTCCTACAGCTACTTTGCCTGCTATTATTTGTACTGAAGAGGAAGATAGTGAGGCTGAGGTTCAAAGGACACGCAATGGCCATACAGAGCAATCCGTATGGAAAAGTAATATCCATCAAAGGACAGAATCCTTTCTTCAACCCAAAGATGACTCAAATATTGAAAAGCAAGTTCGAGCCTTGTGGAAAAAGCTGCAGCAGATTGAGATGCTTGAAGCAAAACAGTCTAGGGGGCAAGTTCTTGATAACCAGCAAATTGCAAAGCTTGAAACAAGGTCATCTTTAGAGAGCTCGCTGGCGGAGCTTGGTGTTCCAGTTGAGGCACCACTGTTGAGGGCACCATCATCAGGTTTGGTAGATGGAAAAGGGAACAAAAAGGTTGAGCCATCAAAAAAACAGAGGAGAAGGAACAAAAAGATGGCAACACAAGTGGATATGGGGTCGTGTTTTTTAGGAAATGAAGTAGAACCAGACCATGAAAATGGTTTTTCGAATATCGAAATCTCTCAAACCTCAAAGAATATGGTGAGCTTGTCAATTTCTTGAATTAATTTGCTTATCGAGATTGAGTAAATTATGGTTATTGTCTACAAATCTATTTATCAGCTCATGTTGAGATGATTTGTTTTTTCTTTTGAGATGTTTGAAACTTCAAATGGGATAGGGAATCTTTTCAGTTTATTGATAATAAGGATTCACGGGTTTAACATGTTCATAATTAATCGTTTTCTAGATGGAGGTTTTGAATTTGACCTTTCCCTTTATTACTTCCTATCACTTCACCCCACCTAGATGGGAAAATGTATATAAATTAAACGTCAAGGAGCACACCCTAGCACATTCCTTTAGCTTGATCTTGCAATGCTATTCACTCAATATTAGAACTTGCGTTTCTTAAATATTTGTGATCCTTGCCTTTTTTTTGAATATTTTATACAACTTAGTGCGAACAGAAGTTTTGAATTATGTGTTGAGCATTTCATCTCATTTTCTAAGTTGTTTGAAATTTTACGTGTGATAGGAGGATGTCATGATTGAAGAGATTGCAACAAGCCAAACCAATCAGGAGTCAGCTTTGTGTGTTCAGAAGGACAATTTCAACCTAACAAATAACAAGTGTTCTTCACCAGTAGTTTCCAAGAAGAAGAATAAAAAGGGTGGGCTTTCTATGTTCTTGAGTGGCGCTCTTGATGATGCCCCCAAGTTTGTTGCACCACCTCCACCATCTCCGAAAAGTGAAGGCCCTGCATGGGGTGGGGCTAAATTTTCCAAAGGTTTTGCATCCCTTCGTGAGATTCAGGATGAGCAAGGCAAAACCAAGGAGACTCGGTCAACTAGGAACAAAAATCACGTGGAAGATCCTTCTGATGCGAGAAGCGATGGGAAGATTCGACTGAGTTCGTTTTTACCTTCCAAGCCAATACCATTGGTCTCAGCCCATACTTCACTGGCATCTGATGGAGAAAGAGGTACACCTCCTTGGTCTGCGTCAGGAACTCCTCCCCTTGTTTCCCGGCCATCTCTTAGGGACATCCAAATGCAGCAGGTATATGACTTGCACCTCTTTCTCATATATCATGTTTTCCTGCATATAGCTTACAGAACTCTTACCTGTCTTTTTACGTCTCAAAGCAAGGAAAGCAACACCAGAGTGTTTCCCACAGTCCAAAGACAAAAACCGCCGGATTCTCAGTCACAAGTGGTCAGGGATCGCCACTGGATACTTCCGGAGTGAACCGCTGGTTCAAACCGGAGGTAGATCAACCATCACCAATTCGGTCAATTCAGATCGAGGAAAAGGCTATGAAGGAGCTTAGGCGCTTCTACGACAGTGTTAAGATTGTCAAGAAGCCGATCGTAAATTAGGTAGAAATCTAGGCATCTCCCTGTTCCTTTGATTTACATTTTGGGTTAACACAATGCTGTAAGTTTGACTGTATAGATTTAGCTTTGCACATACATCATCCCTTCAAATCCGTAAAGTAGCCGTTGTTTTCTTCTCATGCTCCCTTGAGACTTTAAATTCAGGGAGTTTTGTTCATAATAAAACTATATAATGTCAATAAATCCGTAAAAGTTTATTTTTCCGATTGGAAAATTTAGTTCAAATTATTTTTTCCGTGATTTTATTTACGGTAGTTTTGCGGTTCGCCCATTTAATATAAGTTTTATTGTTGAAATACTTGTTCATTCTTTCAATTTTTATGTGTTTTTGCAAGGATTTAGAATAATGAAATTGTATTGCTTCCCCTTAGAAATATGACATTAAAACAGAATACAAAGTTCATACACAAATAGTTTTCACAAAATGGTTAATGAGATATTTAAAAAAACAAATATCAAAATTAGAAAAAGAACGAAAAAAAATAATTAGGAAAATTCATGACAAAACAAGTGCCCACTTAATATTGTGGTTTAGTGGTGTCCAAGCATCAGGGGCATGATGAAACAAGTCCGAGTCTTTTTGGTTCTTCTTGCATTTAACATTTTCATTTACCTTAGCACTCAAGGTTCTAGGAGGCTATGACTACACTAAATTGCATGAAAATTAGATTTTATTTACGTTTTGGTCATTTCATGAACTAATAGTGCAAAATAAATGAAATAAAAATAACAAAATTTGTTGGAATGTAAAGAAACGTAATTATGCAAATTTTGTTGATATATCATGCAACATATATGTCTTTTAAAGTAATCATATTTTTTTTCGCTTAAAAAAGTAATCATATTTTCATGATAGCAAACTTTATGCAGTTGCGTACTAAGTTGATAGATGCACATTCATATGTCAAACAGAAGACTGAATTAGAAATGAAAAATAGACTTTAATTAGTTTGAGATATTGGAGAAAACTAGAAATTAACTATGCTCTCTAACTTGCAAAACTTACAGAGACATAGAGAGTCAAATATAACGTCAAACTCGACAAGTAAAACCTATAGAGATGAGATAGTGTCTTCAACAAAAAATCGTGTTCAACAAAAAATCAAACTATAAGGCAATTTGGGTTTTTACATCTAAAATCTGGATGAGATTACTAATTATTCAAGTATGATTAGTAAATCTCCAAAGGCTTCCCTATAAATATCATGTCTCGCATAATGCACTTATCTTTCTACTCTTAATTCCATTCTTTCAATCTCATCTTCATTAGCTCCGTCGAATGTTGAAAATGAGTATCTTGCAAACTCACGTTTAGTTACTTTTATTTCTTAGGTTTTGTTCTTTTCTTTTTTCTTCATAATTTTCATAAAGAACAAACTCAATTTAAGATGGCTTTTTCTTTTACTTTCTTTTTCTTGGCATTAATAGGTGATTATTAGGATTGCAATTGCTATTCAATTTAGGGTTAGTAGCAACCTTGGTGTATTGTCAAAGGGGTTTGTTGTATGTCTTGATGAACGACATCTCTGCATATGTTGGTGGATTTGCATGGTTTTGGGGACTCTAGGTTGGTGGATTTCCATGATCTTGGATCTGGATGGTGCGAAGTTAAATTTTCCCTCTTGAAGTAAATTCAGCTGCTGAATCCATCGAGATCACCACCAACATGATCTTCACATTTTCCTTAGCTCAAGTTTCATCAAAATGCTTTGTTACTTAAAGTTTGGGACGTTTTTCTTCTTTGCGATCTGGGTCCTCATCATGAATCTCTTCATCTACAAGTTAAACTAAAGGTGTTCCGATTGAAGAAATGCACCCTATTTGATAGAAGCACCCGTTTTGAGATAAGTATGTCCTTCAAGATAAAGGAATTGTCATGGGCAACGGAGGACATAGTTAATGTCTAGACTTTACTCCGCTTTATCTTTTAAATATTGAGGCAAAATTTATCACTTTACCAAAAATTTGTTACTTTTTGCATTCAGTTCTAACATGGAGTCTAACAAGGTCTAATACTTATATTCATGTGGAATTCATTCTCTACACGTAAAATATGATAAAAGGTTTTATGATGGTTTCATAAAACTTCACATATTTGAACAAAAGCCAGTGAATTAACTCACAATTTTTGTGAAAAATGCGATAGTTGAGCATTGTTGATTAACTATTGGGTGTGTAAAAATTAGAACCCTTGAGTTTTTACAAGATATACGCAACTAAAAAAATACTCATGATGTTCTCCAAAAAATTTAAGAAAAAAAAAAACTCATGATTTGCCTATCTTACAATTTACATAATTTCAATTAGGATAATGTTAGGGAGACCAAAATTTTAACCAAATTTGTAAATAAAAAATAAACATGTGAATCAATACTTAATTAATAATTCATTCACAAAGAACCACATTATTTAATTTACAAATTTTAACCACATTATTTAATTTACAAATTTTACTTTAAAAATTTATCCTCTTCAATATTACTCTTCCAAATTAGATTGAATCTGTGTGTTGTCCTGTGTCAGGAGCACCAATCACTCTTCGATGGAATCAAACTTTTAGATTTATCGAAGTGTGGGAAAGGTTTGGGTGATTGGCTTGTAGCCATATAGCCTATGTGTGAACGAGTCATCTTTGTCAAATTTCCAGTTATCATTAAAAGGCAATGTAGTTGGGGGTGACAAAATCCGCGGTCGGTGACACAAAAGCTATTCATCTTTGAAAAAAAAGCTTGCCCATTACTTTATATATATATATATATATATATATATATATATATATATTATATATATAGGGGTTAGATCCGGAAACATATTTTCTAGGAGGATTCTTTTTGTGAGGATTTGAGAATTCTTCAATTATATTTGTTCATCGTATATTGTGCAGTCAGAAATTATTGTAATTTTTTTTTATTTAAAATTAAATATAAACAGTACCTGACAAAAACTGACAGTACGATGTATGATAAATGAATGTGATTAGAGGATCCGACGAGGATCCTCTCTCACACATTTTGACACTTATTTTGTAGAATTCATTTTGTAATGTATTTCAACAGTTAAAGTTGTTTATATTTTATCTTACTACATCATTCATAAATGATTCTTGCAAAAATAAAATAAAATTAAATTAAAACCATTAAGATGTTCATAATAGACGGTATGAATTGTTGAAAGATATTGCGAAGTGCGACCTACAACATAAGTGTAAATATGTGTCAAAAGCGTGTGTGTGTATATATATATCATTTGGCTACAGATATATACGATATGGTATAATTTGTATGTCTGTGGTATTGGCCAAAAGGAAAAGGTTTATATTTGAGAGACAGAATCTTGAGTTTAATAAAGAAAAGTATTTCCTAATAACAAGCAAAAGAAATTAGATAGTCTAAAGCTCCTTACACATCAAGAAAAAATAAAAATAAAAGCTTCTTGGGGATGAAGTTAAGCACCTTTAGATTTCTTATCTCCCTATCTCCTCCTCCTTCCTATCTTTTATCCTTTACTTGCCCACCCAACTGGAATCCCACTACCTCTGTTTCCCATTTATCGTTCTCTTTTCCATTTTTTCTGCACCAAAAGAATTAAAAGACATGTATATATGTATATATAACAAAAAGTAGTGAATTAAATAGGTAAAAGATGAAGAAGTTAAGAAACTTCTCTGTCATGCGGCTAACCAGTTGTATCTCTCTCATGTAATGTGATGAGAGAAGTAAAGTGATGAAAATATACAATTGATATGATAAAATCCTTGCTCTCATGCATTACTTAATATTTTTGCTACACCAAAAATAAAGTAAAAAACGTCAATTTTATATGGTAAAATCTCAAGTGTAATCAATTGTATTTTTTATCTCTCGATATATGAAGTGATGAGAGAAGTAGAGAATTCGAGATATGCAATCGGTCACAGGATAGAATCTCTCCCCTCATACTTTACTTAACATGATTTATAGCTTCTCTCCATAACCATGATGCCTCTTCTCTCTTACTCGAATGAAGTATAATAGTAGCTAGCTAAGAAAGTCTACAGTACCAAAGCTAGCTACACATTTTCTGTGACATTTTGATCACTCAAGAACCAACGTTATGGCTACCATACGGAAACTGATAGTTGAGGTTGTCGATGCTCGAAATCTGTCGCCGAAAGATGGGCACGGCACGTCGAGCCCGTACGTGGTGATGGACTACTACGGGCAGCGGAAGAGGACGCAGACAAAGATACGAGACCTAAACCCCGTGTGGAACGAGTTGCTCGAGTTCAACGTTAGCAAGCCTTCCGATGTTTTTGGGGATGTGCTGGAGCTCGATGTCCACCACGACAAGAACTACGGACCCACCCGGAGGAACAACTTCCTCGGGAGGATCCGACTGAGTTCCACTCAGTTTGTCAAGAAAGGCGAGGAGGCTTTGATTTATTTCCCATTGGAGAAGAAGAGCCTCTTTAGTTGGATTCAAGGTGAAATTGGCTTGAAGATTTATTACGTCGATGAGGTTGTCCCGCCGCCTGCACCGCCAACACCGCCGCCTCAAGTGGAGGAGCCAAAGGCTGAAACTGCACCGCCTCCGTCGTCCGAGGCGCCGCCGCCACCAGAATCTGACTCAACCCCACCACCAGGCGAGAAGGAAACTAAGGCGGACCCACCACCCGAAGCAGAACAAGCACCGACACCGGAAGGTGAGAAGTCCGCCGAAGAACCACCGACTGAGGTGGTGCCACCACCAGAAACTGCAGCTCCTGAAGATGTACAATCTGATCCTCCACCGGGGCCGACGTCAACACCACCACCACCCACTGATGATGCAAATCATGATCAAGGGGACCCGCCGCCACCACCTGAAGCAGCCATGCAACGTCAACCTGAAATAGAGATGATGGCAGCCGCCGTATCGAAATCAGTTCCAGATTTCAAATTCCACGGAATCAGCGGCCCACAGCCAATGCCAAGGCCACCAGTAATGAACTATACGTCGCAGCTGGAGCCAACAGAAAGCATGTCGATGGATCGGCCGTCGTTTGATCTGGTGGAGAAGATGCACTACCTCTTCGTCCGAGTGGTGAAGGCGCGCTTCCTTCCCGCCAGCGGCAGTCCGATCGTTAAAATCTCCACTGCCAACCACCACATCACGTCCAAACCCGCCAGAAAAACCCAATGCTTCGAGTGGGACCAGACCTTTGCCTTCGCCCGCCAATCCCCCGACCAATCCGACGCCTCCATCCTAGAAATTTCTGTGTGGGACCCGCCCATGTTTGACCCCGCGACCGCCTCCGAGGTTGCCTCCGGGCATCACTTCCTCGGTGGAATCTGTTTCGACGTGACGGAAATTCCCCTGAGAGACCCGCCCGACAGCCCCTTGGCTCCGCAGTGGTACAGGCTGGAGGGCGGCGGGGCCCGCATGAACGGCGACCTGATGCTCGCCACGTGGATGGGAACCCAGGCGGACGATTCGTTTCCCGACGCGTGGAAGACCGATACAGCCGGTAACCCAAACGCGCGAGCCAAAGTCTATCAATCGCCGAAGCTGTGGTATCTCCGAGCAACAGTCCTCGAAGCCCAAGACGTTCTCCCCATGACGCCGTCGTTGACAGAGTCATCTGTCCAAGTCAAAACCCAGCTCGGATTCCAGTCCCTCAAGACCGACCCCGCCGTCACCCGAAACGGCACGGTGTCGTGGAACCAAGACTTGATGTTCGTAGCCGCGGAGCCGTTCAGCGATCGTTTAATTTTCACTGTAGAGAATCGGCTAGCGAAAGGACCGGTCACATTGGGGGTGGCGACAATACCCCTTACCGCCATCGAACGACGCGTCGACGACCGCAAAGTGGCTTCGAGATGGTTCACATTGGAGAGCCCAGGCGAGGAAGACCAGAAGAAGAGGACGGCCTACAGAGGCAGAATGCACCTGCGCCTCTGTTTCGACGGCGGGTATCACGTGATGGACGAGGCGGCCTACGTGTGCAGCGACTACCGGCCCACCGCGAGGCAGCTCTGGAAGCCGCCGCTGGGCACCGTCGAGCTCGGCGTCATCGGGTGCAAGAACTTGATACCTGTCAAGACGGTGAGCGGTAAGGGATGTACGGATGCGTATTGCGTGGCAAAATATGGATCCAAATGGGTACGGACACGGACCGTGTGCGATAGCTTGGAGCCCAAATGGAACGAGCAGTATACGTTTAAAGTATACGATCCGTGTACGGTGTTGAGCATCGGCGTTTTTGATAGCTCTGGACCGGGATTCGAAATCGACCGCTCGACAGATGCCACGCGTCCCGACTTTCGTATCGGGAAGATCCGCGTGCGTATTTCGACGCTGGCTACGGGTAGAGTATACGGAAATACGTATCCGCTGTTGGTTTTGTCTCCCGCCGGTTTGAAAAAAATGGGGGAGGTGCAGGTGGCCATACGGTTTGTTCGAGTGTGTCCGACGTTGGATTTGATCCACGCGTACTCGCAGCCTTCACTGCCATTGATGCACCACATAAAGCCGCTAGGTGTGATGCAACAGGACTTGCTGCGGAGGGCGGCGGTTAAGATCGTCGCCGCACACCTGTCTCGCTCCGAACCGCCGCTCGGGCGCGAGGTTGTGATTTATATGCTGGACGCGGACTCGCAGGGATTCAGCATGCGGAAAGTGCGCGCCAATTATTTCCGGATCATCAATGTCGTAGCAGGGGTTGTGGATGTCGTAGCGTGGATAAACGACACGCGTTCTTGGAAGAAACCAATGGCAACGATTCTGGTGCACGCGCTACTGGTGCTGCTTGTTTGGTTCCCGGATCTGATCGTGCCCACCCTGTTGTTTTACGTGTTTGTGATTGGTGCGTGGAACTACAGGTTTCGCTCTCGGGCCCCACTCCAGCACTTTGACCCGAAGCTCTCGCTGGCGGACAACGTTGACCGGGACGAGCTGGACGAGGAGTTTGATGCGGTGCCGAGCAACAGGCCGTATGAGGTGGTGCGGGCGAGGTACGACAAGCTTAGGATGTTGGGGGCACGCGTGCAGACCGTGCTGGGAGATTTTGCAGCGCAAGGGGAACGAGTTCAGGCGCTGGTGACGTGGCGGGATCCGCGGGCGACGGGGATCTTTGTGGTGTTGTGTTTGGTGGTGGCGATGATACTGTACGTGGTGCCGTCCAAGATGGTGGCGATGGCGTTTGGGTTCTATTATCTCCGTCATCCGATATTCCGTGATCGGATGCCGTCGCCGGCCTTGAACTTCATTCGACGGCTTCCGTCGTTGTCTGATCGCCTTTTGTGAGATTGATTATTTCATCACGTTTTTAATTAATAAAGCTTAAGCTTTTGTTTTGAGTCGATAATTTAAGCTTCTGTTTTGTAATGTTTGGATAATCAATTGCTTTTGGTTAGGCAAAGTGAAGTAACATTAATAAGCATGTGTATCTATAATTCTTGTAAGATCTACATATGTAATGCTTTTTGATACATGTGTAGAATTTACTCCAATAACAGACAAGCTTTATCTCAAACTAAATAACGTCGGCTACATAAATTTAAAAACATGACTCCACTCATTTTTGCACGACGTCTTTCGTTAACTCCAATACGCTATATCTTGAGTAGAAATTGCAAATAGTGAATATTATCCATCAAGTCAGTTCATTGTTCTAGTGGATTCTAATCCTAATACATTGAAGAAGCAAGCAAGTTACGTTTCAAGATTGTAGTAGACTCCAATTCGTAATCCTTTCTCTCTCCGTGAGAGACCTTCCCTCTGTGTGAAGGTTAATCTCATCGATCTGTGTGAGTGGTTCCCGATCGAGTTCATTTCCGGTGCTGCTAATCCTAGCTCCAGCTAGGATCGGTGGGTTTTCTTTTGTTCCTTTCTCCCTCTCTTTTTCCTCTTCTCTTTGCTGTTTTCTTCCTTGGGTTTCTTGGTCGATCTGCCATTTTCTCTCCCCTCTGCTGTCTCTCATCCATTTTCATCCAATTTCCCAGCTTCTGTCAACCTTTATCGCGATCGGTTGCGGTGTTTCGAGTTGGTGTGCTTTGATTTGGTGCTAGCGTTCCTTGCACCCCCCCCCCCCCCACCTTCTCTTTGCTATCTACCCTTGTTGTCAGTGTTGCTCGTGGACTGCCACGAGCTTCTTTCACTTGGCTGCAGGTTCTCTGGGGTCTGTAGCTGTGTTGGGCGTGAAGCTTGGACTTGGATGCCGGTGTCAGTGAGGCGTGGCTTTGTTTGGGGATCGAATTTGACTGGATCGACATGCATGGCTGCTATTTTGGTGGTTGCAGCGTCGATTTTGGCGGATGTGGCAGCGGCTGTGGTTGTTTCTGTGTGTTTTGTGTTTTGGGCTCAAGTTTTGGTTGGGCCACTGTTGGTTGTTTGTGTTTTCGTTCTTAGGCCTTTGTGTTGTTCATTTAGGGCCTCTGTGTTGTAGTGTTTGTTCTGTTTGTTGGTAATGTATGTTACCTTTGCTCAAAACAAAAAAACAAAAAGTTACGTTTCAGGAAAAGTTCGTGTCCTATTTCAATAAAGTGAAAGAGACAATCAAATTGTCAATTAGTACTATGGTTTGGTGATATTCCTCTTCACTTGAAAAAGTGAAGTGAGAGGTTTTAGATTCGAATATCGTGAATAACGAATTTGATACCAAATTAGGCTACTAATTATATAACTTAACCGAACGCCCATTTTCTTTAGTGTAAAAATATTGATATGTTAAAACAAAACTTCACGTTTTTCACGCAACTCTCTTAGGCCTTTCACTCACTCACTCACTCACTATTCCTTCAAGTTCTACACAGAACACATAGAGCTCATTGCCTCTCCACTCCATTGCTTCTCTGTAAGTTCCCACTTCTCACTTTTTAGTACATGCAACTTCTTTAATCACTCCCATTTTTTGTTTCTGGAAAAGGGAAACTTTTAGTTGGTCTCTTGTTCGGTTTCAGATTTTCGTTACGGGTAGTTTACTATCAGATGCTAAAGGGGATAAACGAACTTTATTTCGAGTTTTGGTGGGGAAGAAGGATTAAGGAGCAATGTTGAGGAGCTCAAAACTATTCGTGTCTTGTGCTTCTCAGTTGTTTTATTGTCTTTAGTTGCTTGAAAAATGGATTCTCTTCTGTTTCTATTTTGATCAAAGGGTGCTTCTGATTCCTTTCTCCGAGTCTAATTTTTGCCGCAGTTTTTCATTTTTTTTCTGTCGCACCGCGACCGCGCAACTATTATTCCCTTGCTGCCTGAATTCTTGAAAATTATACGGTGGTTGCTTTCTACTTTTCATGTTCTAGTTTTAGACCTGTTTTCTTTTCTAGTATTGGTTGTAAATTTGTGATGTTGTTGTTATACATTCATCCTCAAAAGTGGCTTTCTAATTGGGCGCTGCGTTACATTCTTGTGTAAATATTTGGAACAGGAAATGGCTAGGAATCTCTTCTTGTTGGGTTTCTTTTAGTTTTCTGCATAGCTATTGCAGAAGCAGAATACATTAGATATAAAGATCCCAAACAACCATTGAATTCTCGAATCAAGGATCTACTGAGCCGGATGACGTTGGAGGAAAAGATTGGCCAAATGGTGCAGATAGACTGCAGCGTTGCTTCGCCTGAGGTGACGAAGAAGCACTTCATTGGCACCCATTACTATTCTTTCTCTCGTCTCTGTATAAAATATACATAGAAAGAATGGAAGCAGCCCTTCTGCATATATATGAAGATTAGTTGGATTTTAAGGGTAGAGGAAATTTGTTTTGTTCAGGAAGTATATTAAGAGGGGTTGTGAATGTTCCGCCACAAAAGGATTCTGCAGAAACTTGGATTAACATGGTGAATGATCTTCGGAAGGGTTCTTTATCAACTCGGCATGGAATTCTGTTGATTTTTGGTATCGATGCTGTTCATGGCCACAATAATGTTTACAAAGCAACAATCTTTCCTCACAATGTTGGCCTTGGAGCTACCAGGCAAGTAGATATCTCTCCATTGCTAACATATCGCTGAGCTATAACTTATTTTGTAATCCTAATTGATTGAATTTAAAGTAGATACTGTGCTAGAATTTAGTAGCAATAGGGAAATTCGTTTTTTCGACTATTAACTTTTAGTCGTATGAAGAGATCAACCCATATGAAATTCAAGGAGTAAATATACTGATATCAACTTGCTCGAACTTAAAATCAACTAGGGATCCTGAACTTGTTGAAAGGATCGGAGCTGCAACTGCGCTTGAAGTTAGAGCTACAGGCATTCCTTACATCTTTGCACCTTGTACAGCGGTAACTAAAATAAACTGTACATATCTGATGATTGATATGAACACAAGTCAATTTATGCTGGCACTGAACTCCATATTGATTTTGTCCGTGCAGGTCTGCAGAGATCCGAGATGGGGTCGATGTTATGAAAGCTACAGTGAAGATCCCAAGATTGTGCAAGCAATGTATGAGATCATACCTGGCTTACAAGGGGAGATATCAGCCAAGTCTGAAAAGGGTGTTCCCTTCGTAGCAGGAAAGTAAGAATTTTAATTCCTCGGCTTTTGACTTACTAATTTCTAGTACTAACAAGTCTCCTCCATAGCAAAATTTTTATCCTTAATAGCTAAAGTTTCAACTTCACCGAAGGTATTTTGTTCATGATGTTTGGTCTTTTCTGTTGGTAGCAAAAGGGTTGCAGCGTGTGCAAAGCATTTTGTTGGTGATGGTGGAACAATGAAGGGAATCAATGAGAATAATACTGTGATAAACAAACACGGATTGCTCAGTATTCACATGCCAGGCTACTATGACTCAATTATCAAGGGTGTGGCAACCATTATGGTATCCTACTCAAGCTGGAACAGAGTAAAGATGCACGCTAATCGTGATCTTATCACTGGCTTCCTTAAGAACGCTCTTCGATTCAGGGTAAAGTCATCTTTATGATGTTCTTTTTCTTTCGGCCTTTTCTTGATTCCACTAAAATCAATTTCAAAACTAAAACCATTTCAAAACCTTGTGCATTGTTTCAGGGTTTTGTCATCCCAGATTGGGAGGGTATTGATAGGATCACCTCTCCACCACATGCCAACTACTCATATTCGATTCAAGCAGGAATCAGTGCTGGCATTGGCATGGTTTGACAAACATGTTGGTTTTCTTCTTTAAATTGCATATAATTGATGATGTTATTTGTCTTTCTAACACCTATTTTTGTATATGCTGTGCATGGTTCCATACAAGTATACAGAATTCATTAACGATCTAACCTTCCTGGTAAAAAATGGAGTCATTCCTGTAAGCAGAATTGATGATGCAGTAAAGAGAATTTTGCTCATTAAGTTTGTCATGGGCCTATTTGAGGAACCATTGGCTTTAATGTAATTTTTTGCATTACTACTTTCACAGGAACACAGAGAACTGGCTAGGGAAGCTGGGAGGAGATTCTAGTGCTTCTAAAGAACGGTGAATCTGCTGAAAAGCTGTTGCTACCCCTTCCGAAGAAGGCATAAAAAATATTTGTAGGTGGCAGTCATGCAGACAATCTTGGTTATCAGTGTGGTGGGTGGACCATGGAGTGGCAGGGAATAAGTGGCAACAATTTCACTGAAGGTACATTTAGAGGAGGTTTCATAATACGATCAAAACCAATTTTATAAAATCTGGATAAAACATAATGTATTTGCAGACATGTTTGCCTATGAGATCTGTCATATTATAAAATATTTACCTACTAAGCTCCGTATGAAGCTAATTTTTCTTCAACAGGTACCACAATTCTTACTGCCATAAAGAACACAGTGAATCCTAAAGCTGAAGTTGTCTACAAGGAGAATCCTGATGCTGACTTTGTGAAGTTGAATGCTTTCTCATACGCCATCATTGTGGTAGGAGAACACCCTTATGCCGAGACCATTGGTGAGAGCTTAAATTTGACGATACCTGAACCTGGCCCGAGCACCATCACAAATGTTTGCGGGGTTGTGAAATGCGTTGTCATCATCCTCTCTGGTCGTCCTGATGTGATTCAACCATTTGTTCTGCTGATTGACGCTCTTGTTGCAGCTTGGCTTCCAGGAACTGAAGGTCAAGGGGTGGCTGATGTTTTATTTGGTGACTACGGCTTCACTGGCAAGCTTTCTAGAACTTGGTTCAAAACGGTTGATCAACTACCTATGAATGTTGGGGATGCACATTATGACCCTCTCTTCCCCTTTGGATTTGGGCTCACTACATCACCCAAAAAATCCAACTAAAAAAATCATGCAGCTACTCTTCCTTTTCGGTTTTGGTAGTTTATTTTGCTTTTAATATGGATTTTTCCCTTCATTTCGTTGTCCTGTTGTATTGCTTGCCAATGAAGGATTGGAACTGACAACCGTTTATTTAATAAGATAAGAGGCTCGAAGCGTTTCTTGACAAACGTTTGTTTAATAAAATTTCACTCTATGCTAATCCTTCAAAGGATAACTAGTCAATGACACTACATAATGTTGTTGCAAAAGATTTGCTCTTCAACCTTAGTCCCAATCTATACCATCCACGTCGTCTTCCGTAGCACTGGCTTCGACATTACCAGTAATTGCTTGTACGTGTGTTCAGTTCCTTCTCTGCTGCTCATATCAGAGCGAGTGAGGGAGAGGACAATTCTTTTGGCTCAGATTAGGCGGCTGCCCCCCAATATATACACACCACAAACCCTTTGAGATTGGATATTTTACCCTGTTGAACAAGGTAACTCTCTTACCCATTTTTCGCTCTGTCCTTCGAATTTTTTTTTAAAATATTTTTATGCTGTTTATTTCCTTTTCACATAGGAAATGCTATTTCATTTCCTTATTAACTTCTTTTTTTCATTAAATCAATCTTGAAGACGATATATTTATGTACAATCAAAATATACTGTAGGATCTAACCTTTTTTCTATGGACGCTCTGCGCGTCTTACATCATCCTTTATTAAGAGACTTGATTCGAAGTTATTGCTTGAGGTGCAAGTTATATATGTCTTTTTACAATCTATTAGGATTTCTCATTCCTAGTAGTGACACAATCATAATTAATTAATTTTTTTGTCAAACGATAAATTTGTTAGATTAGATGTTAAATTAGAATGTCGACAGGGTTGGAACTCACGCCATGGTGCAAGGGCAACACTCCTCTCCACTATTGTGTTAGAGGGCCACTTGTTAATTAATTAAATACTTTGGCTTTGCTAATATAATTTCCTTTCACAATATTAATATATTAGCGTGACAAATTAAGAAATTCTAGTTGCAGTAGAAGCTCGGAAAGAAGTTTTTACTTGTTATTGATCACAACAAAATTGGTGACTAATATATCCCACTTTATTTATTCAATCGAAATTCAATTTAATCTAATACAAATTACGATATGAGGATTCAAATTTAGGTTATACAGAAAAATGAGCACAGTGTTTTAGCCAACTTAACTGCACATGCAAGAAAGAGCACAATGTTAGAATTGCCTTTTATTTTTCCCTCCTTTTTCCTTACATATCTCGAAACGGTAAAGATCCACATTTCCACTTGGGGTATCTTGCAACAGAGTTGTCCCCAGAATGTTTGATTTTGAAACAACTAGTCCTTCCATGCGTACAGAAGATCATATGAGCCAGTATAGCCGCTGAACCTGCACGGTCCGTTCACTTGTATCCGCCATAAACAAACGCTGTCGTCTAGTACACAACCTCCATCCCTTCCTTGGTCGTATATATCGAAATGGTGAAATTGGCCCGGCCACTCAAAGCTGCAATAAAATAGCGTAGTCCGCCATATGTTTGGATGGAACTTAAATTCGTAGGAGTCGGCAAGGGGGACGGCATGGACACCAAGGTCATCGTCTTTGGATTTGCAGTGAACTTTCAGCGGCGAGTCGCCCGATTGATCCCACAAATAATTTTCGATCACAACAGTTACTGCATCAGACATAATTAGAATCAACATAAGAAGCATTAGCAGCAGTGCATTTCTTACGAAGAAGGCCATGACTATTTTGCACTTTGCATCGTTATGTAGACTAGTGTTTATATAGCGAGCTAGGTTGGGTGTCGTGTCTCGTATGAAAGTGCTTGATTTCCATGGCTAAAATGTGCATGCAGTTTGGCCTCAAGATACGTACAATGCGTGACGAATGAAGAAGCTATAATCACAACGAATTCGTGACAAATAATATATACGAAAATTTCCAATTGGTCGATCACTTTGCTAGCTGCTTGTTTAAAGGAAAATCAAACAAACCATAGTTGTTTTTTCGTTTTTTGTTTTTTTCTTCCGGAAAATAAAAATAAATAAAATTGAATTGGTTGTGTTTCTTTTCTGGATGCTATGTATTTCCTTGATTAAGTGTGTTCAATTAGTTGTTTATATACAAGTGCAACATCAGGAGAGATGATTCGGCTACCGAAAAAAGCAATAATCCAAACCAATTCAAGTCATCCAATACTTGTAATATTTCTTGTCTTCCATACAAATTTAGGTATAATGAAGGAAAAACATGCACTTGAAGTGTTTCTTGGAAGAAGCACATAACTAGTGTTTTTGGCATCCAAAAATAATTTCACCAAAAGTTCTTCCAGTCACTTTAAAAGCACTTCCAAATGAGTTTTTTTTTTTTTTTTTTATCTCTTTCTCTTTTATGTTTTTTCATTCATTAGAAATTGGTAAGGAAATGAAAAAGTTCCAGATCCAAATTAAGACACGCTATCTAATGCTCGTAGCATTTAATGTTATGTAGAATGGAATAATTTTCTCAGTTCTTAATGATTGATGGGTTTTTGGAGTACACAAATTTAAAAAGAAAATAATTGTTTTTGCTATTTTCATGTAAGTTTATAATTTTATATTGAAATCGAGTAGGGATTTGGGAATACCCAGTAAGAGGAGAGAAGACTCTAATTCAAAAGGGTACTCTCTCTCTCTCTTGTGTCGCCTCCCTCAATCTCATCGACTTCCCTCAGGCCATCTCCAACCGAAGGCTGGCCAGAGGGCTCGTTTTAGCCATCGGGTCCTCCAAGAAATTAATATTTTAATGAAAAGCACAAGGCTATATTTGCCTCTGTCTCCAATCGAGGGTCAAAGTGTCATAGGGCTCATTTTAGCCATGTCACAAAAAATCATCTCCAATCGAGGGCCAAACATAATTTATTATTTAAAAACTACAACTTAAATTCAAATCCAACGGCTAAGTGACGTCAGCTAGCCGTTGGTACTTGACATCATGCTGACGTCAGCTAGCCGTTGGATTTGAATTTTTCTTTTGCTATAAATGGGGTGGATATTGGGCTATAATTCACACAACTTTGAATTCAATCTATTTCAATTCAATCTCTTTCAATTCAATCTTTTTCAATTCAAGTTTGCAATAATTCCAACTTTGGATCCTCTTCGGATTCCAACTAGGGGTCCTTATCCAATTCCAAATTGGAAGCAAAATGGGTGCAAATGAGACGAGAAGATGAAGAGTCTGATAAAGAAGTTCAAGTAAGGCGCAACAAACAAAACAGAGCAGCAGCCATGGCTGCGGCCATGGTGTGTCAGCCAACTAAGGAACAACCTCAATGGGGTGGCTCTATTGCTGGTTGCTCGTACAAACCATGAAACAGAGCGATGTCGCATGTCAATCTGATGAACAACTACTTTAACCCCAACTCGGTGTACACAAAAGAGGATTTCAGACGTCGCTTCTGAATGAGGTGTCATGTCTTCGAGCGTTTACTTCGTGATGTCCAGCAGGTCAATCCATACTTTCGACAGAAGCAGGACAAAGCAGGCCGCCATGGTTTCTCACCTCATCAGAAGGTTACTGTTGCACTCCGAATGATGGCCTATGGCTCCCCAACTAATTCGATGGATGAAATCCATAGTATGTCTGAGTCTACATGCCTTCATACTCTTGTACAATTATGTGACACAATTGTTCAGGTTTACAAAAACAAGTACCTCCACGAGCCAAGTCAAGAAGATTTGAATCAGCTCCTTCACAAAGCTGAAAACTGTGGGTTTCCGAGCATATATGGTCATTAGACTGCATGCATTGGGATTGGAAGAACTATCCCACCGGATGGCAATAAGGCTTTAGCGGAAGGTCGAGAAAGTCAATTGTTGTGTTAGAGGCGGTTGTCTCATATGACACATAAATCTGGCATGCTTTCTTTGGAGTCCCTGGATCCCAAAATGACATTACAGTTCTTGAGTGTTCACCCCTCTTCAATAACTTAACGGAAAGTAAAGCACCTCAACTTGACTACCACATCAACAACCGTCAATACAATATGGGGTATTACTTGGCAGATGGCCTCTGCCCAAAGTGGGCGACATTTGTCCAAGCAATTCCAAACCCTAGGAATGACGCAGAAAAGTTGTTTACCTTACATCAAGAAGCATATCAGAAAGATGTTGAGAGAGCTTTCAGTATTCTACAAGCACGGTGGAACGGGTGTAAATTGTTTTTTTTTTTTTCCTTCCATAAATATAACTTTACATTAATGTGAAGTGGAAATAAACACAAATTTGAAACAATCAGGTATCCATGGTACTCAACTAAATTTCAAAGCATTGACAACAAATTTAATATTCTATAGCCCCAAATGATCACCAGACATTTAACCAACTAATTAATAAAGCATTTGAGCATCACATGATTGAAAACCTAAATCTCAAGCTTTATATATATCGATGTGCAGGAAAATAACTAAGTTGACAACAAACAATATTAATGCAAATCTATAGATAAAGAAAGAAATCCAAAACGTTTGAACACATTTGTAGAACAAAGCACATTGCATTGTGATCTTGAATTGAACCCCCACTAACAATCTAATACTGTGAACTTATTTAAGTTCAAAAATAATATAAGATGTTAAACCTGAATTAACAAACTATACAACCTATCTAAAAAACTAAAAAATAAAAAAGTAATTTTAATTAAGCATACAAAATTGGAAAGCAGGATTTAATATGGAAATAAGGATACAAAACTGGAATCCAAGTATCTGTCCCAAAGGTATTTTTGCCGTTGAAAGAGAAACCTAAATTGCTCTCCCAGATTATTATTAAATAGGGAATGTTTGATAAAAGCAACAAAGCAATGATTTAAAAGGGAAGACTCAAAAAGAAACCACATATTACAAAGACAGAAACATCACTTACCGAAAGCAGAACAAAACGTCAAACACGTGTGCAGGCAGTAAATTGTAGAGTCAAGAAGATAATAAGAATTTTCCCACATTGCAAACAGACAAATTAAAAACATAAACACTTAGGAAATCGTGTTTAATAAGCTGAAAAGGAGAAAAAAAGACTATACTTTTCTTAGATGTCATAGTTAGAAACTACCTTTTTAATTCAGAAACCAAACCCATCCTTAGGAATGGACAGCTAGCCTGGGCTAATTAAAAAGCTCAACAAAAGATAGAACCAAAGACTTACCCATCAATGCATAAGTAAAGGATTAACATAAAAAATAAAACAATGAATCATAAAAAGCAAGACCGCGAGTCACAATTCTAGAAGAGGAAAACAGAATGCTCACAACTCAAGCAACGGTATCAATATTGTTCTACTAAATTATACGTTATATGATGAGCATTATTTTGATTGAGATATCTCACATGTCAAAACGTGAAGAAATTCTAACGAAGATGACAACCACATTATATAAAGAAGAAACCTAGACCTACTTGAACATGTATAATTTGTGAAAAATCACAGGTTGCATAAGAAAGATTTTGAAATATGCATCTCAAAACGGATACCATCTAATTATGCTGCTTCACAAACAATGCTGCCGATGAACTTATGCTTCTTCCCTATGCTGGATTCGAATGATATAAACTAAGAAAATCCCATATTAAAAATGAACAGCCAAATACTAAACATACCATCTAATTCACCAATTGCATCATCTGCATCTCTACTGTGATCCAAGTGAACAAAAGCATAACCCGGTGATCTCCGAGCAACCCACACGCTGCGAAATTAACAATACAAAAGATTAACAACCATCCTCCATAAAAATAACACCACTTTATGAATATGTGGGTAAATGACTACAAACGTTACAAAAGGTGTTGTTCTCTTTGCCAATAAACTGCGGGATTCATCAACATCCGTACGTCAAACTCTTACTTCAATTTTACAAAAGCAACACAGAAAAAAATAAAAAAAACAAAAAACAAAGTTTGATAAAGGGGCACAGGGACAGCAAAGTTGCAACAGATTGAGGGAAAATGTTGAATCAAACCATTAGATAACATTTTCTTGCGCACCCAAAAAAACTCAAAACCACAAAAATCCAGTCTAAAACATCGAATCATATACTCAGATGCACTAAAGATAAACTAACAAATTCAAAACGAGATAAAAATAATTAACAATAAGCAAGCACACTATCCTTCGAATTAAAAGCACATAATTTCAAAACTCCTCACCTTAAACACAAATGTCTTCGCAGGGTGAAAGTAAAAACCTTACATTGATTTCATATTTTTCCAGCAACCGCAGGCTGCAGAATTGCACAAAACACCGACTGAAAGTAACAGCAAAAAAATTTGAGATGAACCGAAGCAAGAATTTTTTAGGCAAAAAGGATTTAAGCTGTGAGAACGACAGCGAAACAAAGATGGAAATGAGAGGAAACAAAACGGGTGAAAGCCACAGTGAAGCAAAGTAGAAAATGAGAGGAAGTACCATGCGATGACCAACTTGTGGGCCTGACAAAACTGTGTTGCAATTGTAGCAAAAACAAATACAATCAAAAAAAAAAAAAAAAGTGAAACGAAGTCCAATTCCGTCAAAGACAACCAAACAAAGGGCACTGGTGTAATTTTACTGTACAAAAAGCTAAACCAAATGGAATAGCAACATCAAAGTACCGCAATGACCAACACGTGGGCTTGACAAAACTGTGCTGCAACTGTAGCGAAAACAAACACAACCAATAAAAAAAAAAGCGAAACAAAGTCCAAGCCAAGCATAAGCAGCAGATAGCACCAAATGAGGGCAAAGTTGTAAATTCACTGTTCTAAATAGGGAAAAAAGCCTCAGACTCAGCAGCAGCGAAGGGTAATTACGTCAAAACACTGTTATAGAATAGTACCACCCGGTTTGGGTTTTAGTATATATAAATTTTGTAAATAAAAAAACATAATAATAATAAAAAAATAAAAAATAAAATAAAAATCAAATGCAACGGCTAGCGGACGTCATCTAACCATTTCAATTAAATTTTATCTTAAGGATTCCTGTATAACCGATAGGAATAATGATTTTTCTGGCCAGCTCCGGACCAGCTGGCTGGCTGGCTACATCCAGCCAGCCCTCCAGCCCTTTCAAATTCCGTGGGGCCCTCTCAAATTCCACAAGCCCTCTGACCTAACCCTCGGTTGAAGACGATTTTCAGGCTATTTTCAGCCCTCTGGCCCGCTGAACCGTTCGGTTGGAGATGGCCTCAATTTCTAAAACCCCACTAGCCGTTTTCAAGCGATATCGATCTCTGTAACGCAATGCATGCGTGTGTAGTGTAAGGTTGTAATTTGTGGATGAGGCTGGAAGCAAAAAACAAAAGTTAAAAGTTGGAACAATTGTTTCTTTCTTTTTAGAGGTTTGATAGGAAGAAGAAGTTGGAAAAATAGTCAACAAACAAAACAACCAGTTTTATTGCCAGTGGGACCTTCTTAATACACCGACACCAGCAGCATCACTACTGCGGGTGCTAATCTCACCGATGTAAAGATAAACATGATGAATTATGAGTCCATCCATGAAAACGAAATGAAAAGCAAATAAACAAATTTGGATTCCAGTAAAACTCTCTGCGTCACCTTTCTCTGCCCGCTATCGAATTGACAAATATATCATCACATCCAAATTTTCAGTCAACTTGCACCTAATTTTTGTCTTCTATAAAGTTCCACTTTCTGCCACACATTGCTTTCCAAATCCCAAGTCCCAACCCAACTTCTCTCTCTCTCTTCCACAAAGCAGCAGAGCTCATTGCCAACCTCTCTCTCTGTTCCACAGAACAGCAGAGCTCATTGCCTATTGGAGTATCGGGTCTCCATTGCTTCTCTGTAAGTTCCACTTCCACATGCAACTAGTTTCTTTTGACAAATGGCAATTTATCAGTTTCCAGAAAGATGAAATGAAATACTTCACTCAGTTATGATTCAGTTACCTCTCTCTCAGTTGTTGGGTTTCAGATTTTAGTTCCATTTAGTCACAAAAGAAAAAGGTCACTGAAATTTATTTAGTGTTTTGGCGGGTAATAAGGAACAACATGCATGTGTTGTGATTGTCACTTGAAGAAAACTAAACTTTTTTTACTTTTTTTTTTATTGCTTGAAAAAGGGTTCTCTTTGATTCTGCATTTTGGTACAAGGTCCTTCTGATTCCTTTCCATTGTTGCCTTATACTTTTCTTCAAATTTTGTTCATCCTTTAACTGTCTGATGTTTCCATAGCTCATCCTCAAACTGGCTTTCTAATTGTGCATTACATTCTTCTGTAAAATTTTTTGGGAACAGAAAATGGCTGGAACTCCCATCTTCTTGATGGGGCTTCTTCTCTCATGTTTCTGCATAGCTATAGCAGAAGCAGAACACATAAGATATAAAGACCCCAAACAGCCGCTGAACACTCGAATCAAGGATCTATTGAGCCGGATGACGTTGGAGGAAAAGATTGGCCAAATGGTGCAGATAGACCGCAGTGTTGCTGCGTCTGAGGTGATGAAGAAATACTTCATTGGTAATCATCACTCTTCTTTCTGTCCTGCCTGTGTATAAATTATATATACATGTGTAACTATAGAAAGAATGGAATGTATCACATATGCATATACAGATCAGTTAGATTTTAAGGAAGAAGAAATTAATCTGTTTTGGGCAGGGAGTATATTAAGCGGGGGTGGGAGCGTTCCAGCACAAAAGGCTTCTCCAGAAGCTTGGATTAACATGGTGAATGATTTTCAAGAAGGTTCTTTATCAACCCGGCTTGGAATTCCAATGATTTATGGTATCGATGCAGTTCATGGCCACAACAATGTCTACAAAGCAACAATCTTTCCGCACAATATTGGACTTGGAGCTACCAGGCAAGTAGATTTGCCTTGAATTCTAACATTTCACTTAGTCTCTTTTGTCAACCTAGTCTCAGCGTTTTGAATTTGGGAGAGAAAAAAGCAACCTTTCCTTTCTCTACAATTAAATGAAGAGTTCTACGATGTGATAATTGTCTTATGTGTCCGGCATTTGATCAAGATTTGACTGAAGCTTTCATTTTTCGTTGGTGCTAAAAAATTAAAATTCCAAATACAAATAAAGTTGTGTAAATATGTTCGAGTATATGATGATACTTTAACTAAATGGAATCAATTGAGAAATTTGTTTCTTCAACTGTAAAATTTTAGTCCTCTTAGTAGTTCAAACTTTAAACCATAAGAGTGAATGTATTAATGTCAACTTCCTCGTATTTAAAATCAACCAGGGATCCCGTACTTGTTAAGAGGATCGGAGTTGCAACCGCACTTGAAGCTAGAGCTACAGGCATTCCATATGTCTTCGCACCTTGTATAGCGGTAACTAAAATAAACTGTACATCTGATTAGTACCGACAGAAGTTACTTTAAGCTAAGTTGTACTATCTCTTAATTTTGTCTTTGCAGGTTTGCAGAGATCCAAGATGGGGTCGATGTTATGAAAGCTACAGTGAAGATCACAAAATTGTTCAAGCAATGACTGAGATCATACCTGGATTACAAGGGGAGTTACCAGCCAACTCTAGAAAGGGCATTCCCTTCGTAGGTGGAAAGTAAGAGTTTTAATCCCTCAGTTTTTTGTCATAGCCTTGTGCTTAATTTATGCCTGTTTTTTTTGGTTCCATTTGTACTATCAAAGATAAAACGGTCCAACATTTCTACCACATTATCACAGTTTGAAAGGTCTTATTCTCCTTTGCATAATGTGATGGTCTGTGTTCTCAAAAATGATTGATACTCATCATAAATCCAACAACATGCAATGCAAGTACAAGCATACTTTGGCACTAGGGTATTTACGGTGGTCACAAGGCCACCTATAATCCCTATATTGTTGCATTTTGATTTGTCCAAAAGGGACATATTTACAACTGCAATTCTCGTGGCATGCTAATTTACTGAAAGATCATCAATCATTGTCAAATTCCAAACAATATGATTGTGATCCAATTTACCAAAGTGCTTTGTTCATAATGTTCCACCATTTCTGTTGGCAGTAAAAAGGTTGCAGCGTGTGCAAAGCATTATGTCGGTGATGGAGGAACAACCAGGGGCATCAACGCGAATAACACTGTGATAAACAGACACGGCTTGCTCAGTATCCACATGCCTGGCTACTATGACTCAATTATCAAAGGGGTTGCAACTATTATGGTATCTTACTCGAGCTGGAATGGAGTAAAGATGCATGCTAATCGTGATCTTGTTACTGGCTTCCTTAAGAACACTCTTCATTTCAGGGTAAAATCGACTCTCTGATATTCTTTTCGGCCTTTTGTCCATTTTACAAAAGTCTAATTAGAAGCTAAAAGCACTGCAAAACCTTGTGGACTATATCAGGGTTTTGTCATCTCAGATTGGGCGGGTATTGACAGCATCACGTCTCCACCTCATGCCAACTACTCATATTCAATTCAAGCAGGCGTCAATGCCGGAATTGACATGGTAATTAACATCTCTGTTGCTTTCCTTTCTTAAGTTCCATAAACTTGATGATGTGTTTGGTCTTCTAATCCCTACTTAATTGCCTGTTACAGGTCATGGTTCCATACAACTATACGGAATTTATTGACGGTCTAACCTCCCTGGTGAAAAATGGAATCATTCCCATGAGCAGAATTGATGATGCTGTAAAAAGAATTTTGCGGGTTAAGTTCATCATGGGCTTATTTGAGGAACCGTTGGCTGATCGCAGCCTGGTCGACCAACTTGGCAGTAAGGTAGACGTTGGTAAATTTAACACCATTCTACAACAATGCAGGAAACTTAATCTGGTTTTTTGTATTACTATTTTCACAGGAACACAGAGAATTAGCTAGGGAAGCTGTGAGGAGATCTCTAGTGCTTCTAAAGAACGGTGAATCTGCTGATGAGCCATTGCTACCCCTTCCGAAGAAGGCATCAAAAATACTTGTAGCCGGTAGTCATGCGGATAACCTTGGTTATCAGTGTGGTGGGTGGACCATTGAGTGGCAGGGCTTAAGTGGCAACAATCTCACCGAAGGTAAACAAAGATCCTTCTATTTTTGCTGTTATAAAACATAATATCCTCTTGATACATGTTTGCCTATGAAATCTGTCGGGACTCTGAAAAAACTGACCTATTAAACTCTGCATGAAACTTATTTTTCTAACTCCTTAACAGGTACCACAATTCTTAGTGCCATAAAGAACACATTGGATCCTAAAACCGAAGTTGTGTACAAGGAGAATCCTGATGCTGACTTTGTGAAGTCGAATGATTTCTCATATGCCATCGTTGTGGTAGGGGAACACCCGTATGCAGAGACATTTGGTGACAGCCTAAACTTGACAATACCTGATCCTGGCCCGAGCACCATCACAAATGTTTGCGGTTCTGTGAAATGTGTTGTTATCATCATCTCTGGCCGTCCTGTTGTGATCCAACCATATGTTCCCTTGATGGATGCTCTTGTTGCAGCTTGGCTTCCAGGAACGGAAGGGCAGGGCGTAGCTGATGTTTTATTTGGTGACTATGGCTTCACGGGAAAGCTTTCTCGAACCTGGTTCAAAACCGTTGATCAGCTGCCGATGAATGTAGGAGACACACATTATGACCCTCTCTTCCCCTTTGGATATGGCCTCTCTACAACACCGGCCAATTCCAACTAGGAAACTATTTAGCGACTCGTCGTCAGTAATTTGCTCATGTCAGCTACTCTTCAATAATTAATAGAAATCATTTAACTAATCTTCAATAAGTATGTCAGTTAAATCTGTACGAAATATCAATGGGAATATCTTTGTGACGGTACAGTTTTACAACCAGTAACATGAGACATTCAAGAAGAAAAAAGAGAGTTTTCTTTTATATATATTAAAGAATCCCTTAAAGAATATGGCGACAGTTTGTTTCAATTAATAGTGTTACATGCAGACATTATCACAGAGTTGCTCGAGTCCCAGAGTTGTCGGTTGTAATCCCTTATACTTATCAGCTACAAATTATCATAGGAGCTAATTTAAGCACCCTTGTTGCTCTGCCACGGCTTCAACACCGCCACCACAATGATTGCAACGATGATAAGAAGGATGAGTATCGCAATGCACATCCATTTCCTCGAATTCTTTTGTAGCTTCTTGGCCTTCTGAAGAGCGGTATTCCCCTGCTGTACATGATCTACTGCACTTGATACCTGCGGAATGAAGGCACAACATACATGATCATCTACCCACGTGTGATACAAGAGTTGCAATCCACATCATGTTTTTACAAATCAACTTCTGTTTTCTTTCGGGTTTGAAACTTTACGAAATTCAGGGGGTCATCATGCTTTGAGATTGTGGGAATTACCTGGGTTTCTATGTTGTCAAGCAACTCCTCTTGTGCATCGACCAGCACCGCCATATCCATAAATATCTGTGCATAAGAGTTGGTGTTTAACATATAATATATACTCATGGCATAAAAAATACTTGTAGCTGGCAGTCATGCAGACAATCTTGGTTATCAGTGTGGTGGGTGGACCATGGAGTGGCAGGGAGTGAGTGGCAACAATTTCACTGAAGGTACATTTAGAGGAGGTTTCATAATATGATCAAAACCAATTTTATAAAATCTGGATAAAACATAATATATTTGCAGACATGTTTGCCTATGAGATCTGTCATATTACAAAATATTTACCTACTAAGCTCCGTATGGAGCTAATTTTTCTTCAACAGGTACCACAATTCTTACTGCCATAAAGAACACAGTGAATCCTAAGACTGAAGTTGTCTACAAGGAGAATCATGATGCTTTGTGAAGTTGAATGCTTTCTCGTACGCCATTGTTGTGGTAGGAGAACACCCTTATGCCGAGACAGTTGGTGACAGCTTAAATTTGACGATACCTGATCCTGGCCTGAGCACCATCACAAATGTTTGCGGGGCTGTGAAATGCGTTGTCATCATCCTCTCTGGTCGTCCTGTTGTGATTCAACCATTTGTTCCGCTGATTGACACTCTTGTCGCAGCTTGGCTTCCAGGAACTGAAGGTCAAGGGGTGGCTGATGTTTTATTTGGTGACTACGGCTTTACTGGCAAGCTTTCTAGAACCTGGTTCAAAACGGTTGATCAACTACCTATGAATGTTGGGGATGCACACTATGACCCTCTCTTCCCCTTTGGATTTGGGCTCACTACATCACCCAAAAAATCCAACTGAAAAAATCATGTAGCTACTCTTCCTTTTCGGTTTTGGTAGTTTATTTTGCTTTTAATGTGGATTTTTCCCTTCACTTCGTTATCCTGTTGTATTGCTTGCCAATGAAGGATTGGAACTGACAACCGTTTATTTAATAAGATAAGAGGCTCGAAGCGTTTCTTGACAAACGTTTGTTTAATAAAATTTCACTCTATGCTAATCCTTCAAAAGATAACTAGTCAATGACACTACATAATGTGTTGCAAAAGATTAGCTCTTCAACCTTAATCCCAATCTATACCATCCACATCGTCTTCTGTAGCGCTGGCTTCGACATTACCAGTAATTGCTCGTACGTGTGTTCAGTTTCTTCTCTGGTGCTCAGATCAGAGCTATTGAGGGAGAGGACAATTCTTTTGGCTCAGATTAGGCGGCCGCCCCCCAATATATACACACCACAAACCCTTTGAGATTGGATATTTTACCCTGTTGAACAAGGTAACTCTCTTACCCATTTTTCTCTATGTCCTTCTAATTTTTTTTTAAAATATTTTTATGCTGTTTGTTTCCTTTTCACATTGGAAATGCTATTTCATTTCCTTATTAACTTTTTTTGTTCATTAAATCAATCTTGAAGACGATATATTTATGTACAATCAAAATATACTGTAGGATCTAACTTTTTTTCTATGGACGCTCTGCGCGCCTGACATCATCCTTTATTAAGAGACTTCATTCGAAGTTATTGCTTGAGGTGCAAGTTATATATGTCTTTCTACAATCTATTAGGATTTCTCATTGCTAGTAGTGGCACAATCATAATTAATTAATTTTTTTTTTTATCAAACGATAAATTTGTTAAATTAGATATTAGATTAGGATGTCGACGGGTTGGAACTCACGCCATGGTGTAAGGGCAACACTCTTCTCCACTGTTGTGTTATAAGGATTCAAATTTAGGTTATACAGAAAAATGAGCACAGTTTGTAGCCAATTCAACTGCACATGCAAGAAAGAGCACAACGTTTGAATTGCTTTTTATGTTTCTGTTGATTTTTCTGATTTGAATTGTAATACTTCTCATATCTAGAAAGCCTTATGGGAAGGCATATTTATACATAATACAAAGAAAGCTTCGGATGCAACAACACACATGCACATGCAATTCCTTTCCTGCTGTCCATGAGTCAGCAACAAAGAAAGCTGAAAGCTTTACACCCTTGCTGTCCTTTACACCCTTGCTGTCTTGCTGTGTTGTGCTGTCTGTACACCCATGTGCTTTGAGTGCACACCCTTGCTGTATGCTTGCTGTGCTGTGCTGTCTGTACACCCATGTGTTTCTTCCAATACTCCCCCTCAAGCTGGATCCAGTAGGTTGATGGATCCAAGCTTGGAGAGGAGTCTTTGAAACTGATGAGAAGCCAGAGGTTTGGTGAATATATCAGCCAGCTGATCGAAGCTTTTTACATAATGTGTCTGAATCACCTGCGACTGTACTTGTTCACGGACATAGTGACAGTCAACTTCAATATGCTTCGTCCTCTCGTGAAAGACGGGGTTTGATGCTATGTGCATGGCAGCCTGGTTGTCACAAAATAAGGTCATTGGTTGAGCTGTGAACACACCTAAGTCACATAAAAGTCCTTTTAGCCATATCAGCTCACACGCAGTTGAGGCCATTGCACGATATTCAGCTTCGGCACTTGATCTTGCGATGACAGTTTGTTTCTTGCTCTTCCACGTGACCAAGTTTCCACCAACAAAGGTACAATAACCAGTGGTGGACTTGCGATCGATTGCATTTCCTGCCCAATCAGCATCACAGTACCCCATGATTTGAGTGTTGTCATTCTTTGCCATGAGGATGCCACGACCAACAGACCCTTTTAAGTACCGTAAGATTCTTTTGACAAGGTTCAGATGCTCGATTGTGGGAGAGTGCATGAACTGACTGGCAATACTTACTGAATGTGAGATGTCTGGTCTAGTGATCATTAGGTAGATCAGCTTGCCGACAAGCCTCTGATATAAGCTGATATCCGAGAGTGGCGTGCCTCCCAAGTCAAGCTTGAGCTTGCTATCAAGAGGGGTAAGTGCAGGCTTGGCATCACTCATATTGGCATCTTTAAGTAGGTCCATGACGTGCTTTCGTTGATTAAGAAATAGTCCCTTGTCAGAAGATGCCATTTCGATTCCAAGAAAATACTTCAACACCCCAAGATCTTTAACCGCAAATTGTTGTTGAAGTGACTGTTTGAGTGTGGTGATTTCAGCAGCATTATCACCTGTTATTATTAAGTCATCCACATATATCAACACAACTAATTTGCTTGCAGCTCTTGTGCGAACAAATAATGATGAATCTGCATTACTCCTTTTGAAACCAATGTTATGAAGAACGGTACTTAGTTTTGCATACCAAGCACGTGGTGATTGCTTCAGTCCATAAATTGACTTATGTAACTTACACACCAAATTAGGCTCTTGGCTTTGTGGGTGTCCTGGTGGCAATCTCATATAGACTTCTTCTTCAAGATCACCATGTAGAAAAGCGTTATTCACGTCCATTTGATACATAGACCAACCTTTATTGACGGCAACAGACAATAGAACCCTTACTGAGTTCATTTTTGCAACAGGAGCAAATGTTTCCTTGTAATCCACCTCAAATGTTTGAGTGAATCCTCGAGCCACCAGCCTGGCTTTATGCCTCTCAATCGAACCATCAGAATTAAACTTGATCTTATAGATCCACTTACAGCCCACTGCTTTTTTTCCTTGTGGAAGTTTGGTGATGCTCCAGGTTTTGTGTTGGTCTAATGCTTTGAGTTCATCTCTCATTGCTTCTTTCCACACAACTTGATTATTAGCCTCATAAAAGTTTTGAGGCTCACTGTGACTTGAAATGTTGTTAAGAAAGGCAGCATGAGATGGAGTTACCTTTTGATACGACACGCAATTTGAAATTGGATGCCTCGGTTTATATGTGACAAAATCTTGAAACCTTGTGGGAGGTTGTCTATCACGCCGAGGATTGCGTCGAGGTACTAGGAGGTTTGTCTCATCCTCGTTCAAATTGTCATCCACACCTTGAGGATTTTCTATGTTGCCGTTGTCATCATCATGCACCGAGTCATCATCATGCACAGAATTATCAGGATGAGTACCTTCATTATTGACTTCAATGGGAGGTGTAGAAGTACAGATTCTTGGTAGAGGAATTAGGTCTAAGATGCACTCCCCCTGACTTGTGGCTTCATGTGATTTGCTGAAAAAGAGGTTAGCTTCATGGAATCGTACATCTTTAGATACAATTATTTTTCTTAGTTGAGGATCATAGCACTTATATCCTTTTTGTGTTGATGAATAACCAAGAAAAATACATTTGAGAGCTCTAGGGTCCAACTTATCTCGATGGTGTGACTGTATATGAACAAAACAGACACAGCCAAAGACTCTAAGATGTGAAAGGTCGATTTTTCTTCCTTTCATGACTTTAAGTGGAGATTTAAACCCTAAGACTCGGTTAGGAAGTCTATTGATGATGTACACAACCGCCATGACTCCTTGTGACCAAAATCTCTTTGGTACGTTCATTTGTAACATTAATGCTCTCGTTTTTTCTAGAATGTCACGATTTTTCCTTTCAGCTACACCATTTTGTTGAGGTGTGCCGACACAACTTGTTTGATGCATGATACCATGCTTGCTCAAATATAATGACATGATATGGGACATATATTCGGTGCCATTGTCAGATCTTAAGGTTTGAATTTGAGAGGAAAAATGGTTCTTAACAAGATTGTGAAAATCCTTAAAAACTTCAATCACTTCACTCTTAGACTTTAAAAGGTACAACCATGTGGCTCTAGAGAAATCATCGACAAAAGTTACATAATACTTATAACCATCAAAAGATTCAAACGTTGGTCCCCATACATCTGAGTGAACTAGTTAGAAAACTTTACTAGTCCTAGATAAGGATGAGGTAAAAGGCAATCTGGTGGCTTTAGACAAATGACATGTTTCACACGAAATTAAATCATTACCTAAGTTTGGAAACAAGGAAGACAAAACAGGTTGGGAAGGATGAGCTAAACGTTGATGCCACAATTGACTATCTTGGGATGGACTGGACTTGGCTTGAAATCCTCTGGGACTGTTTTTTGATATGTAATAGAGGCCATCAAGGTAAAACCCTTCACCAATCGTCTTCTTGGTGAGGCAATCCTGAAAAATGACATTGTGAGGAGAGAAAATGGCCAAACAATTTAAGGTATTGGTGATTTTTCCCACAGATAAAAGTTGAAATGGAAAAGAAGGAACAAATAAGGCTACTGACTCAATTTTGTCCGATATTAAGTTGATATTTCCCTTCCCTAAAACCTTATAACTCTCACCATTGGCAGTTGAGACTTGAGACGGTTTTGAAAATTTTTCAAACTTGTGAAACTTAGAAACATGGTTGGTCATATGATCTGTGGCACCCGAATCAACAATCCACAAATCATGCATCATATTTACATTAAGAGCAGTTTTAAAAGCAGTCATGATACCTTGCATGTCATATTGGGCCATGTGTTGTGTTTCTGTCAGAAATCCAGCAAACTTGCCTAGCAAAGCTATTGAACTTCCATCTTCAAAGCCGACCGTTTGGTCACTCTTAATCCTTTCTTTCTTGCTTTGAAGATACACTGCAAACTCATTTATGAGTGCAGCTGGATTTGCAGTGAAGCTCTTGAGTGCATCAGACCTATGAGAGGTTGAGGTAGTTGCATTGTTGGCTCTATGTGGTGCACGGTTCAGTCTTTGTGAGCCCTTGTTATCCTTCATGAACTCTGGCTTTAATTCTGGATGTAAAATCCAGCATGTCTCCTTAACGTGACCAGTATAGTTGCAGTGTTGGCACTTTAAGTGTGGATTCTTCACTTTGTATTTTCTTTCGTTGGCTAGATAAGCCCTTGCTTCAGTTACACTGGTCTTTGTGCCAGTGTTCATGACTTTCCTTCGTACTTCTTCACGTTGGATTGTTGCACATACGATGGTGAAGGAAGGTAGTTCGGGGTTCATGAGTATGTGGCTTCGTAGGTCTTCGTATCCTGGATCGAGACTTGACAAGAGTTGGAATATCTTGTCTTCTTCTGCCCTTTTTAGTAGTAAAGACGCCTCAGTTGTGTGAGGCCGATACATTTCCAGCTCATTCCACATGCTCTTCATGCTGCCTAGAAGTTGAACAAAGGGCTTTCCTTCTTGTTGTATGTTGGAAATGTTCTTCTTCAATTGAAACACACGTGCAGCATTGTTCTGGCTGCCATACATTTCCTTGACTGTCTGCCATAGTTTGAATGATGATTCAGAATAACTGAATATTTCAGCTAGTTTACGTTCCATGGAATTTAGGAGCCATGACATAACTAGCTGATCCTTGCAAAGCCAGATTTCATAAGTTGGTGAAGAAACATCAGGAACTTCGATGCTTCCATTTATGAACCCTAGCTTGGACCTTCCACCTAGGGCAAGACTCACTGCTCTTGACCAAGGTAAGTAATTAAACTCATTTAACAAGACCGAGCTTAATCTTTGATTTGGATTGACATCCACCTCAGACACGGTTGAGGAGGAAGGTATCTGGGAATCTCCAAACGAATAAGAATTCTCTTCCGCCATATAAAGACCTATAAGAATAAAGAAAGAATTTTTTTCCTCTTTTATTTTTTTATTTTTTTATTTATATATATATATATATAAAAAAACAAATTCACCAATCCACCAGCAAACCCAATCAAAAGACTTTATTGCTTCAATTTCTTCTTCTGCTCTATCCTGTTGCTTTCAGAAAGAGGAGGAACAAGACCCACACTCTGTGTGCAGTGCGGCCGCCGCAGCTTCCACCTCCAGAAGAGTCGCTGCTCCGCCTGCGCCTACCCTGCTGAGGAATGTGCCGAGGAGGTTCAAGAGCGGCTTCCTTGAAGGTACACAGGCTGCTCCAAGGAGCAAGGGAGCTGTTGCTGCTTCCTCATAAGTTTTCTGAGCCCACTGAACTCAAACCTGTTTGGATTTTTGTTTCGAATTTTGTTTAGTTGTCTTGATTCGCAGCCGCCGACCACCTCTCCAGTGGGTCTCCAATCAAACACTTGGCGACAAAGTCCCTGCCTTGCTGCGAGAGAGAGCTTGGTATCTCCGGTGCATCGCCGGAAAACCCGATTCGGTACAGCGCCGATACCGGGTCGCAAACGTCGGATACCACAGTCTGAGTATTACAGAGACACTGTTGCTATTGGAGCTTTCTCTGCAGAAGCAGCAAGCTGTGCAGAGGCAGCAACAAGAAGCTTTGCAGAGACAGGTTATTTTTCCTGCTCTGATACCATGTTGATTTTTCTGATTTGAATTGTAATACTTCTCATATCTAGAAAGCCTTATGGGAAGGCATATTTATACATAATACAAAGAAAGCTTCGGATGCAACAGCACACATGCACATGCAATTCCTTTCCTGCTGTCCATGAGTCAGCAACAAAGAAAGCTGAAAGCTTTACACCCTTGCTGTCCTTTACACCCTTGCTGTCTTGCTGTGCTGTGCTGTCTGTACACCCATGTGCTTTGAGTGCACACCCTTGCTGTATGCTTACTGTGCTGTGCTATCTGTACACCCATGTGCTTCTTCCAATAGTTTCCCTCCTTTTTCCTTATATATCTCGAAACGGTAAAGATCCACATTTCCACTTGGGGTTTCTTGCAACAGAGTTGTCCCCAGAATGTTTGATTTCGAAACAACTAGTCCTTCCATGCATACAGAAGATCATATGAGCCAGTATAGCCGTTGAACCTGCACGGTCCGTTCACTTGTATCCGCCATAAACAAACGCCGTCGTCTAGTACACAACCTCCATCCCTTCCTTGGTCGTATATATCGAAATGGTGAAATTGGCTCGGCCACTCAAAGCTGCAATAAAATAGCGTGGTCCGCCATATGTTTGGATGGAACTTAAATTCGTAGGAGTCGGCAAGGGGGACGGCATGGACACCAAGGTCATCGTCTTTGGATTTGCAGTGAACTTTCAGCGGCGAGTCGCCCCATTGATCCCACAAATAATTTTCGATCACAACAGTTACTGCATCAGACATAATTAGAATCAACATAAGCAGCATTAGCAGCAGTGCATTTCTTGCGAAGAAGGCCATGACTAGTTTGCACTTTGCATCGTTATGTAGAGTAGTGTTTATATAGCCAGCTAGGTTGGGTTTCGTGTCAGTATGAAAGTGCTTGATTTGCATAGCTAAAATGTGCATGCAGTTTGGCCTCAAGATACGTACAATGCGTGACGAATGAAGAAGCTATAATCACAACGAATTCGATCGTGACAAATAATATATATGAAAATTTCCAATTGGTCGATCACTTTGCTAGCTGCTTGTTTAAAGGAAAATCAAACAAACCATTGTTGTTTTTTTGTTTTTTGTTTTTTGTTTTTTTCTTCTGGAAAAAAAAAAATTGAATTGGTTGTGTTTCTTTTCTGGATGCTATGTATTTCCTTGATTAAGTGTGTTAATTAGTTGTTTATATACAAGTGCAACATCAGGAGAGATGATTCGGCTACCGAAAAAAGCAATAATCCAAACCAATTCAAGTCATCCAATACGTAATATTTATTGTCTTCCATACAAATTTAGGTATAATGAAGGAAAAGCATGCACTTGAAGTGTTTCCTGGAAGAATCACAAAAATAGTGTTTTTGAAACCCAAAAATAATTTCACCAAAAGTTCTTCCAGTCACTTTAAAAGCACTTCCAAACAAGATTTTTTATTTTTTTATCTCTTTCTCTTTTATGTTTTTTCATTCATTAGAAATTGGTAAGGAAATGAAAAAGTTCCAAATCCAAATTAAGACACACTATTAAATGATCGTATCATTTAATGTTACGTAGAATGGAATAATTTTCTCAGTTCTTGATGATTGATGGGTTTTTAGAGTACACAAATTTAAAGAGAAAATAATTGTTTTTGCTATTTTCATGTAAATTTATAATTTTATATTGAAATCGAGTAGGGATTTGGGAATACCCAGCAAGAGGAGAGAAGACTCTAATTCAAAAGGGTATTCTCTCTCTCTCTCTCTCGTGCGGCCTCCCTCAATCTCATCGCTTTCCCTCAATTTCTAAAACCCCACTAGCCGTTTTCAAGCGATATCGATCTCTGTAAAGCAATACATGCGTGTGTAGTGTAAGGTTCTAATTTGTGGATGAGGCAGGAAGCAAAAAACAAAAGTCAAAAGTTGGAACAATTGTTTCTTTCTTTTTGGAGGTGAAGGGAAGAAGTTGGAATAATAGTCAACAAACAAAACCACCAGTTTTATTGCCAGTGGAGTCTTCTTAATACACCTACACCAGCTGCATCACTACTGCGGATGCTAATCTCACCGATTAAGTAAAGATAAGCATGATGAATTACGAGTCCATCCATGAAAGCGAAATGAAAAGCAAATGAACAAATTTGGATTCCAGTAAAACTCTCTGCGTCACGTTTCTCCGCCCGCTATCGAATTGACAAATATATCATCACATCCAAATTTTCAGTCAACCTGCACCTAATTTTTTTTTGGATAAATTACACAAAACTACCTCAACTATTGGTCTCACAATATTATCATACCTCATCTTTTAAAATTGACAATGTCATACCTCATCTTTAGAATTTGATCTAATGTTATACCTTCCGTTAGCTTGGCGTAAATTTCTCAGTTAAATGATGACGTGACTTGATCCAAGACCCATTTTCTATTAAAAAAATTACTAAAATATTATTAAAAACTAAAAAAAATCATTTAATATTTTTTAAATATTAAAATAATAAAGAAAAGTTAAAAATTAAAAACAAAAAAAAGCCTCAGTTCGTTCCCTTGCCCCCCCCCCCTCCCCTCTCTTCTCCCCATCTTCATCTTGTTCCCCACTTCCTGCAACCCAGAAAAAAAAAAGAAGAAAAAAAAAAGAAGAAAAAAAACCAATTTGCCTCACCCACCCTCAGTTTGTCTTCCCCCTTCCCCACCCTCCCCCCCATCCCCTCTTCTCCCCGCACCCACCCTCGCATCCACCCTCCGCACCCAACCTCACACCCATCCTCTTCCCTCCACCCCCATTTCTCCGTGCCCAGGTTCTCAACCCACGGAATCGGCTTGGCGAAGGTTTCCCGATTCCACCTCAACGGGATCTGGGTTTTTTTCTGTGTTTTTTTTTTTTTTTTTGGGTTGCAGGTAGTGGGTGCGAAGGGTTTAGGGAAGACAAGAGGGGGGAAGAAAGGAAGGGGGGTCGGGGAAGATGAAAATGGGTTTTTTTTTTCTTTTTTCTCTTTTTTTGGTTGCAGGTTGGGCTCAGGTGGGGGAGAAGAGGGGGTTTTGGGGGGGGGGGGCGGGGGGGAAGACAAACTGAGGGTGGGTGGGGAGAAGAAAGAGAAGGGTGGGGGAAGGGGACGAACTGAGGGTTTTTTTTTTTTTTTTTTGTCAACTTTTCTTTATTATTTTAATATTAAAAAAATATTAAATGATTTTTTTTATTTTTTAATAGTATTTTTTTATTTCTTAATAGAAAGTGGGTCTCGGATCAAGCAACGTCAACATTTAACTGAGAAATTCATGTCAAGCTAACAGAAGGTATAACATTGGACCAAATTCTAAAGATAAGGTATGGTATTGTCAATTTTAAAAGATGAGGTATAATAGTGTTGTGAGATCCATAGTTGACGTAGTTTTTTATCATTTACCTTTTTTTTTCTATAAAGTTCCACTTTCTGCCACGCATTGCTTTCCAAATCCCAGGTCCCAACCCAACTTCTCTCTCTCTTCCACAAAGCAGCAGAGTTCATTGCCAACCTCCCTCTCCCTCTCTTCCACAGACCAGCAGAGCTCATTGCCTATTGGAGTATCGGGTCTCCATTGCTTCTCTGTAAGTTCCACTTCCACATGCAACTAGTTTCTTTTGACAAATGGCAATTTATTAGTTTCCAGAAAGATGAAATGAAATACTTCACTTAGTAGTGATTCAGTTACCTCTCTCTCAGTTGTTGGGTTTCAGATTTTAGTTCCATTCAGTCACAAAAGAAAAAGGTCAGTGAAATTTATTTAGTGTTTGGGCGGGTAATAAGGAGCAACATGCATGTGTTGTGATTGTCACTTGAAGAAAACTAAACTTTTTTTACTGTTTTTTTTTTATTGCTTGAAAAAGGGTTCTCTTTGATTCTGCATTTTGCTACAAGGTCCTTCTGATTCCTTTCTCTGGGATTAACTTAGGGTGCAGCATTTTTTGTTAATAGAAGTGGTAACTTTGTATAATTTCCACCATGCAACTAATCTTCCATTGGTGCTTGAATGCTTGAGGTTCATAATATTGTGATTCCTTTCCATTGTTGTCTTATACTTTTCTTCAAATTTTGTTCATCTTTTAACTGTTAGATGTTCTAATTTTAGGCCTTTTTTATGTTTTCGAATTTCGGTTCACAATGTTTCCATAGCTCATACTCAAACTGGCTTTCTAATTGTGCATTACATTCTTCTGTAAATTTTTTTGGGAACAGAAAATGGCTGGAACTCCCATCTTCTTGATGGGGCTTCTTCTCTCATGTTTCTACATAGCTATAGCAGAAGCAGAGCACATAAGATATAAAGACCCCAAACAGCCGCTGAATACTCGAATCAAGGATCTATTGAGCCGGATGACGTTGGAGGAAAAGATTGGCCAAATGGTGCAGATAGAACGCAGTGTTGCTTCGTCTGAGGTGATGAAGAAATACTTCATTGGTAATCATCACTCTTCTTTCTGTCCTGCCTGTGTATAAATTATATATACATGTGTAACTACAGAAAGAATGGAATATATCACATATGCATATACAGATCAGTTAGATTTAAGGAAGAAGAAATTAATCTGTATTGGGCAGGGAGTATATTAAGCGGGGGTGGGAGCGTTCCAGCACAAAAGGCTTCTCCAGAAGCTTGGATTAACATGGTGAATGATTTTCAAGAAGGTTCTTTATCAACCCGGCTTGGAATTCCAATGATTTATGGTATCGATGCAGTTCATGGCCACAACAACGTCTACAAAGCAACAATCTTTCCGCACAATATTGGCCTTGGAGCTACCAGGCAAGTAGATTTTCCTTGAATACTAACATTTCGCTTGGTCTCTTTTGTCAACCTAGTCTCAGCGTTTTGAATTTGGGAGCTAAAAAAACAACCTTTCCTTTCTCTACAATTAAATGAAGAGTTCTACGATGTGTTAATTGTCTTATGTGTATTAATGTCAACTTCCTCGTATTTAAAATCAACCAGGGATCCCGTACTTGTTAAGAGGATCGGAGTTGCAACCGCACTTGAAGCTAGAGCTACAGGCATTCCATATGTCTTCGCACCTTGTATAGCGGTAACTAAAATAAACTGTACAACTGATTAGTACCGACAGAAGTTACTTTAAGCTAAGTAGTACTTCCTCTTAATTTTGTCTTTGCAGGTTTGCAGAGATCCAAGATGGGGTCGATGTTATGAAAGCTACAGTGAAGATCACAAAATTGTTCAAGCAATGACTGAGATCATACCTGGATTACAAGGGGAGTTACCAGCTAACTCTAGAAAGGGCATTCCTTTCGTAGGTGGAAAGTAAGGCCCAACATTTCTACCACATTATCAGAGTTTAAAAGGTCTTATTCTCATTTTGCGTAATGTGATTGTCGGCGTCCTCAAAAAATTTTGGTACTCTTTTCATAATGGTCCTGTGAAAGTTACAGTTTTGGAATATCTTGAAGTTTAACTTGGTTTTAGTTCTATTGGTCCACATAAATCCAACAACATGTAATGCAAGTACTAGTCGTTTTATTCTTCTCTTTCGCATGCAGTGATGTTGGCTCTTTGAGTGTGTTTAAGCACTTTCATTGAAAAATTGGTAGCTTATTGCAGGAAAAAAGAGGGAAAGTGGTTGTCCAACCATACTTTGGCACTAGGCTATTTACGGTGGTCACAAAGGCCACCTATAACCCCTATATTGTTGCATTTTGATTTGTCCAAGAGGGACATATTTACAACTGCAATTCCTGTGGCACGTTAATTTACTGAAAGATCATCAATCATTGTCAAATTCCAAACAACACGATTGTGATCCAATTTAAGAAGGTGTTTTGTTCATAATGTTCCACCATTTCTGTTGGCAGTAAAAAGGTTGCAGCGTGTGCAAAGCATTATGTCGGTGATGGAGGAACAACCAAGGGCATCAATGAGAATAACACTGTGATAAACAGACACGGCTTGCTCAGTATCCACATGCCAGGCTACTATGACTCAATTATCAAAGGGGTTGCAACTATTATGGTATCTTACTCGAGCTGGAATGGAGTAAAGATGCATGCTAATCATGATCTTGTTTCCGGCTTCCTTAAGAACACTCTTCATTTCAGGGTAAAATCGACTCTCTGCTATTCTTTTCAGCGTTTTGTCCATTTTACAAAGTCTAATTAGAAGCTAAAAGCACTGTAAAACCTTGTGGACTATATCAGGGTTTTGTCATCTCAGATTGGGAGGGTATTGACAGGATCACGTCTCCACCTCATGCCAACTACTCAAATTCAATTCAAGCAGGCATCAATGCTGGAATTGACATGGTAATTAACATCTCTGTTGCTTTCCTTTCTTAAGTTCCATAAACTTGATGATGTGTTTGGTTTTCTAATCCCTACTTAATTGCCTGTTACAGGTCATGGTTCCATACAACTATACGGAATTTATTGACGGTCTAACCTCCCTGGTGAAAAATGGAATCATTCCCATGAGCAGAATTGATGATGCTGTAAAGAGAATTTTGCGGGTTAAGTTCGTCATGGGCTTATTTGAGGAACCGTTGGCTGATCGCAGCCTGGTCGACCAACTTGGCAGTAAGGTAGACGTTGGTAAATTTAACACCATTCTACAACAATGCAGGAAACTTAATCTGGTTTTTTGTATCACTATTTTCACAGGAACACAGAGAATTAGCTAGGGAAGCTGTGAGGAGATCTCTAGTGCTTCTAAAGAACGAAAAATCTGCTGATGAACCGTTGCTACCCCTTCCGAAGAAGGCATCAAAAATACTTGTAGCTGGTAGTCATGCAGATAACCTTGGTTATCAGTGTGGTGGGTGGACCATTGAGTGGCAGGGCTTAAGTGGCAACAATCTCACCGAAGGTAAACAAAGATCCTTCTATTTTTGCTGTTATAAAACATAATATCCTCTTGATACATGTTTGCCTATGAAATCTGTCGGGACTCTGAAAAAACTGACCTATTAAACTCTGTATGAAACTTATTTTTCTAACTCTTTAACAGGTACCACAATTCTTAGTGCCATAAAGAACACAGTGGATCCTAAAACCAAAGTCGTGTACAAGGAGAATCCTGATGCTGACTTTGTGAAGTCGAATGATTTCTCATATGCCGTCGTTGTGGTAGGGGAACACCCGTATGTAGAGACATTTGGTGACAGCCTAAACTTGACAATACCTGATCCTGGCCCGAGCACCATCACAAATGTTTGCGGTTCTGTGAAATGTGTTGTTATCGTCATCTCTGGCCGTCCTGTTGTGATCCAACCATATGTTCCCTTGATGGATGCTCTTGTTGCAGCTTGGCTTCCAGGAACGGAAGGGCAGGGCGTAGCTGATGTTTTGTTTGGTGACCATGGCTTCACGGGCAAGCTTTCTCGAACCTGGTTCAAAAACGTTGATCAGCTGCCGATGAATGTAGGAGACGCACATTATGACCCTCTCTTCCCCTTTGGATATGGCCTCACTACGACACCCGCCAATTCCAACTAGGAAACTATTTAGCGACTCGTCGTCAGTAATTTGCTCATGTCAGCTACTCTTCAATAATTAATAGAAATCATTTAACTAATCTTCAATAAGTATGTCAGCTACACTTTGGCAACCGAGCATCAAAGCGTGGAGAGATTATTTAGTGTCATTATATAAGTGGAGGGACACTTGGAAAATACACTTCCCTCTACTTGTATAATAACTTATGATGTAACACTCCATGTTTCGACCACATTGAAAAATCTCTCCAAAGCGTGCCAATGCGCACCCTAACTTGGCCCTATACATCTTAGCTGACAACGCTCGATTAACTCTCTTACACCCTTCTCGGAGAGTCCGTTAAATCCGTACAACATATCAACGGGACTATCTCCGTGACAGTACGATTTTATAACCAGTAACCATGAGACATTCAACAAGAGTTTTCTTTTATGTATTAAAGAATCCCTTAAAGAATATAATGACAGTTTGTTTCAATTAATAGTGTTACATGCAGACAAGATTCACAAGAGTTGCTCGAGTCCCAGAGGTGTCAGTTGTAATCCCCTATACTTATCAGTTACAAATTATCATAGGAGCTAATTTAAGCACCCTTGTTGCTCTGCCACGGCTTGAACACTGCCACCACAATGATTGCAACGATGATAAGAAGGATGAGTATCGCAATGCACATCCATTTCCTCGAATTCTTTTGTAGCTTCTTGGCCTTCTGAAGAGAGGTATTCCCCTGCTGTACATGATCTACTGCACTTGATACCTGCGGAATGAAAGCACAACATACATGATCGTCTACCCAAGTGTGATACAAGAGTTGCATTCCGCGTCATGCTTTTACAAATCAACTTCTGTTTTCTTTCAGGTTTGAAACTTTACGAAATTTAGGGGGTCATCATGCTTTGAGATTGTTGTAATTACCTGGGTTTCTATGTTGTCAAGCAATTCCCCTTGTGCATCGACCAGCACCGCCATATCCATAAATATCTGTGCATACGAGTTGGTGTTTAACATGTAATATATACTCATGGCGAAACACAAACAGAAAATTTTCCTTTTAGTTTTGCAGCTATTCTCACGGTCGGTCTCAATAAATCATGGCAATTAAAACTGGACAATAACTTGGTTTTCTTATGAGCTACATGACTAAACAGAGACTTACCACGTCATGACACAACTTAATAATCTACCGATCCTTCACTTTCTTACAGAATTCCACGCAGAAAGATTTAACAGATTAATGTTATCATATTCAATAAGGCAATACCAAAGTAAACTCTAAATTAAAAGGCCTATGCTAGACATCTGTATTGTATAGCAACTTCATGTCTTCATCAGAGAGTACGCATCATTGCACAAACTAAGAAGATACCTGTTGTAAATCGAGAAGTTTCTTCTCAAGATCTCTAACAGCATCATGTCGCTCTTGAATTTCGGCCAGAGTGTCCATTATCTACAATTTGATACACAATTTTGGATGCGATCAATCTTAATCAGAAAATTCAATGTTTCAACAACCCAAGCTAACAAATTTACGAGAGGAGTTAAGAGCTTGGAATTAATTGTTCAAAGTGCCAAAAAGTTTGTCAAGTTTGTGAGAGAATTCAGAATTTTGATCATAAAAAGTGCTTATTTGGGGGCAGAGAATAAAAAAGGAAAACTGACAAACCTGGCCTCGCCCTTGTTCCTGGATAGCCTTTTGGAAAATTTGTTCACTGTCCCCTGTCTCGATTAATCTTTCAATTGTCTGTACAATGTTAAATGATTAGAAAACGAGCTTTCACAATGGTATAGATATACCATAATTTCAACAGTGCATTTTTACCTCTTCATCAGCTCTTGCGCCCGTCACTGACGATAACAAAAAGCAAGAAAAATAAAATATAAAATCAGATTATGGAAAATCAAGTAGAGGTTCTAAAAATAGCAGCGATTCATGAGTGGCAAGTGAGGGGTTCAAACCTGTAAAAACTCGCCTCTCGACAACATCACGATACTCTTGATGGATGGTTTCCCTTAGAGTCTGCATATTTTGGAATTCAAAAAATTTAGTGATGAAAGAAATAAAGAAACAGACATTAAAACAAAATGAATGTGTGGGTGCGTGTGGCCTACCTGAAATTCAGCCATCTTGTCCTTTAATTTCTTTTTCAAGGCACTGCAACAATAGATAACAGTGGACACTTGACAATGTTGGATTCAGTTGAGTTGACAAATTAATAAAAAGATTTCTCAAACAAGCATGTGTGAGGGAAAATCATTGGTGATCCCACAACTTCGTAGATGCCAAAAGGAAATGAGGGGAAATAGGCATAAGGCATTTCAAAGGCAATTGTTGAAGTACGAACGTACAGGGTTGTTGCTGTTCGGGATCTATCTACACCTGTTCCTTTTCCACAACCAGCCTTCTGTCTATTTGCTAAATTCTGGACCCAGAAAGAAAGGTTAGTCCGACAAGTAAAGTTACAGTGAACCACAGAAATAAAAGCAAGCTTTCTGTTGTGTCAGGTTTTACCTCTTTGTCCAGTTCTTCAATTTTTGACTTTATCCAACGAGCAACTTTTCCAACTTCATCGACATCTTTTTCCATCCGTTGCTTGATTGCTGCACATAGTGAAAGGATCCATCATCTCTGTTGGGTTAATGAGGAAGGAAAAAATAAGTTGATGGATGCAAACAGAAGAGAGAACACCAGCAGAGGGAAACTGATTACAGGCGTTATTTTTCAAAAATTATGAGAAAACAAGCTAGAATAATTTCTGACATCTCCTGTCCTGTATGCATATCGTTTCCTCCCTTCATTTTAATCCATAGACATCATTACAGAACTATGAAAGGAACAAGCATACAGAACATAATAGAAAAATACGAATATAAGCATGAAAGATTCACGTGATTATCGAATTAATTAAACAAGTTTGAGATTACATTTCATTGAGGGAGCCTTAGTAATAGCCTTGGACTCCTCATGTGCACCCTGCAGACAAAAGCCATTAAAAGTGATAAAAAAAGTGCATTTAATTTTTAATTTTTTATATCTCAAAGAATCATTACAACTATAATGCTGTCTAATTTTTTAAGCTATTGTATAAGGCACAAAAATGTAAACACAGGAATTTTCCAAAATAACAGTTTCACAATATTTAAATTAGTGGGTACAAACACAGTAAATTTACCAATCTGGATGACGCATTATTTTGCAAATAAACAATACTCAGTCCAGTTGCTATACAATTCTACGTTACCTACACTGCAGCATGACGTTTATATGTTCGGTTTAGTTACAGTTATACTTGTTCATAAGCTTATCACTAAATTCCCAATTTGATGAAAACGATATGTAACTAGAAATCCGTCAATGATATCACCACATATTGGCATCATGCATACAATTACAAAGACGACAACATTATCAAACCAAAACGGAAGGACTCAAATCTTTGAGCTTCGTGGATAAGTAAATTCACTCTCAATTAAGTTTAACGGCTGATTTCATCAGCGCAACATGAAATGAGACCAAGTTAAGAGTAGTAAGTCTATACATTTTGGACAAGCGAGCCCAACCAATTAGGAATTATGACAGCTGAGGCTAACAAAAAAACCTTCACAGTGCTGGCAAGGTAAGGAAAACATATTGGAAAGCATAATACCTGGAGCTTTTTCAAAAGCTTATCAAGCTTCTCATTTTGCTTCTCGATCTCTTGAACCTGGAGATGAAAAAAAAATCATGAAAGCATTCAGAATCAACAGAAAGTAAACATAACACATACTCCATATACAGAATAATTATCTATGGAAAAAGTAACGGAAAAAGAAATAATTGAGTTTCATGCATTTAAGGGATATTAAAGAAAAGTAAGTCAAGGAAGTTAAAGCACCTTTTTGAAGAAATTCTCCAAACCAAGTTCTCCAGAATTCATTGAAGCATGTGCTCCTAGTTCAATATCCCCATCTCTCGAAGCTTGACCCCGTGGGATCTCAAAAGAATCCTGCAAGCAGTAATTAGGTCATAAATGTACTTGAACAAAACCTTAATCCCAAATCCGGATGCTTGAGTTCAATGGGGTTTAGGAAAGAAAGATAAAAGGAAAGAAAAGGGACGATAACTATGACTTGAACTTACGTAATGACATGACACTACTAAATTTCTAAGCACACATTTTGGTATATAATTAGTACAGACAAGCAAACACCATACATAGAAAGAAAAACCAAGTCTCAATCGCAGATTAAATGGCTTGTGCATATGTCAAGTGCTATTTCGCAGTTCTGCATTATGTAAAAGCACAATACTTGCGTTGCAACTTCCATCATTGTCCTTATCGTTAATCATTTCAATTCCAAAAAATAGAAAAAGGGAAGTACTTTCCACAAATTAAAACAAGTTTCGTTTATAAAGATCTTAAGCGATTCAAACACCAATGCCGATGAACTCTGTTCAAAAGCTGAGAAACCAAAAACAACAAAGGAAAATAAAAGGAAAAGAAACCAAATTGTTCAATTTTCTCAGTTTAGGGTAACACCAAACTGTTCGAAAGCTGCAGTAGCTCGTGTGGATTGAGATGCAATGAAGTAAAACCAACCACTCCCATTCCCTCAAGCACAATGCAAAATCCCATGATTCAAAAACTTTCAATTTTTCCATCAATTTCCCTCCTTTTTCTCACTAACCAAACGGAAAGTAAAGAGAACCAACATCCCATAAGCCAAAAATTCAAAAAAAACTCATTAAAAAAGCAGATCCAATAACATCAAACGCAGCCGGATCATGACAAAAACAGAGCATCAAAAACTCGAAGCATGCCCAAACAAACAAACCATGGCATAAATTAATGAAAGAAAATCAAATACATTACCGTTAGCAGGTCGTTCATTGTCGAGGGCAGCTGACAAATGCAACAAAGAAAAACTACAGCTTGCGAAGAAATTTAACAAAAACCAAAAATTTAAGGAAAAAAATTGAAGGCTTTTCCCCCGTGAGGGACCTGGTTAATTAAAAAAACCAGGCCACTGTTAGGGTTTCTAGAGGAGAGGGAGAGCGAAACAAAATGAAAGGGAAAGAAAGAAAGAAAGAAAGAAAGAAAGAAAGATTTTGCTTTTTGCGCTGGAGATGTTGCAGCAGAGAGAGGGGGGGGGAGAGAGAGATCAGAGAGACGGAACGTGATTTTCTTTTCTGTTTTAAATTTCTCACTTTGTTTTCAGTTTTGAAATTCGCTTGTTACTTTTTTATTTTTAAACCATTATTGATTTATTACTCAAGCTGGGAATTTTCCAAAAACGATATTATCAACATTCGTAAAAAGAGTGAGTCAAGTCTCACAATAAACTAACAATAATATTATATAAATTTATTTTTTATGAGAATCAAACTTAAAATTTATCACTTACAAATGAAAATGAAGAAAAATATTATTAATACGAAATCACCTCAACCTAGAATATTTGAAAAAGAAAGAAGTTGCACTTCCTATTTTTAAATGACGAAAGCGGCCCATTGATTTCGGCTGTTTTTCTCTACTTACATTACATGACAGCCATTGAAAAACTATGCAGCATGTGTTATGTCGGTCATGGCGGTGGACCTACGAGGTTCCACGAGTACTTGTATATTAAACTAAGGTGCTCAATTGTTTTCTAAATTCACGTTTTTAGTTTCTTCTTTGATAGTTTTTTTTAGAAGGTTAAAAATCTATTAGTACACCTATAAACATTTAAATTGTTCCTTATCAAACCCGATTTGATTTATTTTGGATAACTTAACTTGTAACTTTATTATACATCATCGAAACTCATAACTTCAAAATAAATGTAAAAAATTCTCGATAAAAAAGATATGAATCATGGACTAAGGTTCAGTCGGATTGCACCCATCCTTGTGCATTCAACCTCAAATCTTGGACTATAGTTATGTAGAGAAAAAACAAAATTCAATCATGGTTGTTCAATAAATAATATTGAACGGTGAAAGAAGTTCACTCGATCAGCATCTAAAATCTATAATTTTATTTTGTTTTTAATTCGCTTATCTTTATATATAAAGCCAAAAACTCTTTTTGGGGTCACAAACTTCACCAAAAAATGCATGGACAGAAATGCCCATCAAACAAAAAACTTCAAAAGCAGCCCAAAATAATGTATCAAATGTGGCAGGGGTATTTTCGTCATTTTAAAAGTATTTTTTTAATATTTTTTTTTTACAGTAATTTTTTTTTTTTTTATAATTAGTACCTCACAATAGGCTAGCAATAATTTGATTCACAAGTTATTCGTTAAATATTATTTTTTCTATTTTTAAACACGTTCAAAACATCTTAAGAGGCATGTAATGCCGGTTATAAAAAAGGTTTTTCGCACGTGCATAATAATGTGATTAAATTAGTTGTCAAATGATTGTTTTTTTTAACAAACGATATTATCTACACTAAGTGGGAGTGGGTGGGCTTAGCCTCATTGAGCTAGCAATAATATGATTCAATCAGTTGTTTATTAAATATTATTTTCTCTATTCTTAATGTAAATTCAATAGAGATAGATTTTATTACGTGAATTCAGCTATTTTGATTGGTTTATGAAGGGTTTTTTCTAGCATGATCTAAGATTATTCATTTACTTCAAATATTTGACTTTCCTTTTGTCAATTTACGCATACAAATAAATTTAAAACGTGTATATCGCACATAACACTCCGTGATTCAAAAAATGTTCTCTTAATGAAGGGCATGAAGGAAAGTACAAAATTGATTAAAAGTTTGGCACCCTAAAAAAAAATATAGACCAAAAATTACTATTGAAACAAGGAGGGAGGTTGCGATGTGAAAGTGACCGGAAGGTAGGGAGGGGTGAGGGGTTCAAGACTTGGAAGAAGACTTAAGAGCTAAGTAAATTTTCTGATCCAAGTAGTCGACGTTGGAGTTTCGGAGAAAACACACAAAACAAAAAGCCGCGTATTGGGTACGCACGGTACGCAGAAGAATCAAGAAGGTGTCGGTCCTTTGCGTGTCGACGAAAATACCGACAGGTGGCTGCCCGTGGCACAATAAATCCAATGCCCAACAGCTTTCCGTATATCCAATTATATTTATATATCGATCAATTTGCACATCGACTCGAATCGAAGCTAACACTCTCTCTCACTTTCTCTCTCAAGAAACACCTTACGTTGCTGAAGAAGGCGGCTGTCAGACCAGAGCTTCCTTTAGGTACTGATGATTCGTTACTCCAATCAATTCCGGTTACGGATTAGTAAAGATGTAGTTTTTGTGATCGATCGTGAATGCGTGTTATGAAATTGTGATTCTTTCTTGTTGCTTGTATTTGATATTATTATGTTGGTTTGTGTACTGCTTGATTTACTCATTTGCGTTCAATTGTATCAATTTAATTACTTCGTGGGAATTTGGAGAAAAACGTTATCGAATTGTGGTCAAATCACCCTTGATAAATCGATTTGATATGCTTTCCCTTACAACGGAATCGTGTTCGTGTCTTGAGAATCCTGACTGTTTATGTGGAAATCTCTCTGTTGGATGAAAGTGATAGGTTTTCCATTAAGTGTAGGACAAAATAGGGGTCGATTGAAGTGGCTAAAATTAGAGAACTCAGAGTTTGAGTTCCATCCTCCGAACCTTTGCAAGTTTGGGGAAATCTTTAGCCCATGTGTATCGGCTGTGTATTTCGAAAAATGACAACAAAATGTTAACTAGAGCTAGATTCTTTTGGAACACTCTTTCGCCCTTTATCGGCTGTTGCTTGCTGCCAAAGATATGCATAACCTTGTCCCGAATCTCTACTCTGTGTTTTGTGATGGTGAACTGAAAGTAAGTTTTGTTGGCTTTCGTTATTAGTCAAACGTGTAGATTAAGTACCTATAAGTGTCCAATTGTTTAAGCATGGTCTGCAATGTGCCGAGTATTAGCAAGCAGAAGGGATTTATACTTTTTGTTTAGTTACTTCGTTTTGTACATCACCAAGTTTAGCTTTTCTGTTTTTTTTTTTTTTTTAATCCACTGAATTTGTTTCCAGATTACTGATCGCACCGTTCATTTGTTTTAGGAATCTCGGGTTCGGAGGAAAGTGTTTTACGTTTTGAGTTTTGGCAAATTGTCTGGAGATGGAAGACAAAACTGAATATAAAGGAGAAGAAATTGAAAAGGTTCAAAAGGAACAACGGTTTATGGTGATGAAGACCAAGGATGTAGAACCAGGCAACCTGAAGGAGGAGAAGACTGAAGCGGAACTTGAATTAAAGACCAAGTCAGTGGTAAAAGAAAAGTCGAAACATGAAAAGGATGAGGATAAACATAAGGATGCAGATGAGGAGAAATCGAAGAAGAAGGATAAAGACATAACGAAGAAGGAAAAGAAGAAAGAGAAGGACACTGAAGCGGGAGAGAGTGAAGAAGATAAAAAGAAGGACAAGGTAGAGAAGAAGAAAAAGAACAAGGGGAAGAACGAAGATAAAGAAGATGATATAGAAGGGGGAGAAAAAGAGAAAAAGAAGAAAGATAAAAAGGACAAGGGTAAAGATTTAGAGGAAGGGGAAAAGGTGGATGATGAAAAAGAAGGGAAGAAGAAGGAGAAGAAAGACAAGGATGAGGAAAACGACGGTGATGATAAGAAAGAAGGAAAGAAGAATAAAGACGAGGATGAGAAAAAGAAGAAACACAAGGGTGATGATGAAAAAGAGAAGAAGAGTGATGAGGTAAAGGGTGACTACGAAAAAAAAGAAGGGGAGAAGAAGAAACACAAGGATGATAAAAAGAAGAAACACAAGGGTGGTGATGATGAAAAAGAGAAGAAGAGCGATGAGGTGAAAGGTGACGACAATAAAAAAGGAGAGAAGAAGAAAGAGAAGGACGATAAAATGAAGAAACACAAGGACGGTGATGATGAAAAAGAGAAGAGCGATGAGCAAAACGATAACAAAAAAGAAGGGAAGAATAAGAAAGACAAGGAGGACAAAAAGAAGAAACACAAAAATGAAGAGGATGATGAGGAGGTCAAGGCTGCTGAAGTTACTTCCAGGGAGATCGACATTGAAGAAAATGTAAAGGAATCTAAGGGGGAAGTAGAGGAGGAGACGCATAAAGATGAAGGAAAGGACGATAAAAAGAAGAAACACAAGGGTGGTGATGATGAAAAAGAGAAGAAGAGTGATGAGGTAAAGGGTGACGATGATAAAAAGGAAGGGGAGAAGAAGAAGGACAAGGACGATAAAAAGAATGATAAAAAGGAAGGGGAGAAGAAGAAAGACAAGGACGATAAAAAGAAGAAACACAAGGGTGGTGACGGCGAAAAAGAGAAGAGTGATGAGGTAAAAGGTGACGGCAATAAAAAAGAAGGGGAGAAGAAGAAAGACAAGGGCGATAAAAAGAAGAAACACAAGGACGGTGATGATGAAAAAGAGAAGAAGAGCGATGAGCAAAAAGATGACAAAAAAGAAGGGAAGAAGAAGAAAGACAAGGAGGACAAAAAGAAGAAACACAAAAATGAAGAGGATGAGGAGGAGGTCAAGGCTGAAGTTACTTCCAGGGAGATTGACGCTGAAGAAAATGTAAAGGAATCAAAGGGTGAAGTAGAGGAGGAGACGCAGAGAGATGAAGGAAAGGAGGGTAAAGAGAAGAAAGATAAAGAGAAAAAAGTGAAGGGGGAGAAGGGTGAGAAGGGGGAGAAGGGCGAGAAGAAAAGGAAAGTCGATAAAAAGGACAAAGGCAGTGATGTTGGTACGCTGAAACAGAAGCTAGAGAAGATCAATGTCAAAATACAAGGCCTACTTGAGAAAAAGTCAGACATCATGAGGCAGATAACAGAAGCCGAAAGTGCAAGCCTCACTGTTGCTGAGAAGCCCACAGAAGCAGCAGCATAGCAATCTTTGGTAGCGCATTTCACCTCTCTATACTATGGTCCATACTTTGTGTTTAATTCTACATGAATAAAGGTGTTCCTGGTAACGAATAAACGTAATCTGTTAGTGTGGTTTTCTTGTGTTGTGCAATTTAGAAGTGATCCATGTGTAAACTGATGTTTTGTGTAAACCTCTCACATTTCGGTGAGTGTTAGGGCAGCGGAATAAGTACTAGAGGAAACCCAGTAAGCTGGAGTGGGTTGGTATGTGTATCAACTTACAGGATTATGATGGGAGGTTTCGGTAGGATGTAAATTACTTTGAAATTTTGTTTTGCACGTAAACAAAGAGGCTGTGTAACTTTTTATATGAAATACAAATTACAGTAGTATGTACGTGATATTTTCTCTGTATTCAAGTCTTGTTTTCTTCTGAGAAAGCATGCAGCTGCCGCCTGAATTTCCTTCTGTTAGATCTAACCAGCTTTAGATTTGGAGCTGTTGAGGCTACTAGATTTCTATCTCTGTGCACCGGAGAGGAGCCTCTCCTACGTAACATTGCAGTTCAAAATTTGAACAAATAGGCGGCAGTGTGAGCTACATGTGTTTTGATCCGCTATATTTTTGCTCGAATTCTGGCCAACAAATGAGCAAGTGCATGATTCCAAAACGGAAGGCGAACTGTTTTCGAAATGAAATGTATCCACAAAAACTTATCTGAGAGACCGCAATGAATCATTTCGTGTACTCGTCATTTGTTCTCTACAAGAAAATTACATGTGGCTTATCTAACAAGTAATACTTTCTCTATGAATAGAAACCTTACATATCAGTAAAACGGTGTACAAACTCTGATTGGCTTACTCCAAGCGTGCGCATCGATTTGTCCTCGATCCTCGTCTTGTGTGAAGTTAATGTCATCTCTACCTCAAAAACTTTCCATTTTAGTAGAAAACGATGGAAACTGAATGCCGCGTTATAGTACAAAGATAGGAACTGGATCGTATGTAGATCCAACTTTAGTCATTCGGGTCCATTTCCTCATCCTGATCAGAGTAGAGAGTAGCATTAGTTCTGTCACTGTCATTTGATTCTGGTTGTTCGTCCAGGGTACTTCCGTACTCTGAAAATTCATTGTCCTCCACTTTACCATCTTCCCCAGCTGAATCCAAAGGAACTTCTTGACCATGCTTCATCCACTTCGGGCACTCTTCTTCGCCTCCATATACAGTTCGGCCATCATGACCTTTTACATGAACTGGAGCATCGGCAGAAGACATTCTACAAGAGCATTCGGGGAGTGGGTGTGAAATGAACAAGGCTGGCTTCGACACAACGGATTGCCCTATTAGGCCTTCCTCACTTAAGCTTTTCTTAAGATGTTCCTGCACTGAGAGTGTCCAATTATGCTTGGGATGGTAGACATTGTCCCTCGTCATGTTGAACAGTTGTGCTACAACTTTCCTGTTCGAAAAGAGGACACACAAAGTTAAACAAGATCACCAATCATATATAAAAAGTCGAATTAGATTCTTTTTGTTTTTCTCTTGCCTGTCTGGTCGGTATGTTCTAGAAGAAGCAACCTCATACAAACGGTGTCCCATGACCAAGCTTGAAAAATCTGGCCATCCACTGCCATCATTGTTAAAACCAGGAAAGAATGTGTCTGCTTCCACAGAGACAATATAATCAAGAGCATCCCAAATTAGTCTATGTGCTTGCATTCTCAGATCCAAAGCAGAAAGTTCTGGTTCGATGTCAGTCTCAGTAATCCAACCATACCAGCCTTCTTTTTCATGTTGATAGATAGGTCTACCGGGAGGTGGAGGAAGAGGCCGAGGCCTAGGACCGGCCTTCTTCCATTCTTCTTTAAGTTGTTCCTCGCTTTTTGCTGGAGGTGGTTGAAATGGATTTTGCGGAAGAGGTGTTTCAGGTCCAAGTATATCAGACAATTCTTTATTGCTGCACAAGGAAGTGCGATCCACTAAGTTGGGAAACATAGCACGCAAAGGGACCAGAACACGTTGACCCCCAAATGTTTCTGAACCAGCCAGGTATATAATTGTTTTAGGAGGATACCCCATTGAACGAAGAAGAATTCCAACCTGTGAAAGTCTCAAGAAGAATAAATGAGCTAATGAACCACGAAAATGTAGATAGATTGATTTATTAATTAGCATCGATGACCCCATACATCAATGCACCACCAAAACTGAAATTTTACATTGTAAAATGACGCAATAAGTAGAAGATCAAATTTATACCATGGTTCTTAGTAACAAGCTTGTTCACAAACGTATTAACATGCTTGAGTCAAGCCCCGGAATAAGGACTCAAGCTTGAGATAATATACAAGGTTTTCAAGCCCAGGGTCTTTCTTTCTACTCCCTCCCCTCCCTTATCTTATGCTTTTGGTCAAGGCCAATCAACGAGGTAATGTAGAAATCACAGTGACACATATCCTTATTTTGAGTGGATACCTTTACAAAGGATCAGTCCTTACTTATTCTTTGTCTATTTTGAAATAAAAAATTTCGAAGTAATTAAAATACGAAAGTTGTTTTAATGAATTAGATGGTGTTGGATTAATTAAATTCTCAGTGTCATTCCATCCTCTACTGTTTTTTTTTGGTCTGCATCCTTGTTTCTTAAACCTATCACTTGAGCTTAAATTTTTGGAAACACAAATTCCACTCCCATTGTAATGTAAATATTTAATATTTAAAAGTGAAATTGAAAGAAGTATGCTTGAGGTTCTGCTTTTTCTGAACTGCTCAAATCAATTCAGCGTTGAGTGAGTGCCAAGGAAACTTAATTTCACAACCAGCACTTAAATTCACTACTAATCTTCTAGACATTCTTATGGCACTGAAAAGTGAAATTTTCAAAAACGGTAAAAAATGGACCACGAGAAAGAAGCATCAGAGTGGACTAGAAGCCACACAACAGTACTGACAATTTACAAATACATAAGCTGGATCTGAAATTAGTACTGAGCTTACCTCTTCAGGCATCAGCGGGCATGAACCATTTTCTCTACGCGAGTGTGAATCTATGCTTAGTTCCTCATGAACAATGCCCTTTTTAATCATTTGTTTCCTTCGATATTGTATGAGTTCAGTGTGAACATCCTACAGAAAAGTAGCAAGTTAACAAGATAACTTTGATAACCATGAAAGTGAATGGACACACTGTTAATATTTTGCAGTTGTTTAAGGTAGAAACCACCTGTACTCAAGAGGAGGAAGAGAACTCCAAAACTGAATTTTTATCAGACTCAGATTTAACCAAGGAACAAAGGAGAACAATCGTTTTAACACTAACTTAGACTTAACAGCTATAGATATGAAAAATATTGTAAACCGAAAGTTTAAGCTGTGTGTATGTGTTGGACAGAATTATGTTAAGTTGTAACACCCGTCACATGTGAACCTCTTTCCATCACTAAGGACCAACATGTGGAACTCAACTTAATATTGGAATTTCGTAATTGGAGGTGGTTCAAAATTAGGTTCTATTACTCTAATACTATCACAAACTATAAGCATGTAGATCAACAATTTATATTTTCACAACTACCAAAGATAAAACCGGCTTAAACATCTTACCTGAAAAAGTTCAGCACAGCCATGATATGCCAAGGTTTCTCTCACTAAACCAGGATGATACGCTAGGAAAGGTTGACCCCATGCACGTAACCTATTGGAGTATAAAAGCCACATTGATCAACTGAAGGAAAATAGTTATTAGAAGTAAATTATTAGAAGAAGTGAACAGGGTCCACCAGAAGCCAGGTAAAATGATTTTGGTTGAGGTTATGTTACTTGTAATCAGATCTATTTGAGAGGTCTTAGCTAGCTTTGCTACATGGTGGATTTCTTATGCACTATTTTTTAATTCTTGTTTTTGTTTTGATAAAGTGTTATCATTTCTTCTCAAAAAAACAAGATAAGGAAACCAATAAAGATCCATCATCTACAGAAGCTACATAAATAAAAGCTGTGATACAAAATAATCACATAACTGCCTTCTAATCTAGTAATATATACGAAAGTAATAATCCCTAAACTCTGATGAGATAGAATCCCTAAGCAAAAACCAAAACCTCACCCCTTCCCAGAAGAATATGACCACACTAGCGGATATTATAGGAAACTTCACATGGCCTTTGAAGCTCTTTAAGAGGATGTGTTCACTTTGACTGCTTGGAAAACCTAGGCATATACATTAGGCTTATAGTTTCCATTTTCCTTATACAAACTTCTATCCAATTTGTAGAAAGCCAGACCTAAGACTTTCAAAGATAAAATTTCCATACTCCATAACTCGACCCCTCCTGTTGACTCCATCCTTCTGGTTAACTCTATCTATTGCCTAATCTTTCCAACTCAACCGTAACCTTCAAATAAAATCTATTTAATTAAAAACATCTTGCATCAGATGGTCTAAGAGCAGTCTGTACTAATCAAGTTCTCTAAACACCAATATCGCTCTATTGATTCAAATCTTCAGGAAAAAAGGTGCGTTGCTAGATTCATACCTCTCCACCATCTTGTGTCCAAGCATTTGAATTTCTGGCCTGAATTGAAGTGCATGGAAGGCAACCCTGCATCTAAGTCTTTGAAACTCGGCCATGTTTGGTGGAAGGATTGACTGAAAATAGGATTATATTGCATCAACACTTAAACTTAATTGTCAAGCATGCATGCTTGGAACACAAAAATCACTAAGTGAAAAGAAACAAAACAGACTCACTACTGACATAATCATATATGAATGAATGATCCCTATGAACCAATAGGAAAGCGACAGAGAATGAATGTTTGAGTGGTTCTTAGATAACATTTATTTATTTTCATAAACAATGGTTCATAGGTGACGGTTCTAGCGCAAAAACGAGTACGACAATATGTGGTTATAAATGTTAACAGAATATGCATATTTTTTCAAGCAGATGACATTTTGAAATAGGCTATACTGTTAAACTAGTAGAAAATCAGCTACCTGCAGACATCCACCATCAGCAATGATGAAGCCGATAACTTTGGTTTTCTTGAACTTTGGTAGGACTTCTTTGATATAAAAATTTGGAGAAGCTGAATTCTTGGGTCTAAAAGAAGGGAATTCATTTCTTTTCCTTGCTGCCTTCAGATTATCTGGCAGACTCTTCACAATGACTATGTCATTTTTTAGAGATGCTATAAAGTGCACCTCATCGTAGAGATATGTAAAACTCTTGAAACGAGAGCTGGCAAAGTCATAAAAACAAAAGAGATAAGAAGCAATGAATCATATGATCGCAGCAAACTGGCATAAAAGAAGTAGCAAACTAGAAAAGAACCTGATGCCTTTTGAGCGAGTACTTTCTTGAATGTCTGGAATGACAAGAGTAGCATTTAGAAGCCTGGATATGGTGACCAGATCACAGATCTAGAAAATTAACAAAGATTTATGAACACCACATACAAATTATCACGGAATCACTTTCACATATTTGACAAATCGTACCGTAGATCTTATCTTTCCAAATCCACCAAATATTTTCGCATAAATGAAGCCATTGCTCTGTTCATTTGGAACTGTAAAAAAGATAAAAGTATTCAATCAACTAAAATATGAATGGTTCAAGGTTATCAAATACTCCAGTGACAAAAAAGAACATAGAATGAGGGAACTCAATTCAAATTCAGTATAACAAAGATAACAGTTACCATTAGCTTCGAGACTACAAAATGTGTTTGGTCATGCATGCGAGGGAACGGATTCACCAATGGGTTCAAATTGTCAAATTCATAAACTATATCATGCAAGAATATGATAAACCCAGAAACGAACAAACTAAGAAAATTCACAAATGCAAGAAAAAGGGCAAGATCATCACCAGGATAGTTGCCTCGGGGGTTGGCATAAGGCTGAAAAGACTGTAGGGTCTTCACAGGCCCCCATAGCTTCCTATTAGGAACACTCTGCATGATTGTAAAAAACAAAAGAAGCCATCAAGACAACCAAGAACATACACTCGAAATACATGTATAATGGACAGAGAAATGAATCAAAATCCCACCTGCCTCCCAGAGATAGAATCGAAATCGTTATGGAATGCGGTCAATGCGCTATACTGGACTAAATCGACAGTCGAAAATCTTGCTATAGAGATGTGCCGAAGCAATGATGCAAAAGATAAAATGAGGACAAAGAGAGCAACCCATTTTATCTTAGATTTGAACAGCATCTTGGCTCATCAAGCACACAACAAGAATTCCACTTTCCCCAATCAAACATCACATTCCAAATCCAATTTCAACTCCATGATTTTCCTACTCAAAAATCAACAATCATAATTCAATTAACCAAGAAAACAAAGACAACCCATTTGAGCTAAAACAATGAATCAATAATAAAAAAAAAAGATGTCAAATTTCGAATCAAATGATCTGAACTATTGTACCACCAGATAATCAAAGATCAAAGATTGAAAAAATCGTAAGTTAAGTCAACGAACCTCGGAAGCAGGGGCCATTAGTTAATCCAAATCTGAACAATATAAAATTGAACATGGAAAAACTTTCTCGGGAAACAAACGGAGAGCAGACGGGGGGGTATCAACGAATCTGGTGGTGTGGAGTGAAGCTTTGGATGAAAGAAAATCCGAAAGGGAAAAGGGTTTTAGATTTTGTGCGGTAAATTTGTAAAATGTAAAATGTAAAATGGAATTGGAAATTTGGAAGAAAGGAAGGAAATTTGTGTTTTGTCGTGGGTGTCGGAGTGTGTGTTTCTTCTCACCCGGATTCGTACTCCTTGTTTTAATTTTTTCGATCGAACCTTTTTTTTATGTTCAAGATCTCGAGTTTTGTTTGTCTTACTTTTACTGCACAATTAATAAATACGAGTGAAAAAAACTAATTCAAAAGTCGGGTATAAAAATAGAAAAAATTAATTAAAAGAGTTTGAAAATTTTAAATTTTAAAGAAATTAACAAAATAAAGGATAAAATAAATAGTACCATGATTGATTTTTTAGTATAAAAATATGATTTTTCGTTAAAATGAATAATACCATATGCTTTTCGTTAAAATTCTCATAAAAATATTCTTAATCAGCTGAGTTACGAATCTTTGACACTTTAATATTGTTTCTTTCTTCTTAAACTTGTTACCAACTATGTTACAAAATAATACTGTTTGTTGATATTTCTCTTAGCTAATAAGTTGTACGGTCGAGTCTAATGATGTGTAAATGATACCATTGTATTAAAGCTTGTTAAAAATATTAATTTTTTTCCTTAAAAGACACATTTGCATTCTCTCTCTTCCTTTTTCTTCAAATTACTAGCGGATAGCATTCTTTAGTAAGAGATGCGAATGGAATTGTTATTAGTACTCGAAAAAATAAAAAGCAAGTTTCATTTCAAAGTTATTTCTCCAGACTTGAAGAAGCTTTTCTCGTACTAGGGAGTGGGGACTTGATTCCGGATAAGGATTGTCTGCCCTCCCACTTCCGGTGCCCTCCTGTTTTGTATGATCACAGTTAAACTCCATCAACATTTTATATTATTTTTTTATAGAGATAATAAGACAAAAATAAATAATAATATAAAATGTTAACATGACGTAACCGTAACCACACAAACAGAAAAACATGAGAGGGCGCCGAAAATGGAAGGATCATTAATGAACCAAGGTCACGGGGGGTTTAAGACAAATTTGTGGCAGAAATGCATCCTTGTGTGGTATGTAACCCGGTAGGAAGTAGCTTGAAGATCAAACAACCCGAATGGCATTTAATTTGCCTTCATTTGCTTGCTTTTCCCATGGCTGACTGTGACCGCCCAAAGGACTCGCAAGCAACGTATCAATGATGCCCTCCGCCGCGTCTTTTTTGTTCTTGGAACACGTCTTTATATTCCATTTTTTTCATGAATCCCTTTTTAACGGAAGAAACGGAACTTCGAGTGGTTCATTGGCCGGCGATCATACAATCTCATAACAAAAATTAGTCGGAATTTTTGTTGCTAATCTACGATTTCCAAACACATCATCTACTTTCAATCAAATATTCATTCTTACATATGCAAACTCCCAACTTTGAACGGGCTAACCAACTGGATCCAAATCAGCCTCCGCATCCTCACCATCAAGCATCCCTGCCCCAACCTCGACCTCAGCATCTGCTTCCAACTGACCTCCCTCTTGACCCACATCCGCATCGGAGCTTTGCTTCTGATGTTCATCGGGGATTGGACTTCCACCTTGGGACATGTTGCCAGCTGCAGCAATGGTATCAGCGTCCATTGGCGTCCCTGAGGCTTCACCATCTAATTCACTTGCAGGTGTAGCATTCTTCAGGGAAAAAAATATTGTCAAAATTCTTGGGGTACAATTAATGCTGATACTTCCATATACGTACACATGCATTTACTTGATCTCAAATTTGAAAACAACCTACCCCAAGACAAAAGGGAACACAAAATATACAACAATACAGGGACAAAAGTTTATAACATTTTTCATCTCATTTTTTCAATCTTTAGGCTGAAGATGCATAGCACAGATCAGGTGTTATGCAGCCATGTAACGTTATGTCTAAATAATAAAGATGTTTGTTTCTAAATCTCATCGGCAATATACACGCACAAACAAACACATACACATTATTCATATTATTTCCTCATTTGCATATTCAACTTTCTACAGGAATCAAAGATGTCTACAATAAAACGCTACAAATTCAACACACTGCCAATTATATACCTGATTTTCTTCTAATCGATGTGCAGCACCTTTTGATTCCTCCTTTTTAGCACGTTTAGACCTGTCATTTGGTTTAGCTTGGTATTTAGACCGCTCCTCAGGAGTCAAAAGTTCCAGCGGTACAACTCCTTCAATACCATGTTCAGTAAACTGCAATGACATCCACACAAGTGGTGTAAAGCTCAGTGAAAAATGAAATAATACATTAACTATGCAAACATAGTTATATTCATACTCGAGAAAATCCTTCCAAGTCTTGTCTAGCTGAAAATCGAAGACCTTTCCAGCAATAAACCTGCATGTTGAAATTTTACTATTGGATAAAACAAAATCAAATTTTAAGTGGAACACTAGTTTGAGTTTCAACAATTCTAATATTCAACAGCAAGAGGTAATGCACATTGAATCACATTGTGAAACAGTTGAACAGCTATTAAATAAAATAGCACTCTATATTACCAATGAACCCTAGTCAAAATGCAACCCAGCTTTTATCTATATGATTGTCTTCTGATATTGACCCAAAATTCTGGAAGAAAACTCACTCGGCTATTTTTGTGGTGATACTCAGGTTCTATTCCAGCTGCTGGATCCATCTGTAACTCAAAGAAATTCATCTTACTAAACAGTTAATGAGAAAATAAAAAATCCATAGCATGAGAAGGGACAAGAGTGAGCGCGAGTACACACACACAACATGCTACTTTGGGCATTGAGAAGTAAATAGTACTTACATCTTCAACCAAGGGCTTCCAGTACTCAGTGATGGAAGGTGTTCGAACACGTTGAGGATCAGTTAAAGCAATCTGGAGAAGTAAAAAAGAACTATCAAACAACAATACTGAAAGGAACATATTGCTACATATTTACATGTTTCTTCCTCAACAACTTGATTTGTAATCTTTGTCTTCTTTATAGTAAGAACTGAACTGATATTCTATGAGTATAAAAGTACTAATTCAGAAAGGACAGTAGGTATGAACCATGAAGAATCAGCAAGATGCTATTAACTTTTTTTGTTAACAGCTGATAATATAATTATTTATATATACTGTGTGAGTGTGGGGGTGTACATTTCCTCGTGATGATCACCGCCACTCTTGAAAATAAATCAAACTTTGTCTCAATATTTAAATACAGAATCGGTGAAGCTTGTGAAACATTGGAGGTTGCAAAAAATAATTGCATATATTCAAAACCTTGTGAATGTTTGTCATGTTTGAAGCCAGATTTATTTCAACAATCTTGTCATAAATAGCAATCTAGCATACCGGATTCTGATCTGCCCACTTCCACAACTGAGATAGTTCTTTATTTCCCATTCTCCATCTCGGCCTACTGTTGAATTTAGGACAAAAAAAAACCAAAAGTTAATATAATGAGCACTGCAAACTTATTAAATATCTTCACAGGTCGCAACAAACAGAAGGCTGACAAAAGTTGGTGAACAATTCAAAAATTTTAATTCGTAGGCATGGGTATATATGCCAGCAAAAATCCATGAGTTCATCTAGCATGTGAATTTGTTTATTTTTCTGCGTAGATCGTAGCTTATTTTAAAATATACCATTATGAAGGTAGGGTTGTCTTTCTCTCAATCCAAATCATTTCGTACATTCAAGTAAGAGGAAACAATCTCCACCACAAGGCAAAACATCAGCACTTGGTCAGAAGACCTCATCTCAAAAACAGTCTAGTTTTGTTTCCTTTTTTCTTGGTGAAAGTGAGTGCAGAAGTATCAGCTCGTATCAGGGCAGCATTTGGGTAGCAGGGTTCTGCCAAAAAAATGTGTAAATCTTATTCCTTCGTACAATATCATTGAGGACCAGTGGAATGTCTTTAATATTTCCAGAGATGTCACCGCAATTTTGACCAATTTCCAAGTTCTTGCTCTGTTATGTAAAATGGTAGTATCACTGGAATCTCTGAAGTTGTTAATATTCCCATGGAAGTTTTCTACAGCAATGTCTTTAGTATTTCCAGAGATAAAGTTGAGATCTGAAGGAAATGTCTTTAATACTACACATCAAAAGTTGAAACAATATACACCCGTGTCTATACCAGTAACGCAAAACTTCAGAAACAAAAAAAATCGAAACATCAAAACGACGAGTCAAAATATGCATCACTGTTTAGAATAAAGAGATATAAAACATACATAAAAGATAAACCTATTCCCAAGGCCATGAATAACTAAAGTAGAATTGCCCAGCAGGGCTAGCAAACAAAGGATGAATTTACTTCTATCTGCTTCAGTTATTCTTATTAAGACCTTATACATAAGGAAAAAATAAAATTGTTCAATTTTTTCTTATTAAAAAACACATTAAAAGGAATAGCAGGACCCAGACAAGCAGGCCACTGAATTGCATACCGCTTTTTGGCTCCTTCTTGGATCACCTTTTTCTCCATTGGCTGCTTCTCAAATGGGGGACAACCGTCACATTTCCACCATACCTAATAATAGATTAAATGCATATTATGCTCAAGAACAACAATAACATTTTCTGAGAATAGCGTGGCTGAAGCCAGATAACACACTCACCCAATTCCTTTCACGTTCCAATATATGCTCAATTTTATTAAGAAATTCCTTCCCTTTGGGCGGAGTCATCTCAAGCAGCTTTTTGACACGCTCCTCACAAGATTTTATTTCCTCTTTCTGAAATCAACAAGGAAATCTTTAGCAGACATCATAAATTGCACAGATATTCTAAAGCTGACTTTATAGTATCATACAAAACCTTTTGCCATAACCATGTCCAAATGAAAGTAAATCCTCTTTACCAGTTCACAATGAAAGGTATACTACACAAATTCATTAATTTTTCAAGCTTAAAGAAAATGTAAGCAGTGTCCATTCGCATCTTAATAAAGATAAGATATAGTCCCAAGTACAACTCAATTACCCAGGGACCATCAGTTGCTTTTTAATACAATAAACTTAGAGTAAATTAGCAATTTTTTTTTTTTTTTTTTTTTTTTTTGAGAAGAAACAATAACAAAACTGATGCAAATGACTGGGATAATGCTGCACTCATAAGCGAACACAAGCACAGAACATTGATATAAAGTTACAGGTGAGATCTGAATGTAGTACTCTAATCCACCCTTGTTCCAAATTCCTAACTTTGGAGATAAACAATAACAAAATCATAACATATCTAAGGCATCTCAATTTATTCCATTTTTTGTCAACATCTTTTGTTATAACCAACACCGCCGAGGTAAATTCTCTTTCTAAAGATAGCACCACCTGAGGAAAGTTGTCTTCTTTTCTAATGAAAGCAAAAGAAGAAGGAAGAAAGTTACAAAAGTCAACAAGATATAACTACAACACTGACCATGCTTTCGGAAGGTAAATCTTTTTCACTTTTTCCCGGGGCCTACAAGAAAAGAAGAGTTAGTTTTACCATATTAGAGTACTATAGGGAAAAATAGATCAATTAGAAAGTTGAAAAGGGCCATTATAACAAGCCCAAAGATTAGGAAGGTGTAATGATATTTCCCCAAAATCAATATTAAGACCTGTTTAACTCTACCTTCAGATAATCGAACAATATGAGGCACTGCACAAGAATGTGACGTCGGAAACTGGGATCCTTCAACTGTGCTCACCAGAAAACATCAAAATTCAAGGATTTGATTCCTAATCAAAATAATGGTCTGCTACAATTAAACTCTAAGTCAACACTCCAGCATTACTAACCTCCAAACCCATCAGTTTACTGCTTGTAAGATATTTTATGCTAAAATTTGTTGCTTCCTCCTCCAAGTTATTGGCATCTCCCTCTTCATCACTTAATGGTTGAGCTTCAAAGGTATTCAAAACAACCTAACAAGACATTCAAGAAAAGAATATTTGAGTGAATAATAAAATAAAGAGAAACTGGCATACCATAAAGATAAATAAAACGAAGATGTCAGAAGACTGTTATTACCATTAAACCAGACGTAAATTTCTTCCACTTGGTAGGACCAAGAGTTAAGGAAGGAGGGTTACAGAAGCTTTCCTGAAAATCCATCCAGACAAGTTTTTAGCATAATGAATGATATCAATGATATCAGTTTACAAGAAGAATTACAGAAACAAAGTATGAATATTTAACAACATTTCAAACTATATAACCTTTTAGCATTATATATAGACACTCCCTAAGCTCAAAACTCAAATCAAAATGGAGAAGAGGAAACCATAACTAAAAAGCTTAGCTCCGTATTACTTCAAAGTTGCATAGTTTACCTGTAAACTCCAAAAGGTTTTGTAAAAGTTGAAATCGATGGAAATTCCTGAAAATTATAAAACAGATAACATATATGCTCAAGAGACCTATACTCACCAAAAAGTTATACACATTAGATATATTATACAGATATACGTGTAATAATATGTTGACATCAACATTGAGAAACCAAGCAACTGTCATTAGCAAGGATGTACCATCAGGGGGGTCTTTCTCATATTTTGTCTCGTTTGATGTGTTAAAAACTCCTTTTATATTAACAGCTGCACACAGTAACCATAAGAGCAACATGAATATATAGTCCAACTGAACACCAGGGTCGAGAGCAATTAAATTACAAGTGAAGACAAGGATTGAGGACAAAAAGGTACCTGAACGCTCAGATAATGGGAAAAAGTGTGCCAAAAACATTAGAATTCGTCCACAAAATACCACGTCATTTGCCTATGAGTCAGGTTCAAAGAAATTAGTACGCAACATGACTATAACAATAAGTTTTTCAAGTAAAATTTAATCATCAAAGTGGATATAGTTTCATCAAATAAGGACTTCTTGAAGTGGTACAACAATAGCCAAAACACTTAATTTCAAAAAACAAAAAATTAGTTCATAAATCAAAAGAGAGAAAAACAATATCAAAATGATTGTATACCACATTTTAAATTTTGTTTATCACAGTGAAGCAATGTGAGGAACACAATGGAGCAATGTGAGAAACACATAAGAACCTCCCTAGCACAAATATGCAATGCCCCATCCTCAAGTCTATAATGTCAAATATGTAACCACCATTACATAATTAGGAGTACAACACATATTAACCTGAGCACCTGTTATTTTCTATAAACATTATAAAACCAGCTTTAAATGTGACTTCTGAATGGCATACCAATTTTTGGTTTTTGAAAAACAAACAAATATCACAATATAGGGGAAAGTTTCAAAAATGAAAGTTGGCTGTAAAAGCAAAGATGACTACTATGATTAGTAACACCACCTTTGACAGACGACGAAGAAGTTGATTGCATGTTCTCAACATCACAAGTTTTCCTCGAGCAAAAAGCTCAGGCTGCATGAGGAGTACCATATAAAGTATAGCAGGATGTAAAAGAGAAGGAAAATGGGAAACTTAGAATAAAAAAACAAAACACGGAAAAATAATCCATTGACATATAAAAAGCACAAACCTTTCCTAATATATCTTGTTTACTCTCAATATAACCGAAAACGTCTTTGCAATTTCTCATAGTTGACATTTCTGTTAAGTCTTCTAACAGCTGAAAGATCATGCCGCCTTCGACGTGCTCTTTCTCACAAAGATACAACACAACGTCTGGTGCATCAGAAGATAAAAGGAGCTGTATAAGGCAGAGGGAGAGAATAGTATATATGTGGAGATAGAGCAAGAGAGAGACGCATTCTATAAGACTCGTCAATTTTCTTCTTCACTAAAACCAATATTACAAGCCATTTTCCATAGAGTAGCCCTTGTAAGGCAAAGAACTGACCTAAAAAAGCTTATTGTTTACATTAGAGGATATACAGGTCTACAATTGAGAATCAAAAGTCAATTCTGAATTTTGTCAAAAAGTAGTTAGGTGCGATTTAAATGTCAAAAGATAAACCACAAAAATTAATAGCAATACGAATTCTTATCAGAAAAACATCAATGTATAAATTATTCTCAGAGTTTAAAGATTTATGCTGGCTGAGTGCACAACAAGAAACATATCGAAATACCAACACAACATGTAGGAATTTTTATATTAGAAAGTGTATAAGCTTCTTCTAAAAAGCAAGTCAAGAACATTAGATACGTACAACTAAGTGCTTGCAATAGTTTAACAGAAACATGTACAGACCAAGAAGACGTGGAATATGTCCTTGGGCAGTTTCTCCAGCATCAATTGGTTGACCATACTGCATTATCTGCTCACCAGACTGTACTGCAGAAGACTGAGAATCTCAAGTTACGCGACATAAAATTACAAATAAAACCAAATGCATAAGAGAGAGAAAATTCTGTATTGATGTCAAATATGTAAAGAGGGTTCAGGTTGATGGGGAATCAGGTATATAACAGGGTCTACTTTACTTCAGATTTAGATAGAATACATGACTGTGATGCAATGTTTTAAAAGGCTCGCCTCAGGGCGTGCCTAGGCGCCCTGTGAGGCTGGGCTTGATGGTTGCTGCATTTGTTTTGAGGGAGTGGGCAGAAGGCGTCCTGGGAGCCGCCTAGGCGCTCATCAGGGGGAATTTTTTTTTTTTTTTTTTTTTTTTACTCCCAAACCCAAATTTTGGGTAGGAATTTAACTGCCTCATACCTCTTCCTTGCACTATCATCTCTCTGCCTTTTTTTCTGATTTTTATTTTTTTTATATAATGGATGTGTGTGTTGTCTGCATGCATTGTTATATGTGTGCTCATTGTGCTTTTCATCCTCTATTTTATATATATAATATAATATATGTATATATATGTGTATATGTATTTATAATATATGTGAGTGCTGAGGGTGATTATTGATTAATAATCTTCTTCTTTTTTTAATATAATATATGTGTACGCTCAATGTATATATTAAAAAATTTAGGTCACGCCTAGGCTGGGCTATCCCTTGGACGCCTCGCCCACGCCTCACACTTTTAATACATTGCTGTGACGTCAAATAAGCATAAGGTCTTTTTTTAGCGTGCTACAAACATTAATTTCCTGTGGATGACCACCATGCTAACATATGCAGAAAAAAACTAGAAATGCAGTATACTTCAGAAGTATAATCAAATAATCAAAATATTCTGTTCACAAGTACAAGAAAGAGATACATACCACCAGTTCCTGAAGCAATGTCCGAAGGATATTTTCTAGCAATTGATTCTCATCTTGGACTAACTTTGTTTGTTTCTGTCATGATGAAATCAATTGGCCCAATTCTTATTGACCAAACAACAAAATCCAGAAAAAATAAAGATTTAAATATGTGATTAATGTACAATCAGGATATATGTGAAGAAAGCAATGCTCCCTTGAACACCAAGGATAAAGCCTAGAATCAAGTAAAGGACTCATTGGAAAATTAGAAATTGGAGTCTTTATCAGACAAAAGTAGCAAAAAAAAGTGTATCCAAATGTAGCAAACAGAAAGAGAATGAAATCCCAACCGTATTTCAGCCTTGAGAAGCAAAGCCATAAATAGCTAAGCATGCATTTACACAAGACTTAATCTTTGGGAAGCAAAAAATATAAATAAGAAGAACCCTGAACATGAAGGATCTATAGTTGTTACCTGAGGTTGTATAACTTGTTGAACTGTCTGAAGGGCAAACCTTTCAGGTGGACCGGGCTGCAATATGGCCGTCCTGAACACTTCCTGAGAATAAAAACAGAAAGAAAATTTAACCATACTTGACAGAGAAGACAAATAACAATCAAAATTATAACTGTAATGAAAATAAGACTAACCATGTTAAAGACTTCAACCAGAGTGCTGACACTGAAGCCAATGACAAACAGTCCGCTTTCCGCTCTGTCAAACAAAGCCTTCCCAAAAGCTCAATTAAAATGATTTCAAAAATATTCTGCAGCAGCAAAAATGAAAAGTATCGTCTAAAGAAATTAAACCGGCAGTGACATTTGGAACTGCATGGCAGAATGTAGAACAGGCAGAGACCCAGGAATGGAAAATGTGGAGGGATGAAATTCCAAGCCAATTTTCCTCGGTTAAAAATTATACAGTGCCCTTTATTAATATGAGATTTCCCCAATTTTATAGATCAACGAATCAACAGACTTTACACTGAGAAAGAAGTTATTCAAAAACAGAACTCCATCGTTTCGTTGTCCATTTGAATCTTCAGTGAGTACTAATCTCACTTTGTTTTCACTTTTTAGAAGCTATTACAAATTGATTACAGTTGAAAATTTCGAATTCATCTGTTTGTAATGGCAACATCCCTAAATCCTCAATACGCAAATTCCTAAATTAGAGAACGAAGCGGAATTAAAAATAGAAGAGGCAATAAATCTCTTACCCGGCAGAGGTCACGGCGGCGGGGCGAGTTATGAGGAGAGAGTCGTGCTTTACGTACGGCGGCGACCCGGGGAAGAAGAAGTTGATGTTGTCTACTACTGTAAAATCCAGTCCCTGCTCTTTTTGCCGTCACGGGCTTCGCCAAATTATATGGGTAAAAACACCTGAACAAAAAGAAAGCTACATGTCGTTTTTTATTTTTGACGGAAATTTTTCGAGGGCGCCATGTGGCAGTGGCAAGCCGATCCACTCGTCTCGACTCTCGAGTGGTGATTAATCCCACTTTGCAGGATGTGGTGACACTTCGCGGCCTTTACCAAAAAGAAAAAAAATTACTTTTTACATTCGAGTTTGTTGATTAGTTTAATTTCTCCCTCTTATATATCATTTGTTGGTTATTTCACAAAAGGAGAATATTGTTTGCTATGGATAAAAAAAGAGTGGTTCAAGGAGAAAATGAGAAAAGTGATGAATTGAGTTGTTTTTTTTATTATTATTAGAAAAAAAAAAAAAAAAAAAAAAAAAAAACCAGTTTGTGGCTTTGACGGCAATCCACTTTTTTTGGAGCCGGAAAGAGTCAGGCAGGTATTTCAGGTTTTTTCTGACCACCATCTTGTGATTCACTAGCGCTAAAAATAGAACTCATAACATGTCATGTAAAATAAAAATAACTTGTATATTATTAGTAGATGATTAATTTCTTATGCTCTAAAATATATAAAAAGTGAGAAACGACCGCATAGACTATAAATAAGATGGACGGGATTTAATTTTTATTAGTTTGGACTCGAACAAAGGACTCCAGTTCCTTAATAGTCTTCCAAAGATTCTCGAACACAATGATCTCATAGTTGATGGGGCCACTATAGATCGAAGAAGAATTGACAACCGCAATGACAAGCTTTAAATTGGTTCCCTCCACTATTTAGAACTGTCCCCCAACTAACTTTTGCAACACCAGTTTTTTGTTATAAATCTTGTTGTACTTGGAGATAGCAAACTCCGCGATCTTCCTCAAATGTGGGTCGCTCAAGTTGTCAATGGAGAAGTACCCACCCCTTTGTGAACGGTACTAGGGAGGGTAATTGTGCTCTTCTCCTCCTCCTACTCCATACGCGGTGGCAGCAACGGAAAGATACAACAAGACGGTGAGGAGTAGGAGGAGGCAATACATGTGATACATGCTTATCGTTAGTTTCGTGTTTGTCTCGAGAAAAAATAGAAAAGTGAGAGAGAAACAAATGCCGCATTAACTTGGAATGTAAACTACGTTTATAATGAATAACAATTAAATTGGAGGGCAAAAAGGAGTCCCTGTTTTGTTATATGAAAAATATAAGGAAAATAAACACTACACCATAATTAAGAGAATGACAAAAAAAATGACCAAAAAAATGAAAATTGTTGCAGTCCTATTAGATTAGGAATGTGATTATGTAAATCCTATTATATATGGGATATCTCTTAGACTTGATATTATTATATTAGTGTTGTAATCTTATTAGGGTAAGGAATTTACCTTCCCTACTACTATAAATAAAGGCACAATAGGTAACATAACACACATCTCACAATTACACATCACTCTCTTCTCGCTCTATTGCTGCCGTACCCCTTCTCTCCATCATTTATAAAGATTCAGTAAATTAAGCCAATATCAAAAATCAATTTCAAATAATAATGATATACTAATTAGTTGCTTAAAATCATGTTCTTTGATTAATTGCATTGTTGAGTACATTCGATACGGATCAATTGGGCAACGTATATAGTGACTTTTATTTCTTTCACATATTTAAAAAAAGATATTATTTCTTTTGTTTTGTGGGTTTTAATGACTAAAAAGGAAAGACATGGAGGGTTTAACAAATAAACTTCAATTGTTTGTCTCTTGCCTTTAGCTTTCCTCAAATTAGCTTCCGATGTTTCAAGAGTTTGTTGAACTTCTTATGGATCAATGTCACTATCCTTCTCTGTATCATCTACTAAAATTCAGCCCTTCCCTTTTTAGACGTCACATGCTTCACCAAATTATATGGACACAACAAACCTGAACAAAAAGAAAGCTACATGTCGTTTTTTATATTTGCCAAAATTTTTACGAAAGTACTCTGTGGCCAGAGGCAAGCCAAACCTTGAGTGGAGATAAGTCCCACTTTTCCAGTGTGCGGACACTTCACGATCTTTACCCCAAAAAAAATCTAATTTTTTAGAGGTTGTTAATGAGTTTAATTTCTTCCTGTTCTTATATCGTTTTATTGGTTATTTCACAAATGAGAAAATTATTTGCTATTAAACGAAAAAAGAGTGAGTCAAGGAGAATCTGAGAAAAGTAATGAAATTCAGTTGTTTTCAAACTGTGTTTGTATTATGTTGTTTTTTCTTATTATAAAAAAAAGGACTAGTTGGTAGCTTCACCACGGCAATCATTCCTTTCAGAAGTCGGGAAGACTTACAGAGGTATTTCAACTTCTCTTTAGCCACCATCGTGTGATTAACACGCACAAAAAATCGAACTCATAATGTCACATCCCAGCCGGGGACGGATCACTTCCCGGGCCCGCTCCACCACCGTAGCACGATATTGTCCGCTTTGGGCTTACCATTCCCTCACGATTTTGTTTTTGGGAACTCACGAGCAACTTCCCAGTGGTTCACCCATCATGGGATTGCTCTAGCCTTCTTCTCGCTTAACTTCGGAGTTCCTACGGAACCCGAAGCCAGTGAGCTCCCAAAAAACCTCGTGCTAGGTAGGGATGAGAATATACATTTAAGGATTACTCCCCTGGGCGATGTGGGATGTCACAATCCACCCCACTTAGGGGCCCGACGTCCTTGTCGGCACACCACGGCCAGGGTTAGGCTCTGATACCAATTTGTCACATCCCCGCCCGGGGCGGATCACTTCCCGAGCCCGCTCCACCACCGTAGCACGATATTGTCTGCTTTGGGCTTACCATTCCCTCACGATTTTGTTTTTGGGAACTCACGAGCAACTTCCCAGTAGGTTACCCATCATGAGATTGCTCTAGCCTCCTTCTCGCTTAACTTCGGAGTTCCTACAGAACCCGAAGCCAGTGACCTCCTAAAAGGCCTCGTGCTAGGTAGGGATGAGAATATACATTTAAGGATCACTCCCCTGAGCGATGTGGGATGTCACACATAATGCATCATGTGAAAGTAACTTATATATTATTAGTTGATAATGCTCTAAAACATATAAGAAAGAAATGAGAAAAAGGTCTCCAGAAACCTTATAAATAAGGTGGACTGGATTTAAGTTTTATTAATTTGGACTCGAACAAAGGATTTCAGTTCCTTAATAGTCCTCCAAAGATTTTCGAACACAATGATCTCATAGTTGATTGGGCCGCTAAAGACCTTAGAAGAATTGAGAACCGTAATGATAAGCTTGTAAGAGCATCCCCAGCGTGGGGTTTCGCTCGGGGGAAGGGGTCCAAAACAATGGCCCGAGGGCCGGTGACGTCGCTCCAGCGTGGGGGAGGCCGAAGGCAGGGGGAGGCCCGAGGGCCAGGCCCGTGAGGGATTGCCAGGCCTTGAGCCCGAGGTGGGGGTGACGCAAGGCTGACGCCAGGGTGGCGTCAGCGCATTATTTAATTTTTTTTGTGTCAGGCGCATGCACCCCACCCGCGCGTGGGGGCGCGTCGCCAACACAAAAAAAATTTAAAAAAGCAAGTGTCAGTTACCGTTGGGAAGCCACGTGGCTTCCCACGGTGCGTTAGATCTTAACGGTCACTTAATGTGGACCGTTAAATCTCAACGGTAAAAAAAAAAAAAAAAAGTCAGATTTAATATCCACCGTTCGATCTGAGATCAACGGTGGATATTTAAATTCTTTATAAATTAAAAAACAAATGAAAAAAATAGTTTTAAAAATCTGAAAAGTTACCGTTGTGACACGTGGCACAATCTGGAGTGTTGGAATTCAAATTTTTTTATATCCAACGGCAGAGATTAATTAATTGAATAAAAATTTAAAAAAAATTGTAAAAAATTCAAAAAAATTCAAAAAAATATCTGAAAAAAATTGTAAAAAAAATTGTTTTTACTTTTCTATAAATACCTTCTCATTATCATCTACCTTACACAACAATTTCATATTTTCTCAACTACTTTCAATCACATTCCTTTCTTTGTCTCAAAGTTTGAATCCATTTTTTTTTCAACAAAATGACCACTGGTGCAGGTACGAATTGGTCGCTTATTAAAGATGTTGTGTTGTGTACTAGCTGGGTTGAAATTACTCATAGTTCACTTACGGGTAATGAGATGCAGTTGCGAGAAATGTGGAGTCTTATTCATACCAATTTTCTTGAGAAAATTGGTGGGAAAAGAACCAAAGAATCGATGTCCAGTCGTTGGAAATTACTTAGCCAATCGTTTAGTACATGGAGAGACGCTTTGGCACAAGCTAGTAGTAATATTCGAAGTGGGGAAAATTACTCAGATCAGGTAACAATATATTATTTATTTGATACCCAAATTTACATTATAATTATTTGTTTGTATTATTTATTTGTTACATACTTACATTATAATTATTTGTTTGTATTATTTATTTGTTACGTACAAAGTTTATTATTTATTGTTACTTATTTGTTACATTATAATTATGTTGTTTGTATTATTTATTTATTTGTTTGTTTGTATTATTTATTTACTAAACTTGGAACTCTAGCCCCATGTTATGATTAACATGACATATATATATATACTAGCAATGGTGCCCGCGTGATGCTGCGGGTTTTTAAATAGCATATAGCATGTAGAAAGTTATTTTTACAACTTTGCCTAACTCAAGAAATAGATAAAAATTTGTTTCTCACCGAAATATATGAATTTGAATCTTAGTGGTGAAATACAGAAAAAAAAACATAACAGTTCTATGAATTGTATAGAGAGAAATGGTCACAACAATTTTAGCCTATTACATTTATGGTTCAAGTTTTGAACGAAGAATTAGTTTATCGGCAAGGATTGGATATAAAGAAACATAACAGTTCTATGAATTGTAAAGGAGCAAATATGATGAAAGACATACCAAGATTTGATGGTCATATGTTGAGAAAAGTCCACATCGCTGATTGATGCATGGTATTTTCAATAGATGAACGGTCGAAGTTGCAAGAAAAAAAAAAGAATCAATTTATGAGTAGTTGGAAGAATCATTATTTGTTAAAAAGGTGTTGATTCAAATATAAACAAATGAAACTAACTGTAAAAGAAAGGCTTACCGAATGTTGCTCCAAATTGAGTTCAGAATGAGTGTAGTTGCGGAAATTCTGTGCAACACTCTGTTGAAGACATGTAAAAAGTAGATCACAGAATATTTACATCACCGTGAACAAAGATGTTGGAAGTGGTTTATATATACAATATTAAATTTGTACAATCCAGATACAAAAGATTAAAACCTATTTCTTTACAGATAGACAAAAAAAAAAATACATAAAAGTGATTGATTGGATTCTACCACTTGCATCTACCTCTCAAGTGGAACCAGCATGTACATACAAAAAATATTATCAAGTCCAGACCAGAGAGATATTTACATGGCAGCCAAATATTGTACATGCAAAAAATATTATGAAGTCCAGACCAGAGAGATATTTAGATGGCAGCCAAATATTATCAATATTGTTTGATACATATTAACAAAAAACGGTTACTGCGTTTCAGTATCGGAGATGAGTTTTGGCACTGCATCGTTCATCCTTAAGCAAGCAAGCTAGGGAAAAGAAAGAAAATAATACAGTTAGATGGCTATTAAATATATATCAAAATAAATGTAGAGCAAAAAGAGAAGCCATGTTTAAAATATAGCAACCTAGTTGGTTTTTTCAGGAGGGGTACCAAGTTTTCCGCTAGTTGGTGACGATTTCTTTTTGAGCAACTTTATTGGAACTTCATCAAACTCCCTTGGATCCGCCTCTGAAACTTCTTCCTTTTCTCTGTTTTAAATGGGCTACCAGTGTTAAATAAAATGAATGAAAAATAATTTCAAAATTATGTTTTGAAAGGAAGTTACGAAACAAACCTTTGCTCATTGTTGGTGAAAAGAGTCCTCTTGATTGATTCCCTCTTCCTTTTATTCGATTGTTCAGTAGTTTCAGCACTTGAAGTAGAAGACGAAACCGTCGTGGAAGACCCCGTGATTTCTCTTGGCAAAGGCAGTGGAGTTGCTGGTTGCATGGTTGTATCGTCGGTTACATTCTGAATGAGGACATTGCTTGGATTGAAATTATTTCTTCTATTTCCAAACCGCAGATGGAAATTTTTCTTTTGCCCGATTAGTCTAAGAAATTCATTTGGTAATTGCTGATGGTCCACCAATGTCTGATTCAGAACCAAATCTTTGCAGCTCATGCCAAAAAGTTTTTCACCACATTTTCCAATTATCAAAGCATCAATCTCATTGGTTTCATCTTCGAGTATCAGATTGACCTTATACCTACATTTAAAAACCTAATGTAAGATTACAATGGAATATCCAAAACAAAAACAACCATGAGAAATTTAGGTGTTTAAAAAAATATCAATAGTGAGATTGAAAAATTACATACCATTGATGGAGCGAAAAATTAATTGATTCTAAACTGAAAAGCGCAAAGTAAAAAAAATTCAACTCATGGTATACATAGTAACAAAATTGCAGCACAACATGTTAAATATTACCAAGGTGTTGGAATTTGATTTGGGTGTTTTTGACAAATTAGTTGTGCACTTGTTGGGTCCTTATGCATTTGTTTTACACAAATGGGGCAGGCACTATACCACCAATCGTAACGTGTGTCAAAATGCTTCACAGCTGCTTTACATAGAAATGTCTCATCCTGTAATATATTTTGTCATATATGTGTGAAACTGACAACAATCATATGCATTCTTTTTATTGAATGTGTGAAATCACAGTTGTAAAATTTTAAGGGAACATTAAAAGGGATAATCAAGTTTTAAACCTTGTACAAATCTGGATCCAAGAAAGCCAATTCATCAATTGTAACTTTTTTCGCAATCTGTAGAAGTTTAGCTTCATTTGCCTGGTCTGAAGACGGAGGCAATATTTTTGGAAATTCTTTGCAGTTGGAAAACCTGCATGATTGAAAAGATCACATTGTTTGAACAATATAGAAATAGCATCTATTTTCATTCAAGAATAATAGATATATCGTTATTTTGTTCCAAAAATTAGAAATATACTTACACTGACTTGTAGGAATTCACTTCCGGGATGTCTGGATCAATGAAAAAAAGTGATGAACCGGTACTGTTTAAGACAATCTTACCTGCGCATTGAAATCATGGCAGAAAAAAGGTGATGAAACACAAATCATGACGGATACAGTTTAAAATTTGTTTTAATAGCTGCATCATTGTATCACAAAAAGTAATTTAAAAAAAAAAAAAAAAAGGGTACGCATGGCATACAGATGATGTTTTTTGTGAAAATTTTAATAAACTGGTAACAGAATTAATTGGGACATGCAGTGGATTCCTAAGTGAGTGTTCGATTGAGAATATAGTTTTAGTTATTTTGTAATTGTCAGTCGAGACTATCAATAGCTTAATCAACTAAATATATAAAACTGGAGAAACCAGAAAATAAGTAGAAGTATGACAAACAACAATCATTGAGCACCAATATAATCAGATAGCTGCAAATTGACTGGTTAGAAAGGGTGGCAACGTAGAATGACTAATTGTAACAAATAAATATAATAAAATCCAACAATGGTTAAACACCAAAAGAATTTAAATGACTTAGTATGGATAGAGAGAAAAATAAGGATGCAAAAGATTAATTTTAAATTAAATGAAATACCTAGGTAGCGTCTGACTTTTAAACTTGTGAAAACAACCACGACTGGCAGCGAAAATGCCTCTGTTGACAAAGAAGAAAAAGCTTCACCAATGTCTGCCCATAACGTAACCGTGAGTTCTTCTTTTCTGTGGATCCAAAAACTCACAAGTAAAAATTTAAATTTTTACAACAGCAAAGGAACAAAGACTGAAGACAATTTAGGCTAATAACAATAAAAGGTGAAAAATGACCTTATATTCTGAATGTGCACATCACATTTGTATGCAACCCTCTGATTAATCTGTTTTTCTTCCAAGGACTGTACGGCTCTTATACAACCGATAACATCTTATAATTTGAAACATAAATATAAGCACATTGTTAAATACTACTTTAGAAAATAAATACCAACTCGTTTGAATGGATTTATATGCATAGACATGTTAACAGTACCTGTAAGGATGTCAACCCTGTCCAAGCGAGGGTAAAGTGTGTTGTAATCTTGTAGAAAGAACCGATGGCGAGGAATGGGTGGAAACACACTGGCCAATTTTTTAAATTTTGTTACCGTATTAAACAAAACTTGAGTTTCATGCGGGACTACTTTGTATTGTCCCCTGATTTTACTGGTACGGAAATCAATGATTACATAGCATCCACCAGCTTCAATCTTCGCCACCATAACATCATAGTCAACATTTAATGTGGTCGCCTCAACGGCATCTTGCTTCACAATTTATCATGCCAAGACAGAGAAGGAAAAAAAGTTACAAAAGTAATTAAAAAATAAATAAAAATATAGATTATACTATCAATAACACAAAGAACAACACACTTATCAAATTGTTAGCATGAGGAAAAAGAATTATTGAAAATAGTTAAATTATTTTAATCAACACTTGAAAAGAAATGTATGAATGCCAAAAAATTTAAGAAAAAAAATGTAACACCATGAAAAAAAGGTAAGAAAATAAAAAATGCATAAAAAAGGTAAGAAAACACTGATCTGTTCATTTTTTGTAACACGGCATACTTAAATTTTATTCCCCAACATCTAAAAAATAGGGGTAGAAAAATATTTTCTGGCTAGTTAATTATTAGTATTACCGTCTTTGATTAAAATAATGAATCAATAATCTCACCATTTCATCAACTAATATACAGTTCAAAGTTGTATATTTTTGAACAGTGCCTGGGATTGTCGATTTCCATATCCTGCATATCCGGATTTTGATTTTGTTTGCTTTCGTGTATGGTTTTAACTGATGAATAGGAGTTGGCTGTGTGTTTTCCATTTATCCTGCAACAATGAAATTTACATAATATGCCACAAATTTATCCAAAAGCATAAAAAAACACTGAAAAGAAAACTGAAATCATTTGTTATTTGTCCATCCATGTTTGGGAGGAAAAATTTAACAGCTTAATTAAAAACCAAAAGAAATAACAATTAGAATAGAGAACCTATAAAGTTAGAATTCAATTAAAAAAAAAAATCTAAAACCTACACCTGAACATATTCCTAAGACCAATCAGTCAAGAATTGGTTTTAATCTAGTCATTTATGTCCAGACAATCTTCCCAGCACACAGGAAAGACAGTTCGACACTGGTTGAGTGCATCAGTTTGCAAATGATGACCTTATAAATTCAAAGAATTCCTTTTGCATACATATGGTTGGTGGGAATTAATTTTAATAATCTTGTCATGTAATACTATGTACCTAATTGTTGGTGCAACCTGATTTACTCGTATGTATCAGTACGTATAATGTGATTGTGCATAATATGTATAAAGATTTTGAGAGGGAAGCTGCATGCTTCTAAGTCAAAGGTATCTGCATGAAGGGTGAATAAAGGTTTCATTGGCTTCAAGAGCTTGCCATTTTGTGTTTGCTAAAAATAAAATGAGAATCAAACGACACAGTCAATACTTAGAATGTCAACACAGAAAACGACAGAGTCATACTTAGAATCCCAACACAAAAAGAAAAACCCTACTATTCTATAAGTCTCACCCCCATAAAAAATCGAAAGGAAATAGTTAGCTCTAAACCTTCAAAATCGGTAAACCCAAATTCAAACAAAAGACCTAACTCTAAAAACAAAATTAAAAACAAAAAAGGGCAACCAATTGGAAACCTTCAAAATCAACTAAACCCAAATTTAAACAAAAGACGTAACTCTAAATACAAAATTAACAAAAAAATAAGGCAACAAAAAAGACACAACTAACCAGAAAACAGCAAGACTTGAAACGCCAAGAAGGCGGTGTGCGAAGCGCTGGAGCAAGGATAAGAAGATGAAGACAGAAAACAGAAAACGAAACAAAAAGAGGTGAGAGAGAAGCAGAAAAACGAAAGGAAAAAGTAAACAAAGAAAGGAGTGAAAACGAAACAAAAAGAGTAAAAATCCTCTGAACAGAAATACTGCTGATGATCAACACGTGGACAGCATCTACTGAAAAAGCAGAACAAAACCCCAAAAAAAAAAAAAAAAAAAAAAGGAAAAAGACCGGAGGAATGAGATATGCGCTGGCAGCAAGGATAAATGAGAGAGCAAACGTGCGGGAAAGAAAAAAAAAATTAGAAAAGAAGAGCTAAAAAGCCAAATGAAAGAGATGATGAACACGTGTCTGCCTGCGTAGTGTGTGTATATATATATATATATATTTTTTTTTTTTTTCCTTTCACTTCACATCATGATCTCACACTTTCAGATTAGACTATCTTTTCTTATATATATATATATATATACACACACACACACACACACACATACATATATATATATATATATTTCTGCAACTTTGCATTTATTAGCCTCACACTTTTAGACTATCTTTTCTTACATATATATATATATATATATATATATGTATATATATATTTCTGCGACTTTGCATTTATTAGCCCTTTTTCGAGAAATGAGCCTTCGTTACTACCACCACACAACTGCTATGGCATCCCTGATTTCTGTTTTTTTCTTAAATGGAAGGGAATGGTTGTCCATCAATTTTCTTGGTATGCTAAAAAAAATATTAGAAAACAAAAGCCAAACACACCAAACCAGTTTTTCATATTTTTTAATTAATTTTTTTTTCTCTCTAACCGATATCTTTATCATTTTACGTAACTGTGGCATCTATCTTTTATGGTATCCTGTCCTCTGTCTTTTCAAGAATGGGTCTTCTCATTTATTATCTCATTTATTATCTAACATATTACTGTTAATACACAGTAAAATTGTCAGGAGTTCAACCCGGTACATGGTTTGTGGCACCAAAAAAATATAAAAAATTACAAAGACCCACAAATGATGGACAGGTGGATAGAATGGGCAAACCCGATGAATCACTGTGTTAATGAACAGTGCCAATCCACCGGCTTTTAGTATATATAGAATAGAATAGAATAGAATAGAATATAGAACTTGCTCGCCGATTTCAAATCACTCTAATTCTCATCTCATTTAACGGGTTTTGAATTGCTACTAACTTCTACAATTCTCAAATCACAAAATTCCAATAAGGGCATATGCCGAAACACAAAAAAAATCCATACAGTGATCATTTAAGGATTGACATACAAAAAAAATCCATAATTCAAACTTTAAAATGCAGAACAGACAAAGAAAACCCAAAAGTTAATCATGGCCATTTTTCTTCTTCTAAATTCCGGACAAAAATCAAACCACAGATAATCAGAACAACCAAACCCAAAAATTTCCCCAAAAAATACCTGAACAACAATAAAATTAATTAGTCTAAACCTTAAACCGCAGCCATATCCTTCCTCAACAATTTTTAAATATTAATTAAAACACAAAAAATATGAAAAAAAAGGTTAAAGATAAATTATATAACCGTAGCCATATCCATTCGTCGGCAATCTTTCAATTGTAGTTAAAACACAAAAATTATTAAAAAAAAAAACGCTTAAAGATAAGTTATATACCTGATCCAGCAAGTGTTTGCAAACTCCCACAACAAAACCCTAAAAATGGAAGATATAGGTTTGCGGCAGCCAAAAACCAAATCAGACAAAAGATCCACATGCAAATCAGCAAAAAAAAAAAAAATAAAGAGAACACTTAGCAAGAATCGAATTTTACAACAACCAATTGAAAATTTTTCTTACTAACCAAAGCAGCCAAACCGTTGCGATTCCTCCGCGGAAAACAGCGGGAAAAAAACAGTCCAACCACCCTTCTAAACGATCGGATCGCGAGGAAAACAGTGAGACACACAGAAACACAGACAAACACAGAGAGACGGAAAAGCAGATAGAAAAAAAGAACAGGAAAGAGAGAAATGAGAGATGCTTCCAGCATCTTCCCTAGATAAGCCAATATCTACGCACGTGCAGCACGTATCATGAAGGGCAAAATGGACAATTTACTGCACAATCCCACTAAAGCCGAAAAACCATGAAGAAAATGAGGGACGAAACCGGAACGGCACTGTTAATGAACAGTGCCAATCCACCGGCTTTTAGTATATATAGAATATATATATATATATATATATATATATATATATATATATATATATATTTGCTAGTTACTTATTTTCATTATTTACTAAACTTGAAGCCTTCTTACTTATTTTCATTATATTTGTTACTTATATATATATATATATATATGTATATATTTGCTAGTTACTTATTTTCATTATTTACTAAACTTGAAGCCTTCTTATTTATTTTCATTATATTTGTTACTTATATATATATATATATGTATATATTTGCTAGTTACTTATTTTCATTATAATTATTTATTTGTTACTTATTTTCATTATTTACTAAACTTGAAGCCTTCTTACTTAATTTCATTATGTAGGAACTTCAAGCACAAGTTTGGTACGCTGTCAAAACCAAAAGCAAAAATAAATCATTCAACCGGTGGGAATGTTGGAATATTGTCAAAGATTGTCCTAAATTTAGAGTTGTGCCAGTCGGTCCAGAAGTGCACATGAACAGCACCCCTCTACACTCTACACCCGATCATGTTCATGAAGATGATGCAGAAGAAGTGCCCGAAACGCCCCTCCCTGAACGCGCGTCGGGTTCGACCCATTTTCCAATTAGGCCTCAAGGTAAGAAGGCTTCAAAGAGAAAAGGGAGTGCTTCCAAGAACGATTATGCAAAGTTCATGGAAGAACTTACTCGCCAAGGTGAATTAACTTTGGCGAGGGACCTGGCGAAAGATGAGGCTGATAAGGCTAGAGAGGCATCAAAACAAGCAGCTGTTGAGAGATAATTTTATGCTAATGAGAGAGAAAGAGAGCTACTTAGGCAAGAAAGGGAACATGTTAGAGAAGAAAGACGGGCTCAACAAGATCGTGAGATTATGAACATGTCTTTAGAAGGGAAGTCTCCAAATTCTAAATTTTTTTGGAAGTCAGAGAAAGCGGACGTTGTGCGAAGGAGGCGTGCAAGAGAAGCAATCCAAGGTGGTTCTAGCACCGCAAGAGAAGATCATCCTAGCACCACAAATTGGTTAAGTGATGATGAATAGAGTACTTTTTGTAATCGGAGCCCATAATTTTCCAATCACTTTGGGTTGTAATTTATTATTTATTGTTTGTATTATTTATGTTGTTTCCAATTTCTTGAATATTTATTCAAATTAATTTGGTAAGTTATTTATTAAAAGTCCATTGTTCAAATTAAAAGTCCTTGTATACTAAGAATTACATAAACATAAACATAAAAATAAAACAATTACATATACTAAGAATTACATAAACATAAACATAAAAAAAATACATAAACATAAACATAAACATACTAAGAATTACATATACTAAGAATTACATAAACATAAACATAAAAAAATTACATAAACATACCAAATAATAAAACACACCAAATAAAATAACATAAACATACCAAATTAAAAAAAACACACTAAATGAACTTAATTATCTTCAGCTTGTTTCAATGCCCACTGGTGCTCTATCAAGTCAATTTGTCGGGCATTGTGCATGTCTGGCATTTGAAATGCAGTATATCGTTGAATGAGCCTTTCATTGTAACGTCCATCCCTTTGTAATGGCTCATGTTGCACGGGCTCATCGGTGGCGTCATGAGCACAATATATACGTGTTCTTGAATTGTTCATCGGGTCTGGCTCATATTCATCAACAGCTTCATAATCGTACTCATCTTCCACAATCATGTTGTGAAGAATGATGCACGTCATCATGATGGATCGAAGCGACTCTACATCAAACAATCTGGCAGCACCCCTGACGATCGCCCAGCGAGCTTGGAGGATACCGAAACAACGCTCCACATCATTCCTACACCCCTCTTGACAGCTTGCAAAGTGTTTTTCCTTTGCGTTCCGCGGACGTGGCACTGTTTTGACAAAGGTTGACGAGCGCGGGTAGATGCCGTCAGCTAGGTAGTATGGCCCGTCGTACATATGTCCGTTGACCTCATACGTAACTTTTGGTGCCTTTCCTTGCAGGACATCGTTGAACACTGGGGATTGGGCAAGGACGTTGATGTCATTTTGAGCTCCCGGGACCCCGAAAAAGGCGTGCCAAATCCATGTATCAAAAGATGCCACCGTCTCCAGAATGATACTTTTTGCTCATTTTCTGTCCCCGTAAGCGCCTTGCCATGCACTTGGACAGTTTTTCCACGTCCAGTGCATACAATCAATGCTTCCAATCATCCCAGGAAAGCCACGCATCTCCGCCTTCTTCAACAGCCGCTCCAAGTCCATGTGTGTAGGTTTGCGGAGGTACTCAGTGGTGTAGATAGATTCGATTGCTCCGCAAAACCTCATCAGGGACTCAAGAATGGTTGATTGCCCCATCCTCGTTATCTCATCCACTTGGTCTGCAGATGCTCCATATGCAAGCATCCGCAATGCAGCAATAATTTTTTGCTCAGGCAGTAGACCCATAGCACCAAAAGCATCTTTTTTTTGCACAAAATAAGAATCATGGTTGCAAACAGCAATCATGATTTTGTTGAACAAATGTCGTTCCATTCTAAAACGACGTCTAAAGTACGTATCAGGGAATGCACTATTAGGAACAAAATAATCATCCAAGAGTTACATACCTCGTCGTTGCCTGCTTCTATCAAGGTTTCCGGAACGGCTAGGCCTGCAGATCTGAGCCGCAGCTTGGATAACTCGACGGGAATGTGAGGCTCTGCCCCTTCTTACTTCGTCATTTCTCATTTGACGTTCCTCATCCTCTTCCCTCTCATTTCTTACCCCCTGGTGATTGAATTATTCAGGAAGATGGTGGATTATATAGAGGATTCATGAAGGATTAGGTTCTGCATAATGCCACGTGGCATGCCGTCATTCGTTACAAATCTGATGGAAATCTATCCTCAAAGATTGTGAACAGATTATGACACGTGGCATGCCGTCATTCGTTAAAAATCTGATGGAAATCTATCCTCAAAGATTGTGAACCGATTATGACACGTGGCGCAACGTGATTGGTTAATAATCTTATCAGAAATCCATCACCAATAATTGTATTATTTTGTATTATTTAATAATACTTCGGATAATGACACGTGGCGCAACGAGAACGATTAAAAATTTTATCCGATATTACAATTAAAATTATTTTGTATTATTTTATAAATAAAAAAAATACTAATATTTTATTGCCTATTGCCAGGGCTATTGAAGTGTAACAGTGGAGATGCAAATTCTATTGCCAGGGCTACTTACTGTTCATTAAGGGCAGTTACTGTTTATTAGGTGGATTGAATAGTGTATTGCCAGGGGGAAGGCTCCAACGCTGGAGTTGCTCTAAATGGATCCCCCCGGTATTTGATACTGTCCCCGAACCAACTTCTGCAACACCACTTTTTGGTCATGAATCTTGTTGTACTTGGAGATGGCGAACTCCGCGATATCCGTCAAACGTGGGTCAGACAAGTTGTTAAAGGAGAAATACCCACTTCTTAGACCAACTTCAATGGTGGGCTAAAAGCCAAATTACCCCCAAAATTTCCCCTCAAACTCACTCCAACCCAAGGGGAAAATTTGGGCTAAATGCTAAATGCTAAACCAAGGCCAAATTCCCCTCAAAATTTAGCCCAGAAATCGGAGTGGACTTCACCCAATATGTATCGGAATTTAAATTTTTTTAGATTAAAATGTTCATAAAATTAATTTACGATAGTTTACATATTTATTTTAAACTTTAACAAAAAAAAAAGCCTAAGTTCATTCTTTAATAATCATGGGTTAAAATTTTAGGTTAGAACGGTTGGAGCAGAAAAGTTGTTTCTGTGCTAAAAGTTAAATTTTTCGGGCTAAAATATTTGGCTTTTAGCCCAACCATTGGAGATGGTCTTAGAGGAGGGTTCTTGGGATGGTATGATGCTCTTCTCCACCTCCTACTCCATACGCGATGGCAGCAACGAAAATATACAATAAAGCAGTGAGGACTATGATGAGGCAATTAGGGTGATACATGCTCATCGTTAGTTTTGTGTTTGTCTCGAGAAAAAATAGAATAGTGAGAAAGAAGCAAATGCCACATTAACTTGGAGTGCAAACCACTTTTATAGTGAATACCAATAAATTGGAAGGCAAATAGGAGTCCCTTTTTGTTATAAGAAAAACATAAATAAATAAAAAAAACAAACGCTACACCATAGCAAAGAGGATGAGCAAAATTGACCTTAAAATGAAAATCAATTTCAAATAATAATGATATAGTAATTACTTGCTTAAAATCATGTTCTTTTATTATTTGCATTGTTGAGTATATTCGATACGGATCAATTGGGCAACATATATAGTGACTTTTATTTCTTTCAAATTAAAAAAAATGATATTGCTTCTTTTGTTTTGAGGTTTTTAATGACGAAAAAGGAAAGGCGTCAGATTTAACAAATAGCTTCAATTGTTTGTCTCTTGCCTTTAGGTGTAACATTCCATATTGACCAATAGAGAGGGGGTGATGTGCCTTATATGTACATGCTTACCTCCTATAACACGAGGTCTTTTGGGAACTCATTGGCTTTGGATTCCATCGAAACTCTGAAGTTAAGCGAGTTCGGGCGAGAGCAATCCTATGATGGGTAACCCACTAGAAAGTTCTCATCTGAGTTCCAGAAACAAAACCATGAGAGCGTGGCCGGGGCCCAAAGCAGACAATATTGTGCCACAGCGGAGCCAGTCCGAGATGTGACATCAGGTTTCCTCAAATTAGCTTTTGTTGTTTCAAAAGTTTGTTGAGCTTCTTGTGGATCAGTGCCACTACCCTTCTATGCATCATTTACAAAAATTCAGCCCCTCCTCTTTTTGCCGTTATAGGCTTCACCAAATTATATAGACAAAACAAACCTAAACAAAAAGAAAGTTACATGTTGTTTTTTATATTTGCTGAAATTTTTACGAGAGCACTTTGTGGCCAGAGGCAGGCTAAACCTTGAGTGGAGATTAGTCCCACTTTGTGGGTATGGGGACACTTCGCAGTATTTAACCAAAAAAAAGACATTTAGATTTTACATCCAAGGTTGTTCATTAGTTTAATTTCTTCATGTTCTTATATCGTTTTGTTGGTTATTTTACAAAAGAGAAAATTGTTTGCTATCGATCGAAAAAGAGTGAGTAAAGGAGAATTTGAGGAAAAGTAATGAAATTGAGTTGTTTTTTCTTATTAGAAAAAAAGGACCAGTTGGTGGCCTTACAGACAATATTTAAAAATAATATTGTTTCTTTTGTTTTGAGGTTTTTAATGACTAAAAAGGAAAGGCAGAGGGTTTAACAAATTACTTCAATTGTTTGTCTCATGCCTTCAACTTTCCTCAAATTAGCTTCCACTGTTTCAAGAGTTTGCTAAGGTTCTTGTGGATCAATGTCACTACCCTTCTTTGCATCATGTACTAAAATCTAGTCTCTCCTCTTTTTGCTGTCACAAGCTTCACCAAATTATATTGTCAAAAACACCACTAAACAAAAAGAAAGCTACATGTTGTTTTTTTATATTTGCCGGAATTTTTACGTGAGCACTCTATTGCAAGAATCAAGCCGAACCTCAAGTGGAGATTAGTCCCACTTTTCAGGTATAAGGGCACTTCACGACCTTTACCAAAAGAAACACATTTACTTTTTACATTCGAGGTTGTTAATTAGTTTAATTTCTTCCTGTTGTTATATCGTTTTGTTGGTTACTTCACAAAAGAGAATATTGTTTGCTATTGAACAAAAAAGAGTGAGTAAAGGAGAATCTGAGAAAAGTTATGATATTGAGTTGTTTTTTCTTATTTGAAAAAGAGGACTAGTTGGTGGCTTCGCCACAACAATCCTTCCTTTCAGAAATTGGAAAGACTCACATAGGCATTTCAACATTTCCTGACCACCATCGTGTGATTAGCCAGCGCTAGAAATCAAACTCAAAACATACAAGTGAAAGTAACTTGAATATTATTAGTTCATTATGTTCTAAAACATATAAGAAAGAAGTAAGAAAGGACTCCAAAAACCTTATAAATAAGGTGGACTGGATTTAATTTTTATTAATTTGGACTCGAACAAAGGACTTCAGTTCCTTAATAGTCCTCCAAAGATTTTCGAACACAATGATCTCATAGTTGATTGGGCCGCTAAAGACCTTAGAAGAATTGAGAACCATAATGACAAGCTTGTAATTGGTTCCCTCCGCTATTTGGAACTGTCCATGAACCAACTTTTGCAACAATAGTTTTTGGTCATGAATCTTGTTGTACTTGGAAATGGCAAACTCTGCGATCTCCCTCAAACGTGGGTCGTTCAAGTTGTCATAGGGGAAATACCCACCCCTTAGAGGAGGGTACTTGGGAGGGTAAAGTGCCCTTCTCCTCCTCCTACTCCATACGCGGTGACAACAACGAAAAGATACAACAAGGCGGTGAGGAATAGGAGGAGGTAATTAGGGCGATATATGCTCATCGTTAGTATCTTGTTTGTCTTGAGAAAAAAAAAAAAAAAAAAAGAGAAAAGTGAGAGAGAAACATATGCCACATTAACTTGGAATGCAAACTACTTTTATAGCGAATAACAATTAAATTGGAGGGCAAAAAGGAGTCCATTTTTGTTGCAAGAAAAACATAAAGAAAAGAAACGCTACACCATAATTAAGAGGTGAGCAAAAACTCACCTAAAAATGAAAATTAATTTCAAATGATAATGATATAGTAACTACTTGTTTAAAATCAGGTTTTCTAATTAATTGCCTTCTTGAGTATATTTATGAATCTCACTAATTGGGCAACGTATATAGTGACTTTTATTTCTTTCAAATGTTTCCAAATCATATTTTTTTTCTTTTGTTTTGACGTACGTGGTTGAACTCCGAGCACCAGCCGCCAGGGTGTCTAAAGTCTTGAAGAAGAGTCTTTGATGAAGGTCGTACTCAATAAAATTTACCAAAATTCCAAGTGACCAAATTATTTAACATAGTTATAAAAGTCCATTCTGGTGGAGAGGCCTTGAGGGTCACTCCAAGCAGAACCAATTCGCGTTTGTGAATTATTTCTCAATCATATATTGAATGTAGCCTATGAACATCACGTCGTGAATTTTGTAATGAAGCACAGGTCATCACATATTTGACAAATTAATCAACCAAATTCTGATCGAAGTGGGTCATGACTCAGTAATATCATTTGTTTGAATATGTATGGTGCACCATCAGTCCCCCTCATGGCCTGTTAAAATATCTACCAAATTAAGTTCTTGCATATGAGTAATCTGATTCGGCAACCAATTAATTAGCTGCTTCTAATCAATTATTTGGATCAAGTATTTCCAGGTAGAGTAAGAGCATAGAGAAAGAAAGATTAGTTTGTCAAAAATTAAGCATTAGCTGAACAAAACCATCCCGAATATGTGAGTGATAAGCTAATTTATTAGAACTGTGTATTCATTTTTTTACACTTAGAATTCTTCTTCTCGTAATTTTGAATAATTTAGTATAAAACATGAAAAATAATGGCAATGGTTAACAATTGCATATATATAAATTAAAGTTAGGTAGCGGATGAATAAACTATTTCTGGCTTTAGACTTTACCCAAGAGAAAAGGATATTGTTTAGTACGTAATCATGTTTGAAAACTAAACTGCTTAGATAATTATAAGAAGATGTCGATCAGTCGAGACTAAAAACAGTTCATTAAGCATCCATGTACATGGGATCCACCATTGGCCTTTACATGAAGATAACGAAAGGGAAATTGAGTGTGTTTCTTATTAATATAATTGTCCTTTTAACCACGATAATACAAAAAAAAGTTAACAACAGTTATCAAAATTAGTAGTTATTTTATTGTTATTGCTAGTGCAATAATGAGGTTGCGAATGAAAAAAATTGACAAAAAATAGTCACACCACAATGTGACTAGTACATTATAATTTTATTTTATTTTTTTCCGTTGATAACAACATTGTTACCAAGCACTCAAGCAGCAACAACCAAATAACTACTCATCTTTGTTATTCTTCACTTTTCTTGTTGTGCAAAGAGGTTCAAGGCGGCGGAAGAGAAGTGAGAAATGAGAACTTTTGTATATCTTCTACAAATACAAATAATAAGTATGTAGCCAAACTAATACAAAGTTGGGAATCTCCTATTCAAATAAAAGATTCAGAATCTATATATACAAGCATCGATCCCATGCATGCAACGCGCAATTATTGACCTTATACACTCAGAAGAAAGATTATATATATATCTTGTACAAGTACATTGAAAAGCGAACTCATGCAGTACTGTACTGTACTAAAAACCAACTTCCATTTCATCGGGTGGGCGCCGGCTGTTCATAAACCATTATAGTAACCACCATATGTGACATGAGCTCTAGGGAGGGGTACTCCTCTAGCTGCTGAAAATGCTTCATTCAATTTGGTTGCATGTTCAACAGCCTGCTTAATCCTCTGCATCCATCCAAAAATTAACAAAACTGGGATTAAATTATGATTGGTTCAACTCTAGTACAATTGACAATCCTAAAATGGGGCAAATAAACCTATAACAATGCATTTTGACGCCACACGGAAGATATTATTGTGCATGATTGAAACAGCATGTCGGGTTCAGTAATTTATAACCAATCGCCGTCTTGTTTATATTATATAACTCATGTCGGGTTTAGTGTTTAATGGCTAACTGGACATGTTAACGCATATTAGAAAACTAATCAGATTTGATAAAGGAAATTAATCAAACAAACTGTAATAAGTCAATGTTTTGGACGAGTGCCAATTTTTAATTAACTAAAAAGAAAGGGAAAAAGAAAACAAATTAAGAAATTAAAATAGCACTTATGTAATTAATTGGACTAATTATGTAGCTAAGAGCTAGAAGAAAAATTAAATTTGCTAACCTTGTTGTCATCAGTATAGATCTGGAAGCGATTCTGGTTGTGCTGATACTGTTTGTTCTTCTGATGGGCACCGAAAAAGATAATACAAATGGTAGCAGCAGCAAAACCAAAAGAGCAAATCGCTCCGATTCCTGTAAAACTCAGCTTCCAGATGTTGTTGTTGTTGTTGTTGCTGTTGTTGATCTCTTTGGTATCTTCTGATGACTCCAACAAGCTGTTTTGGTCAACAACTTTCGTCCTTGGAGAGGTGATTTCTTGACCTAAATTTTCATCAAACTGAAGCTTATCAGTTTGTTGATGCATAAACTTGGGTGATCTGCAGGTGGGAGACTTTGGGGAGTCCAATATTTTCATGTCGGCAAATTCATTTTCCCAAGTTTTCTTGAAGTAAACTTGGGACAGTTGTGTGTCTTGATCCACTTGGGAGACTTTGATGACTTGTTTTTCTTCTTCTTGTTCTTCTTGTGGGAGTGATGAGGCCTTGCCAAAGCTTGGAGGTAGTTCCAGTTGAATTGGAACAGGAACAAGCCTTGAATCAATCCCAGCTGGCGACGCCGATGGCGGTGGTGTTGGCGGTTGTGATGGTGGTGTCTCGTGAATGACTTTTGACCTAGAACTGGGTGATGGGATTATGAAGTAGTTCATGTTGAAAACACTTTTTGAATTATCAGAAGAGGAGTATCGCTTGCTTGAGAAAATCCTCTTGTCCGCACTCTCTTCATGGAAATCAAGAAACGCATCGTCAGGGAGGTATTCCCACTCATCAAGATCCATCTTGTTTCCAAAAAACAACAACAAAAAAAGAAATATTTTGGGATCAATGAATTTAGATGATCCAAAAAGGAGAAGGGTATTTCATCTATATATAATAAAATCGGGAAATATTTTTCAAAGTCGGGTACTGGTAATGTTGAATAATAATTGAATCAAAGAAGGTGGCTTTCATGGAGTTTTGTGGGAGATTCTCACTGGACATGGGGATGGAGTGTGTCTTTTTGCTCTTGGAGTGAAAGATTGATCCACACCATTCAGCAAGCAAGACATTTGACACGGTTTTAGTGAGGGGAGTGCTTATCCTTTCTAATAGTGACAAAGAGAAGGAGGCATGGTTGTCCAAAAGGGGACCCACCAAAGAGAGAAAGCAAGGTTTGCCTCACCAGATGGGTTCGGTTTATATTTCTTTTCAATTGTTAATGGCTTTATTTTAAATGTAAAGTTTGATTACTATTGTGTAACTGGGGTTAGAGGTTAATTAATGTTCAAGGACCAAAGGATCTTTCTTTTGATCTCCCTCCCTCCATGTGAAAGTTGCACACTTTCTGCTCAAGAGATAGGAAATTAGAGAGCGACAGTCGGTTGCTTGTTCGAGTTCGCTTTGGATGACAATGATGCAAAAGCAAAAATTTAAAAAAATACACCAAACAAAGGGAGGCCCGTCCAACTGTCCATGGGATGGAATCTTTATTATTTGGTTTCTTTCTTTTTTTTTTTTCTTGAGAAATATTAAGGAGATTCTTTTGAAAGTAAAATTTTTCATGGACAATTTTCATACTAATATTATAAAATATTTTATAAAAAAAAATGAGATGACAGAAAGTTCATGACCAATCTCACTTTGAGAAAGTCTCATCAACATTTCTCTTCTTTCTTTCCCTTACTATCTTTTTTTTTTTTTAATAAAACAAATCCTAGATCAATGAAGAACGATCGAGTTTTACCATGTTCATAATCTTCTTCTGGATTGGTTGATTATCTTCCAAGTCTTATGACTAGTTAATCTCATGTGCATTTGCAGTTTGACATTCACACGACTTAACCACGGCCACCATTAAAATGCTTATCTCCTTTGAGTACCTTTGCCGTTACAATTTGATACCAGTTTAGCGCACGCTGAACTCAGTGCAGACGATCTTGACCTTCATAGTGAACTAGACAACCTAGCCTTCAGGTTCTAGAACAAGGCTGAGAAGTGTTCATTCCTCAACCGTAGTCGCTCAAGTGCAGAAGTCAACAGCAAATCCGACACCACTACCACGCTATTCTACTTGCCCAACCGAGCTCGATTGCAAGTTGGCACGCCCGCATTCACCAAAAAGACATTAGCTAATAGTTACTCGACGGAGCTTGGTTTTCAAGCTGTTAACAGTAATGTCGTGGCGGGGACGGTAGTTGATGAAGCAGAGTTCTTCGTGCGGGCAAGTCGTTCAATATGGAGTGTGATGTTTAACCAACAAGTCGCGGATTCCATTAGGCAAATTAAGTTTACGAATGCCCAAAAAATGCAGAGCTCCTTACTCAACAAGCCCTCAATATGCCCAACTATTATCTGGAACATGATATTTCATACGTAACTGTAAGATTTAGATGATTAGTGAAAGCAAGATTATGGTCATGAACAATGAATCGAGACAAAGATAATATACTCACGTTCCACTGGTATAACCCCATACAGGTTCCGTCAGATGACGAGTAATTTACAAAAAGAAAGCTATTCTCAAATTTACAATGCTGGTTTGTTTTCACTGAAAACACTCAACTCAATTCAGCTATCATCACCACAAGTAAAAATAAGAGGGAAACAAAGAGAGAGAGGACTACCTGCCCCGAGAGCATCACAGCAGCTTATGATCGATGATACACGTTAGTTGGAGATTTATACGCAAGTTTGTCTTGTACAAGATTTTAAGTACTGCATTTAAGATGACAATGACGACGATCGAGCAGATGAAGATTTGCCCAAGGAGACAGAAGTTAGGGAAGAAGCCCAAACCCTGGCATTCTTTGCTCCCTCGTGGAAGTTCCTCGTCTTGCATAATCTCAGCTTGGTCCAAATCCTCCTAACGTCAACCATGGGGAGGATACGCCCCATACTTTGACTCGTCTCCCCAAATATTCCCAAGTTAAAATGGGGAACGTATAGGACCCAGAAAGCATGGAGGCGAGTCAATACCTTTGGGAATATATACAGAAGCACCCTCAAACAGAGAAACAATATAGCAAAAGCTAAATAGGGTTCCCTCCTTGATATCTCCCTGAGTGACATGTTACCCATTGACTGGATTAAAGATTTTTCACGAATGTTTAAGCTGACTATTTGATCGCCATCAAAATATTGAACTGGTTTAAGTCCTGAAAGACAAGGCATCAAGAACATATGCGGTAAGAAATAGTGCAAAAAATGGATGAGAAGGAAGAGAATACAACAGGTAAGCTTCCTACTCCACATGCATGAATATTCTTCAATTTAAGAAAATTTTACCTGTGGTTTTCTGGTAAAACTGTGCAAGCGAGGAGAGACTTTTTGGACCATGATAACGCACCCTTGATGTCTGATTGACTATTAAAATCGAAGGGAAACTATGTATTCCATATCTTGAGAACACACTGCAATACAACACATCAAAGGCAGGTAAGGCAGCATGACGATGTAGCTAATGTTTTCAAAGAACAGATAATAATCTCCCCCATAAATATCTTACAGTAACTTTCTTGCATCCCATAAATATCTTACAGTAAATATCTCCCCCATTGCTGGAAGCTGTATAGTAATAACTATAAGAAAATGAACAAATTGCCTTCCAAGGCCATGGATATTATGCAGTTTTAACTAGAATAAATCTGTAGAATCTTCTTTGACAATTAGATTACAAAACATTATGAATGCACAGATGTTTTTTAAGAAACAAACAAATTACTCAGTAAATTTACACAGTTACACTTATATTTTCTTTTTCCTGAAATGAATGTTTGGCCTACAACATCAATAATTTAGCTTACCACAGATACAAATGCAAAAGAAGGAATCTTACGCAAAAATTAGATAGAGGACAAAAGTACACCAAGTTAAGCTTACCTCGGCAGGGCTGAAGATTGCTCAATGGCCAAATGTTCTACTTGAGGGAACATGAAGCTGAGCTTTTCAAATGTAGGATACATTGTGCGTGAAAATGGGCACCAGGAAGCATAAAAGAGCACTGCTGTATAATCAGTCCTCTGTTGCGATGCCAAAGCTCTGTCTAGGAAGTTTCCATCCACCTGCAAAAATAAAAATAATAAGCAACAACATTCAGAAGTCCCCATTTTTTAAAGAGAACAAGAATGTCATGCTAGTGTTGTATTCTTTCAAAACAATGTCATACTACCATCAGCTGATTATTATGACTCAATAAACGGATCCTCATTGCATTTAAAATATGGATCATTTACTGTTCAAACGGATCGCCGTTGTTTTTCCCCAAGGCCTAAACCCTAGAGTCTAAACCGTATCCAAACTCTAAATTCAACTTACAAAAGCAGCAAACCTCGTTTACATCCCCTGGAAACGAAAAGTAAAACATCTATCAATGAATATGCACTCCAAATTCTTAAGGTATGCAGTTTTCATTCTAATACAGAAAACACTGTAAAGATTAATGGCACTTGCTGAGATGCATCCTTAGACAACAACAAAATTTCTGACCATATTTCTAATAAATATGGAGTTGCTTTGGTGCCTAGAATTTAGTCTCTTCCATAGATATTCAGGCACTGCAATGACAATGTGTACATAACCGGCCCCTATTTCTTCATATCACCAAAACACTTTACTTTAGCGGAACCAGCAATCTATATCCCTATCCCTAACACCTAGTTTCAAGACTATCGTACAGCAGTTTTCACTTAAGACTATCAACCTCTAATCTACTTTACATATTATATTTATATATCATAATCTCTTTCATTACATAAACTTTTCAGCAATAATATAAACAATTAATAGCCAGTGTTTCACAACCTACTACTTTACAACCTCTAAAAAATAAGATGCTCCGATAAAAGGACAACAAAGGCATTCCAAATGTACTAAAACCACGTAAGAGAATGCACTACTCAAGTTCCTTATGTGCCGCAAAATCATAAGTTACCGAGAGAGATCACTACATGAATTTAAGTTTAATTTAATGTTGTAATGCTAACATTCTCACCAAATGTAGAAGCATACATGATCACAAAGTTCAGCACATTAATTTTGATAAAGATGGTCCAAACATTACATCTAACTAAAGTAACCAACTTTCTTCTTCGCCTTTTATTTTGGGTGAACAATAAATTTTTTTTTAATGAATATACAATCTGAAAACACGAGTCCCTTATATGAAACTAGTTCTAGTTTAACATATAGTGTGGCTGAGGATTGGGAGGTAAAAGGGGGAATGAAACAACTGCTGCATTTAATGCCAAATTAAAGAGAGTTTCAGTGCAAGGCAATAGTCTTGTTTTAGTGCAACCCCCAAATGATTCTATACATACAAGATATTCATATCATTTGTCGTAGGATTAATCAGATAATGCACCAACTTGAACCATAGCCACACACGACGACACACATTACTTGTTGTAACTTAGAATCATTTGCCATTCGGACGCATATCATTTGTGTTCTAGCTCCATCATGCAGCATAGCACGTTTTCCACCAAAACCCACCATTTAACAAAAACTATCTCAGCAGATTCTTCAAGGCAGCAAAACATATATGTAAGCACAAAAACTAATAGCTTACTCATACAAAGATTTACTTCATACCAAAGCCTCTTCACTGGATAACGCAATACTAACACCGCACTCCGTGGAGTGACTAGACAGAAACGCTATCTAATAGGCGAGCTAGCACTTTGACGGAGTTATATAACTTATATTCCCTTGAAGCCAATACATATTTGTACATTTCAGTAACAAAGCTATCTCAAATTTCTATCTTAAATTTCCTTCTTTAGCTCGTTGATCGCAAATTCAGAAACTTAACGAATTTCATCATTCTAACAAAGACAAAATACATGACATACGAAGTTTATCTGAAATCGTATTTCATCATTCTAACAAAGAAACAATGCATGGCATAACAACTATCATCTTGCAATTAAAACCTCGAAAACTGAAGTACCCAGCATCGAGAATCACCATTTCTGATTAAAAATCTAAGAAAAAAAATTATATTCAGACATCACCAACCCATAGGAAAAAAAAAATAAAAAAAATAAAAAAGAGATTTCCAATAATCAACAAAGTCAACAACAAAAGATACAGTAAATTAACAAGATAATTAACGAGTTATGTAAGAAATTGGAAGGGTAAAACGTACCTTGAGGGGTGGATGGGGGGAGATCCAGATGGGGCATTGAGATTGAAGGCTGTACCGGAAGAAATCGGATTCGTGAGGGCATAAAACAGAAGACGAAGAAACTAATCGTAGCGAAGTTGCCAAGGCAGCGATACACAAAAAGATTACAGATTTATCCATAGACGATGAACAACAATAACCAGTCCAATCGGCGAACACGAGAAGAAGAAGAAGAAGAAGGGGAAAAGAAGGGTAAGAGAAGAGAATACACAGTTGAGAGAAGGGCAAAATTGGAAAAAATGAAAACCAAGAAAAGGGTATGAGTTTTTATGAGGAACAAAATCTGGGATTCGAAGAAATGCAGGAAAAGAAAAGGGTGTGAAATTTTGGGGTTGGAGTTGGTGGTGGTGGTGACTCGTGTTAGAATTTTACCCGCATTCCTTCTTCTAACAAAAATATCTTGGAAAAAAAAAAAAACAGAGAGAGGAAAAGTAGCTCTCAAAATTGAAAATTCTCTGTATCCTCCTTCCTCCACGCGGCGGCGGCCTCGTGTGTGAATAAAAATGGTGCTCAAAATTAAAACCAGACTAATCAGATGATATATTTAAAATAAAAAAAACATTAGAGTCAATTACATTTTTAATAATTAAATAGAGCCAATTAAATTATTAATATCTTGAATGTTTTTCTCTATCTTTTCAATGTAAGTCTTGAATATGGAAAGTCTATGAGTTTTATTTTATTTTTTTCCTGAACAAATAATATTATGTACGTGACGGGAGTGAGAGAGTATATTAAAATGATATTATGTACATTACGAGAGTGAGAGAATATAATAATAAGTCGTTAAGTGTAATGTTATTTATACTATACTTTTATGAGAACTTTAATGAAAAATTTATGGTACTATTTATTTTAATGAAAAACCATATTTTTACACTAAAAAGTCAATCATGGTATTATTCACTTTACCCTTTATTTTACATTTATCGTTAAAACTCAAAGTTTTCAAACCTTTTTATTAGTTTTCCTTATTTTATACCACATTTCTATACCACATTAGATAACATCTGATGTGGACAACCATATTATTTGAAAAATTTGCAAAACCCAAGGAAATGAAGGAGAAAGATTCCTCATATAAAACAATCATCATTTAATTAACTAGTTTTTCTTAATTATTAGTTTATTAAATAATGAATTAAATTTAAAAATATAATTAATTCAAATGATGTGGATACCCACATTAAATGTCACCTAAGGTGGTATAAAAATGTGGTACAAAGACATAATATAAATAGCATTACCCATAAGTTAACAATAATATGATTCAAAGTGATCTATGAATCTTTTTTTTTAACAACTAAAAATACAAAAATATAAGTCTTGAAATTTCTACAAAATAAAAGTTGAAAGTTCAAGAGATATTACCGTGACACTTAGCCAAAAATCCTTTATTAAAACTAGCATATGGGCACACACAAAGTGTGCGAGAAAATTTTTTATTTTTGTTTTTGAAATAGAAGGTGGGAGGAAGAGAGTGATAGAGAATGTGAGAATAAGAATTTTTTTTTTTTAATTAGAGATATGTTAGGATTACATGTAGATGAGACTTTGAAAAAAACAAAAAACAACAAGATTTGGTTGTGTGAAATTACATTTCTACGTCATATTTTTTATTCATGTTATATTTTAATTAGAGATTAAACTTGTAATTTCATAAAATTTTGGTTGGCAATGAGTGTTTTATTAATTAGTAGAGATTAGTTATGCGTGGTTTGTTTAAAAAAGAAAAAGAAAAAAGTTATGTGTGGAGAGTATAATTGTATTTTCATGCATTTTTTGGTTGCCAAGAGATACCCGTAATAATAGTAAGTAAGTCCAACCCGAAATCCAATTGCGGGTAATTGAAATTGAGCCCAATATCATGTCATAAAAAGCCCGAAACAAGTAGCAGCAGCATAGTTTCTCTTCTTCTTCCTTCACTTCGTAAGGTGTTCTTCCGTTGTTGCTGTTGCTGTGCGTTGCAGAGAGAGGAGGGGGGGTAGAGAGAGAGAGAGAGAGAGAAGAGAAAGACGGAATTAGGGCTTTTGGGGAGGATGGAGTTGATAGCAGAAAAGGAGTCGAACCTCAATAACAATGAGAACAACAACAACAACAACAACAACGTCACAAGTTACGCGCAAGCACTCTTAGACTCTCACGATAATCATCCCAACGAATCCGATGAAGTTCGTGAACGCCATGCTCGCGACCTCAAAGCTGGCCTCCATCCTCTCAAGGTCCCCCCCCTCTCTCTCTCTCTCTCTCTCTCTCCCCCCCCCTCTCCCTCTCTCTCTGTATATATATGTGTGTATGTATAGAGTTTTGATTGATTGACCTAGAGAGATTCGCTCATCTGGATAAATTTGTGGTCTTTCATTAGTGAATTGCTGCTCGGTGAGCTGACTTTATTATGATTAAACTGTTAATCTTCTAATTTGCGCTGAATGAGTTGGCTTGCTGCAGATTATCCATCTTTGAGTCAGTTTATTTTGATCTCCGTCTTTTGTTCTCGTCAATTTTGTAAAACGATACCGGGTTTCGTTTGATTCACTTTGTCTACTGTGGGTCTTTCACATGCCCAAATTGTGTTCCTCCATTTTTCTGTTTGAAATGCAGGTTCCAATTGGTAATCTTTGTGTCCTTGTAGCACTTACTTTTGTTATGTTTTTATCATTAGCACAAGTTCGTATTTTGGTACACTCGCCGAACTCCAGGAATCCGGAGCCAGACATCATATGAAGACAATATAAAGAAAATTGTCGACTTCAGTACGGTATAACATCTACCTTAATTTCTGCCGGAGGAAATGTGATTGAGTCTAATCGTTTCTTTTTGTTGACTTCTTGTTGCTTGGATAACATAAGGTTGAAGGTTTTTGGGTCAGTTATTGCCACCTAGCCCGACCTTCTTCTTTGCCTAGTCCAACAGACTTGCATCTTTTCAAGGATGGAATTCGCCCTCTCTGGGAGGTAAATATCTGAAACCTGACTTTCATTTTCCTCTTTCTAATCACTGGCTAGTTTTGCTTCTTATTCCTTCTTACAGAATGCAAGTGTTCAGAGATGTTAAACTTTTTAAATGACAGAACTAGTGTGTACTTTTTTGTTTTTCAGGACTCTGCTAATTGCAACGGTGGCAAATGGATAATACGATTCAAAAAGGCTGTGTCGGGCCGTTTTTGGGAGGACCTGGTAAGGATAAAAACTGGAATTTCTCTCTTTGTTTTGGTCTTGTGCAATTTCCAGGCCATACTATCAGTTGATGGTATTATTTCATTTTTAAAATGCCGAGTTTTGAAAAAATTATCCTACTGAAAGCTTAAGTGGCTTCTAGTAGGAAATTCTCACATTTTCTAAACTTTTGGAAGAGTCGTCTAATTTTCCTATACATGTTGCCTTTTTGAAGATTTATGCCTGCAATACACAGTAATCATGATTATTGGCAAATTATAGTATTCCATCTTTTGTTTTGTGTGCTGCAGAATTTGTTTGAATTGATACCTTGTTGCATATACATTTGACATGAAGTGAAAGTTCTGTAAAAATTGTGAAAAACTCTAATTTATCAAGGTTAAGGGTGTCAGTATAACTTACTATTCTGCATTGCATCTGTTTTACTATAGTTCTTTTCTTACCAACTGTAGGGATGAAAAATAGGTACTAAGGGAATACATCGGTAGTCCAGATTTATCAAAGTATTGGTGAAAACATATAGTAAAAGTTACAAAAATGAAGCTTTTGTAAAAATACATAAATTTTGAATGAAGCTTTAAGAGATGCTAATTAATGCACTGATTAAACTTGTAGGCTTTGTATATCCATATATGTTGAGCTCAACAGGATCAAGAAGCCCACTTGGGTCAAGACCAAGAAGCTCTTGTTTTGCACATCACATTTTGGTGAATATTCATCAAATTTGTGGTCCTCTTTCACTGCTATGCTGGGAAGCTTTTTTTGCCTCAGCGTTGACATATACTGATACGTCTCTTTATCTCGGTTTCTTATGGCCTAAATGCCAGTGATACCTTCGAAGAATATATCATCCACCCCATGTAGTTGGTAGCACCCTAAAAAGTCTGAAATTTGAAAGATTGGCTTCACTTGGATATACACAACTAACTTCGAATCCATACAGGTTTTATTACCTGGTTCGCCAAAAAGAAACCATATGTTTTTCTTAGAGTTGCTTATCTTGGCTCGGACCTATTAAGGCGTTAAATTTACAGTTCTTGGTTGTGGAATATTAAATGGGAATTTAATTACGAATTACCACAGTGGAGTTCACTTATTAGTCCAACTCTTACAAGCAATGCATTTTTTTGTCCTTGTTGAGACCCTGTTTAGAATAGATGTTAGCCATGTAGTAATTTGGAAGCTGTTTTTGTATTTTCTGTCAGGTTTCAAAGAATTTGCACTGATGTGCTCATAATGAAGTAGGGGTTTATTTTTAATTTGGCTAATAAGTTACTTTCTGGATTAGGTAGCTTAAAATACTACGCTGCGTTCTCTATTCATTGGTACCTTGTCTCATTGATTTTGTTGAGTAATGAAAATCTTTCTGCAATTCAAGTGATGCTTCCAGTTGTTTTTCACTGATCTAAGAAGGCAATATTCTGGTAGCTTCAGGTGCGGGGTCCTGTTTGGCAGGATCCCAGATCATAAGAACAGCACTTTACACTTTTATGGCAATGGGTTGATGCTTTTAAGTTTAGGTTTCAACTCTTGTGGGTGGTTTGTTACCCAGAACCTTAGCATTAAAGCCTAAGCCCTGAATCACACATGTTGGCATCTTTTCTGAAGTACACTTCCTAATCTCTGGATGCTGTCTGAATGGAGCCTATAGAAAGTATATACAAATGCCTGGACGTGCGTGACATATTAATGCACATACATGTGTTTATATGAGAGTGTTTCTATTATGGTGTTTTACTGCTAATTTAATGTGGCTTTCTCTTATGTTTTCTAAATTGAGATATGTGGGGGTATTTGAACGTGGTATATCCTCATTAGAGGAGAGATGTGTATACTAGAACTTATTTCTGCGCCTACTTACATGTTATGCACAGGTTCTTGCCTTGGTGGGTGACCAGCTTGATTATGGAGAGAACATATGTGGTGCGGTACTAAGCATCAGATTCAACGAGGATATATTGAGTGTCTGGAACCGGAATGCTTCTGATCATCTGGTTGGTAATTTATTGCAATTTGCTGCTTGTGATCTTTCTGTGTGTGTGTGTAGTGTAATCTGTTGACCTTGCCTTTGTTGACCAGGCTGTAATGGCTTTAAGAGATGCGATCAAGCGGAACTTGAAGCTTCCACACAGCTATCTCATGGAATACAAGCCGCATGATGCTTCGCTGCGCGACAATTCATCTTACAGAAACACATGGTTGAGGGGCTAGATTGATGCCACCAGATAAGAGCACTAGTTTCAGAAAAGCTTTCTGGAAGGCGACTGATGCACAAGCCACGACCAGAATCGGTAAAATTCTTGCATGACGAAAAGGAGATGTGCAAAAGTCTGGAGACTTTATAATTGGTGGCAATCTGTACCTGAGTATATCTGTACTAAATTTACTGATGGATTATCAAACAAATTACTGGCTTTATCAAACAGATCTTTCCAATTTGCTATTGTTGTTCATGGTTCCTTTAATCTGTCTACGTCGAATTTATGAGAGCATTTTTGCTCGCCATAATAAACTATGGTGTATGTTTACCATCACCTTCAAAGCTAGACATCTGTACACTAGCATAACTAAGGTTAAATATTTATTTAAAATAATAAAAAATTAAAATGCTTCTCATCCAATGTATTAAAAACCCCAGCCTGACATCTGTCAACTAACATAACCGTGAACTCATGAAGAAAAATATGCGGGGAAGAATTTCTACTATAGACGGAAGCTTTAATATTTGAGAGTTATGGGTTTTTTTGAGGCAGTATACGTGGATGAACTAACTATAAGTCTAATGATGTTTCTATTATTAACTTTCAAAAGAGATCACAAGTTGGAATATCTCGATTGAGAGACAAATTGATTCATTAACAATTCAACGACCACTTAACGCTACCCTTCATTTTCATACCTTTTCCCCCACTTTTATTAATATTTAAACACTATTTCTTATAAGACTACTTGACTATACAACAGAGTAATTCGCTCAATAGCAAACACGCGCACATCCATTTGAAGCAATTACTCGGCTTATTTCCGGCGCAATTTTCTTAATACAATTTCTATATATGTATGTGTATTGTACTATTATACCATACAATATTAATTTCTTAAAATCCACACCACATCATCTGAATATGTCAACCTCTTTATTTTATTACTTACTACAAATATGCATGCATGTACCGTATAGAGTATAACTACCCCTTCACTCTTCCAACTTTTCTCCATTCGCATTTATTCGACTTTCATCACTTGCAAAAATGGTGGAGGTTACAAGTTGTTGCTTTTGCAGATTAGTTGTAGTATTCACGATTCTTTACATTTTACACCAGTCCTCAGTTGCTGAGAGTTCATTGGTTTACGACGTTCGAGGTTTTGGAGCTAAACCTAATGGTGTAACGGATTCCACACAAGCGTTTCTCAATGCATGGGGAGCAGCATGTGCCTCCAACGATTCCCACTACGATAAGTGTACCTAAAGGAGGTACTTGCTTCCCTCTGCTATGGTGTTTAAAGGTGACAAATGCAAAAACAGTCGCATTACTTTCCGGGTCGATGGAACATTGATGGCTTCCTCTGATTACCCAGTCCTAGGCCGAGATAGCAACTGGCTCAGTTTTGTTCGAGTGACAGGCATCTCCATCGTGGAAGGCACACTTGATGCCAAAGGTACCTCTTTGTGGGCTTGCAAGTTAGCTGGAGGAAGCACCGACTGCCCCAACGGAGCCACGGTTAGTAATTTTACTTTTAGATTTCCAGAGACTCTTTTGTCTTGTTCATTCCTTTTATTAAGAATCAATCGGACTAATGCTGGTCCAACTTATAATTCGCTATTTTTTGCGGTTGGATCGCACGTCATTGAACAGCCAGATATTCCACATTGTGATAAACGGGTGCCAAGATGTTGAGATTGAAGGCGTCACGGTGAATGCCGCCGGAAATGGCCCCAACACTGATGGCATCCATGTCCAATTATCAAGAAGTGTGGCAATCTTCAACACCTCCATCAAAACTGGGGATGATTGTGTCTCCATTGGCCCTGGCACCAAAGACTTGTGGATCGAGCAAATATCATGTGGACCTGGCCATGGCATAAGGTTATATATATATCCATTTTTCTTTAAACGATTTAATTGTCGATATGGTGCCAATAAGATTATGCGTTGATAACCAAATGTATCGATAATTCCAAACGTGTTGATACCAGATCCATCATTATTGTATTGCAATATGCGATAATTAAACCCCTTAGTACGTAGTTAATAAATTGGTGTTGACGTATGCTTGCGTGCATGTGGTGATCCTTTGCTGTATAGGGAGTTTGGCCAAAGACTTTGAAGAGGAAGGAGTTCAAAACGAGTCGATTAAGAAAGCAGTTTTGAAGGGTACCACAAATGGCTTGAGGATTAAGTCTTGGGCTAGACCTAGCAAAGGGTTTGTTCAAAGGATCCAGTTCCTTGATGCTGTAATGCTTAATGTCAAAAACCCCATTCTAATTGACCAAAATTACTGCCCAGGCAAGGCAACATCGACTGCCCTGTTCAGGTAATAAACGTCCATCGCACATCATGAGTGTAGCCAAATAGGTTTTGTGCATCAAAGTTTGATTCCCTTGAATCTCTTCAACGGTTTTAAGGTTAGATTAATTAGAATATCGCTAGCATAAAAACGTCACTTTTTATCCTGATGCAATGTATTACAGGGATCAGGTGTGAGAGTACCGGAACATCGAAGGAACATCAGCAACAGCAGTTGCAATAAAATTTGACTGTAGCCCATCAAATCCATGCAGTGGGTTAAGACTTGAAAGTGACTTTGACTTACCGGAACAAAATGGTTCAATCACATTGTATCAATGTAAATGTAAACACTTCTGGCATTGTTCATCCAGATGCTTGTTTGTAATATTCAAAAAATAAATTAACTAGGCATCTAGTACTTTATCGGAGGATGATTGGAACTAAAAACTAAGAACGAAATGGTTACCAAAGACCCCTAAATTATACTTCTTGTCCCCAAAGTTTTATCTAATATACCCCTAGAATATTATCATAACATGCACAAGGAACACTGAACACAAAGGAGGAAAAAGAAAGGACTAAACCACATTTATTAGGTTGTTTGCTTTCTGTTCTGTAAGCAATTCTTCTTTTCAAACAGATGACTTAAGGCCAATGATACCTGTCGAAAATCAATATTACCAATATTAGGAAAGGGTGTTGCAGATGAAAAGGGGGAAGGGGAGAAAAAAGAGCGAAAATAGAGGAATGACAAAAAACAGTTTGCCGGACCCTACTACTGAATTTGATATAAACAATTTGTCAGCAACAGCAACTGGCTAGAGAAGTGAAATACATACCACATCCAACTCTTGCTCCTGCGTTCCCAGTAGTCTTGCTAAGTTCATGTCCACCTGTTCAATCAGGGATATATAGACAAAGAGTTAAAACATCGATGATATCACTCTTGTGCGGAGATGAATCAGAGATCAACCCACAGCACTGTCATTTGCACTAAAAACGGAATTATGAAATAACTGAAGATGCCCATGTAATTTATTTACAGAAAATGCAGAAGCCAAATCAGTATACTGCTTTATGATTTCCTAACATCATACTAACAATTGCAGCACAAACTGGAAAAAATCATCTATAGGGTTTACGTTTTGTTATGAAACGTATAGGATATGACCTTAAGGGCTACGAAACAGGTAAAGTCACCAATTTTTCTGTTAAAACTTAAAGTCACAATTAAGTCCCAAAAGGTAAGCAAGAAAAATTATTTCTCAAGTATGAAGGGCTATTGAGACAACAATTTCTAATTTGAATAACAAAAGGTGGAAGAGCTCTTCTTCGAGTGTTCAGTGATTGGCACAAACCTTACAAAAGTGAAAGAAAAATTTCACAGCAAAAGAATAACCATAATTGAGTCTTAATTATCGTGAGATTGTCATCTCCGTGATATAAGCTCAAGAAGATGCTTTGCAAAATCATAAAGCACATCCATGTTTATTACAGTATCTCCAATAACCTTATAGGGTTAACGACTTCAAAATTAATAATTTTGAAAAACCTTATAAAGTCTTATAAGATTTCAATTCCATGAAAAGAAATTCTTTGCAGATTTGCAATTAGAAAGTGTCGTAAAATCAGTGGCTGGTCAAGTGCCAATTGATACTGATAATTCAGATTCAAAAACTTGAGTGATCAAGTAATATGCACAGTTTCTCTGATGAATTAAAACTTCAACTCTTCCCTTAAAAACAAAAAACAAAGTGATCGTCCATTAGAAGCAAGAAGTGACAAGAAATTTATAATCAAGGGCTAGATGCCTCAAAATCATATCGTGTACCATGTCCAATCCCTTTTGAGCGAAATAATCATGGAATAGGTAAACTTAATGCTTTTGTGATGAATCATCAAAGAAGATACCAAACTTCACAAAGAGGTTGTAGTAGCCTAAACGTGATAAACAAACAATTTGCCAACCAAATTTTACACTCACCTTTACCAAGATCATCAGGATCAGCGTGCACTACAACTGCTCGCCCAAGAATCGAATTAGGTCCGCTTAGTGGAATCTAAGATTGATATCAAGTTATTATAAATTGGAATATGAACAGCAATCCAGGGACATGTGAATTATGAATAATCTTTAGCTGCCGATAAGCCTATGACATGCACATACATGCGCTTCTTCTACCAATTCAATCCTTTATCCATAGAATAAAGTTAAAGAGTATCTAGGCATACATATTTCTTCATATTCACATTTCGACTTTTATAAAAGGGAAAGAATTGTTACCTGCCAGTCCTGGAGAGAAACCTCAGCAACTCCTGCAGAGTGAGTGCGAGCGCAACTTTAGTAGAATGCTGAATTTATTACACACAGAAAAGAAAAGCAATACTTTTTCGTAGTTGTTCATACCATCTGGGCCGGCAACAATGTTACCCAAATCGCCGGCGTGACGCTCCTTATCTGAAGGAGCGCCATGCTCCTTCTTCAGTGGATTAAAATGAGGTCCTTAAACATCAAAGATTAAAAATTTGAAAAGTCCAAACCAGAAACCACCCACCAACGAAAACAAAGACTAGGAATCAAGTAAAACCCATTAAAGAAGCAAGAACCAAGTCCTAGATGCAATGAAAAATTACATTAATTGAAGAATTTAAGCTGAAATTAAGAGAGAGAGATAGAGATACCAGTGGAATTGCAACCATTGGAGGTATCACCAAGAGCATGGATATGGAAACCATGAAGGCCAGGAGAGAGGCCACTAATCCTCCCCTGTATGTGTGTAGGCCCTCCTGTTCATCATTCAGTTGATTTCCGGTGAGACAGTAGGGAAAAAGAGAAAGAGAGAGATAAGAGAGAGACCGTTGGATGCCTGAAGGAAATGAAGGGAGCCTCGGACGTTGGAATCTCCGGTGACAAGAGCCACTGCTTTCACACTAGCCATTTGATTTCCTCCCCTGCTTCCGCTGCCCCTTATGCCGCTGTTCAATTTTTCAATCTCTCATATCTTTTTTATTTTATTTTATTTTTTTTCAGGCTTTTCAGCTCCCATGCTGCTCTCTATGTGATAAAACTAAATGATTGAATTATTAGTTTTTTTTTGCAAACGATATATTTTGCTAGATTAATCATAGACGGAATTTGAACCCACTTTATCATGTAATAGCTTAACACATTTCCATCATTGTGGTAAAAAGTCACTTGCAATTGAATTATTAGTTAAACATTAATTAACATGTTTATATTTGATTGATGATATATCATTTAATTTGTAAATTTAATTTAAAATTCTAGCCTCTCTAACATTACCTTTCCACATAATATGCAATTTTAACCATTCAAATTTTTATTATTTCCTGGATAATAAGAAGGTGGATCATCCCAAAAATTAGTGGAAAAAGATCCTCGTTGAATCCTTTTCCTAGGGATCCTAATGATCTTATAATCGTTTCCGTTCGTTGTATATCGTGTGATCAGAAATTATTTAAAATTTAAAAGGGAGTTTTAACGATACACTTCCGGTACTGTTCACTTTTAATGAAAAATCATATTTTTACCTTTCTCTGCTATTATTCATTACATTTTTATTTGTAATTTTTCATTAAAACTAAAGTTTTTTTTTTGAACTTTTTTTAAATTTCAAATATAAATAGTACGTATCGAAAATTGATTGCACGATATACGATAAATGATCACAATAATTAAATTTCTAGGATTCTTAAGAAAAGTCCTCGCTAGATCCTTTTCAAGTACTATTACACTAATAATTAGTTGGTGCATGAACCTTCTTTTCCCATCACCCTTTCATAGCACATGATGCGGTCATGAGTCACATCTATGGTATCCATCTAGCACAAGAGTGGGCTTAGCCAATTAAGTGAGAATCTCTAGTTCAATTTTATTATTTTATAATATATAATGTAGAATATTCCAATCTTATGGGTGAAGAACTTAATATTAATTTATTCTTCAAAATTTTTACTGTAAATACTAAATAGATCGTATCAAACAAAAATCATGGAAATAATACAAAGTTTAGAAAATAGTTTTTGAATTTTGATTTGTTACATATAAGTGATGGGGTGGGTGCAGATCTAGAACCACTAATTATTTACTTTACCAAAAATAACTAATCATTGATTATAACTTTTTACCAAAAAAAAAACCAAACAGCCAATAATTTATTCAACAACTAAAAATAAATAATCATTTCAGTGGTTCCTCTGTATTGTTTCTTCTTCTTCCCGTATTTCTTTCCTGTGTTGTTTCTCTGTGCTTGTAATTGGAGAGTGAGAGAGAAAGATGAGGGAGATAATAAGCTTACACATCGGACAGGCAGGGATCCAAGTTGGGAATGCGTGCTGGGAGCTCTACTGCCTTGAACATGGCATTCAGCCTGATGGTATGATGCCCAGGTATGTGTATATATATATATATCTCTCTCTCACACACACACACCCCCTGCTTTTCTATGATTTTTTTTTTTTTTTTTTTAATTTGAATCCATTCCTGTGAAAAACCACTCTTTTTTATTGAAGTAATAGGTTTTGGGTTTTGGTATTCAATTCAATATGGAAGTTGGGTTTGGGATATTGTTGATGAAATTGGGAATTGGGTAATGTTTATGTTCAACAAATCTAGCAGATCAGAATTGGATTAACCTAAATGCAACATGGTTTCTTGCTACTTCATTCATGAAAACTAAAATGCGGTGAGTTTCGTAATTCAGCATAATTTGTGATTGAGATCAATTCTTTTTATCTCCTTTGATGCGTATTATCGTTGCGTTTTCAATGTAGAGGAACCTTGATTGAATTCTGGTGTTAATCGATGAGGAAAAAAAAAAAATCACCTTGTAATTTAGCTTCCTGTCTAGATTTGGAATGTTGGATTTTGTCTTTCTTGGAATTTCAGTCAAGTTTTGCCTCTTTGTGCTAATATTTTTGCCTCTGGTGAGATCAAACTAGCAATCGCGGTGGCTTGATGCAAACTGTCTTGTCATTCAATCTGTTATATGAACATATGCAATGTGTTGATTTCATATTTACTCTTTTCCTTTCTTAATTGAAACTCAGACGCCCTCGTCTGTTGCTAATGTGCAAATATCAACAAATGTCATGATCTCTTAATGCAAACTGTGTGGTGTCAGCTACATTTAACTTATCACAAGCTCAAACGTATGCTTAAGATCTTTAATAATGTAGAACTATATGATTTTATTGATACCTTTCCTATGCAATTCCCTACTGGGGAATCAGAATATTTGAATTGGCAAAAATTTCTAGAATTTATGTACCCAAAAAAATCCAAGGTAGTAGGTATGTAGCACGTTTTACCTCCTCATAGTTTGGTTATGCAAGTTATTTTTCATTCTTTCAAATGCACTTGTATGAACTTGTCTGTGTGTTCACATCTCTCCCTCGTGGGTTCCTGTGCCACGTATATTCATAACTGGTATTTGGCGGGGTTGTGAATAGGAATATAGTTTTGATATTTAGAACAACTCCTTTTCATTTTGTTTTGTTGTATTTCTTCTTTGATATGTGGACTAGTTCATTGGGTAGTTACTTAGTTACCGCAAAGTTCTTATAATCCCTTGTACCTTTGCATAAGGATGGATTATTAACTTTTAATTGTATTTGTGTGAATGCAGCGACACCTCTGTTGGCGCTGCAACCGATTCTTTTAACACCTTCTTCAGCGAAACTGGTTCTGGAAATCATGTGCCCAGAGCCATATTTGTTGATCTTGAACCGACGGTTATTGATGAAGTCAGGACTGGGACTTACAGACAACTTTTTCATCCCGAGCAACTTATTTCTGGCAAAGAAGATGCTGCGAACAATTTTGCCCGAGGACACTACACAGGTATAATTATGTATATTGCACTGTCCAACTGGCATTTCCATTTATTACTTTAGTTATAACTGGTTTTCTGAATGCTACAGTGGGGAAGGACATTGTGGACCTATGCCTTGACAGGGTAAGAAAATTAGCTGATAATTGCACAGGCCTGCAAGGGTTTTTGGTATTTAACGCTGTTGGTGGTGGCACTGGTTCTGGTTTGGGTTCCTTACTTCTCGAACGATTGTCTCTTGATTATGGAAAGAAGTCAAAGCTCGGTTTCACGATTTATCCTTCTCCTCAGGTACATTACTTAGAAAAGTGCAGGATATGGTAATTGGATAGATCTTAACTGCTAAAACTAGTATTTGTGAACACTTGTCTAACTCGTCTTTCTTCTCTAAATTTTGTATGCTGTACCTGTTTCAATGGTTTACTGCAACAAATTAGTTCTGCTGCCTCAATAAGCAAAACTAATATAAGAAGCACGGGAGTAAATCTGATAAAAAAGCTAGTCTAAAATTATAAGAGACATGTTTATTCTTACCAGAAGGGCATCAGAAATGATGGTCAGAAAGATTCTCAGAACCTAGACAAGATGACTTCTTTGAGAATACAAAATTTTTAGTGGCTTGCATTCGGTTAATGTTCACATTTTTTAATATTTTTTTCCATCTGATCCTACTTAATGGTTTTTCAGTTCTTCTTAATGTAAAAATATGCACGCCAAGTCCGAAACTAGATATTACATTTGGAGAGACAACATAAGTGGTGTGCGGAAACTTAGGAAATATTGCTGTTTGAGAATAAAATCTTTTGAAGGTTCTCCTTTTCATCTGCTTCCATATCATAGCTCTCTTAATTTTCTTGAACCATTCATGTGCGACTGTCTACAGAAACTAATCTTAAAATGTGCAGGTCTCCACTGCTGTGGTAGAACCTTATAATAGCGTGCTCTCCACACATTCTCTCCTTGAACATACAGACGTGGCTGTGCTTCTGGACAATGAAGCCATTTATGATATCTGTAGGAGATCTTTAGACATTGAAAGGCCAACCTACACCAACTTGAATCGTTTAATATCCCAAACAATATCTTCTTTGACAACTTCATTGAGGTTTGACGGTGCCATTAATGTGGACATTACGGAGTTTCAAACTAATCTGGTTCCATATCCTCGTATCCACTTTATGCTCTCATCTTATGCCCCTGTAATCTCTGCTGCAAAGGCCTACCATGAGCAACTGTCAGTTCCTGAGATCACAAGTTCTGTATTTGAGCCCTCAAGTATGATGGCCAAGTGTGATCCAAGACATGGGAAGTACATGGCATGCTGCTTGATGTACCGTGGTGACGTTGTACCGAAGGATGTAAATGCTGCTGTAGCTACCATTAAGACAAAGCGGACAGTTCAGTTTGTGGACTGGTGAGTAGACATTCCATGCATCTAATTTCGTTAAAATATAAGCCTAAATAGTATTCGCACAGAAATTGATGAGATGGACGTTACTTTATTATTGATTTCAGTATTTCAGTCCATGTAGTTCAAGCAATGGCAATGACGTTTATTTATGGTCATACATGTTAAGCTTAGGCTGTATTAATGCTGACATCTTCTTAGTATATCTCTAACACGTTTGTGGGTTAAAACATGTTTTTGATATCATACTCTCATTGTGTATACATTAATTTCGTATGCACTGGTAGCAATATTAATGGTAGGAAACCCTTGTTTGTAGACAAACTGGATTCAAAATAGCCATCTTAAAAGGAAGGATGCTGGGGTGTTCGTTGCAGATTATTTGACTTCATAAACTATTTTTTTGTTGTCCCTTGTGTTTATCTGAATGGTTGCTCTATATGGATACTTTCAGGTGCCCAACTGGTTTCAAATGCGGTATTAACTACCAGCCCCCGACGGTTGTACCAGGTGGTGATCTTGCCAAGGTGCAACGAGCAGTTTGTATGATAAGCAACAACACTGCAGTAGCTGAGGTCTTCTCCCGAATTGACCATAAATTTGACCTTATGTATTCCAAGCGGGCATTTGTGCATTGGTATGTAGGTGAAGGGATGGAGGAAGGTGAATTCTCAGAAGCCCGTGAGGATCTTGCTGCTCTTGAAAAAGACTACGAGGAAGTTGGGGCAGAAGGCGCTGATGATGAAGAGGAAGGGGAAGATTACTAAACCATAATACTTTGGGATTCCCTTCAGTAGCTATCTGTCTATCCTGCTAGACCTCTCCATTATTTTGTTTCTTATCTAGCTTTGCATTTTTATTTCGAAAGACATGCACATTGTGTTTTGGTTCTGCCCTTGTGATTGTTTTGGAAGTACGTTTGTCGTGTATAAGTAATCAACCTTTCATTACTTGGAATGAAATAATGTTGTCTTTGAAACAATTGAGATCTGCCCAAAACTCGAGACCTGTATCTTAGACCTCATGTTAACGAATGGTTGTAAGTGTTAATCGGTTAGTAAGTTAATACGACAACTCTGTGTAGGTTGTCTCCACAATATGATGTCATGATTTGAACTGTTCATTTTGAGATTCGCTTTGCTGAACTGTTCTGGACCACAATTTCAGTAACCTTTAATTCTACCACAATTACTACGCATGGATGAAGGTGAAATTGCCCACAATTTCGTCGTAACGTACATCTCCTCGGAGTTTCTTGTTTTGAGCTGTAGAGAAATTAGGGATGCTTACTTTATAACAAACAAGATATCAATTACATTCGTTGAGGGAGCTAGGAAATACAAATAAATTTCTGATCATCTTAATCTCTAACAGTTTCTCAGTTGACAATTGCAAGAATAATTGAAGAGACAGAGAGATCCAACTTCCGTGCATGGCCACCAACAACAAAACCTTCAATTCACCTGATCCTAATTAATTAGCAGAACAAAGAACACAACGGCGGAAGATCCCAGAGCGCCTCGTTAGGATCATGAACTGTTTCCATATACTCTTGCATCCCATTCATTGCATAAAGCGAAGCCGATATCTGTCTCTCCACTTTCAACCTTTCGAAATCCATCAGCCCCGAATCAGCCTCACCTGCCGTAATAATAGTACTAGTAGTAGTCGTATTACTCTCCGCAGAGGACAAAGCAGCAGCCGCCTGATGTTTCGGAAACTCAAACGCTTGTTGAGCAAACGAGAAGCAGTCAACCCCCGTTTGATATGACACCCATGAAGGAAGGTCGGATTGAGAAGTATTGGAGGAAGAACTCAACTCAAAGTCCTCATTGCAGTTTCTCAAATCCGGTTTGTAGACATTGTCAAACAGCAGAGAATTATCTTGAAACACCTCGCTCGAAGGGGAAGTTGTGTCGCTGCCTCTGCTAGTTGAAGTACAAGTACTACTTTTCCGTGCTAGTTGTTTAGACGGAGGCGGCAGATGATCATGATCAGAACTAGTACTAGTAGTAGTGCTAGTACTACTGCTTTGGTGATGTAGTAGTGCTAGTTGTTTAGTGGCTCCTCCTCCTCCTTTTTTCGTGTTGAGTAAATTCCAAATGCGAGAAGCGAGAGGGGAGTCCAAAGATACGTGGGTGATGAAGTTGGTTCGAGCGTTTGAACCGCGAAGAAGGCAGGCAGCTTCATCATAAGAACGGGCAGCCTCCTCCGCGGTCTCGAAGGTTCCGAGCCACATCCTTATTTTTTGAGTAGTGTCTTTGATCTCGGCAACCCATCTTCCCGAAGGCCTCTGTCTCACGCCAACAAACTTGTTTGCGTTGTTGTTGCTTCTACGATTATTATTTCTTCCCTTCAACTTCCCTACTTTGCTGCTGCTTTTTGGAATGCCTGCAGCTGCAAAAGAAACTTGCTTCGGCTGTTGGAACTGAAACTCCATTGAAATTACTTTGCATGCAAATTAATTAAGGAGAGAGAAAGCTAGTGTTGGATTTAAGCTAGGGTTTGATTTAAGGAAATGGAAGAAGGGGAGGCACTCTTGCATTAGCTAGCTCTGAATGGTTGCGGGGAGCTCGTCTGCATCTCCTTGTTTGGTTGTGGGAGCGGGACTTATATATTTTAGGGGTTTCTGAGTTTTCTATGAACAAATTGGTTGTATAGGAGCTTCTCTACGTCCTTTTCTGTCTGTTTATCTTATGAAACACATATTTTAAGTTTAACGTAGGAAAAATGTGTCACAAGAGACTTATTTACTTTTTCATTTACACTCTTTTTCGAATTTCACAACTAAAAGATTATGATTCTTCATCTTATGCACATTAATAAATTAGGTATATAGTTTAAGTGTTTTAGAGTGTTAATCGAGATACTCGAGTTTTTATATTCAAATCATCCCTCCTACATTATCTCTAATTGTACCCAAAAAAAAAAAAAAACTCTTACACACAATACTAAGCTGAGCAAACTTTTATGTGCAAGAGTAAATATTCTTAACTACTTTAGTTATAAACTCTTGCTACTATGTCAATATTTGTTGATCATTTTTTCTTAAATACTTTACAATGTTGCTCATTTCTTCTTCACCAAATGTCGCCTATTTACCTCCTAAAAAAATGTTACCTATTTACAAACAAACTAGAAACTAAAGAAAATAAAATGAGGACTTCGAGGACATAACACATAAGGAGAGAGTTTTACCATTTAAGATCCTGTAGGGCACCAAGTCAAGCACTAGACAAAAAAATGGTCGTCAAGGCACGACAGGCTGCCACTTGGAGGCACCAAAATCATCTTCTAGAGAGTAACAAAAATCAAAGAGAATGAGATAGAGAGAGAACGCATCTTGAAATTTAGGTAAAGACATAGTCATATGAAACAACTTGCATCTTCAAATGCATGGTTCATCTACAAAACTTAAATCACCACACAAAACTTGGGAAAATTCTTCCGGAAGTGCTATGAGCATGAGAGATCTAAATTAGTTTGAATTAATATTTTTATTATGATTCTGTGAATTCAGATCATCCAATACTCGTTATATTTAATATTACATAATATGGAAGTGAAATTCCTAAATTTGTTCACTTCCTCAAACATTATTGATAGATTCTTTCTCTCAATAAACATAGATATACCATACATGACGGTGATCATCATCACTCTCATCATTAGATATAACAGAAGTTAATGTTGAAAAAATGGTCAAAAACTAATTCACATCATACTACCTTTCAAGTAACAAACTCTTAGGTCACGAACTGAATTTATAGAGTTCAATAAGGAAAATAATTTTCACACACTATTCTTATCTCTATGCATACTTATGTTTCTAACATTTTTTTTTTTTTTTTTAAAAAGGGAGACAACTGGTGGCAAGCCACGATTATCCATCTATTCCGGAGGTTGGGAAGACTCACAGAGGCATTTCAGCCTCCCTCTGACTACAAATCTGACTTTCACACCAACAACGGGTTTCGAACTTAAGACCTTCAGTTTTTAGGGTCGAATAAAGCAAACAAAAATCAATGGCTTGTTGTAAACATTAGAGCAGCTCTAGCGGGAGGAGTTGTTGGAGGGACGGGTTGAGGAACAGTGGGCTATTGCCCGAGCAAGCGAGCTGTGGATTCATGTTGGCCTGAGCACCCGATGGCCATCTGATGTGGGCTGACATCAAGGAGACGTCAGCCGCGCTTTTTTTATTTTTTCTATCAGGCGCGTGGACTTCAAGCACGTGTGGGTGCACGTAATCCGACATAAATCAGACATTGGGGCCCACGGCGCACTCAAAAATCTTACCGTTGCATTACAATGGATATAAATTTTGGACCGTTGGATTTCCAACGGTAAAAAAAATAAAAAAAACTTCATTTAATACCAGTCATTAGATCTAAGATCAATGGTCCATGTCTTTAGACTTTAAAAAAAAATTTTAAAAAAAAAGAAAAAACAGTTAAAAAATCAGAAATGTTACCGTTGTGCCACGTGGCACAATATGGAGTGTTGGAATTCAAATTGGTTTAAATCCAACGGTATAGATTAATTAGGTGAATAAAAATTAAAAAAAATGTAAAAAAAATTATTAAAAATCCGAAAAAAAAAATTTGATTTTACTTTTATATAAATACATTCTCATTATCTTCTACCTTACACCACAATTTCATATCTTCTCAAAGTTTCAATCCAATTTCATATATTGTCAAGTTTGAATCCAATTTCATAGTTTTATATATTTACTTTTCTATAAATTCAACGTATATTGTCAAGTTTGAATTCAATTTTATACTGTTATATAAATCTAATTTCATATATTGTCAAGTTTCAATCCAATTTCATTCTTTCTTAAATACCTATCTTTCTCTCAAAGTTTTAATCCAATTTTTTTTGCAAGAAAATGGCTAATGATGCAGGTATGAATTGGATGCTTATTGAAGATGTTACATTGTGTATTAGCTGGGTTGAAGTTACTTATGATCCGATTTCGGGTAATGAGATGCAGTTGAGAGAAATGTGGGGTCTTATTCATACCAATTATGTTGAGAAAATTGCTGGGAAAAGAACCAAAGAATCTTTGTCTAGTCGTTGGAGACTACTGAGCAAATCGTTTAGTACGTGGAGAGACGCATTGGCACAAACTAGTGCTAATCTTTGAAGTGGGGAAAGTTTAGCGGATCAGGTAATGATATAATTTTTATTTGTTTGTACCATACCCAAATTTACATTACCTACTTTGATTATAATTATTTCTTCTCCCGCATTATGTAGGAGCTTCAAGCACAAGCTTGGTATAATGCCAAAACCATAAGCAAAAACAAATCGTTCAACCAGCGGGAGTGTTGAAATATTGTCAAAGATTGTCCTAAATTCAAAGTTGTGCCTATCGGTCCAGAAGTGGCCTTTAACAGCACCCCTCTACACTCTATGCCCGATCATGCCTCGTATGATGATGATGATGAAGTTGATGCAGAAGAAGTGCCCGAAACGCCCCCCTCGTTGAACAAGCGTCGGGGTCGACCCATTTTCCAATTAGACCTCAACAAGGTAAGAAGGCTTTAAAGAGAAAAGGTAATGCTTCCAAGAATGATTATGCAAAGTATATGGAAGAACTTGCCCGCCAAGGTGAATTGAGTTTGGCCCGGGAAATGGCTAAATTTGAGGCTGATAAGGCTAGAGAAGAAAGGATGCAAAAGCTGCAGCTATTAAGAAAGAATTTCAAGCTAATGAGAGAGAAAGAGAACTACTTCGGCAAGAAAGGGAACAGGTTAGAGAAGAAAGAATGACTCAACGAGATCGTGACATTATAAAGGAGCCTTTAGAAGGGAAGTCTCCAAACTCTAAATATTTTTGGAAGTCGGAGAAAGCGGACGTGGTGCAAAGGAGGCGTGCAAGAGAAGTGAGAGCAAGAGGAGATGGTCCTAGCATGACAAGAGAAAATCATCCTAGCACCACAAATTGGTTAGGCGATGATTATCCATTCATGAACCCATAATTTTCCAATCACTTTGTTTGTAACCGGAGCCCATAATTTCCCAATCAATTTGGGTTGTAATTTCTTATTTATTGAAAATAGTACTTTATGTTGTTTCCAATTTATTGAATTTAGTACTTTATTTAAACTAAGAGTATATTTATTTAATTTGGTAATTTATTTATACTAAGAGAATCTTTATTCAAAACACATTTAAACACACCAAATAAAATTACATCAACCACACCAAATCAAATTACATCAACATACCAAAAAAAAAAAAAAAAAACTCACTAAATGAACTAAAAAAAACACACCACATAAAATTAAATAAACACACCAAATAAAAACAAACACTAATGAACTTAAGTATCTTCAGCTTGTTTCAATTCCCAGTGGTGCTCTATCAAGTCAATTTGGTGGGCATTGTGCATATATGGCCTTTAAAGTGCAGTATATCATTGAATGACCCTATCATCGTAACGTCCATCCCTTTTTAATGGTTCGTGTTGCACGGGTTCTTCGGTGGTGTCATGAGCACAATATATTTGTGTTCTAGAATTGTTCATCGTGTCTGGCTCATATTCATCAATGACATCATAATCATACTCATCTTCCACAATCATATTGTGAAAAATGATGCACGTCATCATGATGGATCAAAGTGACTCTAAATCAAACATTCTGGCAGCACCCCTAACAATCACCCAACGAGCTTGGAGGATACCAAAACAATGCTCCACATCCTTCTTGCACCCCTCTTGACAACTTGCAAAGTGTTTTTCCTTTGCACTTCGCGGACGTGGCATTGTTTTGACAAATGTTTCCCATCTTGGGTAAATGTTGTCTGCTAGGTAGTATGGCCCGTCGTACTTACGTTCATTGACCAGTATGTGACTTTTGGTGCCTTTCCTTGCAGGACATCATTGAACACTGGGGATTGTGCAAGCACGTTGAGGTCATTTTGAGCTCCCAAAACCCCGAAAAAGGCATGCCAAATCCATGTATCAAAAGATGCCACTGCCTCCAAAATGATACTTTTTGATCATTTTTTGATCCCTCTGCGGTGTAGATAGATTCGATTGCCGAGCAAAACCTCATCAGGGACTCAAGCATGGTTGATTTCCCCATCCTCGCTATCTCGTCCACTTGGTCTGCAGATACTCCATATGCAAGCATACGCAATGCAGCAGTAATTTTTTGCTCAGGTAGTAGACCCATAACACCAAAAGCATATGGCTTTTGCATAAAGTAAGAATCATGGTTGCAAACAGTTCCCATGATTTTGTTGAACAAATGACGTTCCATTCTAAAACGACGTCTAAAGTACATATCAGGGAATGCACTGTTATGGACAAAATAATCGTCCAAGAGATCCTAACCTCGTCATTGCTTGCTTTTATCAATGTTTACAGCACGGCTATGCCTGCAAATCTGAGCCATAGCTTAGATGACTTGACGGGAATGTGAGGCTCTTGCCATTCTTGATTCGTCGTCTCTCCGTCTACGCTTCTCATCCTCTTCCCTTTCATTTTGGGCTGCCTGGCGTTTGAACATTCCTTCTGATTGGTTAAACAATTCTTCCTCTTGCTGATTGATTTCCCACATCATCCTTGAGGAAGAAGAAGACATTGTAATGAAGGAAGCAAAAACTACGAATAATGATTGAGATTTAGGTGAATAAGGAAGCATAAACTATGAATAATGATAGAGATCTTGAGAAAATTGGTGTGAGATTTATGAGGATGGATGGTGGATTATATGGAGGATTCAGAAAGGATTAGGTTGTAGATAATGCCACGTGACATGCTGTTATTCGTTAAAAATCTGGTGGAAATCTATCCTCAAAGATTGTAAATAGATTGTGACACATGGTGTGATATGATTGGTTCAAAATCTTATCGGAAATCCATCACCAATAATTATCTTTTCGGATAATGACATGTGGCGCAACAAGAACGATTAAAAATCTTATTTGAAATTACGAATAAAATTATTTTATAAATAAAAAAAATACTAATATTTTATTGCTAGTCTTTTTGGATAGTGACATGTGACGCAACGAGAACGATTAAAAATCTTATCCGAAATTACAAATAAAATTATTTTGTAAATAAAAAAAATATTAATATTTTATTGCCAATTGTCAAGACTATTGAGTGCAGGTGTGGAGATGCAAAAGACGATTACTGTTCATTAAGGGTAGTTTCGGTTCACTAGATGGATAATATAGTGGATTGCCCTAGGGACAATAGACTACGCTGGAACTGCTCTTAGTGTGTAGAAAAATAAAAAGAGTGCAGAAATATTATTTGAAGATGAATTGTGACTAGGAGAAGCTCGAGCAATCAGCAAAAGCCCACTCATTGTCACCAGAGTGGCCACAATCTACTCCCTTGAAGGGCCGATGGGGACATCGGTGCATTTTCAGTTGGGTTCGACTCGACTCTCATGCTAAACCCATAAGCAAATGTGCAAATCCAATTTCATTTTGGGCTCCAAAATCAGGGACCCAAAATCCATATGCATCGAAACCGTTGATGTTGAATCTAACGGTTGCAGTAATCTTCAGTTGTTTTGATTGTCCGGCCGAGGCAAAGGATAAAACGAGAAATGCAAGAGAGAGAAAGAGGAGGACAGAGAAACAACAGACAGGAAAGGAAGAAGAAGAAGAAGAAGAAGAAGAACAAATAATTCACAAAAACTTGAGAGGAGAAAAACAGAGAGCAACAACAAAACAACAGCAAAGACGGAGAAGGCGGAGAAGCGAGATTTACTGAAGAAGAATCTCCATCTCCATCTGGGCTTTCATCGTCTTGGTGAAATTTGCTGGAAAATCCTCAAAGTTCTGTAATTTACATGGAAACATCTCATCGTAAGCTTCCTTCAACTTTTACAATTTTGATTTTTCACTTCTGGGTTTCATTTGGGAAGATGCAAGTTTTTATTTTTATTTTTTTATATTTAATTTCTGAATTTATTTTTGCAGGTATGGAGACGGAGGAAGAGAGGAATAATCAGAGAGCTTCAGAACCAGAGTTTTTCCTGCAGTGGGGGAACAGAAAGAGGCTCAGATGTGTGAGAGTCAAGGGCTCGGAAATCTCAGCCGAGAGATTCAAATTCAATGGTGGCATGTGCAGGACAATCACATCGTCTCGGATTCATCGCTTTGCGGTCTCCACTTCCGGAAAAGACATCTCTGGTTTTCAATCCAATCGCCTCACCAGGTCAGAAAATTTCGCATGATTTCTCTGGCTCACGCCTACCACCTGTGTGGTTTTACGAGAAACTAAAGGAAAAGAAATAAGCAGAGAATATGAGCCAATTTTCTTTTGTTATGTGCTCGTTTTTACATGGATTTTCTTTTGTGGTATTATTTGGATCCCAAGTATTACTGTATTAATATAATTCCTCAACCTTTTCTCCGACGAATCGAAGGGAAGTGAGTTATTTTCCGGAGAAACGGAATTGATAACAGAAGGGAAGTGATTTCTGCACACCCGTTTTCTCCTTGCACACCCCTGCCTTTGGATTGAACAGATGAAATGAGAATCAAGCGACATGAGTGTACACCTGGTGTGTAGAAGGAGAAAATGGGTGCACGCAAATCATTTCTCTAACAGAAAAAATATATTTTTTGGACAAAGAGAAAAGATCAGTTTAAAAGGTTTCAATTTTATTGGATTTAATATATAAGGAGTTTTGCAATTAAGAATCAATCGGAACACGACAAGTGGAGCCGTTGTCGAGCAGTTCAGGGTTTTTTTGTTCTCTAATTGAGCTTTTGAAGTGTTTCGTTATGAAAATTGTAGTTGTCAACCTGTTTTTTTTTTTTATCTTTCTAATTTACTAACTTTAGTTTGTGGGTCTGTTTGGTTTGGTTACAGGAATTCTGACGGGGCTCTGCTCCGGTGTAGCGCAGGTGAGAACCGAAAGTCATCTTCACCGGAGAAGGAGGAAAGGTACTACACCAGAAGAGGATCTGTGGGTGTGGATGAGAGTTGTAATGGGAATGGGAATGGGAAGGTTATGATGGACGGAAACAATGTTGAGGACCGGGGGCTGGTTTGGCCAAAGCTGTACATCACTTTGTCGAGCAAAGAGAAAGAAGAGGACTTTTTGGCCATGAAGGGTTGTAAACTTCCCCAAAGACCCAAGAAAAGGGCCAAACTCATCCAAAGAAGCTTACTTGTAAGTCCTCTTGTCAGTTTCTCTGCTAATTAATAGATATGAAAGTGGATTTTATTTTCCTTGTGTGGCTATGCGGGTTCAATTTTAGCTTCTGATACCGATTTTGGTTGGTTTGTAGCTGGTGAGTCCCGGTGCATGGCTGACTGATATGTGCCAAGAGAGATATGAAGTTAGGGAGAAGAAAAGTACTAAGAAGGTAGTTGAACTGGAATTATCTCATAATTTGCTGCATCATTTTTCTTTATTTTCGTGGGGTATTCGTATTCGTATTCTGATATTTGGTTGATGTTTGAATGATCCAGAGATCAAGAGGATTGAAGGCTATGGGGAGCCTGGAAACCGAGTCGGAGTGATGGGTTGTTGAAGCAGAAGACTGTTTTCTTTGTTTTGTTTAGAAGATGAATGTGAAATGTATGTGGAGTGGTTAGGCTTTTGTTAAGAGTAAAAGTGGTTATCGTAAATTACTAAATTATGTGTTGTATACTACTGTGAGCGATGTATCAATCAATTCTTTTTTCGTTGGTCAGATTCTTGGATGGTGATTTATACTATCAGCTGTGGATTATTTTTATGGTCACAAATAGTATATGGTCAAATGTATTGTGTAAATACGGAGAGATTTTTCGGAAGGGGCTTCTGTGTCGCGAACTGAATGCAGGGGGTCCTCGGAATGTTTTTGCGGCACCGGAATCCTTACCCTAGAATTTCTCGAGTCCTAAATATGGGGGGACTACCCCTGCAATGCGACACACTAGGTGGATACAGGACAAAGCCCTGGGTTTCTAAGTTGAAACGCGATGCTACTCGAATGGCAGTTTGGTATCTATCAAAATAATGATCCGGAAAACCTAACGAACCCAAGGCAAAAACCCTTGAGCAACCGACACCCAAAGCAACTTCGAATTCGGAAGAGAGTGCCCCGCAGAAGCTAGGCATCCATCAACCGAAAAACACGGTGGGGTTGCTGGTTCCAAGCGTATTCTTAAATTGCAATATTGCATGATCCATCTGGACATTATCCATAAAAGTACTTAGACCCGAACTTCTTGTATATTCAATTCTCATTGAGGTCGATAATAATTTATTCATTACACAATCTGTCAAATAAACAAGGACAAGGAGGAAGATTTTACAGTCTGTATTCTACGTATGCACTATGCAATATCGCTTTTCACGCTACACGATTACAAGTTTGGAAGCAGTTTATGTGGATGCCGCAACCATGATTCTTACTATTATGTAGACTTTCTTTCCGGGCATAGAAACAAGCAAACTTCTGCAACAAATATCTCAGTTCACCTCTTCCAAGTTCAAATTTTCCCCTCTCTGTGATGGCAATTCCGAGGTGCTGAAACATCCTACAAAGTAAAACAGGATAAGAACATCTCAAAAGAAGACGACTCTATGGGCAATTGCATCATTCGAAATTTAGATACGCGCACCTTCTTATATACTGCAAGATTAACTAACTTAAGGCTTTGCAGCCTGAAGCATCTCCACTATTAAAGTCTTCACATCCCTAAAAAGAGAGATAAAATCCAAATTCTTAGAAAAATTTTAAACCAACTCAAAGCATGCAGTAAGAACATTTCAACCAGAAAAAACGAATAACTATATCCTCTGACCAATGTGACGGACAATTACACCATGATCTATGCAGTACTACATTAACATAAAAACCCTGTAGAATCTGGAATAGCTGAAGCACAAATAAATCAAAGATAAATCTTGACTTCCACAAAAAGAGGAATATTCATATAAATGAGAGGTCTCACTTTCGATTCTCTGCACGTCTAGGAAAAGGTATGCGGAGCTTGAAATTATCGCCCTGATAGCCAGCCTAAAATGAGAATAATAAAGTCCGAAAAATATCATGTCAAAATGGAAGAAATTGTATTGGTGATGTGTAGTATTTCTAGCACAAAACCTCATTTGCAGCATAGAGACAAATGCTTTATAAAAAATATAAAGGATGGCTATTAGCAATGAAAAGTTAAAGATTGGTAGTTACCTTAACATTGAAACCCAGGCTATCCAAGTCCAAAATGTAAGCAGAGTCCACCTGCCGAAGAACAAAATCACCTTGCATCAGACTAAACTTTCCCCACCCATCTATCTATATGTTCGTATCTTGTATTATTCCAAAATTCATATATGGATCTGGGCAATTCATGCAGAATCCTTCCGAAGTGTCAGCCTGGCATACACAACATGTATTGGCACAATATTGACACCATATTCATTGGTTTAGTTTAAACTAATGTGAGCAAAGTTGACATCCCCTATATTGAGAAGGAAAAGATGAAGAAGAATAGAAACACCTTTCCACCTAATAATATTAGTTTATAACAGTTGAAATTACCGGAATTGACGTTGAATGTTGCACAATGGCTTTTGTATCATCAGCATGATCCCTGTTCATGTGAGACTGGGATGCATAGTTTTAAGATTCTATTAGAAAAGATGAACAATTCATATTAAGATGAACCATACAGCATGTATACTAGTTAAGGAGTTAGTACTGCAACAGGCTTTGAAAACTGAGCAATTGGATCAACTTTTGCAGCTTTATACTCCTCACTTCTGAACTCTGAAAGTATAAGTAGCGAATGTTAGGAAAACAGAAAAATATGAAATAAAGGTAACAAATATTTTGTAAATAAAATATCACTAAGAGGTGCTAAAAACAGAAAAAAGAACAAAGCCTTGGTATATCCGTTTCAAAAGTCATCTACAGAGTACGAAATTATCTTTTCCAAAAGTGACAAGACACCAAAAAAGATTGAACTACAAACATTAGAAAAAATTAAAGTACCTCCTGATCCTAATAAGGCTGTTGCAACCCCTGACACGTATCGCACAACTTTTGGTTCAATGCGCATGAATTGGAAGTCGCCAAAGTCAACCTTCAGATTGTCCGTGATTATTTAATACTGACTATAAAATTTGGTGCAACATATCATCCATATACATTAATTATGCTTCGGAGCAAGAATGTTACCCAGAATGCATTGGGATGCTTAGCCAAATATGCAGTGCGTATGGCTGCTTGATCCTTCTCGGAAACCTAAATAATTGTTCACAAAAGAACAACCATTTTCACTTGTTTGCAACCAGACAGAGAGGGAGAGGGAGAGAGCACTTCAAACACTATCCAAAATTAGAAAAGCAGCCATTACTTACAGGAATAGCATCACCATGCAGCGTGACCACCAAATCAGTCCTATCTTCAGGGTCTCTAGCCACAAGCAAGGAGCACTTGGGATTAAGGGAAAGGTCCTATTGAATCAACAAATAAAAAAAAAAAGCATGATATGATATGATATGATATGACACTGTTGATATCAGTGAGATTAACATGCAGAGAGATCCATATAGTGATAAAGTAGCAGCTTATTTTACTAGGCTGGTTTCCATGCTTTGAAGGGGTACATGTTTCTAGAGAAAATCAGATGGAACAGATTGGAAGTTTAACACATAATGCTTCTGCAGTCTTCCTTCCTTATGAAAGAAGGTTAGCATCATTTCAAGTGAAGAAAGGATGCTGCCTATGCATCTAGATAATATATTGCAGCTTAGTTCCAATTTTAGCTTGAGTGAGCATTGTGTAAGAGCAAAAATCTCTTCAGAGAGTGTGTTTTCTGGGGCATTGAAATAGTGAGTGTATCAGAGTTTAGCTTTGCATTTGGGTTGTGTTGATTTAACTCAAACTGTCTTGCATTCGTTATATTCCTTATGAAGAAGAAAGATCCCTGATGGATGTACCGCTGTAGGGAGAACTTGCTGAACCACATAAAACGCATGAACATAATTTTTACTGCCTATCCATAAGTGCAATTGTGTATTGCTGTGTGGTCTGATTTCTCCTTTGAAACTGAGTTTGTACTTCTAAAACTCAATAAGTGGTATCAGAGAAATGTTAATTTGAGGTTTACAATAAGTGTTATTCGCCCCAGTGCAACAATAAGTTCAAAGTTAAATACAACAAACCTTAGTATGAACTGCCAAGCTGCTAACTGCTAATATTGGAGATCCATCTGCATCACATGCAAAGTCAACCATTGATCCTGATGGATAACCCTCATGCTTCTGCACATTAAAGAAAACCAAAGAAAATGATACAAGAATAACAGGGTCGTTGAGGTAATAAATACCATAAACATCAATCAACCAGAGTGGTTAATAGGAATATACTCGAGGTCATAAAATGATAACACTCAATGACTGTTAAAAGAAAAGTACTATCTATTCCCCAACCATGTACTTTGGTCCAGCATCATGATTCTGTAGCGCAATTACGTATTTTTTGCACATTTTTCATCACCGACCACCAGTGTGTCCTAAAATTAATTTTATTCAAAAATAAAAATAATTTCAACAGAGCTTCAACATCATTAACTTGTTGGGAATCAAACTTTGATTGCTTCATCCCAAATTTTGTAAGAAAGACTTATGATGCTCCACAAGGCCAATAGCCCCAATACTCATGGTGTATGTTATTATGAGAACCACCACAAAGACTACACCATACATAAACTTCCAAAAGCGTTATCACTAGTGAGAGGAACTGACATATATGTGAGATAATATTACTTTCGCGTAACTACTGGTTAAAGAAATAGAGATTTACAAATAATGCATCCAAATCCATGAAATAATATGCCCTTCTGATGGATGATTAGTAGGCCTACCCTTAATCATAGACTGGGAGACATCTAATGTAAACGGGATTGTTATCTGGTAGTTCATTCTCATAATCTCCACACCAAACCAAGAATACTAATTGACCAGTCTACTGCTTACAAAGTGCAAGAAGGTCATGCGCTAATCTAGAATCAAATAACAATGAAACACAAATTCATTTAAGAAAAGAACGAAAAACACTGATATAGAAACCTGAGAAAAAGTGGAGAGTGTTCCACGAACGCTACGATCAAGTAGAATTCGGATTTCCTCAACTGGGGGAAGCCGAGCAGCCTTTTCCTGTAACAACAACCAAAATTCAACAGAGCTAAATCCTACATTCCCACATTCAATTTCCTACACTTATAGTCTAATAGCAATGGTACATTATTTATGTAGAACCTTTGAATATGGACATGTGATGCAGTACAAGCGTTCAACTTTACATCAAATTTTACCAAGTATTAAACTTTACCTGATGAGATTGAATCAACTGAAAAACATTGGCATCATCACCAGCTGAAACACTCTGATTCAACAAGAACAACTAAAATTAAGGCTTAAAGTTTACAACTTTACATCAATTGTTTTCTCACTTAATTTCTAAATCATTTATTCATTGCAAAATTTGATACAAATATATATATATATATATATGAAAAAAAAAAAAAAAAAAACAATCACAAAACCAATCAGAAAATAAAATTATAAAATTGGGGTTCATTTGTTTTTGCTGGAATCATAAGAAACATAAGGATACCTGAGTAGGTGACTGAGCGGCGGCGGCGGCCATTGATAAACGACGAGGAAGAGTGGTTGGGGAGGAGAAGAAGGTGGAGGAGGGCCGAAATTGTACGATGAAAGGGGAGTGAAGGTTATTATGGCCATTAAAGCGGGAGAGTAGGAAGGTCTGCCCCTGCCAAGGCGTCACCAGAGTCTTCAACATCTCTCTCTTCTTTCACACGCCACGCCACCTAATTCGCTAACTCGTCTTCTTTATTCGTAAATGGTTGGAACTTGGTTGTCTACTGTTTACTTCTTTTCTTCTTTGTCGTGTTTTGTTTTTCAAAAAACACTTATTCCTAAAAGATTTGGATACGCTTATCAGTTATACTCTACACTAATATACAATAAAAATATAAGTAAAAAGGTACAGAGATATATATGAAAAAATCAAAACTTTGTAACGCAATTATAGATAAGTTACTGAAAAAATTTATATAAGGGTGTGTTATCCACACACTCCATTTTATTTCTCATACACCTCTTGATAATTTATGTCTGTTGATCTTCTTCAATTCATCCGATCCGACGGTCAAAAATTGAAAAGACGTGTGAGAAGTAAAATAGGATGTGTGGATATCACACCCTTTTATATATTGAGTCAAACATTACATGACGATAATCATTAAACAAAGTAAAAACGAACTAATATTAAAACTACACCATTCAGATAACATACATCCTATTAAGTATATTTCTTTAATAACCTCTCATGTCCCTACAAAAACTCTGAGAATAAGCAAAAGTATGGTCCGTTTGGATGTGCTTTTAAAATGACTAAAAACGTTTTTAGAGAAAATATTTTTGAGTTTCAAAAGCACATAAAAGTGTTTTTTCATGATTTACTTGCATCTTCACTAATGATTGATTCTAAAAAAATATTTTACCAAAAATCCTTTCAGTCATTTCAAAAGGGCATTCAAACGAGTTGGTAGTTAATAGATGCGATATGGGTTGCCCATACTAGTTCTGAGGTTCAAGCACCTTACATTTTGCCAATTTTTCTTCAACAGCGATACAAGACAGTTAACGCTCAATTGCACGTTCTGGAATATCTGCTTCTCTTCCATGCATACATTCCCTACAGCAACTCCCATGCAAACAACCTTCTTCAGTTGGAACTTGATCGTTGCTTTTGTCTCGGAAACCTTTGACTCGACGGATTCTTGGTGACTAACAAGGGTTGGAAATTTTCCTGCCTTGTTGAGACCGGGACCCAAAAGACGGGGAATCTGCTTCATAACGGCTTCTGAAGCCAAAAAGGCATGGTATTTCTTTGCCAACTTCTTAACCAACTTCTTGCTCTTGTTTAGCTTCTTCAGCCCTTCAACGTCCATATAGTCCAACCCATTTTTTTCAGCCTCCTCGACATGCTGAGCATCTCCAAGCATGCAGACCTTCATCTTTGGACGAGGGATGTGCGGCAACCTAACAGAACCACTGAAGCGTTTCTCTTTGAGGATCATAATTTTTCAGCCCAATCTGAAGTTCAATAGTCTCGGTGGAGTTACGTTCCTTTGCCATGGACGCATTCTTGATGATGGAAATACCTTCGCGGAGAGTGTCACTCACAAGTCTACTCATGGCTGAAGCTTAAGCTGCCTGACCAAACGAAGACTTCCGACTCTAGATCTCTCTATTACTCTTGGCTACTATTGTATTCTCTTTGTTGGTTGTGTTAATAAATAGCTCCCGACGATCTATTTATAGTACATGAACGATAGTTACATGCCTACAAGTATAGGATTCCTCTATCGTTTTAGAATAGGGAAACTAACTTATTTTCTAAACCCTAAACTGATTGGGATTGCAGAGGAAAACATATTTCCTAATTCATTCTTATGAGAAATAACATGCATGTGCATATTCCTTCTCAATGAAAATAATCTATGATAATGATTTAAAATGAACGGTTTTGATCATAAAACTAATTTGTAAATAAGTACAGACAAGTGGTCATATTAAGTTATCAAATAATTTTAACCAATAAATTATCAACTAATTAATATAAAAATTTAATGAGGCAAAGTGATGGTGAGGTAAAAGTTTATGGGAAATTAGGTAAACAGATTTTGTCAAAAGCTCTCTCAAACCAAAAAAAACTTTTGAAATTTTAGTGCAAGTTATACACACGTGAGTATTACAATCTCATCAAACACAGGCATAAATAATACTATTAAAACAAAAAACCCAGGCATAAATAATAGAATATGGGAAAAGAAATAGATTTTTTTTTTTTTTTTTTCCAGATTGTCAACCAAATGTAGCTGCTGCTGATTTCTAATATACAATAACACGGGATTTTCTACTCTAATGCCATCTGGATAAATTCCATTCAATTCAACTAAACGGAGTGCGAATTGGTGGCGTATGCGCAGAGATCGGCGCAGTGATCGGAATCATTGCCGGAGGAGGAGGAGGAAGAAGAGAGACAAGGAAGGCAGGGGAAGGCGACGACGCACTCAGGATTGCAGGCGATGTATTGACGTGGATTTGCTGATATAGTTACAATTCAGTTTTAACCAACATTGCCCCAAACATGTTCCAAAAGATCCAAGAAACACTACATTAACGTATGTTAGAATTCAAAACTCATGTACTATCCGACAATGTAGGCAAATGACTAAATATATGTTGTAAATCCAAGGTCAAAATTCGATGAATGGTCACAATTTTAAGATGGTACAAAACAAACCATATGAAAATCTCCAACATGGAAAAGGAACTTTGATACCATTACACTTATCAGAATTAGCCACATAAATGTTCTGCTAATTCAAAACTGTATTATCTATTAGTCTTATAAACAAAATATATTAACCAAAAGTATGTACTCAATCCTAGCAAGTAGTACCAAAAGATTGTCAGGGCGGTCTTAGTGCCAGCGCCGGGTTGATCCAACCAATCATATGTTTTGTTCTAAATAAAATCCTTAACTCCAAAGTGATGCCTTGCCAGATATGCAACAGGTAAGTTGAACAGAGGCAAGTCACTGAACTCGAAGAAATCCTTTCTCCTCCAAGTAGGACACTACTTGGCCTGCCATGGCTGCAGGCATGGGGCAAACTCCATTTTCTTGTTCTATTTCTATCTGACAAAACAAGGGTAAAATTTTCAGTTTGATTTGCATGCACAAGGAACACCAAAAGAGCACTGGTGATTTTATAATGTCTCCAAACTAAACAATGTGTATTAGAAGATACATGCCGACATGGCCATTAGTTTTTATACTCCACCAAATACATACCTCGCAATTCTCTGGTGGCTCGTAAGGGTCATCTATTCCGGTAAAACCTGCAATTGAGAACTATTACTGGAAAATTGACCAAAAGAAAAAGGAAAGACTCTTATTTGAATAGAAAGTAACACCATGTTATATTAAAATTCTGTCATTTCATGATACAAATCATATATTGGGCTTCTATATCTGTTTTTATTAATTTTATCTCTTTCCTTTGCATAGACCAACAGTCTGAACATGCCAATGGAGAAATTATAGGAGTACTGTTTCGAAACACACCTTTAATCTTTCCAGCACGTGCAAGCTTGTAAAGGCCTTTTGCATCTCTTGACTCACATAATTCTAGGGGCATGTTCATGAAAACCTGTTAACATGGATGTAATATAAAAATCAATCTTCGTAGTTTAAAATAGGTGGACCACATTTACCAGATTATAAGAACAAGAACCATATGGAGTCTTGCCTCAATAAAGTTTGGATCAGATAACATTGCACGGCAAGCATCTCGATCTTTCCTATAAGGAGATATGAGGCTAGCAATACAAATCAATCCCGCATCTGCAAAGAGTTTTGCTACCTCCCCTACATTGAAAACTTATTTAGCTTAAATATTACCAATGGACACACTATGGTCAAGTTGAAAAGGCAAAGAATTATGATGCCAGGATATGTTTGGCTCCACAAAGGAAAAATGAAATCAAATAAACATTCTCAGCGTGGTCTATATCCAATATTGGTTGACATGTCTTATGTGTTATCTGAGAACAGTTGACATGTCTTATGTGTTATCTGAGACAAATAATCTATGTTTCCTACCAAAATAGTTTGTTGTCAAGAATAACATACCAACTCTGCGTATATTTTCAGCCCGGTCTTCAGCTTTGAAACCAAGATCCTTGTTCAGACCATGCCGAAGGTTATCTCCATCAAGGACATATGACAACTTTCCCCTAGAGTGTAGTTCTCTACTTAATGCGCATGCCAATGTACTTTTCCCTGATTCCAGAAAAGAGTTCAAGAAGCCATTTAGTGCATACATAGACTGGAGTGAATTGAAAGAGGGAAAAAAAAACCAAATTTCTTGTAGCTTTCCTCCTGTGTGTGAAGTGTTAGTTGACTTGGAGTGAGCCAAGATGCTTTTGGTGTGATCTCATATATTTTCTGATTTTATTAATAGACAATAAATTACATGTTGTATGGACAATGCCACAACAAGGATAACATAAACATAAACGAGGCATAGAAACAAATGTTCTCTTATGCTAAAACATAAGCACAAGACACAAAACCTAACAAATAGCAGCTTTCCAATCTAATCAAATGCTTGAATAAGATTATGCCCCCTCAGTTCTATAGACCGTGGCCCAAAATGATGATCAAAAGAAAAATTTATCCCATAACTAGTCTGTCCCACTGCCAGCAAATCTTTGAAAATCATTTTATTTCTCTATAGCCAGACTACCTAAAATACAAGCAATACTATGCATACCCCAAAAAAATTTGGCCTTCTTCCCCATCCCTGGTCATTTATTCTTCTCAGACAGAGTCACAGAAAAGAGAAACAATTACGAGGAATAACCCAACTTACTTCAAACTCCCTAAACAGCTTCCACCAAAGACTCAAACTCACAGGGTAAATTAGAAAAGCATGACCTACATCTCTCTTGCATATGATTGACCATTGAGGATAGAGGCAAGAATTGGGTCTGCTCCTCTGAATCATGTCACAGGTATTGACCATCCCATGAGCCCCTAACCAAATAAAAAAATTTACTCCAAAATGATGTAAGCAATTTCATTCAATCACCAGGATTGACTGAAGTAACTGCTCACGCATATTCAGACCACTGAAAATTTTCCTACCATGCCAAATAATGGGCTGATATCGTATTAGCAATTTGCCAAGCCAGGCAAAAACAAAATGCAGTTAGTTAACTGTGTTTTTGTGCAAATCTCTGATAAAAATCATTCTGTCGGACAAAAGGAACACAACAGGAGAAGGTATGGAAAGAAATGTTAGCTAATGAAAAATATATTGATTCGTATGTGTAACTTTAAAAGAAGGGATAAACAAGTCAGTTAAGAAAATAACCTGAGCCACTGAGACCAGTAATCCATACAACACATCCCTTTTGATTCAGTAGTTTCTGCCTATCAACCTTCCCAACCTGACATTCTTGCCAAAATACATTTGTTGAATTGTTCAAAGTAGACATCTACTTATCTGTTCCGTCCTACTGAGCGCACTAAAATCATTGAAATGTAAGAAAATGTACTCTAATTCATTATTTACAACGAGGAATATAGCATCACGATCCCAATAACATTTCTTGAATTGTTCAAAGTAGACATCTACTTATCTGGTCATTAACATCTATGAAGATTTCAAAACCCATAATAAAAATAACAACAAAAGATCACGATCCCAATAACTGAATTGTCAAAGCCTACATTAGGAGCATGCTAATCTACCGAAAAATATAGCATGACACATCAAACGAACAGCAATCCAAAACCCAGATAAACAGATAGAGAAAGAGAAAGAAAAGAATACCTGACAGGCGTATGATTATTTGCCCGAAAGAAGAATAAGATGTCGGAGGTTTGGGGTGTTAAATGGAAGAGGAAATGGCCAACCATGCGCCCTGTTTTCAAGGCATCTCATTTGGGGTTTTGCCTTTTTTTGGCTACTTTGGGGGTTCGGAATGAATCTGGACGCATCCTCCTCCTCGTCCATTGCCCACTGCGAGTCGAGGACGTCGAACTCACTCCCTCCACTTTCTCTCTTGGACTTTGGTTACATTTTCTTCTCCACGTGTGAGCATGTCTGCCAATGTACTCGTGTGAAGTGGGTCCACTTTTGTCGTTGCATTTGCTGACGGGACATCTCATCTCAACGGTTGACATAGGTGATGACGTTGCTACCACTTTGTCATACTTGTGAGAGCATCCCTTACCAACGTGGCAGTGTTCATTTGTTTTCTTAATACAAGAACCTCTCGCCTAATAGGAAACTAAATTTAGGAATTAAATGATGTGTAATAAACACGTTTATCAATGTTTAGATAATAAATAAATCATCAGCTTTTATGTTTTTTAGTTTCCAAAATTTTATTTACAAATTTAGTTTCCCTAGTATTACTCTACAAGTAATAATTAGTATAGAACTCGTTATGAATTAGTTTAAGACTCGTCATCAATGAGATTCGAACATAGAATCTCTTACCTACTCACTTGTCCTTCGGCTTCTGTTTTCTTTTTAATAACTTTTTTGGGTTTGTTCATGAGAAGCCTTAGAAATGACCATGTAAAATTTTGAAAAGCCTTAGAAATGACCATGTAAAATTTTGAACTTCTGTACATTAGAAATTCATCACAGCCTTTTTGGGAGACGTCCAACTTCATTAGTTGAAATCTTTCGAGAGAAATACAATATATCTTCACAGTTGTGGTTTTAGTTTTCAATTTTTTCAAAAATAGCTACGTTTTGAGGGAAACTGGAGGAACACATGCAAATGCAGATATAATCAGTTATTAAATGTGAGTCACACCTTCTCGAAGTTTACCATTGTCTGCTTAAACTTATATTGTCAAACCATGGATGCCATATCAAACAATGATACTTAATAAATTTCCTCTATCTGATTGTGTTTAATACTATTGCAAGAGTGTGTTCAAGTTCACCAATTTCTTTTGGATTCATATATTCTTTGTTCATTCTTTTATGCTTTATTGCTTATAGCTATTGAAGCACATACTATAATGGACTCTGTGTGTGTGTGTGTTGGTATGTAAATTCCTTAGTGGCATGCTTTTATGTGGCCCAAATGGTGAGAGGTACCTCCCGAGGAAACCCTGGAGTCCGGACACCCTTAGTTTGGCATGACGCCATCTCACTTTGATTCATGCATGTAGCCATAACCTTAATATCTCCCCTACTGCATCTGTGTGGTTAGGAGATCCCACTGAAATTGGTTTTCAAAGAATTTACAGATTTTGTAAGGCAGAGGTTCACAATTAAGAACTTACACATTCTTGCATATCTTTTCCCGACGTTAGCAACGATTCTCAAGCTGGAGGGGTATTCAACAGCATCCGTCAGGCATATGAAGTGAGTAATTTCTAATAATAATAAGTACCCTTTTTCTTATCTAATCTGTCTAATCTAATTTTCATCGAGTAAGCCTCTTCGTTGTTGGACCCATTAATAATAAGTTGAAGAACCAAAGATGAAATGGGCATTGTACAATACCCTGTCTTATTTCAACTTTCAGTCAGTTTCTTTCTTTTACTCTTTGTATTCTCCCAGGCAATTTGTTCTCCTCCTCTACATCCAAACCTCTCTCTTCCCTCACATAACTTCTACAATATTTTGAATTTTCAAACACATGACTGCATTCAGTAGAACCACAAATGAATTAGCGTCTGGAAGAAGTGGATCGAAAGTATCAACCATGGTTATTTACTTTAAATTTTCTCGTATCTATGGCGTTATTAAGAACTTGGGTAATGATAGAATCACTGGATTCCAAGAAGTGCATTTCGTTTTCCATAAACCCCTTGTTTCTTTTTTTTTTCTTTTTTTCTTTTTGCATTTTCATTTTTCATTCATGTTTAGTAGACGCAGTGAGAGAACCTGAATATTACCTATAAAAAGATTCTATCCAATGAAGCAACCAGGAGTCAGCATGACCGGGAACTTAGATTACAAAAGGATACTGGTAGGCAATGTAGTGGAAAATGGAACTACAGCACTGAATTTGAAGATGGAGTAAGGATCTATAAATGGGCTGAAGTGCGGCAGAAAATGCAACGGGAGAGATACTGGGAACCTATAATGTCAATGAAGAGAGTTCGTTCGTATGGTAAAACTGAGGGAGATCCAGCCCAAGGGAGAGGTTCTTTGGGCGAAGTGTTGGAAGCTAAACAGCTGCTGAAGTCGAGGGATCGAAGGTAGCAAGGAACTCCTGGGCTTGGATTCGGTTTGCATCGAAGAAGAAAGAAGAAATGAAGGGTTTTAGTCACCAACGGCTAGTTTCAATTTAAATGTATGTGTGAGTGTATGAATGACAAGTGTATACTCCAGATTAAATCACTTAAACCCAAAGGAAGGGCTAGGATTCAATCTGGGGTAGTAAGGCTGAAACAATTGTTAAGCCTCTTGTCAATCACTCTCTTAAACAAGTATGGGTCATGGCAATGCACCATACCCTACAAGATTTCCTCTACTTAATGAAATCAGTGCTACTGCATTCTGCAACAGCCTTGAAGCCGTCAGTACCAATTCCAAGTTCTTTCCATTCTCTGCTATCCTAATCTGAAGAAACCCATCCGAAAATTATCCATCAAAACACCTAAATAAACAAACTTTTCATGGCCTCATAGCCTAGTTTCTGATCTTACAACTTTGTGGGCGTAATCTGTGCAAGTTGAAATCTTTAGGAGCACCTGCGTAGTGTCCTCAACAACAACAATCAACAAATAACCCTGCAAATGAAGGGATCAAGCAGTAGCAGTGAGCTAAAAGCTGTAGTCTTTGATGGGGAAAACTATGATTTTTGGAGGATCTATGGGATATGGTTCAATACGAGTATGAACTACCTGAAATGGAGGTCGACGCCCTCACAAAAACACAACTCAAAATACTGAAGCAGAACCGAATGGAGGATGCTAGAGCACTTGGAATCATCCAAGGTGCTGTCTCAAACACCATTTTCCCGAGAATAGCAAATGAAGAGACTGCAAAGGGAGCTTGGGAAGTTTTATAGTAAGAATACAGAGGAGACACTAAAGTCAGAAAGGTAAAACTTCAATCCTTTAGAAGAGATTTCGAGTATACAAGAATAAGGAAAAATGAGCTGTTAAAAGACTACTTTACTAGGCTATTTGATGTTGTAAATAAGATGAGAACATATGGTGAGGAACTGCCTAATGAAAGAATTGTCCAGAAACTGTTGATTAGTTTGACTAAACCCTATGATTCAATAGTGAGTGTCATTGAAGAAACCAAAGACACTAAAACTCTCAGTGTGTAAGATGTGATGGCATCTTTAAGAGCTTTTGACCAAAGGCTTGAGAGGCATGCCGATTTTGCACCTGAGAAAGCTTTTCAATCACTCTCTGTTGGATCTAGTAGTCAAGCTAATGCAAGCAAACAAAAACCATAGTGGAAGGGCAAGAACAAGAAATGGGAAGGAAAGGGGTCTCAAAACCCTAAGCCTAACCAAGGCAGCAAATCAAATGAAGGTCCAAGAACCAAGCAACAATGCAAGCACTATGACAAATTCCATCTTGGAGAGTGTTGGTTCAAGGACAAGCCTAAATGTCACAAATGTAACAAGTTCGGGCACATCATGAAGGATTGCAGATCAAAGAATGTGCAGCAAGTGAACTGTGCAAATCAAGTGGAAGAAGAAGCAAATGTGTTATGTGCTTTCAGTGCAAAAGTGGAGAAAAACAATGAAGTATGGTACATTGACAGTGGCTGCAGCAACCATATGACTGCACATGAGTCATTACCAATGACCTTGACACAAACTTCACTAGAAAAGTGAAAATGGGAGATGGAAACATTGTCAAAGCCACCAGAAGAGGAACTCTGGTCATTAACACCAAGAAAGGAAGAAGATGCATAAGGGAAGTGATGCTAGTGCCTAGATTGGATGAGAATCTACTCAGTGTAGGTCAAATGATGGAGCATGGCTATTTCCTACTTTTTGGGGGAATTGTGGTTGAGATTTATGATGACAGGTCCTTATCAAACATAGTGACTAGAGTAGAAGTGAAAAACATAAGCTTTCCACTTATGTTGAAGTATCTAGAGGAAGTGGTAAGAAAAGCAAGTGTGACAGGTTTTATGAAGCTATGGCACAAGAGGTTTGGTCATTTAAACATGACAAGCTTACAAAATTTGCAAAAGCATGAAATAGTGCAAGGCATACCAAAGATGGATTAATGCAATGAAACCTATGAAGGGTGTGTGTTTGGCAAGCATCATAGAGATCCATTTGAAGCTGGAAAGGCTTGAAGGGCAACAAAGCCACTCGAATTGATTCAAACAAATGTGTGTGGACCAATGCAAACAACAACAATCAGTGGAAACAGGTATTTCCTAACCTTTATTGATGACTACTCATGAATGTGTTAGGTGTATTTCATGAGGTTCAAGTTTAAGGTATTCATAATATTCAAGAATTTCAAGGCAATGGTGGAATTGCAATGTGGATACCAAATCAAAAGGTTGAGAAGTGAAAGGGGAGGTGAGTATACCTTACATGAGTTCAATGCATTCTATGAAGATGTAGGATTGGAGAAGTAACTCACAGTGGCATATTCACCACAACAGAATGCAATTGCAGAAAGGAAGAATAGGACTATAGTCGAAATGGCTAAGTCTATGATGCATGAGAAGAACATGCCCTATACATTTTGAGGTGAAACAGTAAACACTGCAGTGTACCTATTAAATAGGTGTCTTACTAAAGCATTGGACAAGAAGACTCCATTTGAAGTGTTCAGTGGCATAAAGCCTTCTGTGAAGCATCTGAGAGTGTTTGGCTCAGTATGCTATACTCACATTCCTCAACAACTAAGGCACAAGTTGGAGAAATTAAGCAACAATGATGTTTTTATGGGTTATGGAACCAGTGAGAAAAGGTACATAGTTTACAATCTGTCAACTAGAAGATAATCCTATTAAGGGATGTTATCTTTGATAAAGACTCAACCCGGAACTGGGAAACAAGGGTAAAAGAAAAAGACAGTGTCTCTCTACAACTTAATCTCAACGAAAAGCAAACAAGGGAGCCTATGAATACCTCAATTCAAGAAGAAGTCACAGAGAATGATGACATACAAGGGATTCCACAGCAAGCAAGCATCAGTCCACAACCAACTCAATCACAGATCACAACACCAAGTTCAACTCCAGTGAGGTTGAGAAGCTTGGATGAGATCTATGCTACATGTAACTACTGTGTAGTGGAACCAGAATCATATGAAGAAGCTGAGAAAGACAAAGCTTGGAAGAAAGCAATGAAGGAAGAACTTGAAATGATTGAGAAGAATGACACTTGGGAACTTGTAAATCGACCAAGTGACAAGCTTGTGATTGGAGTGAAATGGGTGTACAAAACCAAGCTCAACCTAGATGGTTCTGTGCAAAAAAACAAGGCCAGGTTGGTGGCCAAAGGTTACTCACAGAAGCTTAGTGTAGACTTTAATGAAACCTTTACTCCAGTAGCAATGTTAGACACCATAAGGACCTTTAGAGCCCTAGTAGCCAAGAAGGGTTGGAAGTTGCATCAATTGGATGTCAAATCTGCATTTCTAAATGGAATGCTAGAGGAGGAAGTGTTTGGGGAACAACCTAAGGGTTCACAAGTAAAGCATTTCCAGAGAAGGTGTACAAGTTAAGGAAGGCACTATATGGCCTAAAGCAAGCTCCAAGAGCTTGGTACAGTGAGATTGATTCTTATTTCACTGAGAAAGGATTTCAGAAAAGTCCTAGTGAAGCTACACTCTACACCAAGATAGAAAACAACAACAAGACACTCATTGTCTCAATCTATATGGATGATGTTGTCTACACTGGAAATGATGCTGCAATGATTGAAGAGTTCAAGGAAGAGATGATGAAGAGGTATGAAATGACTGATCTAGGCCTCTTGCATCATTTTCTTGGCATTGGGGTAATTCAAGAAGCAAGTAGCATCTTCATTCATCAAAGGAAGTATGCTAAAACTTTGCTTGAAAAGTTTGGGCTGAAGGGATGCAAACCGGTCTCTACACCTCTAATTGCAAATGAGAAGCTTAAGAAGGATGATGAAAGTGAACCTGCAGATGCTAGTCTCTACAAAAGCATTGTTGGCAGTCTATTGTATCTAGCTGCAACAAGGCCGGATCTAATGTTCTCAACAAGCTTACTTTCTAGGTTTATGCAGAATCCTAGCAAGATACACATGTGGACAGCAAATAGAGTTCTAAGATATGTGCAAGGAACACTTGATTATGGCATCAAGTATGAAATGGGGAAATCAACTATCCTAATTGGATTTTGTGACAGTGACTGGGGTGGTAGTGAAGATGATAACAAAAGCACATCTGGCTATGCTTTCACTTTTGGTTCAGGGGTTTTCTCATGGGCCTCTGTGAAGCAACGAAATGTTGCATTGTCCATAGCCGAGGCAAAGTATGTGAGTGCATCAGAAGCCACAGCTTAAGCTATTTGGCTAAGGTTCATACTCAAAGACTTTGGGGAATTGCAGGTTGATGCCACACCACTTCTGTGTAACAACACCTCTGCAATCGTCATGACCAAAAACCCAGTATTTCATCAGAGAACAAAGCACATCAAAAAGAGATATCATTTCATCAGAGAGGCATTGCAGGACAACACAATCAAGTTACTCTATTGCAGCACAGAAAATCAGATCGCAGACATTTTCACAAAAACATTACCGAAAAAGAGGTTCAATTACCTGAGGGGTTTGCTCAGAATGACTCCAAGAAGCAGTTTAGAAGGGAGTGTTGGAAGCTAAACAGCTTCTGAAGTTGAGGGATCGAAGGTAGCAAGGAACTCCCAAGCTTGGATTCGGTCTGCATCGAAGAAGAAAGAAGAAATGAAGGGTTTTAGTCACCAACGGCTAGTTTCAATTTAAATGTATGTGTGAGTGTATGAATGACAAGTGTACACTCCAGATTAAATCACTTAAACCCAAATGAAGGGCTAGGATTCAATCTAGGGTAGTAAGGCTTAAATGGTTATTAAGCCTCTTGTCAATCACTCTCTTAAACAAGTATGGGTCATGGCAATGCACCATACCCTACAAGATTTCCTCTACTTAATGAAATCAGTGCTGCTGCATTCTGCACAGCCTCGAAGCCGTTAGTACCAACTCCAAGTTCTCTCCATTCTCCGCTATCCTAATCTGAAGAAACCCATCCAAAAACTATCCATCAAAACACCTAAATAAACAAACTTTCACGAAGTTCTTCGATCGGCCTTTTTATTTCTGTTTCTATTGCAGACATTTGGATCCTGGTTATCTCACGTTTAGCAGCCTGATGGCCTTGTTTGACAGGAAGTGTTGGATGCCGGATACAAGATTGGTTATGTAATTGCGTGGGTTTTGGGTGGGCGAGTTTATTTTGCTCACTTTGTGCCCATCGTTTGCAAGTTGGATTTGTGGGAAAACCAGCAGCAACATGGTTGCTCTTGTGGTGGTAGCCATGTCGGTTGGCTCCGCTCCAATCTCGCAAGATTTGCACCACTTCCACAGGGCGCTCTTCTTACACTTGTGTACATGTCGATTAAAGCTACAAGTTGATTTGAAGTTCGAACTGAAAGAAAGGTTGCTGCTTTATCTCCTATGTGATGTTTATATGTTCTCCCTTTTTTTTCTTTTCTTGGTTTATAGAATTATGATGTTGTACAGATGTTATACATGGCAATGAGGTACACTGGTTCTTTGCAACGGATTTAGATGAAAAGTTCGGTCTTGCAGACGAGGAGTATGGATCGATCTTTTTGGACTAAATCTACATTGTCTAGCAAGCAATACTGTATTTTGTTTTGGTAAAGACTAAGAGTACAAATCTCTTTTCTGGGGAATAAGAACTGACACTATACATTTGCCTTTATCATCAACCTCCTCACCCGTGAAACGATAAAAATTAGGAAAAATTAAAATAAAATCAAGAAGATTGATTTGCATGGTTTTGCAATAATACCCTCGATTAGAACAAAAAAATAGACAAGCATATGCATGTACAATTTGGTAATCAACAGCTAACATTTTACTTTGCCTTCATTCATCTCCTTAAAATTCCTCCACAAGTATTTCCCGCTGGCCATGTCCACAAGTACCCAGAAGCCATTCTGAATCATCTGAAAATTCAAAAACCAACATTAATAGAATTAGAGAGAGAGAGAGAGAGAGAGAGAGAGAGAGAGAGAGAGAGAGATTATTTGAATGGAATAATAAGAAACAAAACGTAGGAGGAAATAGACATACAAATTTAAAATTGAATGCTTCTTGTTCATGTTTGGATGATCCCATATTTTCATTAATGCTGGTAGTACCAAGCTGTGAGGAGGTTATGATGTCGGTTCGGGCGGGAGAAGAACGAACCGTCCTCCATGCAAAGTATCCTGCAAGGATTGCTGAGAAGAACAACAAGATGAACCTTAGAGGACACATCTGGTTGATTTGTATGAGAGAGAGAGACAGAGAGGATTGGACGAACTTGTTAGACCAAAAACAATAACCCTAACTAGCTAACTAGTTGTATTTTCAAAGGAGATGGAATATTAGGTAGATAACAGAGACAACCAAAAGAACGAAAGCCTTTGCTTTTTTAAGGTCGATGATATCAAGGGAGGGAGGGAGGATTGAAACCGCGTTCTTGTAAGGAGAGAAGTTTCTTCTTCCTGAGCATATGTATATTTGTTGTTGCGTTATTTCTGACTTGGTACGTTGAATTGTACAGTTCAAAAGATATCGAGTTGTCAATGGTGGGTAGGTTAGCTACTGCTCCTCCTATTCTTGGTCAACAGTTATACATACATACATACATACATACATATATATATATATATATATATATATATATATTAATATATATTAATATATATTACTTGAATGTTTGTATGTATCCATGCCATCCCGGACATAGAGATAAGACTTAAGAGGTGTGCAATCCACTACTATGTAAGGTCGACAAGTCCAGCCGGCTAAAGTTAATCTGATTTTGACCTGGTTTATTATTTATCAATGCCACTGCCAGCGATTCATTGTTACCATGCATTGATGGTCGTTGGGCAAAAAAGTTGGGTTTGGACTACCCATGCCCATTAACTAAATGACAAATAATGGTCCATAATTCATCATACCCATCTATTAACTGAATGGGTCTAACCTGCCCACTTAAAAGACAAGTGGCATCGGTGAAGTCCACTGGATTATGGCTACCCAGGTCCAAGTTAAGGGTTTTCTAAGCTGTATTTTTTTTCATTTTCATTACAAGTACGGTTTTAGGTCCAATACTTTAAGTAATAAAAATTAGTTTAAAAAGATAAAACAATGAAAAAGATTTAAAACCTAAAAAGCCCAAATATTTTCTCATTTTAGTTATTAAATGTTAGATACGTATATCCATCAAATTAAAGTTGTATATGTTGATCATGATACACATTTGACAACATCCGACAAGTATCGTATTTGATAAAGTATCGGATACAAAATAATCCACAACAAAAGACCCTTTTAGGAAGAGTGTGAGGGGTAGGAATTGGTCACATATTGTGTGGTTTCTAGGAATTTGAGTTAGAGCAAAACCATTAGTGTGGAGAGAGAAGTGCGGCCTCTGGTGGCGGAAGGGGTGGAGAGAGAAGTGCGGCCTCTGGTGGCGGAAGGGTGGCCCATCGCAATGGAGGTTTACTCGGTTGAGGGGAGAGAGGTGTCTAAGGGAATTGATAGATTAAGAAATGACATAAGACTATGACAATAGTGATAGATCCAGGATTTGAATCTTAGGGGGTCCCCATGTTAAACGTCTAAGTTTTTTAGATAGAAACAAAGTGCGAAGCGTGTAAAAACAATTCAATTTATTCCGTGAGGCATTTCGTCAAACACTTGGTAGATTTGTCGTTGTCATTCAAACCAAGTTGCGCACATGTCAACATTATATTGACATATATGTCGAAGTAATTTGATGAGTGCTATTGAGAGAATTTGTCAAGTGTTATCGATGCAACCTGCGAGAGGCATTTCGTTAAACACTTGGTAGGCACAAAAATGACCTACCAAACATTCGAGGGTCCTTAGAAGCTCTACACATGTATATTTCTCGAACTACGGATGTCCCTAGGACCACCCTCTGTGCATCCGCCACTGCAGAACTATGTATGGTTTCAATTTCAGGTTTCTTAGACCCAGTTATATTTTAAAGCAAAGTTTTCATCTTGTCCGTCAATTGTAATCTTATGGCTACTATTGATATGTGTATTTAAGATGTGCATTAGAGAAAAATTTTCCTTTTTTTTTAACAAACAATATTATCTATATGAAGGAGAAGGGGGTGGGCAAAGCCTCATAATGGGCTAACAATAAATGTAGTTCAAATTCACATTTGATGAGAATCAAACCTAAGCCATCTCATTTACATGTGAAAATAAATATTACTAGACCGTAGTACTAAGTGACTCGTTTGTTTGAGTGGATAGCATGTTAAAAGTTCTACACACGCTTAGGCGTACCACGTCATCCATATGATTGAGTAGTTAGGTCTACCACCATGCTAAGTAATACATGTGCATTTTTGCTCATCATTCTATTTATCACGATTCAATGAGTTTAAATTTGTGTGTCTATCCACTATATATAGTTTGTAATTTATATCATATAACATTGATAAATAGAATGATGAGTATTACCATCACTTAAAAGTAATGAGCAAAAATATTCCCAAATAATACATATAGTACATATGAAGGACTTCATACAACTGCCAAGGAATCCGAATACCCATTAATATTTGATTCATGGGATAAGCTAATGATGAATAACTACGTTAAGTAGATGATCAATCTCATTTGCATTGAATATTTTGTTCTTTAACTTTTGAATGATTAAGCCGGTCGGGTCTCCGTCAGTGTAAAGGACGACGTCACTTGTTGATTAGTAAAAAGAATCTTAAGTGCTACTCCAAATGGATGGAATCTATATCCTCCTGTGCGGGTGGTAAACTCTGATATTGATTTCCATCAAAGATTCTTTATCACTAGTGATTCCATAATTTCCATGATCGTCACCAATATTTTGGCCCCATTCTATATCTACCATCCATTCATTAGTCGTTAGTAGATACATGTCTAACTATGTGATGTTTTCTTATCAGAAAGTTGTTATAGTTAAATTGTGAATCCGAACCATTAATTATGTCAATTCTCATCTCTAATCCTTACGTACTTCTTTAGCTTTCTTATCAAATTACTCTTTTAAGGTTATTTTGTAATTTTCTTATTAACTTTTTCGGTTTCATTCGCAAATTCGAAAATTTAAAGATAAAAAGAGAAACACTTATTTGGCCAACAAGTGCAAGAGTTGGGGTTTTATTCGATCAACTTTGTTGTATATAAATAGGTTCTGACTTAGTAAATCACAAGTGAAATGGGGAACAAATTCCCTAATTTTGACCCCAAATGATCATGGGAATTAAACACCAATCAATCTGTATTTTCTTTTGCTATATATTTGCTATTCACATTGTATACGCATTTTTGACATTACCAAGAAAAAAAAATGTAGAAGTCATTTTCTGACAATTTATAAGAACGAAATTCTAATTTATCCGTAACATCGGAGAGTGATCACTTTTTATGCGCATGATAGAACAAATTACGAATAAATGCACAGGCTCCACTACACAGAATTTACGTAAGCAGCAAGCTTCTTTGGATGTAGAGATAAAGCCAGGTAGGGTTACAGGGCTTAGTGGGAATGGTAATGCAATGCTTCTTTTGTGTCTTGTTTTTATCTCTTTGGCGTATTACGTTACGTAGTGGAATGATGGAATCCAACCTTTTGACCCTCGGCCTCCATTCTATTGGCTTCACTTAATTTCATGCCTTCTTTGTAAGCAAAAACAAAAGCACTTCATTCCCCTCATCCTAATGCTTTATTATACCCCAGTATAACAACAACCACTTTAGCTTTTTGACTTGTCCATAATATATTAAGAACAAAATAAGATTATAGTCTTCTTATTCACTTATAAGTGAGAGGTCTTACGTTCAATTCTCACCAAAGACGAATTTGAACCACATTATTGCTAGCTTATTGTAAGGCTAAAGCTCACTCTCCTCCTCTAAGTGTAGATAATATCATTTGTTCAAAAAAATAAAAATAAATAAATACTCTTTTTCTTTGTTAATTCTGTAATGAAATGAGATATCCATACTAATAATCTATGACAATCAAGAGGGGATTGAAATAAGAGAGGAAAAAACCCAACAAAATTATAATTTGGTTAGCATAAAGTCTCAAGTTTAAATTCTGCCTAGGTCAGTCGTGGGAGTAGTCGCATTTGTTAGAACGGATGTGCTGCTTGTTATGCACAAGGTTCTAAAAAACGTTAGGCGCTAGTCGGGCAGCAGGCTGGCACCTAGCGCCTAGGCAGCCTAGGCGGATTTAGATAAATTTCTTGTATATCTTGTAAATAAGTGCATATTGACACTTACAAAAAATTATACTTGTATGAAATCCATGGATAAGATAATAAAAGAATGATAAAATGCAAAAAGAGTATCCAACAAGTCCAAAATTTAAAAACACATTAAGCATATATGCCATATAACCATAGTGAGGAGTATTGTAGGATGACACATGTACAATAAGTTCACAATTTAAAACCACATAAAATGCAAAATAGGAGGAAAATAAGGTTATATAGTAATGTACAAAAGATTTTTTTTTTTTTCAAAAAAAAAAAAAAAAAAAAAAAAAAAAAAAAAAAAAAAAACCGCCTAGCCCGCAGCTGATTTTTCCAACCAATTTGCAAGAAAACGCCTCGAGTCACCACCGCTAGGCGCTGCCTAGGCTATTTTTTAGAACACGAGTTATGCACACAATCGAGTAGAATTCGCTCCTTACAATTTTTGGTTAGGAAAATTAAAGAAAAATCTAAAAAAACTTTAGTTTTAATAAAAAAATGACAAATAAAAGTGTAGTGAATAGTACCAGAGAAGGGTAAAAATATGTTTTTTCATTAAAAATGAACAATACCAAAAGTGTTTCGTTAAAACTCTCTAGTTTAAGTAAACTATCTTTTATATATATAATTATATCTAAATAGGAGTCATATTTAGCTCTAGCTAGTTATATACAAATCATTTGTTATTTGTGACCTACCTGTGGAACGTAGGGTGTGTCATGTAAGCTTAGCGGTAAACCTAATCTTTCTCATACAATCAAACATTTTGATGCCCTTTTAATCTATATTATCAATCAAACGACTAAGTGCAATTAGTCTAGTCTTCCTAGCTCGAACATTTTGTTTTGTTTTTATTTAGGATTTTAAAATAGAAAGTCACACGTACTTGGGTGACGTGAGAGCACATACCTTAGCTATTTGGGCTCAACATATGAGTTAATATATTGTAATAATAATACATACATATGATGAAAGTTGAAATTTCACTCTAAAACTAATTGACTATTAATAAAAAATAGCCACTCCACATGGGAAAAGAATCGACAAAAAACCTTAACAAGTACTTTATTTTTCTTCACTTTTTGAAATAATTATTAACACATCTAGCACCGTTCATTTTGAAATATACAAATAAAAGGAGAAAAACAAGATTCTATTTCGAAGTAACGGAAGTTTAGCTATTCAAATATCTGGTATAGTAACTTTTGGCCAATGATTATATTCAGCCTTGTGGCCTATATCTCTACCTTGTTAACAGAGATTCTACACTCAAATCTCATTTACGAAAGTTTGTTGTGTTGTTGAAAAAATATTGCATACATATATTTGAATGTGTGTCCCAAAGTTTCAAGTATATATGGATTGAACTCTAAAGATTTAATTTTGTATTAAAAAAAGCCTTTGAAGATTCTATTATGTTCTTAATCTATGGGTTAAATTTATTGTGAAAGCCTTTGTACTACAGTTTATTAGTATTCTTCTTCGCATTATAAGTAAGAGGTCGTAGGTTTGATTTTTGCAACCAAAGGCGAATTTGAATCAAATTATGACTAGCTCGTTGTGAAGTTTAGTTCACTACTCAACCTCTTAATGTAGATAATATCAATTATTTAAAAATAAATTATAAAAATGTGTTCCTCCTTTTATTTTTCTTATTAATTTCAAGACATGTCCATTTCACGCCATGTGCATGCATGAAATAAGGTCAAATACCAACTCGTTCAACCTAATCTGTCGTCATGTCATGTGTATGAAACATCAATCTCTATTTCCGTAAGCAGCATACTAGTCCATCTACGCTCTCTATATAGTTAAAAATTTGATGTTTATGATATTTACATCCTATATCATAAAGGTACGTGCCAGTATGATAGGTGAAGCCAATAAAATCCATCAATCGCTACATGTTCGTATACGACATTAACCATTCGATCGGGTTTCATTCGTCACCACATGAATCTGGAGAAATACATGAATGGAAATTTTGGGAAGATGTATCTTGCATGCATGCATGCATGCGGATAATGAATAACCCTAATTTGAGCAGGATAGTACTATTCACACATCCATACATGTTTAATTCTCACACATTCCTCTCAATTGTCGACCATCCGATCAAATGAATTGAAGAATATCAATGGACAAAAATTACCAAGAGTGTGTGCAAGACAAAATTGAGTGTGTAAATAACACTTTTCTTTGGATATAGGAGGAAAAGGAAGAGGTTGGGATTAAGTACATAACGACGGACATTGCTTGATGATATGGGATGAAGACATTTCAATCAAAGGGACACTCCAATCCATGCCACGGTGCGGAATCAGTTAACGTGGCGTAAATTCGAGCAAACATCACCATGAGACGTCGATCAATTAAATTTCTTTTCTCTTGTATGACTTTAACCTAAATTATGATGAATGTGAATTTATTTAGACACTCAACATTATCATATCTTTGTTGACATATTTTTTAATATAGGCGGATCTATATATAATGGTACGATGCACATTTTTATGTAAGATTCACCTCTATTTGATACTTGAAAACATTGATAATTATATGTCTTAATTTTGTTTGTCGAAATAAATTGTTAGTATTATTAATAAAGTTACATAAGGTCATTGTTAACTAAAGAAATTGATTGGTTAGACCAACAACTTGAAGGGGATTCTTTTGATCATTAAATTGTCGTGATTTGAATAATGTGCATCATGGTTTCCTTTATTGCTTGAAACTTGCCTTGTTTTGTATCTTTCAGCTGACATTACCTGAAAAATCAAAGATTTAAGAAAATCAATCTCTCTCACTCTCACCACGTAGCATACCAATAATGGTATATGCATGTTTTTTTTTTAGTACAATGATATATTTTACATTAAGAGGATAAGGAGTTCGGTTAAACCACACAATGGACAATCTAATTTGGTATCAAATTCGTCATCCATGAGATTCAAACCTAAAACCTCTCACTTAAAAGTAAAGAGAAATATCACCCGACCGTAGTACTGAGTGGCAATGTTGTTTTCATGTTGAACCTACACAAGTTATATATAACACGTATAATGTTGCTATTAATATGTAATGCGACCACATCAGCATGCTTAAATGATTTTAAAAAAAGTTAGGGTTTCACCGTAAAATTAATTGGCAATAAACAGAATAGTCCAATTACTTATAAGTACATGTAAAGTCCCTTCCCCCATTAATTTGGGATTCATTCTCAATATGTCATCTCACATGAGGTGGAGCACGTGCGGCCATTGGGCTTCACATGTTGGACAACCTACTCTAGTAATATGAAAAAGAAAAAATTTGGCTTTCACTATAAAACTAATTGGCAATAAGGGAAGTAGCCCAATGACTCATAAGCACATGTAAAATCGTTGCACCCACTAACATGAGATTCATTTTCAACATACCCCTTACATAAGATTGAACACGTGTGACCATTGGAATTAATATGAAATTCATTCTCTAACAGTTTTCACTAGTCACCCACAAATTAAGAGGCGTCTCTTTAGCATCTCTTTAGGCGGTCTCAAACCCGAGCACTACAAACACTACCATGTGCGGAACCAGACTGAGGGCAATACTACGAAGGGCCACTAATTAATTGCTCGTCAATTTGGGAGCTTTTAATTAATTAGTAGTCCAACTAAAACATCCATGTAACAAGTTTTCAGTTTCACGTATATATAGATGCATATGCATGCGCCCTTTGTCTCCTGTAATTTCACTTCTCATCTCTCTCTCTCTCTCCTCATGCACACATCATTGTTTTATACCCTGCTTAGAGTAATACTGAATATTTAAGAATAATGTGTGGAAATGAATGGGAAGGTGGCAGTGTCAAGTGTGATCGTGTGTGGGAATCTAAGTGGTACAAAATCCCACAGGGGTAGGAGCATCGTATATATTCGTATTCCTGTCATGTGAGATGGAATTAATCATCATCATCATCACTTTAGAACTCGTTTGGAGGTACTTTTAAAATGATTAAAAGCGTTTTTAGTGACAATATTTTTGAAATTAATCCTTAGTAAAATCCAAGTGCCTTGGAAAAGCATTTAAGTGCTTCCTTCAAAAAGTACATATCTGGTGTTTCCTTCAAGTAGTACATATCTAGTGCTTATTCCATAAAGCATTTAAAGTGCTTATTCCACAAAGCATTTAAAGTGTTTCTTCCAAAAAGTATTTAAAGTGTTTTTGGAATCCAAAATTAATTTCACCAAAAACAATTCCAAACGAGCTCTTACACTTTTCAGAATGATATGACTATCTTCTTTATATATACAATTACACACACACGTGTGTGTGTGTGTCTATATATATATGTGCGCACATAAGTCTCAACTCTCAAGAATTCCATAGTAGCAATAGCTAGAGAATTGGATTCTACTTTTGTCGCAATTCCCTCGGTTTTACTCATATATGCATTATCGACATCTATATATATTTATATCCACACTTCAAATTCGACTCTCTCAGTAGTCATTTAACTACAACATATAAGCTCGATTGATCAGTGTTGGCTGCCGCTGCATTTCGGGTTCCTCCTGTTGGTCTCTCTCCCTCTCTCTCTCTCAATTAGTCAGTGTCTCTATGTATATATATCTACACATACACATATATTCTTCCTTGTCTCTCTAAATTCCACTACAATTCTTTGGCTATTGATCTGTATTGGTTTTGGAACCCCCGTGATTTTATCATCATCAATACCAATTTCGTACTGAATTTGCTTAAGGGTAATATTTCTTGCAAGCACGTAACAAATGAGTCGACGTATAAAAAAAGGGACACCTTTTCTTGAACAAAGAAAATGGAAATGGAAAATAAAAGTTGAAAAGGAAAACACTGAAGCTAATTCACATGCTAGAGAATTACGTGTTAAGAAGCTAATTCACATGTCTTGAATACGTACCTAGTATTTATTTATTATATACGAAGAAATATCTAGGTATAAAGTTTGCTTGAACTGCACACTTGAAAAGCTGAAGGGTGACCTTGCTGTTATATGGCTTGTTGATCCTTCTGTTTCCGCAAATCTCAGAACCATTTCTTTCATCTTTCCTTTGTGTTCTTTCTTTTCTTTGGAGATAAAAGTGATCTTAGAAGTTTCTGAGCATGGAATCATGCTTTTTAGGTGATTATCAGTAAGTCACTTACTTTCCAATATGCAAACATTCGCAGGTAGGTCGTCTACACCACATGAATTTGTTTATCACATTGTTTTGTTTGATTTGTCACTATTTACTTTTGGAAAATGAAAAGATATTGTACTTGTACTTATGCATGATTGATGTTGCTTAATTAGAATACGGGAGATTGGCAAAAAAGGTGAAGACAAATGTGGGTTAGACACTTTACTGTACTAGTGCTGCTGTTTAATTATAGATACCTAGTGCAATTGATCATAATCAAGTATTATGAGTGTGAGAAACTTAAAGTTAATTATGTACTGTAAATCGTTGAAACTGTGAAAATAGTAACCTTAATAATCAATTACTTTAATCCCTTCAGAAAAATATAACTACTTGGCTAAGTTTCATGAACTTCAAAACAATTCTTCACCGAAATCAACACATATATAAAATGTTGTAATAATCAGAGTGTGTTTGGAGAACCAGTTCTATGTTCGTAAGAGCAAATCGTCAGCAAGTACTGGCACAATTTTTATTTTTTTGGTAAGTTTGTTTTATACATAATATAATATGCAGACTGGGGTTGAAGTTACTGAAATGTTATCATTAATGGTCATTTACTTTGAAAAATTGTTATAGAGTGCAAATTGACGTATAATTCTTAATAATAGCTAGCTAGAGAAGCGAATTGAAATAGCTGAGCTTTTAGCTTCTGAGACAGACAGTTGAAGAAGGAACAAAGATGAATGCATTAGTGGCAACCAACAGAAATTTTAAGTTGGCTGCTCGGCTTTTGGGATTGGACTCCAAGCTTGAGAAAAGTTTACTGATACCATTTAGGGAAATCAAGGTAATTATGCATATAATCTCCCTTCTGTATACCCCTTGGTCTTAATTATTAGTAGATTTCACTCTAAAATTAAAGTGGTTATTTTTCTTACATCCAGGGAAACATCAAGAACATTCATGGATTGTTTTTGTTTAAACCTTAATACATAGTTGACTCAAACTTGTCACCAAATTTCTTATCAAACTAAAAGAAATTTCCCAACTGTTTGTCTATTTTCATTTACGCTTTAGCCATGAATATTTCAGTTTCAATTCCAGCATTTTCAGAAGATATTTCACATGTGTAACTGCATTTTTAATTCTAGGATACAATTTGAGGATATAGAAGATTATTTACAGAGTTTGAGTTTTCTCTTTTCATTGATTTTGAACTATATATTTCGGTGCAGGTTGAATGTACTATACCAAAAGACGATGGCAGTTTGGCTTCATTCGTTGGCTTCAGGGTTCAACATGACAATGCTAGAGGCCCTATGAAGGGAGGAATCAGATATCACCCAGAGGTATATGCATCCTTTGTTACGTTTCACTTCGACAAATGCAAATGGTTGTCATGTATCAAGACTCGTTGCCATAAAAGTGTCTCTAACTGTTATGGATCCATCTACGGAAAATGTAGGTTGATCCAGATGAGGTGAATGCTTTAGCACAGCTCATGACATGGAAGACCGCGGTAGCCAACATCCCGTATGGTGGTGCCAAAGGGGGTATAGGATGTGATCCAGGGAAGTTGAGTATTTCTGAACTAGAACGACTTACCAGAGTATTCACACAAAAGATACACGATCTTATCGGAATCCACACCGATGTTCCAGCACCAGATATGGGGACAGGTCCACAGGTTGAGCATGGCACATTTTTCATTAATTCTTTACATGAGATTTGATCACTAGCTGAAGCTGCTAATTAATCAAGTTGATCAGCTTGAATGTCTTCTAAACTTTGGACTGAATTTTAGCATTTTTTTCTCTCAATCTTTTTCCTTTTTTTTTTTTTTTTGGTTTAAACAGACCATGGCATGGATACTAGACGAGTACTCAAAGTTTCATGGCTACTCACCTGCAGTAGTGACTGGAAAGCCTATTGTAAGTAAATCATAATAAAAAAGTTACTTCAGTTAAATTGTCCTCCTTTATTCGATTCATGGCAGTCTTGTCTTGCAATAGTTCATACCTGTGCTACAAAATTTGTTTGTTTTTATTGCGTAACATTCTGTAATTTTTTTTTGTTAATCAGGATCTTGGTGGATCACTAGGAAGAGATGCAGCAACGGGAAGAGGAGTACTTTTTGCAACAGAGGCATTACTCAATGAGTATGGAAAGAGCATCTCCGGACAACAGTTTGTTATACAGGTGGACTTTTACCGAACACAAAAAGTTTATATGGTTGAGAGTCTGAGACTTGAGCCTGGATTAGATTTCAATTGATTTAACTTGTTGTCTAAGCTAAACTAAATCGATTTCAGGGTTTTGGGAATGTAGGCTCGTGGGCGGCCCAGCTAATCCATGAGGGTGGTGGCAAAATAGTAGCAGTGAGTGACATCACTGGAGCCCTAAAGAACAGCGAAGGACTTGACATTCCAAGCCTGCTCAAGCATGTCAAAGACAACAGGGGAGTCAAGGGCTTCCATGGTGGGGATCCAATAGAACCCAGCTCAATCTTGGTTGAAGATTGTGACATTCTCATTCCAGCAGCCCTCGGAGGTGTCATCAACAAGTACGTACTACATAATTCTAATTTCTATTAAGCAGTACAAAAACTACATCAAGATTTTCGAAACATAATGAAAATCCTGAAATTAATATGGCTAGCCATGATGATCCAACTGTTGTTTTTGAATGTAGGGAAAACGCAAATGACATAAAAGCTAAATTTATAATCGAAGCGGCTAATCATCCTACTGACCCTGAGGCTGATGAGGTTGGTGCTTCGTTAATTGCTTGACAATTAGATTTAGAAAGGGGACAATTAAAACACCAGTAATGTTTAATTAGTTAAAATGAACATTCTTTCCTCTATTTTGCAGATCCTGTCAAAGAAAGGTGTTGTAATTCTTCCTGATATATATGCAAACTCTGGAGGAGTTACTGTTAGTTACCTTGAGTGGGTGCAGGTATATATCATATACACCACATACATATTGTCAATACATTTTAACTTTACAATACAATAGCCATGTTTATTATTTTAATCTCATGCTACTAAATTGGTGGTGCATAAATTGCAGAACATTCAAGGATTCTTGTGGGATGAAGAGAAGGTGAACAATGAGCTCAGGACTTACATGACCAAAGGCTTCAAAGGTGTGAAGGAGATGTGCAAAACCCATAACTGCGATCTCCGGATGGGAGCCTTCACGCTCGGAGTTAACCGCGTTGCAAGGGCGACTGTCCTCAGAGGGTGGGAAGCCTGAGCCTGAGACACTTTGAATAAAGATGATGGCTCTCTCATGAGACTCCATTTCGTTTTTACTGATTTGGTATTTTGCTACCGTACGTACGATGCATGGAAATAACTTCAGCACAACTAGTTTCGTAGTATTTGTGTGTTGCATGAATATGTTTCCCTTCGACCCTTTATCATGAGATATGTATTTGTTCGACAAATAAATTTCGCCTACAAACAAGGTTCTAAAAAACGCTAGGTGCTAGTCAGGCAGCGGGCTGCCGCCTAGCGCTTAGGCGGTCCAGGTGGATTTAGGTAAATTTTTTGTATATCTTGTAAATAAGTGCATATTGACACTTACAAAAAATTATACTTGTATGAAATACATGGATAAATTAAGATAATAAAAGAATGATAAAATGCAAAAAGAGTATCCAACAAGTCCAAAATTAAAAAACACATTAAGCACATATGCCATATAACCATAGTGAGGAGTATTGTAGGATGACACATGTACAACAAGTTCACAATTTTAAACCACTTAGACTTAGATAGGATTTTTTTTTTTTTTCAATTTCATTAATAAAAAATAAAAACAAAAAAAAAAAATAAAAAAAGCCGCCTAGAGCCCATCCGATTTTTCCTACTGATTTGCAAGAAAACGCCTCGGCTCACCACCGCCTAGGCCCTTTTTTAGAACATTGCCTACAAATAAATTGCACATGCATATGCCTTGCATGTAGGCCGGAAATTTATATAAACATGGATTTCAAGATAGCGAGCGTGCCACTACTAGTTTCCACTAATAGACGATATGTATGATGGAAATTCCGCTATTTAACTTCTAACCAAAAGATTGTGTCATTGATTGAGAGAGACTCAAGTTTAGGTTCTTTCTTTGCTTTGTGACTTTTCTCATGCAGATATTATAAAAATGACAAAATTGTTGGAATATGAATTGAATATAAAGTGGTTATATTCAATTGAAATGCTTGGAGATAAACAAAGAAAACACAGCTTGCACAAAAAGAAATATGTATAAACTGGACTGGAAACTTACAATCAAGTAAATACATGAGCAAATAAAACTATATTGATCAAGTGTGAAATGCCATCGGATTGCTCTAAGATTGAGATTGAGATTGGTATGGGATGAAAGGTTTATGGTCCAAGGGTTGGAAAATCCCTTGACAAAGAAAAGAGTCGATGAATTAAAAGTTAAGAAGGCCTTTTCTTTGTACTTGTGTTCTGATTGTTTGAGAGATTTATTGTCTTGGCTTCTTTATATATATAAGGAACAAAAGTATTTGCTAAGGAACAATTAAGCAGTAGATTTCATTTCCATGAAATGGGTGAATATTAAGGCCCTAATTACAAACAAACGACATTTTCAGGCCTCATTTGAAGATACTTTCAAGAAAGAAATGAATGACAACTTCTTTATTTTGTCCAATTGAAGAAAAATTCTCTCTTTTAAACCATTTTTATGGGAACTAATAGTATATCTTTTATTCATGAGTAACTTTCAACTTGAACAAAATATAGAGGTTTTCATCCATTTTTTCCTTTAAAATATGTTCATTGTAGTGAATTGTCATATCCCATTTAGTCCTCTTATCAAACGAGGCCTTACAGTCAAAGAAGTGAGGGATTGTTAGCAAGAGGCGTAGCCGCGTATGCGGTGGAGGGGAGAGGGATTGGTGTTGTCAGGGAAAACAATGGCAAAGCCTGTAAATAAGAGTACACTTTGTGGTTGTTGTTTACTTGTTTAAGTAATTCACATTAACCATTTAAAATGTTAAAAGCATGACATTATATTATTGGATTGAGATATTACAGTGACAATGAATTCGTTTAATGCAAGTTACTCCTATGAAGAAGGGTATTTATAAAAGAAATGAATTTCACACATCTCTTTTTATTTCTAACAATAAATTAAACGAAAATAACGGACATGATAACAGAAGATTGAGAGACTAAAAAAAATGTGCTTGATTTCCTATATAGAAATTTCTCACAACTTTGGAGAGCACTAACAGCAAATTTCCTTTTGACCAAAAGGTATTCACTTTTTTTTTTCTTCCGTCAAACGCTTTAGTCATGAAAAAAAGAACTCACCAAAATCACAATTATGTTATTGATTTCAACTCTTTTCAGAGTTCTATTTAAAGGTGTGGTGAGCCAACCTAATGGTATCTTGAATTCAAACCATTCGTCCACTAAAGATTTCAAAATATCTACCTTTTGATAGTGGGCGAGGTATTGGAGGAAATTAAATAAAATGGAAGATGAAAGATCTTTTTATGAAAGCATACTAGAAAATGTGTATGCGCTTCGTTGCGAAGATTGAATGTATTAATCACAACAGGCATGCACAAAAAGATGCACTAAAAAGGCAGTAAGAACGAAATCACACCCTCAAATGCACCAATGCAAATAACACACATTAATGCCCCTTCATACACACTGCAGGCCAAGATGCGCAAGAAAAATTTGCATATTCCTTGAAGGAAAATTTCTAGGCCTTTGTTATATTATGTATTAAGGAGAACCAAACTGTATCCCCTTAACACTAAATTTGTTCGAGTCACAATCCCCTTGCAAGGGTTGTAAAACTCAAAAGTTTACTGTCCAAAACCAAATCAACTTGTACCGTTTTCATGCATGTGCAACATATGACTTACACTGGAAAAACGTCTAAAAATTTGTAAATCACGTACAGATTTTGTTTTACATTTTTATAATCAAGTTGCAAGTAAAATTACAAACTTTTAGCAACCTGAGAGCAGAAATTAAGATGTAGAGATATCCCCAAACATACAACATACTGTATAGAAGCTAACCGTAAAGGTTTGTGAAGCAAACTGCGGCATGAGGTTCCTCTTGAACAAATTGGAGGTACTTTAGCCTCTGTTCCTCCTCCTCAGTCAAAACAATTACAAAAACATAGTAGCTTAACTAAAAAATGCATGATGAAATGGATAGTTTTCATGTAGAGAGAGAGTACTTATAATTTTTTTTATATAATATGAGACAACTATAAAAATATATCTAGCATTATATCTTAGGTACATGTATAAATAATACACAATTTGATGGGTGCCTAAGTAAATCTGTTAGGATTGTCAACTAGCTAAAACATATTGGAAAATAATCAAAAGAAAGCACTTTTAGTTGGTTAACTATTATAAACAATGGAAATTAGTATGAAAGTACCAAACGAAATCCCAACTAAGGCAAAAGGCCTGCTTGACGAAGTTTAATAAACCAACGTAGATGAATTTATCTATTATTATTGTTTGTCGTATATTTGTAGCTTCATCTATCGTCTTTTCTTGACTTTCTCAATTTCTCTCACTACAACCTTATTCATCATTCAATGATTTCAGATTTCAGATTTCAGATATAGACAGAGGACGCCTTATTAACTCTAATCCTCACTAACCAACTAAGCTTAAATGCTACTATTTTGCTCAAATTAAATAAATTGTACCCCTCCCCCATTTTCCATGCAATTCACCACTTAAACAATGCAGCAAAAAAACAAAAGAAGGGATAAAAGATTGTTACCTATGGTTAATTGATTTACAATGAAAGATGTTTTAGCTTTTTGAAAGAAGTTTTACATGAAAAGTATAAAATGGGTGAATCAAGCTCTTGGAGCTCTTTGAACCACTTTATGAACCTAATTGGTACAATTGAAAATGAAGAGTGTAATCAAACTTCATGAGCCTAATTAAAACAAATTAAAGAGCAGATTGAAAATGCATTAAAAGTTGAGAATACGCTGTATAAAGGCATTGAACTTTGCATTTACCTGCATAATTTCAAGTTGCCTAAGAAAATGCCTGGTATATTCTGGCACTCGAGTAATCACCTTTGTACATCGGTGTTCGCTTGCCTAACAAAAAAAAGAACAGAAATGAAATAAATTGCAATATATTTGGAATACTGGTGTATAAAACGTAATTTTCAAATTAGATCCTAGCTAATTAAAATGCCAATCGCTTTCAATTAAGCTTGGGACCCACTGATCATGACATTTTATAAATAGGGGAAAAAAAACCAGATGAACAACAAAATGATGTCGTAATCTGCAGAAGATTAATACCTTGACTAACTAAATGAACCGAAAATGAAAACATCTAAAATTCTATTAATTAAGTACAATTACCAGAGGAAGCAGAATAAAATGTCAGAAGTGATACATTAAGATAAGTTTGACAGCATCAAAATCACTGGAAAAACATGCATAAACCCAACATGGATCAAGACAGGAGTTTCCCGCATACATCAAGACATAGATGGATGGATGTAGAGGCTTTTTGGCCAATGATATCAAGACATAGATGGATGTAGAGGCTTTTTTGCCAATGACCAAACCAAAACCACCGGCAAACAAACAGTGCAAGCCACGTAAACAAACAAAGTACACAGATGCAGCGACAAAGTGAGGAGAAACAAATACGGACAAAGAAAATAACTTTGTTACAACAAAAAACAGACATATAACTACATAAACAGGCACACTAGCATATATTTTAAAACAACCAAAACCAAGTCATAGACATGCTTGATTTCCTCGTCCAGCAATCAAAGTCAAACCACATCTATAAACCATGAAATACTAAATATGAATATAAAAAGTGATCGTCACCTAAAACTATATAAATTAATCGGCAAGGAGCTGCAAAAGCAACCACAGACAAATGCAACCAAATAACAACGAAAGGCATTACCTTACAATATGTGCATCATGCATTCAGACACACTAAGTTATCATTCATTACATTCAAAATTTTCTTTACTTTCATTCTTGTTGTATTTCTATCGATGTCTAAACCTATACTAATTCTTGATAATTTGTACGTATTTGTATCGATGTGGCTTGGTGTCCCTGTTAACACAATATAATCGGCTGAGTTATTTCAGCTCTGATCATTTGGGAAACAATCATCACCTCCATCTTTTCTCTTCAAGAAACAAAATCCCATTTTTGATGCCTAAATCATAAATTAACACGATACCATATCCAAAGCAAAGCAAACTAAACCAAATCACCCACATTTTTTTATGCCTAAATGTCACCAAATGTACGTTCAATATTGAACTAAGACCTATTGTTAGTTTGAGTACTTTTGGTTTTGCAAGAGAGGGAAGGTGCATTATTTAGAAGTCTGCTTTGGCTTTTCTTTTACTTCTTCTACGGGTTAGTTTGTTATTGTGTTTATTGAATTGTGATTTCAATAATCGTATAAATTTGTTATTCTTGAGCTTAATCTCTTAACTTATGTTTTGATAGGTTTAGTCTTATAGTGTTGTTTGGACCCAAATTTACACCATCGGCCCATACAATCAAGGTCGTTGAGTGAGCATAGCTCCCAACTGTCGGATAGAAAAGTGAAGATAATTTTGTTATTGTTAAAGGATAATATTATGGTTTTTATCAGAATAATTATTTTTTAATATGAATTATCTGCATCTTCCTAAACCAAATAAATAGGATGCGAATTATATCCCAAGCAAGCAGTACAGTTCGAATTGATTTGGGATGTCTAACGGCACTTGAAAGCTAAAAATGAATTTCAAATTCATTTTGATCAGGATAGGCATGGCTTTTGGTGGTGATGTGATAAGTCTAAGATTTGATGGTCTTGGATAATGATGAGATAAGAAGCCTAGGTAAGCTAGGCCCTGTTTGCATGGTGATGGAAGTTATCAAATAAGTTTAAAGGCTTCTGATGGAGTTTTTTATGAGATAAGAAACCTAGGTGGGCTAGGTTTATGATGTGATGTGATAAAGCCTAGGCTTTATTTGTTTGAAAGTCACGAAATCTGAAGGATATGCCTTGGCATTTGACACATATCAATTTTAGTTCCGCGAGTTAGAGTTGCAATTGGACTCTACAAAATTATCATCAAGCAAAAGATATGAATGTTATAAATACAAGGTGCATTGCAACAAATGAGCCCCCCAATTCAACACACAAGCTGCCTTACGCAAACTCTCACTCTACGCAAACCCTCTCAACAACCTTGAGATTTTTATTTTCTTTTTCCGCCGACACACCTTCAGTTTAGATAAACAGCACTATGAAGGCAACCGACGACACCTTCAATTTGGATAAACAACACTGGAGTTGTAGAATCAACCAATTAAATAGCACCTTCAGTTTGGATAAACAGCACTGCTTCTCGACCGATTGATTACCTATCCAAGTCTCGGTTGAGAAGGATTTTCGAATCCTTATTAGCAGAGGTCATCTCATTAGCCTTCTCGACGAAGTGAGGTGTTACAGATTGCTGGGCTCGGCACATTGAACGCTGATTTATTTTATGATTGGGTATTCACAAGTAAGTTTTAGAGTTCAGCATTCTGACGACTGAACCACACTCACCATCAAGACATACATCTCTTTTGAGTACTTGTGTCCATATAGTTTGGTGCCGGTTCGGTGTGCTTATACTCTTACGAATATAATCACCATGGCTAAACCCGGCACCGACGACCCGTGAACTTCACAAGAATAGCAGCCTTGTCTTCAGGCTCTAGAACCCGAAGGCCGAGACGTGTTCCTTCCTCGACCACAATTGCAAGATCAAGAAGTCAGTAACGCGCCCAACGCGACATTAACACATTTTACTCCCCGATCGAGCTTGGCCGACGAGTTGGTACGCCCCGCACACAACCGAATGAGCTTACATGAAAAAGTGTTTGTGTAATGTGTTATGTCAAGATTGCTGTGTTGCTGACTTTGATTGATGACAGGTCGAGCTACCAAGAGTGGTTTGTCTCGGCCCCCAATCTCAATGAAGACACTTATTTTGGTTTTCCCAGAATTTCTTCAAGTTTTTGGACCTAAAAAGCATCAAATAAATAAGAATGTTATTTGGTGAGTTTAGCAGAGACACATTGGTGAAGCTAGGAGTTAGAAAAGAATAAAATGTGATAGAAATATGCATGGCTGACAACATCCATCAAGTTGGACAGAATAGGCCAATAGGCCAAGATTTGATTTTGTTTTTTATGGCCTTGATGTTATATATATATATATATATATAATAATGCTGAATAGTGGATGGCTAAATGACAGGCTAAACTTGGCCGAGTTGTCCACATGTGATTGTTTCATAAAAGTGATTGCAACATTCATGATGGGTGACAGGTCGAGCTACCAAGAATCAGGTTCTTCTCGGCCCCATTTGCAATTCGACCATATGAGTTGGATGGTCAAAGTAATTAGAAGGTTTTTCTAGCAAAGTTGCCGAGCCTTGTATAGAATTGTGGCAGTCGAGGAAGACCTCAACGTTAGCAAAACAGACATGTTATTACCAAGGAACAAAGTTTCATTTTCAGCGATACAACAGGATTTTGTTGGCTACGAACAATTAATTTCCTTAACCATCCGGCTTACGAGCCGAAAATCAATGAAACTGGGGAGCAATTTTTGGACCCAAATTTACACCATCGGCCCGTGCAATCAAGGTCGTTGAGTGAGCATAGCTCCCAACTGTTGGATAAAAAAGTGAAGATAATTTTGTTATTATTAAAGGATAATATTATGGTTTTTATCATAATAATTATTTTTTAATATGTATTATTTACATCTTCTTAAACTAGATAAGTAGAATGTGAATTATATCCCAAGCAAGCAGTATAGTTCGAATTGATTTGGGATGTCTGATAGCACTTGGAAGCTAAAAATGAATTTCAAATTCATTTTGATTAGGATAGGCATGGTTTTTTGTGGTGATGTGATAAGTCTAAGATTTGATGATCTTGGATAATGATGAGATAAGAATCCTAGGTAAGCTAGGCCCTGTTTGCATGGTGATGGAAGTTATTAGATGAGTTTAAAGGCTTCTGATGGAGTTTTTGATGAGATAAGAAGCCTAGGTGGGCTAGGTTTATGATGTGATGTGATAAAGCCTAGGCTTTATTTGTTTGAAAGTCACGAAATCTGAAGGATATGCCTTGGCATTTGACACATATCAATTTTAGTTCCGCGAGTTAGAGTTGCAATTGGACTCTACAAAATTATCTGGCCGTATCAAGCAGAAGATATGAATGTTATAAATACAAGGTGCATTGCAACAAATGAGCCCCCCAATTCAACACACAAGCTGGCCTACGCAAACTCTCGCTCTACGCAAAACCTCTCAACAACCTTGAGATTTTTATTTTCTTTTTCCGCCGGCACACCTTCAGTTTAGATAAACAGCACTATGAAGGCAACCGGCGACACCTTCAGTTTGGATAAACAACACTGGAGTTGTAGAATCAGCCAATTAAATAACACCTTCAGTTTGGATAAACAACACTGCTTCTCGACCGACTGATTACCTATCCAAGTCTCGGTCGAGAAGGATTTTCGAATCCTTATTAGCAGAGGTCATCTCATTAGCCTTCTTGGCGAAGTGAGGTGCTACAGATTACTGGGCTCGGCACATTGAACGCCGAGTTGTTTTATGATTGGGTATTCACAAATAAGTTTTAGAGCTCAGCATTCTGACGGTCGAACCACATTCACCATCAAGACATACATCTCTTTTGAGTACTTGTGTCCGTATAGTTTGGTACCAGTTCGGTGTGCTTATACTCTTACGAATATAACCACCGTGACTGAACTCGACGCCGACGACCTGTGAACTTTACAAGACTAGCAGCCTTGTCTTCAGGCTCTAGAACCCGAAGACCGAGACGTGTTCCTTCCTTGACCGCAATCACAAGATCAAGAAGTCAGCAGCGCGCCCAATGCGACATCAACACGTTTTACTCCTCGGCTGAGCTTGGCCGACAAGTTGGCACGCCCCGCACACAACCGAAGAACGTAGTTAGCTTATTGATTACTCAACCAGCGTGCAACGTAGGCTTGATAGTTTTTAGGGTCAACAAGTGCCTTCTTAGTCTTCTTCTGCCGGGTCTTCCTACACCTATTTTTGTGCACTTCTTGTTGTTATGTCAATTGAACTCCTGGTAATGTAGGTGCTGGGATCAGTGGGATTATTGTTGCTTCTTCGGTTGACCTTCTTGTGCAATAGGTGCAGAGACTAGTGCTTCTCCCATAGAGAATTAAAGAAAGCTTGATTTGTATTGAGTGTATTTGCTAAAGATTTACATGTTACTTTTATAGCCAAATAAGATAAGTAAATAATTATATAAAAAAAAGTACAATGATACAGACAATGAAGTATGGGATTGAATTTGATTGAGCACCAGTGGTTCTTTAACTCTCTATATGGTATCATAACTTCTTGGACGGTTTAGAATCAGAGGGCACAATGTCTTCGAGGCTGTGAATTTTAAGAACATCTTGAAATTGAGACCGCCAACTAAGGTAATTGTTGCGACCCATAGGAGTGGTGATCATATTGGAGATATTGAAGGATGCAGGAAGGGTTGAGGTGGCCATGACAATGAAATAGCGGGAAAGAAAACGCAGAAGGTACAGAATTGAAAGGTGAGCGTTAGCTCTTCTGGAAGGATGATACCATCTAGAGAATTAAAGAAAGCTTGATTTGTATTGAGTGTAACGCTTTGTTATATGTACAGATTTACATATAATTGTAATGGTACCAAGAATTGTCGGCTGTTGGTTCTGTCATTTCTTCTCAAAATGAATTGTCAGATTGAAAGCAGACACATAAATCGTAGCAGTACGTGCTTACCAACACCGAATTGGTACCTTATCAACAAAAATTCTTGGCTCTTCATCCTTTTCATAAGCTACATCCTCAATTTTATGGACCATTTGAGATTATTGCTAAAGTGGGACGTGTAGCTTACAAGTTGAAGCTACAGAGCCATTCAATTGCTGGTTGGTTGGCAATTAGTTAGAGTCGATCTTCTGGTGTTTAAGCAGAGCTTGCTTAAAAGTCAAAAGCCAATTCTTGTTCTTGTCTTTGATAAATCTCAGCAAGTTAGGGTTAGGGTAGATTTGGTCTATCACGATTGTAGTAATGTCGCTACCGATTTTTTTTAGCATGTCGCTGAGGCAAAAGCAATTAAAGGGACGAAATGAATGAGATATATAAGAATTGTCTTGTAGCGAAAATATCCCAACCAACAGCACGGCAGGGATAAGCCACTTTATCCTCTGGTGGGAAAAACACAGAAGAAGAAGGTGATGAGTAGCATGGCGGCTTTCAGTCCATTTTTGTCACCCAACAGTTTCACTCCTCTCTCTGGTACTGCTAAACACACAGACTACCATTCATCTTCTTCTTGTTTGAGTAGGTTGCTGCAGCAGCACTTGTACAAAACTACTACCACTAGTACTAGTAACAACAGCAAGAAGAGAGAATTCCCAGTTGCATCAGTGGCCGCTTCAAGTTCAATTTCATTCCCCTACCAACCACCTGTCAACGTGGACTACTTGGAGCAAGAGTTCAGCGGCCATGGAGTAGTATTCAAGGCCATTGGCGACAGCTGTGTGGCTAAGATGGAACTGGACAATGGAAGTAAAGCCATCATGATGCTCCCAAGTGGCCTTATCACCTCCTACAAGGCTTCCATGTGGCATGGCGGCACTGTCGAGCTGCTGCAGTCTTCAGTCTCCGAATCGGAGGAGAATGGTGCCGGCGGTGCCGCTGCCGCTGCCGCCATAGCCATTCAAGGAGGGGTGTCTTTAGCCTTTGACTGTTCGCGTGAGGTGGGTCAGCAAGTTCCTTGGTCGCCGACGAACTGGGCTCTTCATCAAATTACAGGAAATCCTCAGGATCACATTCAGGTTCCTTTTTCTGAACTATTTTTCTTTTAACAGTACTAGCTAGTAGCAAAATTAATCACATTGTAGCGGATAAGGTCGTCGTACTACTTAAAGTAATGTTCTCTTATCAAAGTTGTGTTGCCGGACACATGCTTAAATTGAACCAAGATAAAATCTAGTCTAGAGACTCTAGACCACATATTCAGACAATAATCGAACTTGGTCAATTGCGCAAATTCACAGTTTGCAACATAAACATCTTATATTACGGAAGATTCTAGCAAAAGAAAATTTATAATGTATATTTAGAACAAAATGCATTGGATCACCATATACCATTTGCTTGAAACTAAGTAATTGAGAATGAGACAATCTGCCTATAGAGGAGTTGCTAGTAGTTAATTCTAATTTCCTGATCAATCAAGTATTTGATTTCAGGTAGAACTGATTAGCACAGATTCAGAGGACATGGTTGAAATCAAATACATTATCACTCTCAAACAAGATGTCTTAATCTCAGAGATTGTAGTCTCTAACTCTACATCTTCGTCTCTCCAACTAACCGGCTCTATTTTAAGTCATCTGACAGTAAGCTCACCGGATGCAACTTATGCTATTGGTTTGGAAAGATCAGATTTCTTTACCAGGTTGCCAATTTTGTCAAGTTTTGGTATCATTCCTCACGACTTTGGCATGAAAAAAGAAGCTCAGATCAGCAAACTATGGCAGCAAATGGCTGGCTGGGGCCCAAATAATCAAAATGATGGCAAACAAGCAGATACAAATCAGAGAGGAAATAATGAAGAAGAAATGGAGGGTGAAGAAGATGACAACTATAAGCATTTAAGAGAGCAAATGAGCCGAATATACACCAGTGCCCCTACCGACTTCACAATCATTGACAGGGTACTTTCCTCCTATATTTCACTTACAGATTCAGGTTTTGGTAGCAAATTCAGATATTTGTGAATTGTGATGGAACAGGGTAGAAGAAACTCAGTGGTAGTAGGAAGAGATGGGTTTGATGAACTATACATGTTCAGTCCTGGCTCGAGCCATGAAGACTATGGCAAGTATGCTTATATATGTGTTGGCCAATCTGCCGTGCTAAAACCAATAATTGTGCGTCCTAATGAATCGTGGAGGGGCGGACAGCGCTTATACAACCCCAATCTCTAATTGTGCGTCCTAAAACCAATAATTGTGTCCTAATGAATCATGGAGGGGCGGACAGCACTTATACAACCCCAATCTCTAATTTCTCAACACATGACTCAGCTCTTATCGTCTAAGCTTCGGTGTACCAAGCATACAAAAGAATATGACTTTTATGATATGAGATTGTGTACAAAAATGATAAAAGTAGCTCTTGAGTATGTTGTTTGAACTTTGAAACTCCAATTCATCTCCGCATGTGAAAGATTACAACTTTCAAACATGAAAGACATTGCTTGCCACAAAGATACATGCTCGTTTTAAAAAACCACAATTTCAAAAGCAAGGATAAACATTTCCTCAAGAACACAAATTGTTCGATTCTCTTCAGTACATCAACCAATCACAACTGGTTGTGATGGTTAAATTCTAGTGCTACAGAACATACAGAGAGATGCTACTGTCTACTACCATTGTTCACATTATCAAAAGAAATTGATCCATCAGAATGAGAAGACTAACATGGGAGCGAGTACATTAAGTTGGAACTAGATAATAACCTTCATGCCCTTCGCCGTGGTCATTAATCCAAAGTAGTGGCATAGCTACTGCAAGTAGTGTGAAAGAAAGACCACAAAACAACTTAACAGCAGCCTTTCGATAGGGATTTTTTATGCCAGCCTTTTGAGCTTGTGTTTGGTTTTCTGGAACCACCTCATGAGATATTTCATTTTCTGGAACCACCTCATGAGGCACCTGAACATCAGCATCCCCTGGAATGCCATCTGTTGATGATACTGATTCAGGACCACCTTCGAACTGCTCACTGCCACCATAGAAGCTACCATGTTCCCTGTCATCATAGTTTGCACCATGTGAATAACCATCTTGATCATATCTGACATTTGGGCTCCAATCACATTCGGTCATGGATAAACTTCTAAATCTTCTAGCTAGTTTTTCGGAGAACTTTGAGTTGGCATTATTTGGTTCCTGAAGAGAGTGAACAAGTCTTCTTGGAGTATTGAAGATGATGCTGTCCACATTGATTGGAGTGCAAGACCTCTGAAGCACAGGAGAGGCAATATTAGTCAACTTCAATACCATAATATGCAATACCAATACCATCCCAAGATTAACAACATCAAAGAAAATCATAAGATTGGCAGATTTTAATAAAAGTTCAGTAGACAGCAAAAGTAAGAAATCAGAGCAGGAAGCAGGAGATTATAGAGATTCACTGGACAAACAACTTAAGCTGTTTGGAAGTAACCAACCAATTTCATTATGGAATCAGAGCACGATATTATGAGTTTGAATCCCTACAATTCCTCCTCTCAACATAAGTTGAATTCCACATGTAGGGCTCTAATGGTGAGGAGGGAACCACATGTGAGGAGTGTTAGAACATAAAACAAGTGTATGTTCATGTCCTTGGCTTAAGTTTTTGGGATATTGATAATGCAACAAACTTTATCGACTATTACATATCATGCCATTCCAAGATTGACACTCTTTTATGGAATGCTAAGCTTTTCAGCAGAGACAATTTCCCGAAGAGTTAGACATGGTGAGTACTTTGGGCAATCAGTACTACAATTACAGTCCAGCAAGCAATTTATTCACTTTGTTGCTGCATTACTTTCAGTTAAAGTTTTGACCCATGCTCCCAAATTTAGTTGGATAACTACTTTTACCACCGTCACAATCAAATCAGCAATTGCAACTTCAAAATAAAAAGAAGAAAAAACAACAGAATTCTACCATATATACAACAGTACATGTGAAACTTACCCGAGGACTAGTTGTGGTGCTTCTTGATACTCCATTTCTAGGATTTCTTTGCTGGAACCCTGTAAATTCCTCATTGCAATCTCCATCGCATTTCATGAATTCATTACTCCCAGAGTTACCTGGAAATCCATTCGCAAAGGCACTACCCTGAGCAATCTCCGAGAATAAACCATCCTTGAGAGACACATCGACTCCTCCATTCTCATGACTCCAGAGCTTCCGGTTTACACTCCTACAATCATAAATTGAGTTTCGGGTAGCCTGACTACTCATTGTTACAGGTGACTCAACAAAGTCATATTCAGCAAAGGAATCCAGAGTCTGTGATTCAGGTGACACTGATGCAGGAGACTGATCACCGGCACTTGATAAGTTTCGCCTCCTGCTATGGTCTCTCCTACTAAAATTTGACCCACAGGCTGAACCAGGAGCCTTTTCAAGTTTTGAACCTTTATCTGCAGCTATTCTCCTTGCAGTTTGCAGAGCTTCAAAGGCAGCCCCTGAGACATAAGCCATCTGATCAGATTGACACTTCTCCATTTCTTCAATTATCAACTCAATCTCAGAGATAATGCTCCAAGGATCCAGACACTTCATCAAGAAATTCACCATTTGAATAGCTGACAACCGTTTCTGAGAATTCCCCTCCACTACACCAGTATTCAATATCCGGATTCCAGCTTGTATCAACAACCTAGCATATGGTTCAACAATTAATGCATTACGCTTTGCAAGAGCCATAACCAGACCCATGTGTGCATTTGTCTGAGTGGACTTCTCCTCCAAAGCTCCAGAAACATTCTGACAGACCCTGTTGACCATCTCATCAGAAGCAAAACGCCAATTATCTGAGTCAACAAGAGCCCTTAAGCAAAGGGCAGCTCCAGAAGTCAAGCTCTCTTGAGAACCCAAGAGGGAATCTGAGAGAGGGGTGCAGAGTGAATGAATAATGTGCCTCTTCTTGTCTTCAGGGGTGGTTGGGTCAATCCCATATCGAGCAATAGCTGGGACGACCTTTGAGCATGCCTGTTGAAGAGGGAAAGACCCCGCACTCGAAGCCAAGGTCTTGATTATGGTGGCCATGATGCTGTTTATTAGAGGGACTATTTTGACACCATGAACACGAGCAAGAACTTCGTACAGCGAAATAGTGCATTCTCCCGACAAAGAACCAGTTTCTTTAGTCTGAGAAACTTGAGCAAGAAACATGGGGATTGCCTTGGAGTCCAAATCTTTCACATAGGATTTGAGTGCTTTCATTGCTGATCTACGACTATCAGCATCTTTATCAAGATTTTCCAACTCACGCCGCAGTATTGGGCTTAAACTTCTACCCATTGTTGGCCTGCATCCAATTCAAGAAAAGAGTTCATTGAAATGATTAATGCCTAACAAAATGGTTTCATGAGATGGGTTTTTCAAGCTTTGCAAGAGAAACGCAGAATCGAACGCACAACCATGAAAGTCCAAGAGTTTGGAAATGTTTGGAACTTTCCCAAATCACAAGAATTGGAAAAATATGAGGTTTTGAGCATTTGGACGGCAATAATAACCACAAATGTCAAAACTTTCCTGCATCTCTTAGTCGTAAATGTCAAAAATTCCAAAATTGAGGACAAAAGTTGGTTTCTTTCCTCACATTTTGCATAGAAATCAAACAGATAAATACTCGTTCGCTGCAGAAAACGATAAAAGGTAATATATTTTGTAGATAAAATTGATAGGGCAAAGCAGCAGAAGAACTCAACATAGCAAATGGGTTTCTCAGATTTAACATTAACAAACATAAAAGATCAAAAAAAAAGAAGTGAAATTTAAGAAGAAAGTAGTGCTAGTGCCTTTAACATCAAGAACTGAGAAATACCTTCAAAGCTGCTCTCTCCTGATGCTTGGGTTTTGATTCTGAGCTGAAACGGAGGTTTCTGAGAGAGAGAGAGAGAGGTTTGGAACTTGAGAATCTGTAATTTGAGGGGTTGAATAAGAATTCGTGTAATACACAAGCGTATTATAGGGAGGGCTGTATGTATTGATGAGCTTTCCCTTTCTGGCAGTACACATTTTAGAGAGAGAGGCCAGAATTTCAAATCTTCCTTGTAAATTCCACCGCTCTCCCTTCTCCACTGGATCACACAATGAAACTTTCCTTTTAGACGAAAATGCCCCTCCTCGTAATAGACTTTTTACAAAGGCCTTCATGTTGCCTTGGGAATTGGATTGCCCCTTTTCTATACAATAAACCCTTTGAATTTGATAATGAGTGGTGGTCAAATATCCACCCTTGGTTTTGAATCTACTTAACTTTTGAACTTTTTTTTTTTTTTTTTTTTTTTTGTTATTTATTATTAGGAATGCATATTCGACTTCAAAAATAAAGTAAGAAAATAAATATTTAAAAAAGTATTTTTAATAAAGAGATGAAAATTTAAAGCGTAACATTTATAAAATATGCATGCATAAGATATTTTTGTTTTTTTTCTATTAATTAATATGAGTCATATAAATTCATGATTCTGTGTCATTTTACATCAAAAACTGAAAATATGACTCAAATAAGGTAAAGGAGTCAAAATAATATCATTCATTTGTTCTCTTCTCCTGTCCTTTTTCTTTGGTCGAATTGTTCTTTCGTCTTCTAGGCAGACACGTAGATATGTTCAAATTACATGTTGCAATGATGTAATTAATAAATAAGATCTAGAGTTTCAGCATCCGAGGACCGAGATAGATGGAAGCAATCATGGAGGATGGCGATTGTCTACCCTCCACTTATCATCCCCTTCCCGTCCCCTCCTATTTGAGCGGTCATGGTTAAACTACGTCAACATTTTATATTCATATTGCTTTATGTCTTATTATCTCTATAAAAAAAATCAATATAAAATGTTAATGTGACTTAACCGTGACCGCTCAAATAGGAAAAGATGAAAAAGAGATGGTAAATGGAAGGCAGACAATCCCCATCCAATCATGGAAGTCCCAAGGCTGATTTGGTCATTCGCATTCAACTTTATCCGGAAATCATGGCGGGAAACTCCTGTATTTTTTAGATCATACCAAATGGGTCATTTCCCGCTCTGCTTTCCCTCTCAATATTGGAATGACTCTAATACCCCGTCGTCCGAAAATGAATTAAATCACGTGCCAAATTGCTAACGATACAAAGATATGTGTAAATTTTTATCCCCGTAGCATTGTATTAATAAGAAAGAATATCACGATAACCGTATACCCATATCATATAAATTGCGCTTTTAATATTCACAATCAAGTGGAAAAATAATAGACCATAGATCCTTAAACACTAGTTTATCGTAGATAGCAGCCTGGCCCAGCAAAAACTAATTATCATATATATCTAAAATACTAGAATAGTAGTTTACAACCTCAGGATAAAAGTAGAGCTCATGGATACGAGAAATACTTCGTTGAGGAAGTCATCTCTCCAAATAAAGAAGAAAGAATTTGCAGTTTTTTCAGAATCTAAATCTGGCATCGTTTTTTCTACGGTGGAAAATTCTGTGTTTTCACTCAGATTTCGATTTCCAAATAGTTATAATCTTTACCCAATAAAAAGCAATAAAATTTGAGCTTCAAAGGAGGAGAGTAGAGGGGAAGTTGTTAGACAAGGATGGCAAAGAAATAGATACGTGTAAGAATCTGAGTAGCTCACCATCATCTCTCTATTACAATCCTCACCAACCTTACGGATTATAGTCATAGACTCATAACCTTCTCCCCGCTCTTTCCAGGCTAAATGATACTGAAACAACAATCATGTATAATTCATTATAAGCAACTTAGGCCGTGCGAGAGAGATCACTGTTGACTCTGTGGTTGTAGTCTGCATGTTGGACAGTACCACTTTCCCTTGAATCTTGTCTCGGGTGTCAACCCAACACATGCGTAATGGAACCATTCACCTCCTTGGCACTGTCAATAAACACAATAAATAGCAAACTTCATACGATTAACCTTGCACATATTTATTTTTCTACATCCAATGAGAACCAATACTGTCTTTTAGTCAAACTTGTAAAGGTTATGCAACTAGCAAAACAAAAACCAGATTTCTCGTAGTTACAAGTTCTAAATCTATCAAGTGGATACTTAACTGTTATGGATTTACTGTCGTCTTTTTTCCACAAAAACCCGAATTTTCAGGGTTCTCTATGCACTATGATTCTTTAAGAGTGCATATGAATTCCAGCTCATTTATTATTATGCTATTACATAGGCACAAAACTCAACCCGCTCACTTAATGTTTGGGTGAAGGACTTCTAATTCCTAAGCATTTAGTCAAATGAAGAAGAAATGGATCACAAAAAGTTAGACAAGAGGAATTAGAAAATTCCCCCCACATGAGCATTACAAAGACCTGTAAGAGGGATTTGCAAATCCCTCTCACATTACCTTTTGTAATGCTCATGTGGTACGTTTCTAATCCCTCCTATCCAAATATTTGTGCTCCAGTTCTTCCTCAATATGCCTAAGTCCTTGCAATTTGGAAGTTCCTTACCCAAACATACACTAAGTTCCCTTAAATTTACACTCATGAAAGGAAGAATCTTGAGAAAATTAATGCAAAGGATCCTACTATTGATATTTTGTAGTCTATTGCTAATATTTGTTGCTGCAGATGATTCTACTATAGAACTTCTAATTTAATGAACAGATGCATTCCATCCAAAAGAAGCACATAAAAGGTAATTGACCAGATAATGAGAGGGAAGAAGAAATTAAACAGAAATGAAGCCATAAGGACTTACATTTTCATTGTCACAGGCAATCATATCTCCAAAAGAGACCTGAAGAATGATGATAATTCCTTTAGTTCAAAATATGCAGCAGACATTTTTAAAATAACTGAAGAAACTGTAAAAATGAGGTGCCAAAGAGTAGCTCAAATTGAAAATAACAAAATTTCAGGCATAACCTGATGGCAAACGCAGTAGGTAGGTTCGTTTGGATCAATGGGTTGCTCAGCATCAATGGGGACAGCATAATCCTTTTTATGGCTCCCTGGGGGAGGCATGAGCTCAAAGTCCCTATCGCGCTCTCGATCCCAGTCTCTATCCCTATAATCAAGCCTTTTTGATTGAGGTGTTATATAAACAGGCTTGCGTTTTTCGTTTTTAGGAACAATAGGTAATGGAGGAAGGACTGCTGGTTCATCTGGTGCTATTTTACCTTCTGAGAGAATCAGAAAACACATAATTTATTAGAAGTAGTTAATAAATGTTATGATTCATTGATTTCAAAGTATGCATCCTCAAAACAGCATAAGTGCTGCCTTAATTGGCTGATATCATGACCAAAAACAAACATTAAGATATTTGGCAGTCTTGAATTTGCCAGTCAGGTTTTGGGGAGGGGTTTGACTTTGAAGTTTACGCTCATCGACTCGAGCAGATAGTAAGGCTTAAAACTCAGTTAAGCTTTGATTTTTGTTAACATTTCTACCCATTGTCTTCATCCATGGACTTAAATACTCTTGTTCAAAACATTCGTTAAATGGTTCAGAATCCCTTCCAAATATAATGCACACTAGACTTTCACAAATTACTGTACCTTGCTTCAAATCTTCTGCAAAGTGATTCAGATCCTCATCCAATCGTTTTACATGACTATCTATCTGATGCAAACAAAAGATGTCAATTTTCTGTAAGTTCCAATCATAAAAGGTTCAAAAATTCCAAAACATTTGAACTTGCAATTAAAATCCCATAATACAGTTACACCAATTAAAATCCCATATTTTAACAGCAGCCCATTTGACTACTTCAACTACAATATGGTAAAAGAAAAGGCTCAGCTTACCAGGTCGTAAGCTTGTTGTGCCAACAAAACCTTCTCAGTACATAGACTCAACGCACTATCCTGATTCGATTCGATTTCTTTCCGCATTTTCTCAATAGCGGCTTCATCTTCTTCAATGTTGTTATAATTATTGTTCCATTTCTTTGAGCTCTGTGAAGACAATCCCAGACAGTACTTAGTCTGCTGCCTCGTCTGGTGTATCATGGCTTTTTTCCGAACACAAAAATTTCATCCACTTATCAGAACTTTGAATCGTAAAAGCGCCAAAACCAAAAACCCTAAAAATTCAAAAACTGAAGGCGTTGGTCGAATTGAAGAAGCGTGGCCTTACATTGAGAGCGTTCATCGAGTTCTCGGATGGTGTTGAGGAGCCTCTGGAGCTCAGCAGGCAATGTGTTTGCGTCTTTGGAAACCAAAATTCCCAAAATTCAAATTTACACGAGATTCAATTCGAATTTATTTCAAATTCAAGTCAAATTAACCAAAACCCAATTGAGGGATCGAAACATAAGCTTACATTCAAGATAGTCGTCGACGTACACTCCGGTCCTTGCAATTGCCATCGCTGCAAGTTGGGGATTTTTTCTATCTAGGGTTTCTCTCAAAATTCTTGTTCTACGGGATAAAATGCTCAAGCCGCTTCGTTTTGGTTAAAACCTTAAGGATGCGTTTGGCACGTGGGAGATCCATAGGATGGAGGGTTTGTTTTTCCTCTCTTACCCTCCTCCCTATATATTGAAAAATTAGTTATACCATTAGTAACTTTTCATATTTGACTCTTTTTTCCAATTTTATCTCTATTAAAAAATAAAAATACTAATTTGTCCCTTTATTTCATATTTATTGTCTCATCTTTGCCAAGCATAGTAATATGGTAATAGGAATATATATATATATATATATATATATATATATATATATATTTCCCACATTTTTACCAAGCATGGTAATATGGTAATAGAAATATATATTTCCCACTCTCTAAGGAAAAGCATGGAACTTTATTTTCCATGAATTTTGTTTTCGTGTACCAAAGGCACCACAAAAACAAAATGAAATAACAAAGCATAAATAACAATCTTTGCAAAAGTTAAATTAAAATTAAGATTATTTAGTTAGTCAAATAGTAGCAAATAAATGAACCGCTTGTAATATGTTAATTAAACGATTTCTACTTTTATTAGTTTTTTACATATATGATTTTCACAATATAATAGTACGATTCGAATCGTAATTATGAGTTTTGGCGAACTAATTACTAACTATATTTGTGTAGAAAATTTGTGATACTAAATCTCATTTTGTGATTATAAAACACTTCACCTGGCGTGTTATCTCAAGAGTTATTATAAAAATACACTGAGTGAGATAGATTTTAACATATTCTTGAGCAATTAGCGCACGTCACCACCATATATGATTCGTCTCTGTCACTGTCACGTACATCGACGTATTAATATTTGAGATGTCTAACTTCGGTATTTCGAGTATTCAGAAAATTTTGTTTTAGTGATGCTTATGTAAGTGCTGACGCATCATCCCTCACCGAATAATAATATATCTCCATAAGCACCACCTCAGACCTCCAATCCAGCAAGTCATGGCTGCACAAACTACTACCAGCGAAGCTGAACACTACTCTTCCTCTTCCCCTTCCCTGCCCCTCAATGGCCGCGTAGCCATCGTAACCGGCGGTTCGCGCGGCATCGGCCGTGCCATTGCAGCTCACCTCCACTCCCTCGGCGCAAGGGTCGTCGTCAATTACGCTTCATCAAACTCAGCCCAAGCAGATCAATTAGTGTCCGAGCTCAACCAGACAACCCCAAAATCGCAAGCGATTGCGGTCCGAGCAGACGTCTCGGACCCGGACCAGGTGAAGCAGCTCTTCGACAAAGCCGAGCAAGAATTCGGGACCCAACTCCACATCGTCGTGAACAGCGCGGGCGTTTTGGATCCCAAATATCCTAGCGTGGCCAATACGGCGGTGGAGGACTGGGATAACACATTCAATGTAAACACCAAGGGGGCGTTTTTGGTTTCTAGGGAAGCGGCGAATAGGGTTACGCGCGGCGGCGGTGGGAGAATTATTATGATTACATCGTCCGTCGTCGGGCGGCTTCCGCCTGGGTACGCAGCCTATGCGGCCTCCAAGACAGCGGTGGAGACGATGGTAAAGATTTTGGCCAAGGAGCTCAAGGGCACCGGAATAACTGCCAATTGCGTTGCGCCGGGGCCGGTGGCGACGGAGATGTTCTTTGCCGGGAAAAGTGAGGAGACGGTTAAGGGGATTATGGATGCTTGCCCTCTGGGTCGATTGGGCGAGCCCAAGGATGTGTGTGGGTTTGTGGGGTTTTTAGCGGCGGATGCTGGGGAGTGGGTCAACGGCCAGGTCATACGGATCAACGGTGGATTTGTCATTTGATCAACTCTAGCATTTTGTGTGTATGTGCTGTTTGTCTTGTGATTTCAAAATTTCGGAATCAGATTCGTTGCTTTGATTCCGATTTAGATACACGCTATTTTAAATTTGTATCAATGTTGACGGGGGTTTCGTACAGAAGTTGTAAATTTTTCAGTAGTCCTAAACCATAATACCTGTATGTGAAATAACGTCCCTAAAATTATAAAAAAATTCGCCCCAACTTGGGATCGGTTGTGTATTGGTCTTTTTGGAGCCGAAAGTAGTCTAATGACTTGTTTGAAAATGTTTTTAAAATTGTTGAAAACGTTTTTAGATAAATTAATTTTTTGTTCCAAAAGCACTTTAAGTTTGGAAGAAGTATCAGATATGTGCTTCTTAAAATAAATGTTTAAAATGTTTTTTCAAGATCCACTTAGATTTTTACTAAATAATGGTTTCAAGAACATTTTCAATAAAAGTGTTTTCAGTCATTCTAAAAACATTTTTAAACAAACCTAAGTTCGTTGGACAATTTGATGTCATAAACTTCAAACCAAAAGAACACCCACAAATTCTCTGGTTGGGGGAAGACAATACTCGATGGGTGGGGTAAGTTGCAACGTATCTGCTTGTATGATGATTTTGACTATATAACCCATATAAGTTGATATGTCAAAGAGCCGTCGACTTCGGGGATGCCCTTTAGTTTGAAGTTTATGACATTAAATTGTCCCATGGTCTCAGGCCACCTTTGGCTCCACGATGAATGGGGTAGGCTAGCCAGTAATATTCGTTGGTCAACCCATACAAGGTTCGGTCCGTGAAAGCTAGTCCAATAAAGTCACATGGCTCAAGCAAAGTAGCCCCAACACACAACAAATAGGCAAGTGTTATAAACAGTCAAAAGAAAGGGAACATCTCCTAGAGATCGAAGTGGAACGGAAGCGATGTATCCCATTGTTTATTTTTTTTAATTATATCACACAATGAATGCAAGTGAAGAGAGGAAAGAGAGATTGGTGTACTTTCTCTTATTGATCTTTGTGTGTTATACTGAGGATACAAGCATACATCTCTATATATAGAGGTTTTCATCCGACGCTTCTTTAAACATATGAATAGCATTTACATTCAAAAATAGTGAGAACCAAACTTCCACTATTAAGCTTATAATCTTGACTTTCATTCTTTCATCTTCCACATGCTTACTTTATGTGGACATTCACACTCATTTCATAACAGTAAGAGCTATATATATGATGGAATAAAAATACTTATCAATGACTAGACCAAATAAAACAAGGGTCAACATGTAGCAAACAAAGCATATTAATCAATCATTCCTTGCAGAACTAAAATAAAATGTCAATCTATAATAATTAAGGGTGTTACTTGCATAGAAAATAAAAGAAGACATTTAACACCTTGAATAGCTTTAATGCCTTTGCGTAGGTAACCATCTTTGGCACCAATATGCACAACTCCACTTGCATTTGGTTTCTTATACTTGAATTTCCATGTGCACGCAGACCCGAGCATCCAAGTTCTCTGCGTATTTCATAATTCCAGCGAGACAAATCGGCATAGCAATTTGCAAGCAAAGAGATTTGGTAGCAGCTTGTTGTCCTCAAATGCATAAGCAGTAATGCTGTATGGACTGCCAAGGTGGAGATCTTTCCGAGGGCGGTAGTCGTAACCCAATCCGCTCGCTGATAAATAAGCAGTGCATGTGATAAAATTTTAGATCCATCTTTTGGCAGCGTACTTCCTCCGCGTGATAAATGTCACTTGGAGAACTTGTAAGCTGAGGTTGCTCACAAGTCGCCCGGATGTCCCATTTCGTCCAGAACTAGCACCACCTTTCTTTCCTTCTTTGTAACTTGTAAGCTGAAACCCACGATACCGATATTTTGAACACTGCTTCTTCCTCATATTACCAAACCTAGCTAGTTAATCTTCTTATCCAAACCTAGCCAGTCAGAAATTTTAACGAATGGTGTAATGTGGTAATGATCTAAACCTCAATGGTGTTAGTTTGATTTTGAGAACCTAAAGAGATTTTTTCAAATCACGATAAGTCTTGTTGGGTACAATTGAGAAACTAATATTTGAGAAATAAATACAGTATATAAACACACACACTATTATTAAGAGAACTTTCTTCGTCAACCAAAGAGGATAAAATCTCAAATTTGCCTTTAACGTAATAATGATTTTTAACAATTGCTCATAAAACTAAGGGCGTTAAGGTTATTTCAATTTACAACTCACGCTGATGTAGGTACTACAAGAAGTATGATCCCTACAGTAAATGTGGACGTTGGTGGTTTTTCATCTTTCAAAGCCATGTTTTAGTTAGATGTCTAGAAACTATAATCCTTAGTGTTGAATATTTATCCTATCAATTATTGTAATCTCCTTGGATCCTTATATACTGAAAAATCAGCCAATTAGTGAATTAAAAAAGTAATCTAAGAAGAGAGAGTTTTCTCCTTTCTTAAATCAAGTGTTAGGTTTGATCGTGTTGAGTGAATCTATGATTAGCGGCGTTGAGCGAGTTCATTGTCCCCAGATTGAGTGATTCCCAAGTATATATCCCCTCGTTCATTCTATTAACCCTTACTTCTTTAATGCGTCACCCGGTGTCCTAATTTTTCTATAATCTACAACTCCTTATAGCCTCTCACACATGCATATCATGTGTATGTTGCTCGTGTTAAATTGTTAATAATATGAATAAGTTGAGATTTAACTATAAAATCAATCGTTAATATGTACACGAGGTATATGAATAAGTTTATATTCAACTATTACGGAATAGACTATAGAAGCTATAAAGTACCAAATATATTTATGATAGATGCCAAGTTCGAAACAACCTTTTATTGGTTGATTCGTTAAGAACTAACATTGAATTTGATAAGAAGCTTAGTATATTTAATTAATAATTATGGATTTACGAACATTGAAGGAGTTAATCGAGTAACACATACAATAATTATGTTGTAGGAAAAATCACTCAATTAATAATCTTGTGATGTTTTGTTTGGACAAAATAATCTTGTGATGTTGAAATTGAGTTTAATCATGTTGTTGACACAATTCAACTTGTGAACTCCAATTGCCACCCTTTATCCTGCTCGGACAAACACAGAGTTTAAAATTTCTGTAATTAAAATAAGATATTTACTCGAGTGACACGTGTCATTTTTAAAATTAAAAATATAAATTGAAGGGTTATCATTGTAAAGTAAAGTTTAAATGAGTGATCAAGTGTCAACAAATGAGATGAATACCATAGCGTAGGAGATTTAAAATCACAAGACCAAACCGGCAATATCCGGTAATTGCAAGGGAATGACTGGCTAGGTGGGAATAAGCCGGTGGGCCTATATATATAGAAAAACGACAAAGCAGCGGAGCCAAGCCAGGCAACAAAAGCGAAAGGCCCTGCTCGCAAGTCTCATATAATCCTCGTTCGCATTTCCTCCGCTGAGATACAAAACCCACCCCTTTCACCCCCTCACCCCCATATCTCTCCAATTTCTTACATCAAAACCTATAAAAGAACATCTTTTTTGAAAATTTCCCACCCCCATTTCCCAAATTTCCCGCGAATTCTCGCCGATTTCAATTTCTCAACTTCTCATTTTCTTTCCCGATTATTGTCGAAACCCTAGATTATTGAAAGCTCAGAAATTGTGGAAAAAGGAGGTTGTGCAGATCTGATTGAGGACGATCAATAGACCAATTGCTTGGAATCCAGAAGAAAATTTAAAGAATTAAACTTTGATTTGATTTATTTCTTTACCGTAAAGTAGTATTTTTGGAAAATCGACAAAGCCTTGAAGTGGGATACTGGGAATGGGGGATCAAGGTGGATTAGAAGAGAGCCAACCTGTGGATCTTTCCATTCACCCCTCTGGCATCGTTCCCACTCTTCAGTAAGTCTCTCTCTCTCTCTCTCTCTCTCTCTCTCTCTCTCTCTCTCTCTCTCTCGTTTGAAGTTTCTAGTTTCATTTTCTCGATCCAATATCCATGTACATGGCTTCTGAATCGAGTTTTGCGTTGTGGGTTTGTTTCGATCTGATTGGTTTCGCGAGCTTCTGTTCGGAGTTTACGGGGTTATGGTGGGTTTCAGCAGGGAAACGGAGATGCAAAATTATGGGTTCTACTGTTTCATTTGTATCCGTGAGATGCTTTGTACTTTTGAAAAGTTGGAAATTTTCCCATTTTTGTGGTGGAAGTTGACTTTTTTACCCAACCCACAAGAAATTTTTTGTTGTGTGTGTTTATGTCCTTTGTCTAAAGCTTGTAGGACTTGAATTTTATCTGCCAAAGAAACCTTTCCTTCAATATTAGTCTCTGTTATTGGAAATGAAGCTGTGGCTAGCACTTGTCATCAGAAGCTGCTGGTTGATAGTCTTTGCATTCTGTTTGTTCTGTAGTGGCCTTCTTGATCACTTCTTCTTTTTGCAGTTCTATTGTTTGTTAGCAGTAAAGTTCTATTTTTTCGAAGAAAATTAAGACTTGGACTATACCCATGCATAATCAATGTTTTTTAATCAACCTCAACCCTATAGGCCTCCCTTCTGTGATCAACAAAGTTCTTTATTTCTGAAGAAGAATAGTGATGATTTATTCTTGCCCATGGTTGTGTTTGTAGGAATATCGTATCTACAGTTAACTTGGATTGTAAATTGGATCTTAAGCAAATTGCGTTGCAAGCTCGAAATGCAGAGTACAACCCCAAGGTATGCAAGGGTTTTTGTAAGTTTGGCTGTATAATTCGTTCCAGTGGTATGTTGATAATCTTAGTGGTGCTTGCTCACTTAACTAAAATACTTTATAGAGGGTCCTTAGTGGTGCTAGCTCACTTTACCGAAATAGTCTTGTGTGTGCAATTGTTTATACCTGAAACTATACCTACAGTAAAGTCTGGTTTTGTTAGCATATTTTCTGGCACTTTAGACATTTTGGAGTGGTGAATACTAACTTATTTTTAATTCAATGGTCTTTCAGCGTTTTGCTGCTGTAATTATGAGAATAAGGGAGCCTAAAACTACAGCTTTGATTTTTGCCTCTGGGAAGATGGTGAGCCCTCCCAAAAACTTTTAGGATTGTATTTGCTAACAACAATATGATTTCATTTCAGCTGTTCATATTGTTGTAATATCATTATTGGAAGTGATTTGCTTTTGAATCTTTTTGCTCCTGTTCAGTTCCTTCTTTTGTGGAAAGTGTCTTTGTTCTTTAAATCTTTGCCTGTTAGTGAGATCTGATAAAACAGTTTATATTACTTGAATCGTACCCCAACTGATTGCGCTATTACCTGTTGATGTGTTGCATCAAATTCAAAGATGATTATGTACTTGTCGGAATGTGTTTGGAATCCTACATGATGAGTGTGTCAATTTTTGGGTGCAGTCAAATGCTATTGCTTAATTCAGAGAATATCCTTAACAGGAGAGCATTTTTTGGTTGCTAATTTTGACTATTGCATCTGAATTAAAGTGTATGTTTGATTGGTTACGGTCCTTCTGGATTGCATGTCTTGTCGAAAATGTATGGTATGTTGATGCTTAAATTCCTAAATTTTGATGCTTAAGATATATATTTGGTGATGGACTGATCCTTTTATGAGTATGTTTATTTACTAAACTTCTATGGTAATAAATTTGGCTTTAAGTTTACTCATGTCACAACCCTGGTAACTACTGCATTGCATTTTGTCGACCCTTTTCAACTTGATATACACCCTCTACTTTCCCTGCTCTCCCTTATTTATGATTTTAAATCTTGATTCTTGAGTTATGCACCCATCATACCTTGGATGCCTATGGTTAATAGATTTAAATTTTAATCTTTATGGTACTTCAGGTATGCACCGGTGCAAAAAGTGAACAGCAATCAAAACTGGCAGCGAGGAAGGTATCTGTTGAATGCTTACAGATTGGTATTAACATAGCAAAAAACATAGTGATATATGTGAGTTTTTGTAAGTTTTGACCCGATTTTAGGCATTTTAAGTCTGGCGTATAGTGACAGTGGACTTTTACCCATGCTTTGGAGCATGGAGCGTCAGCCTTAAGTATTGCAACTTTGAATATTTTTTCATTTGTTATTGGTCGCTGTCAGGAGTGGAAGTGGTTTTAGAATCGATGGTTATTTTTTTCATAATTTATCTTTTCATTTAGTTAGAAGAGTGAATCTTATTAGGTTGCAAGGAATAGTGTCAGAGTTCTTTTATCTGATTTGATATTTTTGGTTCCCAGTATGCCCGAATCATCCAGAAGCTTGGGTTTAATGCTAAGTTCAAGGTCTCTCTCTCTCTCTCTCTCTCTCTCTCTCTCTCATGCATTCAACCTTTTAAGAGTATATTATATTTTTTTAATTACTTCTTTTAATACATGCTTGTCTGAGCATCAGGATTTCAAGATTCAAAATATTGTTGGCTCCTGTGATGTTAAATTCCCGATAAGACTTGAGGGTCTTGCCTACTCCCATGGTGCCTTTTCAAGTGTAAGTGAGAACCATCTGTCCCAGGCTTTAGCAATTCATAACACCAATATGATTCGATATGATTTATAGGTTTCTTTTTTCATGTTTTTTGTTTTTGTTTCATAATTTGTCTATTGATTTTAGATTGCCATTATGATTTGATGCCAATGTTTTTACGATCAAGTTATCTTCTTATGTGGGCATTTTTCATTTTAAGGGTTATAATCAATGAGATCCACGTATTTTACATGCCTCCGAAGTCCGAAGAAAGTTTTATGAAACTAGGAATGCATTGCTTAAAACACTCTTGTAAATATTTAAAACGCAAAGCGAAATTCGTAGAAAGTTTGCTGAAACTGGGTGTATTGCTTTCTTCACGACTCCAGACGTACAATGGACTCACATTCATTTAACCAATACAATGAACCCACATACATTGGACCAGTACAAGGACCGTATATACCCAATAGTTGTAGACTGAAGACTTACTTTGTATCAATAAGACAATGTATATACTCAGTACATGAATCATATGGGGTCAAACAGATTGTTGCAGGCTAAAATATCTAGCTCATTTAGATTATAATTTTACTTTGGGTATGAGTGCATTACCAAAATCCAGCAGTTCTGATGCTTTAGTTTGGTGTACAAAGTAAGGCCTTGTATGGAATATGTCCTCTTGCTTTTGTTTTTAATTGACTTATGAAAACGTCATAGTGGCTGGAAGTGTATGCTTCGTAGTGGTCTTAGGAAGAACTAGTATTATCTTGTGTTATTTGGGTGCAGTATGAGCCAGAGCTTTTCCCGGGGCTGATATATCGAATGAAGCAGCCGAAGATTGTTCTTCTTATATTTGTGTCAGGGAAAATTGTTATTACGGGTGCAAAGGTGATTTGTTGTTTTATCTAATTTTAATGACTCCTGCTTTTGCGTTTGGACGATCTGCTAACGTTTTGTTTAATTTGATGTCATAGGTGAGGGATGACACATACAAGGCCTTTGAAAACATATACCCTGTCCTTACAGAGTTCAGGAAGGTCCAGCAATGGTGCGCCCTCCCTTCCCTCCATAACTCTCCACATACCACAAAGAAAGCATAATCTGTTGCTCGATGAATTCTTAATTTTGGATGTTTGTTTCTCTCAACGGCAGCATATTGCTAATTGATTTCTCTTTTATCTTGTTTTAGATCCTGCTTATACCAGACGGCGTTGGCTGGCAGACACATCCGAATGTAGCTTGCAGTGCTGTCGTAGGCAATGCCTCCTGCTGCTGCTGGTGCAAGATATTTTTGGTTATTTGTGGTTTGGTGGCGAAGGGGGGTTAGCACTTAGGTGTGAATATGTAACAGGAATAGCTTTGTTGTTGTTGTTGGTAACTTGGTGCGGCAAGATGATGCGCCAGGGCAGGGTTGATGGGATTGTGATGTTGGAGAAAGTTATAAATAAAACGGTTGCAGTTTTGAGTTTTGATGGTAGAAGCGTTTTGATTGAATCTCATATGATAAATGTGTTTTTTGGTCCGATTGTCAGTGTCAATCTAGCTAACGACTTTTGAGTCGCTGATGATTCAATACCATCATAGTAGGAGCTGCTTGCAGTTTGGAGTTTGTTCACTGTTTGATTAAGATTTAAGACCCAGAAGGGAAATGAAATAATGATACAAGGGCAGATTCGTCAATTTTATTAAGGCCCAGAATGGAAGAAGATATTCTCTCTGACCCGGGCGGGAAGGAATAGGAAAGAAAAATGCAAAAATATTAAATATGTGGCAATTAATTGCAAGGATTCTTATTTATTGAAACTAACGAGCGACACTTGATAATTCCGTTGGTTATTTCCATCTCCAATGGAAAATGTAGAGTTCTCATCTTGACCGAAAAATATGAATAAAAAAGCAAACTCGTGTATTTTTTCTATATCTCTTGAAGGTGATAAAAGGCAATAGTGTTGTAACTTGTGAGAAGGGTAGGGTTCTGATTTCACTCATCATACCATATTTTTTGTTTCTATGATTCATACAAGTGACTATAATATCAATACTGTTGTTAACTTAAAGAGTAACACAATTCTCAATTTAACGTAGCGCCATCAGTCTAGGTTGTGCTTGAGGCGAGACTTTTCGGAAGCTGCTTCTTCCTTGTCTTCTCTTTTATCAGACACTTCCTCGTCAAGTGGCACAGGATCTGATGATACCTGCCCTGCTTTATCATCACCCTTCTCTTTTTTCTCCTGCACATGATGCCCTAAATTCATCTCAACTGATGCTTCAGCATCTTCACTAGGATCATCAAGTTCAGATGCCACATGCTCAGTCCTCACTTGGTTCAACCCTGCTGCCATTCCCTCTTGTCTGGAAACCACTTCCTCGTCTCTCATCAAATGCTGATCATCGTTTGGCCCGATAATACCGCTATTAGTTTGGAGATCACGTGGTTCTTCTGCCTCGGTATTGTTGGTTGGTGGGTTACCCTGTGGGGATTTTAGGCCATCTGATATCACCTCCCTTTCACCAGCCTCCTGATGGTCTGTATCGTTGACTGCATCCACGTTGTTGGGAGGATGCAGAATAGATTCTCCATGAGTGTAATCACTCTGCGTATTCACTTCCAAGTCAGGTTCTTCCACTGTGCTTTCTATTTTTGCTTCATTTTCAGCTGCATTTAAAGCGGCAGGAAAGGACTGGAAAGCATCCCAATCATCTTCATCCTCTTCTTCCTCTTCGATTTCTTGGTCATCAGAAAGAGAATGCGCTGTGGTGGCTGATGGCAGAGGTTTCTCTTTGCTTGCCTCTGTTGGAACTGGTAATTTTATCTCTAAGCACGGAGTTGTGGGCTTCAGCTGTGTTGCATTATGCTCTTGAGTCACAGACGCACGGATGAACCCCTGAAAAGACACAAAGGGATTCCATTTAAATTCTGTTTGTAAGTGTCCATAAAAAGTTGAGCCTACAACTCCCAAGTCTTCCAGTTAGTTCCAACACAATAGCAAAGTACTTTTGCAAGACATATCCAATACAACGGCATAGACTACCGTTCTCCAATCTACACTAGCAAGTGCACCCAACAAAGAAAAGGAAAAGGAAAAGACACCTGAAGTTGCTGTCGATGTGTTACAGGCATAGACAGCAATACATCCTTGAAGTGAACTGCTGAGGAAGGAAGCTGAGCAAGATGAGAAACAAGCCTTACAGCAGTGCTTCTTAATGTATTGACTTCCTGCCAATGATGCATGATTGGAAAACCATCAGTCAAACAAGTGATAAAAAGGCAGTTTGAATTTTAGAGGCTGTAGAGGCTGCTTATTTTATTACCAGTGAAGAACCTTCTTCTGAAGCCTTGAAAACCACGACTACGGCTTCCAGGAGTAAATTCATAAAACCTCTCTGACATTCACTAGGTTTTGAAAGTGTTTGCAGCACTACTAAGAGTCTTAAGCATTCGCCAGCAACAGTTGCTGATTTTTCAGTTACAGGTTTCTGTCAACAAAAGACCTTCAGAACAACAAATACCAGAGACTAAATGGGAAACGGGGTTATAATTATCTAAAAGGATAGTCTGAAACACCTTTAAAGCATTCTGGATTATCACAAAAAAATCTGCTGTAAGCTCCCCAACAAAAAGCATTAAAAAATTGTTGCCTTCCGCATTTGGGGTTTTCTGTACCAAACTTTTTAGCACTTGTAACCCAATTGATTGAACCTGTGCACAATAGAAAAAAAAAAAAAAATTATATGAAGTTTTGACATTCTTGGAAAAAATGACCATAAAAGTACAAAGAATGCATATGAAAGTACCTGAACATTTGAATCGCTAAGTACAGTTTGAACACATTTTGTGCAGTATTTAAACATAGGATAATAGACGGAGTCACCATCTCTATTCTCATCAAGATAATCCATTTCATAACCCAACTTGGCAAATGATATAGTTTGTTCAAGAGAGAAAGCAAGCTTTGTTTGCAGTAGTATGTGCAAGTCGGATCTCTCATTTTCCTGCAGATGAATGGACTTAATGCAATCCTCGGTCAAATCAGTCATCACATTCAGACAAGTTCCAAATAACTTTCGCATATGAACAAGACCATCTTCACCAACACCGGATTTATCTGCAAAATGAATTCTGTTTAGCCTAACTTTATTAATCAAGAAGCCACTGTTTTATTAAAAAAAACTGGCATAATCTTTGACATGAATATAGAAGGAAAAAAGGCCTCAAATGGAGGTAGATGTGTAGGAATTATGTTGGAAAGTAAATTGACAACAAAGAAAATGGAGGCTATGGAAGAGTTTTGGTTTTTGATCAGATTAGATAAATAGACTGGTCAGATCAGTTTCATTGTTACAATGCTCACCATCAATAAATCTTTTCAATAATAGACTTGTGCACTTGAAAAAATTGTCCACCTTGGAGAAATAAAACTCAGTCGAGGCTTCTCTGATTCCCTTGTAGCCAATTAAAAGAAACGCCAATGCCGCAGAGACTAGTTGTGTCTGTGAGCCAAAACATGCAGTTCAGTGAAAAGATGAAAATTAGTGATTAACACAGTTGTTAAGAATTCTATAAAAAACACAGTTATGAAAAAGTGCACGGCAATTGTAGAATTTAGAAATCATTCCCATTCAAACTTATAACAATGGATACACCTTACTGACCCTTGGTTGAAAACAGTTCACAAGTGTTTCTGCAGTGATAAATAATGTGGTTATCAAATCCTCCGACAGTTTGTCCAGAGAAATTGCCTTACTACTGAACACAAAAGGGATGAACATTCAGCTGATTGAGAGTGATATCAGAAGTTTAAAAATAAAAAGTAAAAATAAGTGCGTAGATTGACAGATTCCAGTACCTTTGAAACACTTTGTAAAGATAAGCCAAACAAAGTTCCATTGCCAAATAAGCAAAGTTGTCCACTTCATAAAAAGATTCAGGGCAGTTCTTCAAAATCTATTGAAAGAATTAAAATAAAACACCAATTCAGAATCTGTGACAAAGACAATACACACACAGAACTAATCTCTTATACGGTCTCTGTAAATGGAAGGTTCCCTGGCCAAATAAGTAAAGTTGCCCACTTCATGAAAAGATTCAGGGAAGTTCTTCACATTTGAAAGAATCAAAATAAAACCAAAATTCAGAATCTGTGACTGACACATTACACACAGAGAACTAGTCTCTTATAAGGTCTTTACATACAGAAATCTTTTTGACATTACAACTAGGAATCTCTGGCCACAATTTTCTAAACATATAAATATGCAGCCAACTTTATTAAAGTATATGATTCCTACCAAGCCAGCGCACTAAAATTTCAAAAAAAAAAAAAAACTATATATATATATATATAAAAGTAAATAAAAATCAACTTACTATTCTGCAGATCAACTTATTGTTCTGCAGATCCACATACACACTTTTATAGAAAGAGCTTAAGTTTAGCAAAGTGCAAATGGTTCTTAGACATATCAGTACGAGTGTAAAAAGGCATGTTGGCTGTTGCAGCCTGCAGGTGGATGGTACCCAAGGAACTGGAATGGTAAGTAGTAATTGAACAAATACATCATAAGATTCTGAAAGTAACAATTCACAATCCAAAGATAATTCAGCCTCAATTAATTGGTAAGAACTTCTTCACGTGTATTGGCTTGGAATATGAAAAATCAACATGTGAAGCAGCATAGATACTCATCATAATACTAAAAAGGCCTTAAATTATCTAAGAAGACTTTTTTTTATTACCTGTGATATTACAGACACTGAAAGACTATCCCAGGAATTATCCATGCACATAGAATATGAGAAAACCTGGATCAGTCAAATATGAAAAAAGAATTACTACACAAATATCAAAGTTAACAGGTGCCCTGTGTAATATTAGAAGACCAAAACCGGTGACTGCACAATTCAAAAGAAACAGACAGGGAACACGTAAGTGACATGTCAGATACCACTGTCATATTCCAGAACTTTTCTTAATTATAGAATTTGCAACGATGACACAGAGTTGGTGTCTACTTTCTCTTAACAAAAACTCATTTCATTGTTAAGAAGCATATGGCTTCATGAGTAACCCAACAGCACAAATAATGAAAAGAAATCAATTAACTCTTAAATCAATCTACCATATTGCACCACACTGACAACATTGTAACGCTGCATCTTTAGGAAATGTTTACTAATTATAAACATATAAAGGGAGGTGGACTTTTGATTAAAAGATGTGAGTTGTACAATGTGTGTGTGCTGCACTAGATTTTCTATCGCTGAGAATACAACTTATTCTGTTTGACTTGCAAACTCATTAACTCCCTTGCATCGTAACTGATAAACAGAATAACATTTGATGATCACTTTAGAAGGAAAGAAAACAATAATGAGCAGAACTATAAGGATCCAAGAATTTGAAGAGATTAATTAATAATTTATCTGTGACAATCCTTTTTTTCAATGTCTTTTGATCATTGCAATGCAGTAAAATGAGTCATTCAGACGCTTCTGTATTGAAGATGATCACTTCCTACATAAAACTGCATATGAGAACATGTGGGTCTTTTCACAGGATGCCTATGCACACATTAGATCTTTTAGGAGTTAATAAGAGAAAGAGAAGGAAACGGATAGCCACCTGTAGCAGTTCTCTGCATATGTCCAGAGTGAGAAATCCCGCACTGGCAAACCTTTTGGTCGACAGAAACTGGAAAACCGGTAATGCAATTTCATACAACTTAATTCCTGGGAAAGATAACTCTTCACTAGCTGAATCTCCACCGTTACTAGCTTTAATGAAATAAAGTGGACTTCTCAGTTCACCAAGGGTAGAATATTGGCCCTGAAATAAGACAAGTAGAGCAAATCCCCAAAGAAATTGATATTCTTCGGATTCCAATTTAACCATGTGATGTCCAGACAATAAGTTATTGCTTGATATATTTTGAGTAGTGGAGTTTGAATACTCGTTCTCTTCAATATTCACAGGAACTGCATCCAATGCAATTGCCTGCAATATTACTGGCCACGATTCTTCTAAGCAAGGTTGCAACTTTGACGATACCAGAGGTGACTGAATTCCATCAAGAAATGGATTCCACTGTAAGAAGAAAGAAATATAAGATGGTAGCCACAAAAACATTAAAAAAATTCATATTAGTGAAAACAAAGCACAAATGCAAAGGAGGAAAGCTAGCAGTTTTCCTATCATTTAGCTGACCTTTGTCTTAAGATGCAAGCACAAGAATACATAACTGTAATCCTTCAAAACACTAATCCAGTACTTCCCAAGCATACTTGAACTCTTTGAAAATAATGGTAACAATGCTAGATATTCATTGGGAACCCCACTATGGTGTCTCCTCAAGAACGCATATGTATAACATTTGAGAGAGGCATGAGCAGCAAGAAGTCTTATCTTGATCTACATTACAATTAATAAATTAGTTTACCCTTTAAAACGTAAAATGGATTCCTTCAATCAAGAAAACGTAAAAACAAAGTTGAACAATGAAATTTATATACCTTGCATGAGACCCATTCTGCAAATGAAGGATAATACAGGTCCTTAAATTCATTCAATGGTCGTGAAATTAATGAATATACGCGTTTAACAGCAATTTGATCGCCCTTAATTATTCCACTAGTCAGTATCTGTAATGACAATTGATTTCACATTGTCAGTTACACAAAAACAAATAAATAAATAGGAAGAAACCTAGGAAAAGATAAAATTAGATTTGTCTTTATCGAGAACCTTCGTAGCGAGCTGGAAGCCTGCTTCCAATAGAATAGGGCCAGAGGACGAGTCTAAGGCAGTGCGGACAGCAGATACGAGCTGGGCCTGAATTTCATACAGCCTCAATTATAAACACCCCTCCCATTTCCCCCAATAAAAGAGAAACGGAAACTGAAACTCTGTCAAATCCCTCCAAGGAGCTATCACAGAGATAATGAAACATCTTTTTGCAATTTAAAATCTATGTCCAGGAAATCCAATAGAAGCAAGTGAAAGAAAAGCACAAACACTTCTGACATACCTGATACTGTTCTAGTAGGAGATGCCCTGGAAGCTCTGGGTCAGGTGTCTTTTCAAACTGTTCCCAGCATCACAGGACAGACATTTTTATGAACAAAACAAACTACATGATATAAGAATAAAAAAAATATTTAAATTATACAAAGGAATTTGCCTGACTAGATAGCAGTGACATATACGCTACGGTACAGAATGGAAAATAGGATGCTCTCCCGTCTCAGCCCAATGGGGGTATAAATTAAAAGACAGTAAGACAGGAAAAGGGAGTAGTAATTAATAGAAACTACTTCCATGTCAAAGATTTAGGGAAAATGAAAATAGAAGTCAAGTATGTATCAGAAAATATGATGTGAAGAAGAGGTACTAAGAACTATATATGAAACATATCATATTCAATTACATATAAGAACTATTTTATTTAATATTGAGGAACAAGACAAAGCCAAACAAAGTACAGGCGAGGCTTGGATTTTAGGAGCCCAAGCATGACTCAGGACTGTATTTGCAAATTTCTATATTCCTACAGGGTTAAAAGGACTGAGGTGATATTTCCTCAATTAGTAATTAAGAAACATAATGAACAACTGAAAAATAAGATAAAATATCCAAAGAAGTCCTAAATCTACCCAACCAAGTGGTGCTGCTGTGATAGCATATAAACTAGTAGAATAGCATGTCTTATACAAATTCACCTTATCTGTAATGGTACTCAGAAGCCCCACACCAATTGGCTGCATGCTTTCCAACTGGATCGTGCTTATCTAAGAAAATTAACAAGAAACGTCAGCTCTAACATGTATTTCAGGCATTTGATATGACATAATAAAAATTTAAAAGAAAAAACAAACTTCGCATCCACACCTGGTATGCAAGAGCTATAAGTTCTTGTATATGGAGGACGAGCCAATCACTAGAGGCCTGTCTATTAGTAGGTTGGCTCCTAGCAGTACAGAGATCAAAATGAGCTGGATTCTTTCCAACAGCTCTAGGTAGGTAACTCAAACACCTACAAAGGAACAAATTACTAAATCAATTAAACGAAGAATAGCATAAGTTAAGACAAAAGTTCATGACTAGTTCTTTGAAAGGGAAAAGGGGGGTTGTGCCTTGGTAAGTGTCAAACACATGAGGGTATCTAAAGGCATGGGCTATGCACATTTACACCTTTCTTCTGGCTCGTACAGTATGCAGACTAAAATTAATTTTATGCTAAATGAAATTTCTTTCATCTGATATTTCAATTGCTACTTTAAAATCAATCACAAACTTCGTTGATTATTCTTTTCTTGAGGTCCTTGACATAATAATCATAGGCACTTCTGCTGCACTTGCTTGTTTCTTTTTCATACAATATCTGTTTTTGCCTTGTGGAATCATGCCCGACACAAACTCGGGCTGCAGCCTTCAACATGTGTGAACTTTGGCCACATTTGGGGGTGCACCTCTGTGCAGTAGATTTAATGCATAAATTCAGACAGTGCATGGAAAATATCATCACATACTCAGCAGCAAAAACTCTGGTTCGGTATCTGAGGTGTTTATCTCTGTTCAGAATACCATGGAGCACACCTGTGGTGCTAGAAACCATGTTCTCATCAGCTTCTCCAAAATTTACACTTGGGTCACCCTCCATACCCTTTGAAGAATCATTTTCTAAGCTGCTACTACTATCAGCATTTCTTCGTGTTGATGTGGCAAGAATCTGAGAAAGATTTTGACAATTCACTGAATTAGTAATTATACTTTCCAAGACAAGACAGTTACTGCGTATAAATAAGCATATACAAAGCCTTCTTCCATCAAGAAAAAGAAAACGCTTATCAATCAAGAAAATTGGGGATAAAGTGATTTACAAAGTACCACACTTCTATTAACAAGAAGAAACCAAGCTCAATGAATAGAAGTATAAAGGTATTCCAAATAGTTTTCGTCTCTTTTTTTTTTTCCCTTCAAAATTTACATCCAAAATGTTATTATCCGTGTAACACTCTGGATTAAAAGAAACAGACTAAAGGAGCTTACCACATTACGACAAATTGATATCCAATGAGATGGACAGGAAGGGCATGATGCATAGAGCAATCGCATGATTGTGGTGCGCACCAGATCCCCTATCCTACAAGGATAAAAATAAGGGGAGATACGTTATTTTGCCTCTCTCTCTCTCTCTCTCTCTCTCTCTCTCTCTCTCTCTCTCTCTCTCTCTCTCTATAAAACTTAAAAATGAATGTCACAAAAAACGGGGGGATGGGGGAAGAACACACTACAAGAAACCAGGCTAAAAGGGAAGTAAATACTCAGAATCTGTTTCTTCATCCAGCATGTGAAATAACTTCTCCTCTATTTGCTCAACAACAATGGAGACCTGTATAATGGAGAATCAATGAATGATATGATTTATCGTGATGAGACTTGTATTTGAAGACAGAAAATAACATGAGGGCATACTGGATCTTTTTCAATCAGATGTCGTAGAGTGGAAACAGCTAGATGCCTTAATGCTGGCTGTTTGAAATAGGAGAGGAAAAAGGGTAAATCTTCATATTATGGAAAGAAGCAGAAATATATAAGCATATGAATTTCACCAGCCACAGAAACAAAACCTGTCTTGAGGACAAAGTAGGTAGAAGAGTTTGCACATGGGTGTGCACGGAAACAGCTTGTGGTGCAAAAAGAACAAGTTGCTGGGTAAAGCGTACACTCCTGCAACAATAATAGCTTTTGAATGGAGCCAATTTCTATTCTCTAACACAAAACCAAAACAAACAATTGCAGAAGAGAACATATTACATGAAAACTAAATAAGGCTTGAACAAATTGGAATACATACTCGAGCATCGTTGCTGTTTCTTGCCCAGAGCTTATCTCTGAAACAACAGACTACAAAAATAAAAATTGAAAAAAAAATCAACAAATGGACATCAGTCATTAACTATAATATGAATGGAAAGAGATGATAGTTAAGTCTGTTGAAATTTCACCAAGAAAAATAAAATTAAACTTAATCAGTATGTTCTGAAATATGCCAATTCCAAACATGATAAAACATATTAGTATTACAGCAGAAGCTCAGAGGTAGTGGAAAACTATGATAATAAAATAATACCTGGCAACGTGAAAAGAAAATACTGCCAGGGGCAAGTTCAGGACCAAGAACAGCAACAATAGCATTTATAAGACGACCAACACCTTGCTGAAGTGCAACCCATCCATTCTCCTCGGACAAAAGAATTTCCAGAGCAAGACCAAGTGTTGCCTACAGAGAAGAAATGTGACAAGAGAACATGTTGAGTCAAGTACAAACTAAAAATTCGTCTGAAAAGAGGTACAAATCTAAGATGACAGTCTGCTCTAATAACAAAACCTAACAAAAAATACACATAGTTAGAACTTAGAGGCTATCAGTTATCACTGATTAAGAAAACCCTATCAGTTAATCTACTTCATATAAGTGCAATCACTTTTCAGTACACAATACAAGAGATATCGATACTACTCACAAATGTATCATTTAAACAAGGCAGCAGAGCAATTCAAACAAATGTCATTTATTCACCATCAATACCCTTGATAGTTTACAAACAGTTAATCAGTCATAGGGTCTGACTTTTAATACGAAGTATCATGTTGCCTCAGAGATACAAAGGTCAAAGCATGCCAAAAGTTTCTGTAAAATCACTTCGAGGTCTAAATAAACAACAATATACTTATCCAAGTTAACGAAACAATTAGTAACAAAAATACTACCATCTCAAGAGAGTACTGAACAGAATCTAACATAAAAAGATACCACAACAGTTGCAAATTTCTTTCCTTCTATTGCCAAAATTGTATTCAGTTTATGCCAATGTAAATAGCATTACTTTAACACATACAACCATTAAAAACATGAGTTACCTGGACTTGAGATACAAAGGACAAGCCAGCAGCTTCAATGGTCAACAGAAGCCCATGCAAAGACCATATCTGTAAACCAGCTATTGAACTTTTAGAAAGCAACGAGATTGAGCTCACAGTTGAAGGCACTAAAGTTGACAATGCCATGCCTCCTGCACTGCAGGCATAATATGTAAGGACAGTGAGAAAAAGTATAACTTCTACTTAAGATATCTAGTTCATCATCAAAAGGATCACTTATTGAAAATTTAAAAATCAAAAGAAAAAAAAAGGATTGGCAAAGATATCAGGTAATAGTAGGACTCCACGAGTGAACAACTCATCCTAAAATCTGCATGTGATGTGATAAACAAACAATAGTTTTAGTATATATAGACCTAACTCAAGTGATTATCACAATTGTCTCCCCCGGATATGAACTATATATCAACTGCAAATGGCTCATGAGTTGTGACTCACATTCTGAGGAAACTTTCAAATTTAATAGCACCAAGGGAGGTGCAATGCAAGTGTGATACAACGACACCTACCTTCAGGCATGTATCTGCTACATAGAAAGAGGTTGCAAAAGAAAGCGATAGAATAGACTTTTCTATATGCTACTTAAGATTAAGACTTAATATTTAAGAGTACCACTCAGAATATTCCTGTAAATATTCATAAAACGAACTTAAAAGGAATTTCAATGTCACCTGCGATGAATGCAGCCAAGAGCAAAAGCAATTGATCCAGCATAGTTTGAATCTGTTGCCCCAGTTAGGTCACCAAGCAGAGATCTAGTCTGTTTGACACCCAAACAATGAATCAGAGTGGGAAGGAAAGATGTGGGCAGAGGAAGAGAGAGAGAAAAGGAAAGCTGCACGGTCAGCAACATGACAGAAATTCAAATAACAAAACTGACCATTCTTGCTGTAAAGATATCATTTCCAAGACGAGCTAAAAGACCAAGACATTCTGATGAAGCCCTACGTTGTGATGGACAGATGTCTCCCTCTGCCAGAATGCTCTGTTAAATTAGGACAACACATGTCAGTACAGTTGGTGTGTGAGTACCACACTTCCTGACCAATAACATATCCATCTTTATTAAATTAGGCACCTGAAATATCGGCTGTGCGGAATTTAGTATCTCAAGTGATAATGGCTGGGGACGCAAGGAAAGCAAAGCCTGAGGAAAGCATTTAAACATTAATTTTAATGCCAGACATTGCAAAACAAGATATAGTAGATAAGAAAAGTAAAACCAGCACCTTAAATCCTGAAAGTAACCACACATATATTGCTTATGCTCGCTGCGCAAAACAAGATATAGTAGATAAGAAAAGTAAAACCAGCACCTTAAATCCTGAAAGTAACCCCACACATATATTGGTTATGCTCGCTGCATGCCATGGTTGCTTTTTTCCAGCTTTCAGGCACTGCTCAATCATTCCAAGAAGTGACAGCATCCCCCCACTATCCTGGGATGTTAGTTCCAACTGATGTCAACGACCAACCAGTCACTTGTAAGAGAAGTCCAAATATGACAAAGTTTCCCTACCTGAGAGGCAAACAAGACGCCAAAGCAGAGGAGCATCTGGTTCACCAATGTCTTGTTTACTGGTTCCGGCTTCATAAGCAAGTTTAAAAAGTAACCATCAGTATTGACAGAAGCATGTCTCTATAAACATTAAGTACAGGAGCTGACTTCAATAGCTTCAACATAGCAAAGCTAAAATAAACAAATCTGACTTACAACAGTTAAAAAACTGTACCTGAGGAAAGCTACAAACTTCATTCTCCCAGACACAAGGAATAAGCCCGTTTTTGCCACCTTGAAAAGCACGAAGTTCATCTTCAAACCAATCTCTAAGTAAACACAATTAACAATAAACAAATATCACCTGAACTGAAAAAGAAGCAAAGAAAACGACTGAAAGCTCTGAAGCTCTGAAGCTCTGACAAAATTAAATTACAATGTTCAGTAGTAGTTTAAGACAAAGCCAGTGGAAAGGTAGACACCTTCCAGGAATCCAGGGACCCAACCATGCATCTCTTTTGTCTAACAGAAACCTCAAGCATGTACTTTCTTCACATCCAGAAGCCTCTCTTTTATGTCAGCAGCAAGGAAAAAAAATCCAAGTCAGACACAAAATAACATTTAAATTTTTAAATAGGTCCTGGCAGTTGAGCTAATGTCCTTTTATTTACGACAGAAAGAAAAAAGAAGTCAAATGCAAGGTAATGCGACAGTATAATAGGCAGCTAACTTTACATGAATGGGCTTGTGCAAATTTGAAGAACCATGGCGTGGTCATTCTTATATGCTGTTGGATCAGGAAGAGACTGGTAAGCTATTAATGTCCGGATGATAAATATATCCAAAGCAGGCTTCACATTTGGTAGTTGCTTGGCCGCTATCAGCGATATATACGATAAAGCCCTGCATTCCATCTCATCTCAGAAAATAGTTTTGAGCATGATCTAAAAGTAACACAGCTTCTGATTTAAAGTTTAAACTGAGCATATGAAACTTGTCCTTGTAACAGCAAGACATGCAGTGACCAGAACCAACCATAAATTGGACAAATTAGAGAACAAAATTGAGATAAAACGAACTTACCTACTCAGGTATACAAGTACAGGTTGAAGCAAAATCCCGTTATTCCCATCATTAGGAGAAAGAAAGCATCTTAAAAATGCAGTAAGTGCATCAACTGCAGCAGACCACATTCTACAAGGCAACAAGATGAAATTGTTTACCGCTGAAAAAGAAATTAGTCATGTACGCCCTAGCCCTAACGTGTATCAGATAGTTCAATCGTACTGCAATGGCTAATGCATTAAATACCTTGAGAATCTCAAAAGTTTAAAGACAGAAGCAGGAAAGTGCAGTAAACTGAGAGAGTTTGAGGAATATGAGGACATAAGCCAGTATACAGAAATTATACAATACATACTAACCGTATCCTACTCGTCAAATCTCCAGTTTGGTTAGTTTCGTCGTCTAGATTTCCAGTAAAGAGGGAAGCCCACAAGGAAAGAATATCAAAAACCTGGTCTTCAAGTTCCTGCATGCATGAAGAAAAACCCCTTAACGTACATATAGCATATCTTTTAGTTCAATAATACAAGCTCCTTAACCTGTGACTTGAAAGGTAAAAGTAGATTAGGATATCTAATGGAATCGATGCCAGGACTGAACTGAATATTGCCTAGTGAAGAAAATTAAAAGATACAGCGATGATCTTCTACCTCCTTTGGCATAGAAGCTAACAGGGATGACAAAAGTAACCACCCAGCTTCTTTTTCAATTGTAGCTGCCATTGGGTTCCGACTAGATTCATTCAGCATCTTCTTTGTAACTTCAAGGATTGACCTGGGCAATCTGTAATAGCAACACGTAAAAACTAGCTTTAAAAAACCAACAGTTCACAGTGACAGGAAAAAAAACAGGTTGAATGTAACAATGACCATAACAATAAAAATCTACGCCAAATATAAAACGGTGGAATTCAAAGGCCCCCAGCAGTATATATGACATGAAGAAAACAAATTAAAGATAAAGGAAACAAAAAGGATGAAACTGCTCCAACAATTGATGCTAAGAAAAAAGGTGATAAATAGCCAACGTATCTACTTCTGTTTCTTGGGAATAAGAAGGCTTCTATTACAGCTAAGCCACAGAACCAATGACTGGTATCTCCTATAGATATCTAATTCTTATTTGTTCCTTGTGGACACACAAAATAAGATGACATCTTTACCTGGCAGGAAAACCGAGAGGCAATTTTGGGGAAATGGACACCAGAGCTGCCAAGACAGTAGCTTGTCCATGCAAAGAATCAAGCTCTAATTGCAAAGTACTCCCCTGAGAAACATAAATAAGAGCAATTTACTTAACAGATGCCATAGTTAATAGGATTATAGGACACATTCCAAAGAATGCTTACAATCAACACACAGAATATGACAATGAAAAGTTTGTCATTATTCCACTGGCCCAAGATTCCTAAAAGTGGTTTGCTAACTTTAAACTGTGCTCTGAAAACATTGAAACTTCAAAAAAGAAATTGCAAAAAGTTGGATGCTTCATGAGAAGGACCAATAAAACATGGCAACAAGTGATTTATGTGGGAGACTATATGTAGAAGCGTCAACTGAAAGAGGTACCACCAGCTCAGCTGACTAACCAGCTAGAATATGAAACACTGTGGTATGAAATACTGTGGCATAGGCAAAAAGAACATGTAACAGCTAGAATATGAAGCCACGACCGGAAAGCAGAAAACAGGAAGAGAAAAACTCCAGGCAGTTACCATCAAAATAAACAGGAATAGTTTGATAAGGCACTATGACTGACATAGGCATGCTGATGAAAGAACAAACAAAAACAGAACAGAACAAAACAAAACAAAACAAAACAAACAAGCAACAATAGCTACTACTACCACCAAGAAAAACTTTCAGAACTTGCAAATGAATAAACAAGCTACATACATTATCATAAGACAAATAAATTGACCAGAAATCAATAAAATGAAGTCGAAAAGACATAACAGTCAACATCGCATCGCACCTTCTCATATGCCACATTTTCTCTCAAAGCATTTAGCATGGTCACTCCATAAGAAATTAAACCACCAACACAGGTGGGATCAACCTCAGCCAGGGCACGTAATGTCAAAGCAGCCTCAATTCGAACCTGACGAAAGATTATCAATTAAACTTCAACTAAGAGATATCATATCGATGAAAGGAGCATAATAATTTTTAATCTATCAAACACCTGACCCCACTTAGTGGGATAAGGCTTGGTTGTTGTTGTTGTAAAGACCTTTGCCTTCAAGTAAGAAAGAAATCAGAGCTTACGAGTTGTGACGAATGAGATACTGCTGCAACAACAGTGTTGTCAAGAACTTCCTTGAAATCAAGTGGAACCTGCAAATTGATGGAGCAAACACAACTTCCGAATTAACTACAAGAGGAACAACTAACATCACGGTGTTCTTCCATTCTATGATGTCAATCAGCAAGAAAAATGTTCAAGATATAACTGATAATGTGAACATACCATATTAATATTTAAATGGAATAATTCCTCAGGAGATCAGTATGTAAATAACATTACAACCATACAAAAGTTAAAAATAAGAATTGATTATTATATCATTGAAGAGACACTTACCTCTCCCAGCGTTTTCAGGGTATATGATGCAGTACGTAGAGCGGCAATTTTCATGGAAGGACTGGCATCTCGAGACATAAGCTGCAAGTTTCATAAAAACATTCAATTACCAAAGGATAGCACAGAACAACATGTAACCATCAGAAGATTTAATTGAAAGAACACCTCCATGACAACAAAACAGGAAATAATTTAGATAACCTGATTCCCAAGAAAACCCAAAAAACTCCTTTGCGTAGGCTCTGCCATTTGATCAGTAACACCAACACGAAGGATATAGAGCACACAAGCCTTGAGTAAAGCAAATGAGGGATAATGGTCAGTTCTTTAAATTAAAGAACAAGAAGATTCATGACAACATTAGCAATCAATGAAGTTGTTACAGTAACTCATATTATGGATCCATCAGATTTAGGTAACAAAAAGCTTGGTCATGTACATAGTGGAGAAACCGTCTTATTTTTTAATGCATGATGCATCAAACTTGTACTTCTTCATATACTGATAAGTTCATCCTTATTCAGCAACTAAAGAAAAAATAGCATCACAGCCTTGGAATCTGAGTATAATTTCATCCTTCAAATTCCAGAATATCTAGACATGCACCAGTATTTATTTCTCAAAAGTGCTAAAGAAAATATATCACATTGTTCATGCTGGTGGCATAAAGCAACCTGTAATTGAACTCGTGCAAAGAATGTAGCCTCTAAGCTTTGTTTTTTGTATTTTTTTTTTTTTTTTTTTTGAGAAACTAAAATTTATCAATTCTTTTTACAAAGACAGAGCTTAAAAGAGAATATACATTATATTAAAGAGTTGAAGGCCATGAATTTGTAGAAGAATACCAGTGCATGGGCATCAACAGAATTATCGGAACAAAGCATTTCCACAACCTGAATTGCATAGTTTTGTAGCTCACTATCTGGATGCATGTATTTTAGACGAATCGCCTGCAATATACAATCCAATAATAAATAAGCACTGCTACTCAGGCAAAATGTAAAATAACTGCATGCTCCTTTCGAACCTAGGGCTGTCAGAGGGCAGACTGGTTTAGGGAACACCATACAAAACAGACATTAAATGCAGTGAAACCAAATTAACGGCAGAAATATTGTTAAATGGATAACACTTTCTTGTCAAATAAATTATCCGCATTCAAGATGGTTTTGGTCCATGGAATTCAACTCAGGATTCACCAGAACAACAAAAGGAGAGGGGAACGAAAAAGGAGAGGAAGTCAATATCAGCATCTACCTGTAAAAAGAATACCCAAGACAAGGTTATGCCAACTCGCACATCCTTTGACCGAGCTCCAACTACACATTGGAAAAATTTTAGTTTCACTAATCCCATGAATTATGAACATCTTTCAAATTCAGTAGCAGGAAAAGTCTTAATGTAAGGGCACCCACACTAGCAGGAAAACTACAAAAATACCTTTTGTGAAAGGCAATGCTAAATGTCTATGCAAACCACCTTCCAGTTTCTTTGCTGGAGGGAAAGGTCCTTTCCCCCTTGGTTGAACCTAGGAGCAATATAACATATTACGGTTAGATTGTTGACCTAGTTAGATGAAACTTCGAATAGATAAGGAAAAATATCACAGAAACATATGCAAACCTGTGCATGAGGATTCATTCCAAGAGCAAGCAACGAACCCAATGCTTCAGCAAATGCATCACGGACAGAAGAAACAGGATCCTCAAGGGCCTACTATAAGCACCGGCCAAATGGGTAAGTTTAAGACTGAAATATGAAACACTCAAAAAGTACAAGACCAACCAGAAAAACTTGGCAATGAAAAGCATCTACCTTGACACAATAAGAAGCTGAACTGTCTAGCTCTCCCACCCCTAGACTAGGTCCTCCAATAATGGCAAATGCCTTCAGACATCTTGCAGCAGCAATTCTAACAAGAAATGATTTATCACCAACTGCAAACCGCATGATGAGACGAAATGCCTCTGTATATGCTGAAGCTGCTGCGTTTCCACCAGAGCCTTCCAAAGCATTTTGAAGCATATATAAAGCTTCTTGTCTCACAAATTCCTGAGTTACATGCAGTTCAACTTAGAGGCCCAACACACAAGAAAAATCAAGAACCCAAAAATGAAAACATAAAATATATTCAATATTCAATCATATGGCAAGCCTACGGAATACTTGGGGGAGAATGCTTTATTTCAAAGTATTTTGAGTCTTGACTAGTACTTCCCAACTATTTAGGAATGACCATAGGATCCTTTACTAGTTGAAGCAGTAAAAATGTCAGTGTGAACATAGAGTTCCCAAAAGCAGCATTGTTCACTCGGTGCAGAAAATGACAAAGACACTTCATCCCTTTCCACTTCTTTCATAATGAAAGTTTACTGAAAATTTTATACCAATAAAAGGAAAAAAGCTAAAAATATTAGGGCAAAAATTACAGATACGATGAAACTACCTCATTAAACTTGAAAAGTTTCGTGGCAATGATAGTCGTTTCAAGTAAACCCGATGTGATTCGCCTCCCAAAATGTCTATATAATTCTCCTAAGCACTGTGCAGCACCTACATCATAGTATTTGAAATGATAATTATTAATGTTAAAACAAAGCGCACACACAAAAAACAGAAAACGGAAAATGTTAAGTGCACTAAATCAGGAAAATGACTGAGTTAAACTATATATAAACAAATAGAAACAGTGGTTAGGAGCTAGACCATATAACCTACATACCGAAGAGCTACATTACCAGTTCACACAAAATGCACATAAAAGTGGAACACATTAATAGGTCCGATCATTTGTACTAACCAGCAACTTTTTGTGGTTCATTCCTCCTTCCATCAGAAAGAAAGCCTTGGAGACTGCTCGCTCGAGAGTATATAGAAATGCCATCTCCCTTGGATATAACCCTCGCCATAGCAACTGAAGCCAGATGGCGGACAGGTCGCCGAGCACCAAGAGTCAGCAAGGAATATAATGCGTCCTCGCATCTTCTTTGCCACAACAAAATGGATTCCTGCAAGTCATCAATTCAACACCGACCGTTAACAGTTTACACGTACAGAAATTCATCCATCACTCATAACAAATACTATAATGTACTGAAGATCTAATCCATCCAAGTGGTGATATGTACAACTCAGCCCCTACAATTTGAAAACTATTTACAAGAATTCAGGATCAATCAAATCAAGATGCGCACTCATCAGTCGCCAACACTATGGGCAAACAAGGAAGGAAAATACCACGGAAGCTCTACTTAGTAGATATATACCAAATCAAATCCCAATTCGGATGCAGAATAGAATGTACTAAAAACTGAGTAAAAGTGGAAAGAGCATGGAGTGAGAGGGACCTTGGGCTCTTCGTTAATGGCGGATATGAGATCGGAGAGGAGATCGAAACATAGAAGTGGCTCCTGAGGTTTATGGGATGCTGAGGCGACTATGGACTCCAATTGCGCTACCAATACACCGAACTGAGAGAGGGGCGCATTCTCTGTTGTCACATACTTCTTCGCCATTGTGGAAGCGGCAGTAGAATGATCAAGGAAGACGGACAAGATTGAGAAAACTCAAGTAATACAGTAAATAAAAAACACTGGAACCCTGGTATTTGGACTGGGACGATGACTCTTCACCGTCAGGGTGGCTGTGGGGTCAGTGCAGTCTGGTTGAGGAGGTACGGGGGCCGTGCGCGACGCAGGTGGTGGTGGAGCGAGAGAGGTGAGCAGAGAGGAAGTTCATTTGTTTGGGACCAAAAAGTGATCAACGGGGTGAGAGACTAGCTTTTTCACCTTTCCAATTTCACCCCAAATCTATTGCCGAATCTTCTAACTTGCCCTCCTAAACGGTGTAGTTCGGTTTAATTTGGTTTGGCACTCAATATATTACCCAGTCAATTAGTATTTCACTGTTCTGGTTCGGTTTTGATTAGTATCGTGATTTAAACCACAGTTTGATTTGGCCAGTTTATGCCTATTCCAACATATCAATGAAAAAGGTCCAAAATTCTAAGAGTTTAATTTTACAAACATCCACACATTTCGCACATTCCAATTCGATTGAAAAATTAAGTTTTATGAAACTTAAGTTTCAATTAAACAAAATCTCATGTTTGAAACAACTTATTAGCTACAATCTAAGCAAAAAACACAAACAAATATCATAATTGTTAGTTGTTATTACAACTTATAATAATCACCGAATAACCTATAATATGGTGACATGTGAAATAAATTAAATTAATAATTAAAAAACATAAGGTCGACTCGGTTTGGTTTTGGCCAGTTTCAAAAATATCAAACCCGAACAAAATCAAAATAAATGGATTCAATTTGGTCTTTAAATTGTTTGATTTTTCTCTTAGTCAAAATCAAACCAAACCGACCAAAACAGTTTGGATTGGTCAATTATGATGCCTACCCTTAATTGCAACTGTTAATTTTATGTTTTGAACGAAATTTTGAAATATTTGAGATTTGAACTATTTTAATTAGCCAAATTTCCTCTTCTTGTTAATTTCTACGCATTTCATCTAATTTTCTATATAACAATGTCAAGTGTTCGACACATTTGACACTTAAGAGGACAAATTAACCTTTTTCATACCAATTTGAGCCATAAAAATCAAATCCTACACGAATATGCAGTGTAAGACTTCTAAGTTTGATGTTTCTAAGTTTTAACACAATTTTGTAGTAAAAATATAAGATTGCTTCCTAAAACATATCACGTGCTCAAAAGTGACCATTAACATAAAACTGGCTGAAAAAAAAAAATTAAATAAAATAAAACATAAAATTGGACTAAATGTGCAAAATTTGACAATGAAGTGTGGCTAATTATAATAGTTCATGTCCCAAAATGTTCAACGAATTAATTTAGGACACAAGTTTGAAGTGATCGTAAAATTCAAGAGGCAAATTGGTATAACTGAATTTGTCAATAATTGCCCACTTCACTTGTTGATTACACCCAATATTGTAAATTAGGTGTTTATCAGTCAACATCTCAATCCTTCTGTCTCCTAGAATTCCCTCCCCAAATACATGAAATCCGTTGTCGTGAATGACGAAAATCGCGAAGGCAATGGAAGTGGTGCTAGTCACTAAACCTTGTATTTGTTTTGTTGGTTTAACAAGGGGCCTAAACAAAAGTGTATTTGTGAAAACGAAGGAAGATAACAGAAAATCCGATAACAATATGCATTATTATGGGTCTGGAAATACAAGGCGGAATTTGAAGCTTTAAGATATCAATTTTTTTTAAATTGATCCGTGAAACCAAAATAATCCCACAAGGCCACAGAAGAATGCACCAGGCAAAAGAAAAACAAAATAGTACATCTGAGCCATCTACAAAATCCTACAGCAACAGCAAAGTGGACAGTAACATAGCTAGCAATGCTACCAATAAGGAGGAGGACGGTGTTAGAGAAAATGCAGATGAAGTTGCTATCTGAATTATGAAATTGCAATTCCCTTGTGAGATGTTCTGTGTCGTCAACGTAGCCAAACCTTGGAAGTTACACGACAGATCATCCTGATTCTGAACCTGGTAGTACATATTAAACGCATACGAAGCATTCCCGTTTGCATCCAAATTGTTGCAAGAAGAACCATATTCCAATGCCGTGCAATCCGAAAAGGTGCAAGCATAGTTTATGTTATCTGCCAGTTTGCTCACATCTTTGGCGTTCGGGTTAAACATGCACCATTTTTTTGAAAGATACTGCACATTCTTTGCAGGCACTAGTAACTTGTTCTGACCCTGACCAGAAAGATCGACCGGGAACTTGGGCTGTCCATCATAACCGAAAATTCCCCAGTGACGCTCAAAACTTCCTGGAGCAATGCTCTTTGCATCCTCATCAATAAGTCCAAACAAGTAAACTTCAATATATCCAGGTCGCAGTGGGGTGCCTCTGTTGGTTCCAAGTCTTGTTAGAAGCCCATTATAAAATCTCAAAGCATTACCTGCATTGGCATTCTTGTCCCCGTCTGTTGGCCATCCCACCTCCCCAACCACAATGGGCATATTCCCAAATCCCACTGCTTTCAGGGAAGAGACCAAGGTATCAAAATTAGCATCGAAAACATTGGTGTACTGAATCCCAGTGCCTGTATCAACAATGGGATTGGTATCCCCATCAAAGAAGGCATAGTTGAATGGGAAGTCGTCATTCCCATATAAACTCAGGAAAGGGTAGATGTTTATTGTGAAAGGCGCTTGATTTTTGTCTAGGAACTGGACAATATCGGTCATTAGTTGAAGAATATCAGTCCGGAACCTTCCTGCAGATGGCACGGGGTTGTTTTCTGGTGAGTTGTAGACATCAGCATTTAAGGGCACAGTAGCCTTTACCGAATCTCCAACTCCGGCTTCGTTAAGGGCATTTTGAATGTTCTGAAGTGCTGGGAACGTAACATTCAGGAATGAACCATTGTACGATGTGAGGAAAGGCTCATTCCCAACTGCTACATATCTGAAAAAATAGCAAAAATGATAAGAAAACTGAAGAGTTTGTAGCAGGACTTTGTTTTCAAAAAAGCCGCAACCTTGAAATAAAGCCCGCTCACACATTAATAAGGACATAGATACAGCATATCAGTATGATAATTCCTTACTCTAATGACATAGTAATGCAGAGAAGAAGAAGAGAACACAAAACAACAATTTCCATGTTTGACTCCTTAGATCTTTGAAAAAAGTTACTGCTAAATTATTGTGCCGTGTTAGTAGTTCCGGGGAATTTGCCTCCAAGAAGGGATACATGCCTAACAAATTTCATCTATCATTCTGAGACTGATACTTAAGGAAGTGCATGTACTCCATAACAGCAGACAAGAAAAAAGAAAAACTACAAACTGGACTGAAACAGAAAGACGAATCAACTAACCTAACCGGATACCGGATCGGATTTCCAGAGAAATTTATGAAAAGAAAATCAAAAGGGCCCATGAACAAATCATAATCATAAATTTCAAGCCAACAACAAGCAATTCCAAAGTAGTTCTAGGTGATGTGATAAATAATATATCTAAAAATAGAGTAGGACAATCCTATCATGTAAGCATTGGTCACAAAAGCAAATTCTATAGCAAAATAGCAATAACAATGAAATCAATCAGGACTATAAAGGGATCGATAGCAAACTGAAGTCATACTTGATGTTAACTCCTCCGTTGAAATTGTAGCGGGTGACGTTGCGGCGGACCCATTCTTTGGCACGTTTGTAGCTGGTCATGACAGCAAGCTGATCATTAGGAATGGCAACCATGACCTCAAGACCACTGCCAGCCAAGGCACTCATGGTCGACTCCTCTGCATCGAAAAGCTTCACTTTCTGAATCCCATTGTCCTTTAGCATCTGAACCACCGTCTCCGGCGGCAACTTGTGGGTTGCCATCGTTCCCCAATTCACACCAAGACCTTCCACACCACTGCAAACACACAACACAGCCACCACAACCAAAACCCACATCATCCTTTCCATGTTTTCTTTTCCTTTTTCTTTTGACGGGAAAATTCTGGGTTTATCGAAAAGGCAGGGGAGGAGGGAAGGGAACAAAAGCAAAAGGCTTTATAGTGTAAATAGGAAGATAAATAAGAGATGAAAGATTAAGAGGGAAAAAAGAAGTTTCCTTTATGCTAACTGAAGAGAAAAAAGAGGGAAAAGTTGCAGGTGGGTCGGAGAATCGGCGATATTCCAGTGATTTTATTTTTCCCACGAAAACTGAGATGGGGGTAGTGGAGAAAGAGGGCGATCGATCCGATCCGATCCGATCCAATCCAATCCCCAATATTAGGAAGGGGAAAAAGGGAAAGCTGAAGAGGAATGAGAATAATAATAATAATAATAATAATAGGAAAGAAGAAGATGGGTTAGTGGGGGAGGGAGGGAGGGTGTATAGGGGGAAGTTACCACTCCACACGTTTTAGTAAAGTGACATCCAATCCAGAGTAGTGAGAACACCCACAACCACCTGGCTTTGGCTTGTCTGGCTGATAGACAACCCTCACTCAAAGACCGACGTTATACTCTCTCTCCTTATGCAGATGCAAGTATCGCAATCAATATATATATATATGAATCTGATCAAATTCAAAACCCCAAAACCCGCATAAGTAAAATGGTCAGAAATTCCAAGAATTTTGTAAAGGAGGATAAAAATCCAAATGATGAAACGACAAGGTAAAAACCCAATTTCTGGTTCTGGGCTCCTGGAGAGTGTCTGTCTGTCTGTCTGTCTGTCACAGACTTTTCAATTTTCAAATCGAGGGGAAGGGGAAAAGAGGGAGCTCCTCAACTCTAACGGCTAGAAATTGATTTTGTCACGCGCAGTTTGAGTTTTGAAAACCTCCCCCTAATAATAATAATAATAATATCTACTCCTCAGACTTTCTGAGCACTATAATAAATTTACCAGTAACGAATATTTTTAAGGGATTTTTGAACTTTAATCCTTGAAAAATATTAAAATTTAATAAAAAATATGGTTTGGGATATTGATTTTAGTCCTCTTATATGTACTTAATTCGAATTTATATTATATTTTTGTTTTAATATTTAATAGATACCTTATTTAATGTCGTTACATTAAAATTAAATTTTTTTATTTTTTTACACATTTTAATTCATTATATTTATTTTACTCCATCTAATTAGTATACCTAAACGTTCGTATCATAATATATTTTACTAAATTAGTGTACCGAAACGTCTGTACCAAAATATATGATACCAAACTAGTATACCGAAATGTTAGTACCTAAATATATTATAATAAACTAGTGTACCGAAATATCCGTATCTAAACATATTATACTAACCTAATGTACCGAAATGTTCGTACCTAAATATATTGTAATGAATTAGTGGCACATAAGAAAACATGCAAAAACATGTGTACCGAAAAATTTTTATAAAAATTTTTCTTATATAAGATACTTACCATAATGAGAATTAAAATTTATAAGATACTTATCATAATGAGAATTAAAATTTAATTTATGAACAACATAAAATTATAAATAATAAAGAAAGACATTTAATATGTTGTCATTAAATAGAGTCTAGGGACTAAAATCAATTTTTAATCTTGTATAAGATATTTTTCTAAACTTCAGCTTATTTAAGGATTAAAATTTAGTTTTTTATATTTTTAAAAGTAAATTTTGAAAAATTGGGGAAGGGAATAACAGTGAAATGCCAAGTGTGCGTCTGTCTCTTAGGCTCGGTTGGGTTGGATTGCTTTCTTTGCTTCCGATTCGATTCCGATGTGCAAAGTCACCTTTTGATGTATCATCAGAACAAAGCACTTGTCTTTTTCTCTTTCTTTTGGCTTTTGGATTCCAAGCTAGAATCCGAACAAGTTCCGTGGTTTTTTTGTTTATTCAGTCGGAAGCAATGATAAAAAAACGTCAATTAAATTAACATGTATGGAAAATCTAAAAGTTAGGTTATGGCTCGGTGTGGCCCACTAACCCCTAACTCCGCTCGACATACCACGTTTTTTTCCCACTACTATTTCTGATGGGCAAGGCAAAAAGGCAAAGTTCCAACGTGTTTTTTTTTTTTTTTTTTTTTTTTAATACATTAATATTTTTACACTAAGATAAGATGATAGAAAATTCAGCTAAATCACATAATAGACAATTTAAATTAGTATCAAATTCGCCATTCACAAGATTTGAACCTAAAACTTCTCACTTCTAAATGAAAAAAAATATCACAAGACCGTAGTACTAGTGACTAGAAAGCCCCAACGTTGAATATGGAGGATGGCACCCTCGTTTCAAAAAGTGACCGTGAAGTTGAAGGAAGTGGGTGGCCCCTTTCACTTTAAATGATCTTTGGTCGGTCGCCTTGCGATAATAAGATCCGATCCAATTTTTTGAAATTGGGAAAGAAACACAGACAGGCTAGGAGGTGTTAAATTTTAAACTTAAAATTTAAATTTGGATATTTTGATTTTCATTTAATATGATAAATTTAAATATAAAATAAAAATTCATATTTATTTTCTTTGCATTGAGAATGAAAGAAAATAAATTAATAGGTATAAAAGTATTAAATATTGCATTGGTAATGGAAAAAAAAAAAAACAAAAAGACAATGCTTTAAACCAATAAAAAATTAATAAAAAGTATTTAATATTATTAAAAAAAATTGAAGGCTCTATGTCAGCAAATGAGAGAGATGTTATTCCAAGTCAAGTCACATCATATTTGACTTTTCCGTTAGAAAACATTATTGTTGTCTTTTTTACTGTTATTGTTAATTTAACGTTTTGACATTAGTTGAGAGCCAAGGCCGGTTGCCTGAGCCTGATAAACAAAGAAGCGCCTGCCCGAACCATGTGGAATAATGGCAGGTAAGCATTCGCGAAGGGGTGGGCCGAGTTAGTTCGGTTCCCCGTTAATCCTACATGCTGAACAAGAGATGAATAGCATTCATACTCAAACTCTATCCGTGGGTATGATCGGGGGAATTGTCTATAAACCTTGAAAACCAAATCCAGAAAATATTTCAAAGACACAAGTTTCATTTATTTCAGTAAGTAAATTTGTGACCTTAACTAGAGATGGCGGGTGGTGTGGTCGCTGCCATGGTTGCAGAACCCAAAGAGGGGCACTGTCCTGTGGAGCAAAAGAAATCAGATAATAGATAGGCATAGATTAGTAATTTCTGAACAAAAGAAAACATTGACAAGAGGAACTAACATATTACAAACAATGGTATCAAACTTCCCGTGCCTGTAATTCACTTCTAGTATTTTGGTGGCCTAAGGCCTTCTTTTCCACACCATCATTAATCACGAAATATCTTAATCAAGTGAAGAGAAACATATTTAACAAAAGTTGATATAAGTATGTTGTTTGTTTCCATCTAAAACAAACTATGTACTAATACATCAGAGTCACTTACATCATTACGCTGGTGGCACGCTGTAACCCTGCTGAAAATCAGAAATTAAATCGACACTCAAGCTCAATGAAAGAACATGAAATAACACGGAATGCCTACATCCATTGTATTTTGTACTCCTAAGAAACAAATCACTTACAGTAATACAGGTTCGTTCGAGAAAACTCAAGGAAAAAATGGTATCTTTTTCTCTTTCTCACTCACAGATGGTCCCCCCACACAAATGCCTGATCCTCATAGATCCTCACTTTGACAACCAGTAGATAAATATGAGAAATGTGCATACGGACGCAATGAGAGAAAGAATGATGGTATCCATAGACTTTTTACGCTTTATAGCGGACAGCATTTGATTTACCTGCACCATCACATCTTTGAGCGTCAATCAAGAGAACTAAAGAGTACAGAAATAATAAATGACAGATATACACATTTCAAGGGATTAAAATCCATAATTTCTTTACTTCATTTTTGCGTTGCCCTTCAAACAAGTCATCCTTTTATTACGCAATAATTTCAGACCAGGCACTTTCTTAGCCTACTCGCTATTAGGATTCATCAAATCTAGTTTTGGTATCAAAAAATTCAGTTAACTTTGTAGTGGTGAAATACTTTCTGCAATTAACCTATTGCATGCATTAACTCTTATTCATAGAATGAAAGAGAAACATTTTGATTCTGTTTCATGAGGGAACTATGTAACAACAAAACGCCAAAGAAATAACTAACACATCAAGGACCACAATTACTGGTTTTATACCGTTGGAAGGCGGCTGCCAATATTGCTGAGCTTTGAATTAATACCACCAAAAGTGGAGCGTTGAAGGACAAGTGAACCAAGGGTTGCTTGAGCTTGAGAGATCACATTATCCACCTGCAGTAACAGAATAGATTGGGAATTCAATATAAATCACAATTTGAATGCTTCATTTGCCAAACCCCAGATAAGGGATGTAAAATCAATCCAAGGACTCTAAACCACCATCAGCTAAGAGAAGTGCTACCCTGCACAATAAAATTCTGTTTCACTTCCTAACTATGAAGACGTCCATTTCTCTTCCGTCAAAGCCATATGATATATATCTTTAGGTCTTTACTAAAACAATCATTAAAACTGGGTCCTAATAAAACGGATCACCACCCAACTTAATCTGTACAGATAAAAAAATGTGTCACTTTAATTTCCGTACCTGTCCTGTACTTCGGCTAACAGCAGCATGCTCTTTGAGGAGAGCGTTTTCAGCAGAACCAACACCATCTTCCAAGTCTACTCTTGTTCGATCAAACTCCCTAAAATCCTCAAGGAGTGAAGCATGCTCTTGCTTAGCTCTAAGGCTGTTGCGGAGACGATAGAACTCCTGCACTTCAATCATGATTCACGTCTAACAAAAAATTGAAATCTGCTGGGTTCAATCTTAGGAATTATATGTTTTATAGCAAAGACAGCACAAATGATTCAAAGAATGTACAAACAAAATTGAATAAAATTCAGGATATTAGTTGCTTCACCAGCATATAGCATGAGGCCAAATCTCAAGCTATCTTGCTGAAAAACGAATAGTAATAATATATCTGTAACTTAGAGCTCAGCTCAGAATGATCATCCACATTTTGACTGTTCAAACTCTCAATTTCAACTCCAGATAGAACTCGGAACACTAATGAAAAACGAAAAACAAGGGATTGGATAATGACCAGTAATACAAATTCCTTCTTAAAAACATAAGGGTCTTGACTTCAAGAGATTTATAAGGTGGCATGAGAGCTCATAGAACACGTCATTCATGCCGGTTGGACTATGGATCAACCCACAGCACATTCAAGACACCTTAGCAACATATCGTTCAAAAAAAACAAAACTGCCATCCCATGTTCACCTTAGCATATTTAAGAGGCCAGATTGCCAGAATACCTGAGTGAGATCTTGGAAAATTTCTTGATGTCTAGTCAAGGTATGAGAAACCATTTCTGATCCTCCTGATGATACCCATGCTTGCATTTGTGAATTTACTTGTTGGAGTTGCTTTAATTGTCGATCAATCCCAGATTCAAGATCATTCTCGGCAGTACCAACTTTTGCAGAACCCTTTGCAGAGACAAACTTACGATAAGAATTCATCTGCTCATCCAACTGCGCTTCAAGTTTCCTTGCCTGAAATTACAAATAGATTAAAAAAAAAAATCATTTTAAGAAAGCAAAATTCCCAGTTATCTAGATTTAGTACGAAGGGAACTACATGGAAGAGGAAACAAATGAAAAAAATTAGCATAGCACATCCGTGATCATGCACTTTACAGACAAACGGAATTAATATTTCCATTTAGGTTGAGCCAATGTGATTATATTATATGATATGTAAACAAACTCGATGTCTTACTGAAGTACCTTCGCTTAAAAGATTCAGAAAAAATCAGTAGCTTAAACCAAATATTCAAAATTCATGCTCAAAAAGTGACACTGGGAATCAGAAGGCCAAGTGAAAATTCGTGCTTCACCTAATACTAGTACCTTCGTGATAGCAAAATGTTCAACCTTTCAACACAATCAGGGAGTAAAATTCATAAGTTCAAGAAACATATAGGAAAAAAAGAGATGCACTAACTGAATCTTGAAATATTCACCACGAAGTCTTTAGCATTCTTGAAAATAGTATCATGATTTAGATGAGAAGCTTAATAATAAGAATCCCTGGATGAGTAGATTGTTACCACAGCTCAACCTTGTTCTTTTTTCATCTTTCGGTCTCCCTTGTAACAGAAGTGAAGAATGACCCGGCCCAGACTTTTTCAAATTGCACATATTTAATATTTCTTTAGCTGAGGATTATATCATTGCTCATCAGGACGATGCTGACGTCCAATGATCTACTATTTTCGTTAGAGTGTGCACGAATGAAAATTGAGGTGGTGGTGGAATCATAGTAGTGATTTCATGTTAGACATTACTACCAGGGTTTTAAAGGAGGGGAGGGTGTTGGCTTTCTAGGTCTGTTTGGCATTCAAAGGCCCGTACCAAAGTAGCTCTTTTTCACTTTGGGCCTATGCTTTGAGGAAGATGTTCTTATATGATGTCCATAGAGGAAAATCATTATTTTGAATTGTCATATGCAGAGAGTATGTCAAGAAGAGGGTCATCTATTACTGCACAGATCTAATCGTAGTTCTCATTTAAGTAATGACACAGGCGGCAGAAGAGGAATGCTATAGGGACTTTGAGTCCCATACAACAATGGGGCCCTATTCAAAATTGCTAGTTGAAGTTAAATTTTGATCCTATGCCTAGCTAAGGTACATTAATCTTCCAATAGAATCCGATTTGAAATTTTTACTAGAATTTCTTTTAATTCGTTTTTGTTAACCAAACAGAACTATATGCCGCAGGCAATTGAGCATGATTCAATTACAAGTCTTGTAACTTTCCATATTCTTTTCTTCAATCAAATTTCTCCACTTAGCAATTACAGTTCTGATCGAAGCTAAAATTTAACAATTTGTTGCTAGAAGAAAGGGAATTTATCAATTTAACTCACCAATCACAAACAAATCCAAATTGACGATAAAAGTTTGAAGAAAAAAACGCAAACTGATCTCAAACAATACAACCTACCGACAACTTGAACTAAAAGAAAAGGCAAAAGCAATAAGCACTAGTCTAGTTGCAGAATTCAAAGCTGTTATCGAAATGGATAATATCTAAGGCAAACCAAACAGGATTCAGGAAATCGTCAGTTACCCGAGAAAGTTGAGAATTGCGAAGGAGGAAATCATACTGAAAGTATTGATCATCGCTGAAGAGGAAAAAGGAGTACCTGTTTGCGAAGAGCGTCCCATGAGCTCGGCACCTCCATCTCCACCGACACCACAAATACAAACACAAACAAAAACACAGAGGCCGATCTTCCAAAATTGAAAATCAAATCACTTGTCGTTTACGTTTCACCACAAACAGAACCAAAGGTTTCTCCTTCTTCTTGGTCGATTGATTCAGATTTTGAGAGGGTTGGGGAAGTGGGGTTGTATGGAGACGGAGACAGGCGGTCTGCTTTCAATTTTCAACGGCAGTTTGTTGTTTGGCCGTGGCCTCCTCCTCACGATATTTCAGATGCGTTCGAAACGAAGAATTAATTATCTTCCAAAAATAAAATGGCGTGGGGAGAAAAGGTCCAAACGAAGAATGTTAAAAGACTGGACGGTGGTGGTTGGTCCATTACCAAAAGACCAATGCGAGCAGAGGCCCACTCCAATCCAATCCAATCCAATCCAAGCTGCACACAGACCGTTGTACGTGCCAGAATTATAGGGAAAAAGAATTCAATGAGCAATTGACCCCAAAAAACAAAAAAAAAATGCTAAATACCTTGCCAATGTTTATTAGAAAGGGTTTATACTGTTTTATATGGTATAAACTTTATAGCAACTGTTTTCTGAATTATACTTCCATTGGCATTTTGATTCATGAATTTGATCATCTCAAAATTTGTCATACGTTACATTTTGTCATCCTCCGTCATTTCTGTCTATTTAGAGATGACCTTAATCTTTCATACAGTTCATTCTTTTGCATTCATAGTCTATTCCTATCATGAAATAGAGCCCCATACCACACGAGATTAAGACGATTTTGATTATGATAACGGTACAAGCTTTAATGTGATCGACAACCGTGTTCGGAGCCTAGGGGAGATTGGGTGGATTAACATTAGAGTTTACTGAACGAACGTGAGATCAAGACATATTCTGCTTTCTAGTCCTGGAACTCTCAATCATATATAAAAAGATATTACATCCTGCTTGCCTGAGCTACTTGTTATGTAATTGATCTAAATTAATAGCTAGGTGTGAATATCTTTGTGCTGCAACGTATTCCTTTCAGCTCGATTGAACAATACGTTTGCAGCACGCTATCATGCTCTGTCTATCCTTTGGTATGAAGCTGAAATTGCAGTGTTTTTATCCCCTTGATTCACCCACTGTAAGCCTACTTAGCTCCAGCTGAAGCCATTCAAGTCAAACTGTCTGCAACTTGAAGAAGCATCATTATCATCATGAGCATTTAGGTCTAGCTTTGCTGCAAAGTAAGGCACTGATCTGTATCCTTGAGAAACTTTCGCACCCTTGACTTTAGCTGAATCGGCCCTGCTGCTGTTTGTTCGTTCTAAAAAGCTGCCATCTGAGTCTCTTCCCTTGCTATCGAGATTCCATCTTTCTCCTTGTAGTCCAATGCTCATGGATAAGTCACTAGACCTTGTTTCTGCAGCAGGGAACATTCTTTTTTCTGCATCTTTACTTATGGAGGAAATAAACATGTTATTCTCCTTCATATCTTCACACCAATTAAGTTGACTAGTGTTTTGGAGCATTGGCGGCTGCGCTCGTTCTGTATCTTTTTGTTCCAGGACTGCTGTCACCCTGCCATTGTAATTTGGTCTTAGAGGCACTCCACTGCTGTGTATCTGATCTTGGTCCTTTTTCGATCCTTCACAAAAAGTTAGGCAGCTGTCCATTGAGCAATCGGTGGGCTGCTGGTTCGTTTGCGTTTGCTGAGGGCACAATCCCTGTAATTCTTTGAGCTCTGTGAAGGAAGAGTTCAAGCATTGGGTGGATACTTTGGACACCAGCTCAGAGAGTTGAACTTGGGCAGCTTCAAGTCCTACTGTACCTAAGTTTTGTCGTCCTAGCGTCTCCTGGGCTTTCTCCAGCACAGACTGCAGGTATTTTCCTTGAGACTCTATACGAAGTTGCAAGTGCCGCTGAACCTGGTTTTCGGTCAGAACAAATTGTAAGAATAACGCTGCTATAATGGGAAGGAGTTTTTGCTCTACTGAGTGCCAAGAGCACGCCCTTACCTCAAGTTGCTCATGTAGCCTTCTCTGGACTTCAATTTGCATCTCCAGTGTTTCAGTTATATGTAAGCCTCTGGAATTAAATGAGAATTGCCATTGTGAGCCTAAATCTCATACATATTGAGGTAATTATAAGATGATAAATAAATGAAAAATTAACAGATGATCAAGCGGGTAAATGAGTGGCAGCAGCCAGCTTACTTGTTTGATTGGGGTGCAATGCCAGTGCTCGTAGTGCTCATCTGACTTCCATTTGCTTCAGATATTAATCTTTCTCCTGCCACTGAAACTGGAACTGGACCTGTACATATACAATGTCATGGTCCAAACTATTAACAATGTTAAATTAAACTGGCTGTAAATTAAGTGCAAACGAATCAATGTATATATATCTTAAGAGGAGGAATTGAACAAATGATTAGTCTCCTCTGCTTACCAATTTTGGTGAGGCTACTAGTAACGTGCCCTCCATGCAGATTCTTGCTAAGCCTGTACTTCTGTTTGGCAAAAACCAAAAAAATGACTGGCTTAAAATTGATTTCAATTATAATGGCTGGATTAAAATTAGTTTCACTTTGTTGCTTGGAGCTGAAGAAAATGAAACTAATGCTTGAATACTTGATTGTGGCATTTTCCTTTTTAAAATGGCCGATTAAATTGCAATCTAATTAATTAGAACTAAATGGAGATTTTGAAATCAGTTGAACTTAATGGTGGTAGAAAAACATTGAAGTAAAGTACCTGAAGATGACTCTTTAAGTGGTATAATGTCAGGCCGGGAATCCCCATAAGTTTCATAACTGTTTTTGGAGTAGCCTCTGCATAACATTGGAAATCATCATAACTTTATTAATTAAGTGGAATTAATATAATGATCAGCTCAGCTCTCAGCTCTCAGCTCTCAGCTGGGAGCTAGCTAGTATTAGTAAGTAAATAGAGTAGTACTCACTATCTGCTCCTCCAAGCTGGTTAACTGCCTCGATAAATCGCTCGTGGAGATCGGGGGTCCATTTGAGTCTAGGCTTGGCATCGGTTGAGAGGACAAGGCCTGAATCTCCTGCAGGGCTATTTTGGTCACCTTGCTGTAGAAACAAATGCCTTTCAGAAGGGATGTTAGGCATCGATATTCTGCTTGAAGAAGCAGAGTGGATGATCTTCTTTCCTTGGTGTTGGTGTTGGTGCTGCTGCTGATGATGGTACATCATTTGTATATATAAAAAATATTATTCTGCCTTCAACAATCAAAACTTAGTCTTTCTTTTTGCTTCTTCTTTCTTCGATCTCCTGGATATATTTATCTGTGTGTTTCTCACAGAACAAAGGGTGTGGTGAAGATGGCTTTTATAAGGCAAGCGAAATTGGTTTGTGGGGTATGAATGATATGAGGGGAATGGCATGGCAATATGATATATATGGCATACAAGAAGAATCTCAAGTGAAAACTAACTCATCAACCAATCAAATATTCACAGCCACATCCAGCAACTTTTTCCTTTCCTTTTTTATGCTTATAATTGTGTGGGAAGTGTGAGTGTGGACCATGCAATGTATGTACCCATTTGAATTTCTTGATAGTACCACAGTAGATTGCCCCACATGTAAAGCTCAACAGCCACGCATGTTCTACGTCATTCAATTCATGATCCACGCAAGGGGCATGTGAGGATATGAAGTTAAAAAAGTCTCACATTGATAAAAGGATAAATCTTGCATGTGTTTATAAGTAATTGAACAACTTCTTACATTGGCAATATTAGTTTTATGGTTGAACTTCAACTTTCTTTACAACCTAACATTAATTATTTCCATTTTCTTAGACTACGAGTAACTTAACTTAATCACTCTCCCTTAGTTATATGAAAATCGTAATGCTTAATTTGTATTATTAGATGATTTAAGTACGTGTATACCAAAATATATTGATCATCCACCATTTCTTTATTTATCTATATTTTCTTTGTGCGCGCCCGCGCGGGGGGTATTCCGTATTCGTATATTTATCTATATTTTCTTTGTGCGCGCCCGCGCGGGGGGTATTCCGTATTCGTATCCATTCTCGTGCTCGTGCTGGCAATGCCAAAGCTGCTGGGAATCTCATTCCTTCCTTTTAGAGATGAGGAGAATCCAATCCCACTATACATGGCCTTCAAGGGCCCCCCTTCACCTCTCAAGTCCTCAACCGGAAGGTTCTTAGAATTTCCATATCTTTAGTAGTACAGATACTTGTAATCGATCCTTCACCAATATTGCGTCATTTGCCTTGACTGCTCTTGACTCTTGGGGGTAGTTTTTGTTTGTGTGAGCGGCGTGCGTGTTATTTTCAGGACTCGTCACTTGAAGAGGTGTTTGTTTCTCCCGTTGTGAATGTGTGTATGATATATAAATACTATTACTTGGCTGTGTGATGGATCAGCATGTTATATAAATACTATTACTTGAGACAAATCAAACAAGGTTTTGGTAATTATTTCTGGAGTATTTTGGAGAGGCAGATTCTGTTGACTGGAGCACCTATATATGATCTAGCTAGCTAACAACGACAAAAAGGAAAAAATTGGGAGAGAAGTTAGAGATATTGAGATGCTGCCCTGCTTGGGCTTGGAGTGTGCGTGTGTCCGTGCACGGAGATCTCCATTTTTCACTGGAAGGCAGGCAGGCAGGCAGGCAGGCAAGGAATGGAATAAATTAATGAATACATTCCATTTTGTCTCCCTGAGAAAGTTTGGCACTTATTCAGCAGAGCAGCCCACGACGTACATTAGTATAAAATAAAATATGAGGTGGGACCCACCCAAGCCAACCCAAATTCCCTAGCTTATTTCTTCAATTGGCGGATTGGCTGCCCTCCTGTTTGGATGCCTTTCCCGTTCTTTACTATTTGTGTAATCACGGTTAAGCCACGTCAATATTTTATATTCCTATTGTTTTTTATCTTATTATCTCTATAAAAAAAATTAATATAAAATATTGACGTGACTTAACCGTGATCATATAAAATAGAATAAGAAGAAAAAAGCACCCAAACAAGGGACAAACAAACTGCTTCCAATTGACAATGGCATAAAACAGCGGGCCCCTCGGCGAAGAATCCTAAGCAACCGGGACCGACAAATAGGAAACAAGGAAAGAAAGGAAAGATTTCTTTTACTTGCATTCTCATCTGGATGGACTCTGATTCAAATCAAAAGAGTCGATTTCATTTCTCACTTCCACAATCCACACCCACCCGCAGGTGATCAAGCCCAAATTGATTTAGATCATCATTAGCTAGGCACTTTCACAATTATAACATCTTCTCCTTTTATTACTGTAATTTAGGCATCTTTTTCTTCTAAGTAACCTTTTTCTTCCCCAACTCAGTTGTTGTAATCATCAATCAAATCTTCGTAAACCATCAAGCAATCGTACGTAAGTCTTTATCAATAAACCTCATTTGAGTGGTCAAAACTATAAAAATCTACAAATTAAAATGATTCAAAATTTGCCTATTCTCACCCCAAGGAAAATAAAATGTGACAACAAACACACAATGAACATTGTGAAAATATTTCTACATCGCGCGTTAAAATATTGTTTATTTTATTTTATTTTTTCCTTTACAATGTTTAATTTATAACCGATGAATTTGATGACTTAAACTTGAGAATCAGATTGTTGAGTCCATTCCAAATGTTTTCCATGATCCTCTCCGAAGGATACATTAATATTTGGGCCATATCTGGTTTTCCTACGCAATGTGGTTGTTCTTTAAACATTATACTTCACAACGAGCCAACGAATTTATATGAACTCATAATTATTCACCACCATATAACACGTACGTGCGTACACAATATTTAATATACGTCCACTAGTATACGCATGCATGCATGCAGCAAATTATGTGCCCCACTTCGTTGAAACAATTGAAGATATTTTATTAACTGCCTAAATGCAGTACAATATTTTCTGATTTTCTTATTCATGAGAGTTATATACAATTAACAGGCCATGAAGATAAACCACCACATAATGGCGTAGTGGTTGTGGTGGATTATAAGCCTGTATTCTATATGGTTTTTTTTGTCATTAATTATAATGTTGGTAAATCACACGATATGATGGTCAAAGAGTGACTAAAATACTTCCATAAGTCTTTGCGATCCCCAGAAGAATGGACTGTCGTGGCTTCGCCACCCACCGATTCCTTTTTCTTTTTCTTTTTTAGAAAAAAAAAAAAAAAAAAAAAGCTATGCTCATATGTGTCAAGTGTATGTGAATTATGCTTATGCTGTTTTTATTTGATGGTGCTCAAGGAATTAGGTCTGGTGATCATCGATCTGTAATTAAACGCTACATTATAAAAATATACAAGAAAGAATATTGGCTAGTTATATGATCAACAGCTATTGATCAGGAATAAATTCGTTAGTATATAATTAAGTTATGGAGACTAGATCTCTGTAAAACCACCATTAAACCCACACTATACATCACAATTAATAAATTTATTTATTGACCTAGCTAAGCTAGCTATGACTATGATAAACATTTGGAATACGGAATACTTAACACAAGGACTTGCTCAAATTAATACATTTAGAATATGTACAATAAAAGCTCATCAGTTTAGAGATTTTTTTTCTGAACAATCGTTTTCATGTATGTTAGGCATTGCGACATCTGTTAAAATAGGTAGAAGTATGTAAGATTTATAATTTATCAGTACGCAGATAAATCATAAATGTAATTAACCCTAACTGCGGCTATAAGTAGCTATGTAATTAATTATTCCAATCTCAAAAACAGAAGAATAATATTCTCCTCAAGCAGGAAATGAATGTTATTCGTTGCTGTAGAAAAGCAAGAAGTATGTTGTTGATTGTACTTGCATATTTCCTTTTTGTTTTACGGGATTTGATAATAGTAATACTTTATTTTGGAGTTTGGACGGGTCGAAGATTATATAAAAATATGTATAGTGGAAGGGAATCAAATCAATTGTAGTAGTTATATCATATGGCCGGGCTGAAACTGAAAGAGCGTAGAAGCTTCTTGGTTGTGAGTTGTTGACCATGGAATGCTCATGTGCATGCCATACATATCTGAGATGGCATTGGCTGCAACTGAAAGGGCATAGAAAGAAAGTGATCAGAGAAATGACCACGGAATGATATTCCTTGCGGAAGAAAGTAAAAAGTTTTTTATAAAAAAAGATTCTAGGGAATGGGAATGTGGAATCTAAACTCAACTAAAGCCAAGGAAGGGAGGAAGTATAACTAAGGTCATATTATATATTCTCAAGTCAAGAATGCGGTTATTCTTCTCTCACCAAAACCACAAAAAATGGGTTCCTAATTCCCACTAATTCCCACTTCCGACTTCCCACTCCCCACTTCCCACCCAGCTGTGCTGTTTCAACACTAATCTGATATCATACTATATATCTGTGTTGTGTATAACGTCCATGCATGCACGTACCTAACTAGTCTTAATTACGATAGTAATTAATTTACTAATTGTCATTGTAAGAGAAGAGAATATTTCCATTAACGTTAGAGCTTGCTTAAGTTTTCTGAATTTGATTAGATTGTTTTTCTACTTGCAAGTTCATATCCCTATATATTGTGGTACTCGTTATTATCATTATCATTAATTAGAATATGTAAAAATATGACTCATTCTTTTAATATGGTGCCATGTTAAACCCTATATATAATATGGTGCAACGTTTACAATATATATACATAGCGTTTAACAAAATCCATACGTGGAAGGAATCTAAAATAATTACACTATAAAATTACTTTCTTATAATTACAATGAAGGTTTCGAATTAACTAAATCTATTATAACAGTGTATAACGAATTAATTGTCATTATAATGTTCGTCAACATTATTAATTACTAGCTATGTTTTTTCAATGTGTTTGTCACAATGATGTGGCATTACCAATACATTCATATTGTAACACGTGAATTCATTTATTCACACTATAATGTAGTCTAAGTCTATGACATACAATGTTGAGTTTATCCATATTATATAGCGTGAAAATTAATAACACCATAGTTACCGTCAAATGCAAAAAAAATTCTTCAACCCGTTCTTAAAATTGTCTTGCTCTTAGCGGTTTTGTTGATTAAGTACTTTTTGGTCTATATATATCTAGGGGGAGTCTGCTAAAGTGCATGATGACTATCTTGAAGTACTTTTTTTGGTCTATGTACAATTCGTTGATTTGAGCTTAGATAAATTAGCTAAAGTAATATGTTTTTTTCTTTGCACCTAAGTTTGAATCTCTTTTCATTAATTTAGATAAATCTTATATAAAATATCTCATCATTTGTCAAATAAAAAAAGTACCAACAATGTAACAACCCGTCCCAAATTTTACGGTTTTATTAATTTTAAAAGTGTGAATTTACGAAAATTCCCTTAGAGGTGAAATCGTAGACTTTCGTTGACCCTCGTATCGTGAGATGTATAACCTATTATGTTAGCGTATCCTTTTAATACTCATTGTTATGAATGCGTAGGCGTGAACAAAATTAAATGTGGAGTTAGGACGACGTTTTTACGAAATTTGAAACGTTATGGGTATTTCGGTGATTTTACGTTTCGCAGGATATTTCCAGTTTCGTCTCTTTTGGCCTTGTTATGTGAGCCACTAGGGCCCACATATGTTTCCTTGTTCCCCAGACCCCCTTTCCCCATGACTCTCTTCCTCTCCCTTCTTTATCTCTCCCTGCAACTCTCTCTGTGGACTCAACGTGCGCACACACACACAACAACAACAACAACACCTCCACCATTACTGGCTCTCACTCCGACAAACACCACCACCCTCATAACCTTCCCATCGTGAACCTAGACCGGCTGAGGTCCCTTATTCCCTTTCTCTCACTGCATAGTGAAACCGTCACTATTTAAGGTTTTATTTGGTGAATCATCGTCGTTTTCGACAAAGGTAAGCCTCGAAAATCTTTTGAAACCTAGTAGATCGTGTTTTGGTGAATGTTTAGAGTAGTTTTGAGAAGTTTGGTGGCTTTTGGACACAGAAATTCCTTAGGGAAAGCCTTTCCCAGTTTTTCAGTGAGGGGACCTCTTTTTGCAGGCATTTTCTGACCAACTTCGGCCATGACTCGGTCTCTTTTTGGTACAATCTCTTTCCCTCGTGTCAAGCTTCATTTTGGTTTTTGAATATTCGAAAATGGTTGAGAAACAAACTCGAATGAAGCTCTGGAAGTCGAGCCCAGAAATCAGCCAATTTTAGGCCTCGCGAGGAAGGTGAGTACGCCTGTACTTGTGGGCGCATGAGGTTGCACGTGGTGCAGTAGTGCTTGGCGTGCGCGCCTCTTCAGAAGTACTATGCTCTGCTGCCGTGGCGACTTTTCTGGTCAACTTTCTGGCGGCTCAACTCGACGTGTGGCGGCGAGTGGCCTCCTAGGCCGCCATTCTGTGGAGGTGCGTAAGGGAAACTGAGGTCCCTCTTTAGGTTTTTTTACATCGCGAATTCGAATATGACGTCCGTTTTCTCAAATTCAATCGTTTTAGTAAAGTTTTACTAATTGGTCCTTTTATGTGCTTAGGTACGTTTGTTAGTGGTGTAAGATCCCACATCGCCCAAGGGAGTGATTCTTATATGTATATTCCCATCCTTACCTAGCACGAGGCCTTTTGGGAGCTCACTGGCTTTAGGTTCCATGGGAACTTCGAAGTTAAGCGAGTAGCGCGAGAGTAATCCCATGATAGGTGACCCACTGGGAAGTTGCTCGTGAGTTCCCAAAAACAAAACCGTGAGGGAATGGTAAGCCCAAAGCGGACAATATCGTGCTACGGTGGTGGAGCGGGTCGGGGAAGTGATCCGCCCCGGGCCGGGATGTAACAATTTGGTATCAGAGCCTAACCCTGGCTGTGGTGTGCCGACGAGGACGTCGGGCCCCTAAGGGGGTGGATTGTAAGATCCCACATCGCCCAGGGGAGTGATCCTTATATGTATATTCCCATCCCTACCTAGAACGAGGCCTTTTGGGAGCTCACTGGCTTCGGGTTCTATGGGAACTCCGAAGTTAAGCGAGTAGCGCACGAGAGCAATCCCATGATGGGTGACCCACTGGGAAGTTGCTTGTGAGTTCCCAAAAACAAAACCGTGAGGGAACGGTAAGCCCAAAGCGGACAAGGTTGTGTTACGGTGGTGGAACGGACCCGGGAAGTGATCCGCCCCGGGTCAGGATGTGACAAGTGGCGTCACCGTCCTCTCTAGTTTGCACGGCTCTTCGACGATGAAGTATCTATGAGTGGACCCCTTCTCAAATTGCATGATTTTATTAAAAATACTTGGCTTGCAGTCATGAAAAGCATGATTTCATATGATTTTACGTTTCATGAAATATATTTATGATTTATTGAACTTATGTTTTATGAAACGTTATGAATTATTGGATTTATGCTTTATGAAATATTATGGATTCGTGAATATAGTTTATGATAATGATTTGAGCTAGAATGCTCCTATGGTTTTATGATATTATGTTTCGAGCTTTTGGCCTCCGATGATTGATGCAAAAGATTTGGTTTATGATATGATGCTTTGAGCTTTTGAGCTCCAAGGATTTGATATGAAAAAAATGTGATTTATGTTTTCTGTGCTTATTTAGTTTTTAATCATACAACACATACACACAACATGAGCGTGTATCTGTCTATGGTCATAGGACACAGTTGATGCGTAGTGAGATATTTTATGACATACTCCCAGATTCATTGGAGAAACCAGTGTCGGACAACTTTACTAGCCACAACTAGTGTTGGTGTGTTATGTACATTTTCTTTTCTGGCGTAACCCGGAGTCGTACAACTTCACCTTCGGGTAATGGGGCTTACCATGTTTCTTCACTGGCGTAAGCCAGTGTCGTACAGTTTCACCCTCGAGTGATGGATATACCTTCTGGCCACTGTGATGCCCCTAGTTAAGTACATTATTTTTTGATTTACGAAGGTTTAATGGATTTGCCTTCGAGCGACTATGTTACTATTACTGAGCATTGTTTTATGTATACATGTCTTACGAATGTTTTATGGCATGCTAGGGTTTTCGAAAAACCTATTACATATTATGCTATATAGTGTTTTCAAAACAAAGGGTTAGCATGTTTGAAAGAAAAGTGGGTTTAATTATTATTTATATTAAATTGGTCCACTCATACTTTGTTTTGCGTATCCTTCAGGACTTAGAATCAAGGCGTACGTTCTCTGCGTTGAGGCACTCCCATATCAATATCTTCGAGTCCTCTCAATGTAGGACTCCTTTCATTGCAATCGTACATTTTTATAATATTCCTTTCACAATATTCTTGATTAGTTGTATGCCCTGAACACATTCCCTTATTTGCATATTTCATTATATTTAAATTTACATATTTTACTTGTGTTCTTTCTTCATAACTTGCATGCATGTTAAAATGGCCATCGGGTGTCAACCAACATGTGCCCATCCTAGTGTTTGGAGGATATCGGGATCGGGGTGTGTCAAACAACACCTCCCTATTATTTATATAAATAAGGGAAAGCTTATTGTCTTACATCTTATCCGAGTCTGAATTACATATAATTGGAGTTCTCTTCAAACTTCTTTCTTTTGCTTCAATATCTAGTACTTTTGAAGTTGGCTTTATTCGATTGTATCTTCCAACAAAACTATCCTATTCGTGTTGGAAGACAAAAATATCGATCGTTGCAGATTAAGAATATGATTCCAACCAAAAGACTGCTGATGGGCTTGCTGGAGATAGGTTTGCAATTGTGCACCTTTGTTGATTAACAAACTTAATTTATTAAGCGGATTCCGATTTTTGTTGCATGCGCTGATGCGCATCTCCGTTGTCGTCAATCAATTAATACAATAATGTTCTTCAAAAAAAAAAAAAAAAATCAATTAATACAATAATATTGCACTTGCACATAGAATTTGTGTGTGTATAAACACGTATATCCAAAACAGAAAAGTGGCCTACGATTACAATTATGTGAACTAAGAATTTGAGACAGTACAACTCATCTTCCTTGCATATTAAATCTGTTGGCAGTTTTATATTTAATGGATTATTGCAGATCTCGTATTAGTAGAAACTTCCTTATTGTTAGGAATTTCTTTGTAACCCTATTCAACTATGTAACTTGTATATATATTCTCTCCCTGAGAGAAGAATACAATACAATTATTCAAACTCTTTAAACACTTTTACATTTTATTTTGGTATCATAGTCGGTTGCCCTGCGTGTGAAGTCAAATCACGCGTGCTCTATGTCATCCGATTTGTGTTATCATGTATTAGACTTGAAAATTCATCACACGTGGGCGTGTTGAGAGTATGAATCCCATATCGAATAAACAAGAGATCTTGCATATGCTTATAAGTAATTAGGCTACGCTCCCTATCACAAATTGATTTTATTGTGGAACCCCAACTTTCTTCATGATATATAGACATGGCTCATGGTATTTATCAGTCAGTCAAGTTACTGAATTTGTATTGTACTAATGTTAACATTTTTTTGCTTACTTCAGGATATTCAGACTCAAAGATAATTGGGGTACTAAGAGAAGAGGGTTGTATTATGTCTACAATCTGGCATTGGGCAGGGTCAATCAAGTGCGTAGTGGAAATGGTTACAAAGTTAAGAATATTTTGTTATGGCTTTGATTTATAGTGTCATGTATGTACTCAGTACTCTAGCAAAGAGTCACAGAAATATTTATCCTTTGAGTTCCACTAAAAGAACTGTTCATTTTGAATTAGCACATACATTCTGATTTGTGAGGTCTTTCTCTTGTTTCAACCCGGCAAGGAATTTGATGGTTTGTATTATTGTGGATGACTATAGTAGGATGACTTGGTTTTATACAATGAAACACAAGAACGATGTTATTACTATTGTCAAGAATTTTCACTAGATGATTCAAATTTAGTTTTCACTTACTATTAAGGTGATTCACTCCGATAATAGGGGTGATATGATAATACCGAATTGTCTCACCTTTTTGAAGAGCAAGATATCCAACATGAAACTACTTGTCCTTAAACTTCCCAACAAAATAGGATGGCTGAACGGAAGAATTGACATATTCTTAATACGGAAATGACACTTCTCATTGAATCGACTGCTCTACAATCTTACTAGGCCAATGCAGTTACATATGTCGTTTACCTGATCAACCAAATGCCTTCCAAAGTGCTTGATTTTCGCACTCCTCTGACGGTGTTAGCAGATCATGTTTCATTTATATTTTCTCTCAGTTTCACCCTTCACATTTTTAGGCGTGTGGCGTATGTGCGCTACACAAGAATCAACGCTCCAAATCCTTGTGCAGTGAAATGCGCGTTTTAAGGCTTTGCTCCACAACAGAAGCATGTCGGTGCTACTATCATTCATTTAGTAGACTCTTTGTAACAATAGATGCTACATTCTCTCAATCAGAGATATTTTTTTTTTTTTTTTTCTTTTGATGAACCAATCCATGGTGAATCAAATGAAAGGAATAAAAATCTCGACAAAAGTTGAAGAAGCTTTGAAGGATTAGAAGTGGAAATACGTTATGCAGGTAGAGATGGAAGCACTGCAGCAAAATGAGACTTGGAATATTGTATCACTGACAAAGGAGAAGAAAACAGTGAGATGCAAGTGGGTGTTTACTGTCAAACACAAAGCAGATGAGACCATTCATCGATATAAAGTGAGGTTGGTTGTCAAGGGGTATACACAAACCTATGACATATATCAAGAAACGTTTGCACCAGTTGCAAAAATGAATAACATCCGAGTTTTGTTATCTTTGTCAGCTAATTTCAATTGGCCATTGAGATAGTTTGATGTTTAATATTTATTTATTTATTTATTTTTTTTAGACATGGAGATTTAGAGGAAGATGTGTGCATGAATATTTCGCCTGAATATGGAGGGTAGGATACCTTTGGGAAGACGTGTCGACTTCGTAAAGTGCTTTATGGCCTGAATCAGTCATTGAGAGCTTGATTTGGGAGGTTTACACAAGCCATGAGGAAGTAAGGTTATTGACGAGCAAACTTTGATCATACCCTGTTTATCAAACGCAAGGATGGTAAGGCAACCTTGCTAATTATATATGTGGATGATATGGTTGTTACATGTGATGATACATAGGAAATTAAGAGACTTCATGAATACTTAGCTTTCAAGCAGCTTTATTGTGATAACCAGGCGGCTCAGAAATTACGAACAATCCAATTCAATATGATTGTACTAAGCATGTTGAGGCGGATCAGCACTTCATCCAAGAAAAGTTGAAAGTGAATATGAGTCACATACCTTATGTGAAGTCAGAAGAGTAATTCACATATGTTTTGACATGTGGTGTTTGTGAAGGCTTTTCATGATTCACTCGACGAGTTGGGTTTATGAGATAACTACGCACCAACTTGAGAGAGAATGTTGACGTGAGTCAGCAACTTTATATTTAATGTATTATTGTAATTCGGGTATAAGTAGGGATTTCGTTATTGTTAGCTAGGACTTCTTTGTAACACTAAGGGCTAGCTTGGTATTGCTGTGCTTTGAAAAAAAAAAAAAACTGCTTCTGCTGCGCTGTGAGAATAAGCTCATTTTTGCTGCTTCATGTTTTCAGTTTTTTTTCACCCAAATTTATGAAAATAAGTTGTTTTTAAGTGTTTACCAAACATCTTTTTGAGCTCAGCTTTTTTTGATACCCACTTTTTATAAAAGTGCATCATTACCAAACCAGTACTAAACACTTTTGCATTTTATCTATCTAGTTAGAATACGAGCGCACCATGCCACACACACACACACAAACCATGCATGTGTTCGCCATGATGATATTCCTGTATGCATAGAGCAGCACGCTAATTAATTATTCAGTTTTTGGTACTTCAGCCAAAAGTTAACTCCAAAACCATATACGTGCAAATGGTTGGATATATGGTTGGTACTCTTGCTCCATTCCTAATTAAAAATGGTTCTATATATCGGAATATGGTGCAGAATCATAGTATAAAGTTTAATTGACACTTTCTCTTTTATTTGATCCATTGAGTCAAGATGTCCATTTCTTGCATATATTCTCTACAATATTTTCACCTGTTGGGGCAAACCAAGTTGTTGATTTTGGCTTTTGGTCCAACCGCATCTATCTTTCTTTTACCTTTTTCTTTTTTCTTGTTTCTTTTTTCTTTTTTCTTTTTTCTTTCATCTTTTACAAAATAGCCGATGTGTATATATGGTAAGTACAAATTAAAGGTATTATGTCCACTTCATTTATTTGTGGATACAAATTTCTTCATCTTTGATCTTGGACAAAATTGCATCTACAAAACAATTAACACATTTGGTCAAGGCCAAGAGCCTCACGCACCCACGATGAATTGGGGGGGGGGGGGTGGGCTTTGGCCGAAGAACCTCATATGCCAATGTTAGAATTTAGAGAGAAAGTGTTTGAAGATTTTAGAGAATTTTAGCAAGAGAATTGAAAGGTGCTTTTTGGGAGAGTATGGAGAGCTTTTTATAGGTGAATGGCCGGCCTCTTTGGGTGAGAGAGGACCGGCCACCTAGCTCCTTTTGTGGGCTAGGTTCTTGATTTAGGTTGAATTTAGGAATTATGGGAATAATTGACTAGTTAATTTAGCAAATAGAATTATTGCCAAATTAACTAGCTAATTAGTATGATTAAATAGGTAAATATGATGAGATCAACAAGGGTGGCCGGCCTTTTGGGATTTTGGGGTATATTTTGTGGTTAATTGGGTGACTTAATTGACATTTAATGGATTAATTAGGTAATTAATCCATTAATTAGTCAATTAACATATTTTTGGAATTAATATTTTGAAGGTTATGTAATGATAGCTAATTGATTAGCTAAAAGAGGGAAAAAGAGGTAAGAAATATATGGAATGAAATAGGTTTTGAATTGTTACCTATTTTGGGCATTTCTGACTTGGTTGAGGATGATTGTTTGCTACTCGCGTGAAGGAATCTTAATACACCCTAATGGTATTTTTGTCTTCTTCATCCAAAAATTCACGTGTCGCCTTGTGAATATTTTTGACTCCACATTATTTATCTTTGACGATTATTGTACTTTCACTCTACAAAATTACATAATTGCAGACATTTATTTTCTTATCATCATTTAAAAATTCACTACAAAAAAATTCATTTGGAACGACGGTCGTTTAGTCATCACACTAGCTGCATAAGCCATTATCAGACTAGGTATGACACAGATAGATGAATCTCCCCACATGCCAATTTGTGTTTAGGATCAACTGGAGTACTTGTAGTCCAACATAGCAATTTTTGTTGACAAATCTAGGGCCTACTTCTTCTCTTGAGATAAAACGTTGTCATATTATATGATCTAACAACTTCAGTCCCCAAACAATACTTGAACTCAACTAACGTTTTCATGATCCCTAAAAAAGGGGATGATATTTCAACTCAATGCTTTCACGATCCCAAAAAAGGAGCTAAAAATCATCAAAGGGTCATAAAAATGAAGGATTTTTTCAAGTACTAGGTATTTAAGTGGTATTTCACATGTCATAATACAAGAGGAGGTAATTTTTCTATGTTGCTCCACTTATTTTATAACAAATAAAGTACTCGCTTGAATACTGATTATTGGAAAAATTTCTCTGTAAAGTTTTGCCCTAAAGTGTTGTACCAACCATACAAGAACTCAAAGCCCAGTCCTAGCCAGCTCACTGAAATACTCAAGGCCCGGCCTTGTCCCAGTCGAGTTCAATTCTGCTGCAACCAACTTCACAGGAGGTGGATTGTCTGCCTTCCCATTTTCATACTCTCCCGATGCTCTCCTGTGATGTGTCGTCACGGTTAAGCCACGTCAACATTTTATATTAATTTTTTATAGAAATAATAAAACAAAAAGTAATAGGAATATAAAATGTTGATGTGGCTTAACCGTGACCACACAAACAGGAGGGCATGGGGATAGTATGGAAATGGGAGGGCAGACAATCCACCTCCAACTTCACAAGCCTAATTGGTTGACATCTGTCCCTATGATACTGTTTGATACGTGGGATGGGGCAGAACACAGTGGGACGGAACACGTTCATCCCACATTTGGTGCGCCAAAGACAATGGGATGCGCTATCCCATGGAACGAAATTTGAACCTTTTTCCGTTCCACCTTTTCCCCTGGAACGACTCTTTCCACCCAGTGGAACACCATTATAAAATTTTAAGACAAAAATGCCCCTCATCTTTTTTAATATTTACACTATCAAAATCTTAAAACAAACCCTAAAATTCTACCTAATGTTCTTTCCATCTTCTCTGCCGCTGCCTTCTTTCTCCCAGTTCTCTCGCAACCTTCCTCCTCGTCCTCTCCCGTGGCCTCTGTTTTCTCTTCCCCACGGAGTGGAACTCAAAGCTCTGCATCTCCAGGTTTCAGGTTCGATCTTGCTCTCTGTAGATCTTTGATTTTTTATTTATTTTTGTATGGGTTTTACTTTTTCGTTTTCTTGATTTTTCCATGGAAATTTTCAATTTTCTGGGAAAATAGGATGATTATGAGAAAATAAGTTAGTTTTCTTGGTTTCACTAGTTGAACTTGTGCTTGGGAATTGTATTTGATAAGTGGTCTGTTTGTGGTTTGCGTTCCTGAACCTGGCTCAGAATGTGGTTTGTCTAATCTGGTCATATATAAGTAAGTTCCAATCTTTCTGAAAAATCTTGAATTTCTTGTAATGTGGATTGATTTGAGCTGAAAAAATGAATTGAGCGATAATATTGTCATGTGGTTTTCTCTGAGTAGTGTTAAAGCTTTGGTCTAGCAGTAATGCTGGAGGCGCACCTATGCCGGAATTACTAATACAATTGGAATTACTAATACGATTGGACCCGCTATGGGGATCGAAGTGTTGAAGTATATCAGTTATCCGGCTCAGGTTTGCTTTCTAATTTAGGGTTTGATCAATCGTATCCAGTAGACTAAATGAGCAGCATTAGAGACCATATAGTAATGGTTATGGGAAGAAGTGATGGTTTTGTGTCCTAGGTCTAGTTTATTTGATTTGAGTTTCTTAAGGATCTAATTGGCGAGGAAGCAAACGATTTTCATATATGTTATGGGGTTGTTCATTTCCTCTGGATAAATCATTGGAATAAAAATGGTTTAGGACCGATCCCATCATTTTGGATAAGTGGTTAGTTGAGTTGAGTGTCAGTTGGATGGTTATATAGTAACTAATTCTCAGCATTGCTGGATTGGGTGTAGAGTGCAAGGACCTTCGGGAACTTCTTTTAGTATGTTAATTCTAGGTTCTGTCTTTTTGAAAGATTTTGCAGAATTGTATTTTAGTATGATTTCTGGACATTTTCGTATCCATATTCCATGTTAATTGTGACACCCTGGGCATTTGTGTGCTTCTTTGCATATTTGGAAATTCATGATACAAATCTTGTGGTAATAAATCTCTATCGACCTTTTCCATGGAGCGTTGTTTCTGAATATAATTATGGGGATTAAACGTCCTTAGTCCGACTCTTACGAACGAATTCATGGTTATTACCTTTCAAATTGAATTTTACAGAGATTATATATGAAAAGAAGTGCGCAGAGCTTGTGAACCCAAACAATTCCGATTCCAGAGTCGATTCTTTCTCTGGAGGTGGAGAAACCCCAAACGCAGAGCTTGTGATCTTCCTTGTGATTATCGATTCGGCAAAGGCAACCAAAAAAAAAAAAAACACAAAGTAAAACAAACGTGACAGCACAGCATGACCCAACCCCGTGAGCGGAGCCATCTGAATATCTGATCGCATCGGTGGCGACCCCACACCTTATTCAGAGTGGCAGGTAGAAATCTCAAATGTCGTCACTTTTCTGGTTGTATCTGATAGTTTGATTCTTGTACAGAAAATTAGCAATAGCTGGATTGAGGTTCAAATTTCTTTGATTTATTTTGTTTGAAGGGCCTAAGGAATCATCATGGACGGAGGCAGAAACATAACATATTTTATTTAGTGAATGATGAACTTTTTTACAGGCGTTCATTGTGAAGGAAGATCTGGTGCCTGTTTAAATTCAAGAAGTCTGTCTATTAGAGAAAAAGAGCGATGGCCGATTCCAAACCTGAAACTAGTACTGGCATGAGATGCCACCATTGTGCAGGTCCTCTTTCTAAGAAGATGGAAACGAGTGAGTGGACTGTTGCACCTCTTATTAGGGATAGCTTTTCCATGGTAATCTTTTCTTCTTTTCTAATTTTATCTGCCTCCCTCATCTCAAATTCAATATATGGTCTGTCGACTGTCAGTGAAATTTATTTCGGTTTTACGGTACAGATTGGCTCTGCTGTTGGTGGCACAGCAAGTGCTTTTTATGGATTCAACCATGGTAATCCATTATTCGTTTTCTTTAGTAAAGATTATTTGCATAACTTCTTAAATGCTTTGACAAGGATTGTGCAATAAATTTTGCTTTTTGGCCTCTTCTTAGGCTTCAATGTCTATAATTTTGTTTCTGTTTTTCATTCTAATGTATGTGAAACATCCTTCTCTTATAGACCTGGTGGAGTGTTGAAAATAACTTTGCTCTCTTCTTACCTTGCTGTAGTTACAGTGTTTTTTTTATTTATTCTGTTGGCATAGGATAGGATGGACATCATCCTCGTTAAATGTTTCCCTCCTTAGCTTGTTTCCTAATACCTTTGTTATTTTGTCTCTTGGTGCAGTGATGCCTATTGTTCGAAGATGGGTAAAAGGACCCATGTGGTTGCATTTTTTTGTTGGTGTAAGTTCTTTAATGTTTTACAATTTTACAAGTTATCCCGCTGCATATAACTAAGGATGAAAATGCCAGTATCAGTAGAACTAAAAGTAATTCAGATTATTTAAACTTCAAAAGTTTCTCATTGTTAAATAGATTTCAAATTAAACTTTAGAAATGCTAAACCAATTGTTGACGCCTCAAATGAACATGCTAGTGTCATGAAATTGTACGTCCATGATAAACATATGCATGTAGAGTGTGAAATAGTGTGCTCGCTGACGTGATTTTCTTGTGGTTTCTTTTTGCCAAACCATTAGAACTAACGGTTGAGGATAAAGTTTAATTTTGAAAGAGAAATAGGTGGCCTCTTAGTTGCAGTCTCTGACCTTACATTTTTTTTGTTGGTGTTCTATGGGTGAATATAATGCTATCCTTTGGGAGGGTTTTCTTATGGGAATGAAAAGTCCTAATTTGTGTTCTTGAGCATTCGATCTTGTGTATTTCGTCCTTCTGGATCACAATGAGATTTTCCTTTTGATTTAAGTCCCTGTTTGATCTTACTATTGGTTTTGTCATAAATTAGATTTCCTTATGAGAAAAATCATCTTGTTCGTAATTAGAATGTAGGAAGCCATGTTTACCTTCTAGATTTCACGGACATCTTGTCCCAATTTCGAGGCTAGTCGATAGACACAATTTCTGGTGCTTCAATTGAAAATTACGCTTTACCTTCATGACAAAAGTATTTTTGGAAGTAGGTTTGGTAGCACTTATATCCCTCTTGACTGGTACATTTGCCACAAAACGTATGCACTTAGTTAGCTAGGATATAAATTGTAATGTCTGATAAAGATACTATTTGATTGAAAAAAAAAAAAACACAATAAAACAATGAGAGAAGAAGAAGAGAGGAGGGAGGGAGGAGGGAGGAGGAAGAGAGGGGGGTGGGGGGGGGGTGGGGAATGAGTGTTCAAGTGGACAAGAATATAACTAATGCATCCAAATTGTATTTGTCACATTTCAAGGTTTTTCTTTCTTTCACTTTGACCAGATCAAGGAATGTTTTTGTCAGAGGCTATTTTTGATGTCTTAGTTTCAGTACACATTGTTGTTTTATGGTCGACCAAATGACCTGTCCAAACTTATATAGTTACAATATTTATGGTTATATATTGATGTCAACATAGAAAATAGTACATTGTGTTAGTTGGTGCCAAATTGTTAAGTGGACCCAAACGAGTGGATAGCACTGTATTAAGTTACTAATTAGCATATAAGTGCGTTGGTATATTATAATATATAGAACTATACGCTTGCGCACAAACGCACACATTATCAGGTGATGAATATTTATCATGGTTAGGAAAGCAAATAAGACTTTGCCAAGACTATATTTTATCAGTTGGACATGGATTGGGTTTTATGCTCCTAAAACTTTGGAAGGATTGGGTTGTTTCTGAAGTTTCTTTGTTGCACTATTTGTATCTGCTAATTTTTTCAATGGCTAGAATGAATAACACAGATCTCCCTTTTGCAACTGTAGGCTCCGCCTGTGATTGTATTCTCTTCGGCTTGTGCAGGTTTGGCAGGTCAGTGATTGTCTTGTTATATTATCTATGTTCATGAGATGTGAGCTTTTTGGTTAGTTTTCACTTTGACCAATGTCTAATGATTAAATTTTGCTAGAGAAAATATTTTTTGAAAACGCCTTTCATGTGTAAATGTCTAGGTTTCTGAGACAGCATGCCTCTTTGTTACCACATGTTTATTATTGAGGAACCAGTTGTGCAATGTAATCTTCAGGTAGTGACTTGATAGTAGTATGTGGGACTTGGATTATATGGTCGAGTTAGTACATCTGACATATGCCAGAACAAAAATACTGAACTTACAAAAGAGACTAAAAGTTCTGCAGCTATGCGAACCACAGCATAGTTTTGAAATTAGTGCTTGTCACTGGTGCAAATTGAGATGGTGCTTTCAGATGTTGATTGGTTTGAACTTTGAATTGATGTCTAGTCTAACAGGAAACAATAGTAGTGATGCAATGGCTGGTATAAACTATCTGGCTCAAAGGCAAGGACAATATTCAATGCATGTAAAACATAGGTCTTATCTTACAGTTCTGCAAGTCCGTTTGACTGCCATCTAATGATGCCTTTTGGAAAATTTACAGGGGGTGCCGTTCCAGCGTTGGCCCAACTTGCTTCTTCATCTTATCATGCAGTGGTCTCATCATCCTCGTTGCCTCCAACTTCTCAAGATGAGAAGATGCACAAGTCCAGAACTTCCTCGATTCTGTAATGTTGTATAGTTTTATGTACGCAAAAGACATGTGAGAGAAACATCGAGGTTTGACCTGTGTAGTTGCCCACCAGATCAAGGTTCTGTCGGCTTGAGGCAGACACAAGTACATGTGTGCAAACTATTGTTTGATAATTATTTATGCCGTCAATAAAATTGTCAGTTTCATACTGGATTGCTTTTTAGTTTCCTCAAACGCTGGTGCTTTTCTCTCCATCTTTCATGTACATGTTAATGCTAGTAGGTGCTGTTAAACAGGAAATACATACAAGGCTGAACACGGATTTATCCCAATGACAGTATCCGTAGGTTTCGTATTTTATTCTTGGAACAAATTACAAGGTTGTCAATTTAATATTTATTCTAAATGGCACTCAACCGAGATCGTGCCAAGGGCCAAGGCTGAGGAAATACCCTCCCCGTCCCGGTGTTTCTCTCTTCCCCTCTTGACTCCGGATGAGGAGTGAGATGTACCGTATACGCCAAGCAACTAGTTGTCAATTGAGGTCTGTACCCTTAGGACTTGAGGAATGAGCACAATTAAGTTACTGGAGGATTAAGAGCCAATAATGGGATAGGATGATGGTCAAGCTGCAGAGGGAGACAATGTAGACGACAAGGTTGAGATGTGAATGCCGCACCCACAATGTTGGGTATTGGGTTTCTTTTCTGATTTAATTTTCAGTTGATTAAAAAAAATGAAAAATTGAGGATGGGCTTAAACAGGAAGACGCGGGCTGCGTTTAGTTTTGGGCCGCCAAAAGTGGGTTGAGAAGGGGCCGACTGTAAACAACCGCCTTTCAGGACTACGTAAAAAAGGAGGAGAGAAACCCTAAGAGCTTCAACTACTTGATCTTTTCTGAGCAGGGACTGGGCATCGAATCGAGTGGCTGAGGCCGAGCCACCCTCCCTTGGGCCTCTCATCGTAGTTTAGGGTTTTAGGGCTGCTGGCGGCTCTGGACTCTCACTGGCTGGTTTGGTGCCCCTAACCCTCCTGCAGTGAAGACTGCCCGCAGTCAGAGCCCTCTAAAATTCATTCCATATGATATGATATTACCCCATCCCAATCCAAACTAAATTTATCATTTTAATTTGATTTGTTCATTTTATGATTGTTTTGGTAGTTTATTAATGCATTGGGATGAGATGAGAGATGAAAGTTGAGTGTTGATTATATTGGATGTGCGGTTGTTGTTTAGTTGATTTTCTTTCAGATACTTGGTTTACATTTCTTATTATTGAATGAATGATATGTTACTTTGGTATCTTGGTTGATGTGGGCGGTTGAGTTGCTACTTGGTAGGGTAGTGCTGTTTGACATATATACATTAGCACCTTGCTTGCTTTACTTTTTTGTTTTGTTTTCTTTTTAGTGTGCCTTGGTAATTTGTATTGTTCACCAGCCCTGCTGCCCGGTTGTGCTTTGGATTAGGAATTTGGGTGGGTCTGCCCTGCCGCCAGCGGCAGCATCTCCAGCACCAGCACCAGCACAGCACCAGCAAGGACAGATGAAAATCTTTAGGGTTTATGGTTTAGTTGATTGCGTTGTATTGTGGGCTATAGGCAATGAATGAAGATTACAATTTGAGATAAATAAGAATACGCACATGTTTTCTTTTATTTTTTTGATCATTAATTTTTTTTAATTCATTCAATAAATAAATGTGAATATCACTACTCTGCTTTTAATGTAAAAACTTGTAACTTGTCCCGGTTGTAGCTTTTGATAGTTTGACAAATGGAACGGAACGTCGAACAGCAAAACTGATTCGTGCTTTATGTTACATGGTGCAAAATGTAATTAACTTAAAATAACGTGGGGAAGTAAATTACATGGGTAAGGTGTTGGATTGGATCTCTGGCGTGTTGGTTTTTTTGTTTGTTTATTGGAGATGTAAATATATAGCCTTGTATGTAAAGAAATCGTAGATTTGATCCTTAATCTTTGGTTCACCCCCTGCTGCTAAAAAAACGTAAGAGAAGAGGAAGAAATTTTTAGTTTTCCATGATGACACCATATGACGTGTTAAGAGTTCAATGATTACAGCGTGAGAGGAGGGAACACAACACAGGGTGACGAACCGGGGGTTGCTTTTAAAAGTTTGGAGACAACGAGATTTTTTTTATTATAACGGGAACATTGAAAAATCTCTCGATGACAACGAATGGAAGTGCTATTGTGTGTATAAACTAAAAAAGGCCACGTTGATGCCTCCACTAACACAAAAAGTCTTATCCCATCCATCTCTCCTTTGCCTTTTTTCGTTTCTGTATTACTTTATCCACCCAATTCAGCTTAAATTGTATTCATGTGATGTGATCCAATCCAATCCAATGTTGCAAAGCAAACAGGGAGCAAGCGTCAATCTTTGCATTCCAGCTGTTTCCAGACAAAAAGTTTTTATCAAACACTTTGATCCGCTCTGCATTCAATCCAAGTGTGTGTGTGTTTATCAAGAACTAGTCTATCTACCGCATTCACTAATTCATTCATTATCTTCTCTCTAGTTTTAGTATGTGCATAATGCGGAGGTAAGGGTGCAGTGCAGCATAAAATCAGCAGTCAACATTGCATTCAAACTTCAAATCCCAAATATTAACTTGTATACATACATACATACATATGATGATGCCACACCCCAGTAAAAACAACAGGTGAGGAGAGGAGTGTCAAGGATCTTCCATCTTCCCACTGGCTCAAGACTACTTATAGAACAAGAAGACCAAGAAGCTCTTAATTACATACACACTTGCACACAGGATATGATAAGAGCGGACCAACATTCCGAAATACAATTGGTTGCTCTCTTCAAATTTACAACACATGATTTTTGCACGCAGGCTTGGATCCCAAAAACCAATTCCAAAGAACCGCAGCTCTCAACTCTCAACTGCTTGTATGTGCCACTGTTACCTCCAGGCAGTGACCACTTGAGCAGACTTTGAGGTTGCTGACGCAAGAGGAAGACGAGATGGTGCCTCTTCAGCCACGATCACATCCTCCTTGGCAGGCACATCTTCTGTTGGTTTAGGAGTGTAGGTAAATGAGAGGTCTTTGTTGGTAGCAAGAGCTAGGAGCTCTTTCTCCTCCAGCCCTTTTGTTGGCCCAAGGCTGCACCGCTCTGGTTTGTGCTTGGCTAATGCATCTCTAAACTTCTTGATCTGCCAAGTCAATGCCATTCATCATGTTATCACAACAACCATCAGGGAACAACACCAACACAAACACACACATTATTTGCCAATGCCATCCGACCAACAAGCATTATCCAGAGAGAGAAAAAACCACAGCTAACCAATAAATAAGATAGAATAAGACACACAAAATGCTCTTGAGGAAGTGGCATTTAAATTCGAATTCAGCTATTTGGAAAACACCCCAATACCAATAGATAGGGTTTCGAACTTTCAATAGTAAACTCAACAGAGACCAATTGAAGGAAAGACAAATACTAACCGTGGCGTTGGTGCAGCTGAAGCTGCAAAGGCGACCATGAGCACCTCTGTAAAAGCGGAAGAAGGGCAGGACATGAACATTGAGACTGTAACACATGGACTTGTGTTCCTCGTAGTTCACCTGAAGGAATTGAACATCTGGGTTCATCTCTGCCAGCTGACATATCTTGGGATGAAGAGCTTTGCAGCCACCGCAGCCAGGAGAGAAGAAATCAACGACCACCAGCTTATCCCCGGCATTTGAAAGGGATTCCACTAGGTCCTCCGCAGATGCCACCCCTTTCATGTTGGGCTGGTCCCCCTTCTCCCACCATTTCAGAGCTTTGCCAATCCGAAGTCCAGACTGCTAAATTCCATTCCCCCCACAACAAAAACAAACAAACCGGTCTTTTAACTTTATCCAACAAATATTTATCAAATATAGCCAAAAATTAACTCTTAATTTCAAAAATATCACTTTTTATAAAAAAATTCAAATATATTCAAAATTTTACTTAAATATACATAAATACTCTTAAAATTAAAAATTTTTAGTTACTGTCGTCTCAAGCTCTTCACCTTCACTTCTACACTCCACCACCACAAGTCCACAACCCTATCCCCTTTGACCCCACTCATCATTGACATTAAGCATCGCCGCGATTGCGCAAGTGGGAGCAGCTGAATTTCAATCACGCCTTCCACCCATTTTTTCTTACAAATATCATTTTTAATTTTAAATATAAAAATAGTTTTCAAAGTTAATCCCATGCCGGTATATGACTGTATCTATGAGAACCACGTGACATCACATCATTAAAGCAATTGATATATTTAAAAAAACAAAACTAAAATGATTATGATAGACAGATTCAGAGAGAAAGACTAAAATAATTCACAATAAATAAATTTAATAATATTATTATTAATTATTATTAAATTTTAATTATTAAGAATTAGATTAAAGAGTTATGTCAATATCACGAATTATTTGGCTAAAAAGCCTTTCATTTATTTGATTGTTAAAATTTGAGAGAGTTTGGGTCTGTTTACGTGGAATTTTAGATTTTTGAAAGATCTTATAAAAAGTGACATTTTTGAAATTAATAGTTAATTTTTTGCTTTATTTGATAAATACTCCAAAAAAAAACCATTAATCTCCTCGTGACTTTCAAGATCAAATTTTGATCGGAAAATCGATTTAAATTTGGGGAAAAATCATTACTCATGACCAATAAAATCTGAAATCCAGCAGAGCAGGGGAATCAGATCCAGAACAAGGATATGAGGAGAAATAAACGAACCTGCTGGGAATTAACGGCGGAAGAAGCGTGGGGTTGGGAACTCCTGATGCTGGTGGCTTGAAAAGCAATCTTTTTGCCGTGAAAATCACTCTTTGTCGATAACGATAGTGATGAAATCTCCGGATTCAGTTTGAGAGAGCAAGAGAAAGACCTTGATTTATTGTAATTACAACTCTTTGGGAAAACGGAGATGCTGCTTTGATTGTTTTGATGATACTGATGATGATGCCAGGACGACAACAGACTGGTTTTGCTCAAAACCTCTGCCATCGATCGATCGATCGATCGATACAAAACCCCCAAACAAACAATCAACAAATAATAATTGAGCGAATTTTGATTTGATTGACTTGAGATTTGAGATTTGAGAATTTGGGATTCGAAAAAGGGAAAGGAAGGAAAGGGCTCAAATTTTGAAGCAAAGAGCACGAGGGTGGGAAACTTGAGAGCGTTTTCAAAGGGGAAGGGGAAAAAGGAGAAACAAGAAGGGAGGAGAACTTCCTTCCACGTAACAACAGTAAAATCTACGCTCTTGTCTGGATCCTTGTTTAACCGTACGTTATGTCGTCGCTACTTAATCGGACGGTTACAAAACGTTAACAGGAGTTGTGGTCTGTGTGCGCGGTTCAACGTAGCTTGTGGTGTAGACTCGGAAATAAAATTGTAGACAGAGATGTTGGATAAGGATTGCTTTGTATTTGTCTTTGAAACACGTGGCGATACTTCACACCGCCTCATCCTTTGAATCCTCCATCTTTGGAAATGAGTTTAAAGGGCAAATTGGATATTCTTTGAGATAAATATCTTTCAAGGTCGCTTCCTCGCTATCTCAATCCACGAGTCAATTTTATCATGGAATATTGTATAAAAAACGATTAGAGCTAATTATATTTTACAAGGTTTGAAGGGGTTTCTAAAATATAGATTTATAGAGGGCGTAAAATGTAAGGAAAATTAATAAAAATGATTTGAAAATTTTGAGTTTTAACGATAAGGATAAAATAGAAGCTAAAGTGAATAGTATCAGAATTGATTTTTTAGTGTAAAAATGTGGTTTTTCATTAAAATGAACAATATCGTGGCCTTTTTGTTAAAACTTTAATTAGCACATATAACCGCTTACCATGCCCTTTTAAAATATTTGAGGAGGATGTGTGTTGATTAAATCATTGAGTGTGTAAGTTTAACAACTTCTCAATGGAAAAACACATCTAAACAAGAAAGGTTTTTTAGTGCACATCAAAAGTCCGCATTTGACATATGAATAAGATTTGTTACATCATTTAACCTAAAATAATTTAACAACTCTTATTCAAATGTGTAACTCAAGTGTGTGTTTTTTTTTTTTTTTTTTTTTCAAATTTTTTTTGTGAGAAACAAGTGTGTAAAAACAAGTCTGTACTGAGCAGAAGAGAAAATTCAAAAAAGGCGAAGGACACCAAACACGATTTGCTGAGGTGAGGCCCGTTCATTATTTTCTTTCGGAGGGAAGGGGGTGTCATTTTAAAGCCCGGTGGGTAAGAAGCACACAGCCCACACCATAATGAGATGCTGAAAGAGGAGCGTTGGACAAAAAGCAGAATCCCTCGTGTGCGTGCATTTGTAAGTTTGTGGTGATGCCTGGTGCGACTCCAAATATGCTCCAACTCCACCTTCAGCTTCGTGCTGGACTTCCTCCCACCCATCCATTAATACAAACCCAATTGCTACTACCACCACAACTCCAATTGCAAGAATAGTCGATCCCCTTCTCACTCCAACTGATCCCAACACCACTAATCCCAATCTCACTCGCATTCACAACTGCAACTTCATCAATGCTAAAACCACCTTCAAATTCAAATGCCGCCGCCGCCGCCGCATTCACAACGTTACTCCTTCTTCTACTTCAACTGCAGCAGCCAATAGTAATGATCTGGGGTGCTGTCACTCTGATCATCGGCACTGCCGTTGGTCCCGGCATGCTCGGTTTGCCCGCTGCTACCATCCGCTCCGGCCCCCTCCCCTCCACCCTTGCCATCCTCCTCCGTTGGCTCTATGTCATCTCCTCCGTCATCCTCGTCGCCGAGCTCAGCTTTTTCGCCATGGAACAAGACGCCCTTCAAGAGGTCAGCTTTACCGCCCTTGCTTCCAAAGCATTCGGTGGTCGTTTTGGCGCATTTGTTGCTGTCGTCTATGCCTCTTTGAGCTTTGCCTTGTTGGTCGCTTGCGTCTCCGGCATCGGCTCAATTGTCTCCCAGTGCTTTCCCCGCATCAATCTTGTACTCGCTCACGCTTTATTTCCCCTTGCGGCCGGATCGCTCATTCTTTTGTTTCCTTGCAATGCCATTGATGCTGCAAACCGTGTTCTGTGCTTGCTCATGCTTTTCTCCATAACTTCCCTCGTGGCGTCTTTCCTCCATTTTGCCCGCCTTTCCGGTCCCCGTCCTTACACTCGGATTCCATGTCATCACCCCTTTCATTTGCAAGATTGCTGGCAACACTGTAGCCGACGCTCGCAAGGCCATACTCATTGGTGGGGCTGTTCCATTGACCATGGTCTTGTCATGGAATTTGATTGTGTTGGGGCTTTCTGGATCCGGAACCAACACCGCAGCAGCCGGAGACCCTATATCCCTTCTGCTTTCCGTTAATCCATCTGCACTGTCTGCAGTGCAAGCATTTGCCTTCTCCGCTTTGGCAACGAGCTTGATCGGGTACGCTGTTAGATTCCCGAAACAGCTTCTTGATACTGTGGAATTGATTGTAAAAATCAACCTCAAAAATAAACAACTAGGAGTAGGGGTCTTGGAAGAGTTGGGTTTGCTGTTTATTCAAAAATGAGGCATGATGATAATAATATTGGAAATGCAGGGAGGGCTTCTTTTACCACCGGTTCAGGTTCAGGGCGTTGTATTGATGCTTCTGATTCTAAACCGGGATCGAGCATTAATATGATAGTAATGCCGCTGGTGCTCGGCGTTCCAGTGCTCATAGCATCTTTCTTTCCCTCCACCTTTTCCAGAGCTCTTGATTTCGCCGGACTTTATGCAAACTGTTTTCTGTTTGGCATCCTCCCTCCAGCAATGGCTTACATACACCAATCGAGGAGGAAATCAAGGTAGCGCCAGCGTTTCCTAGATGAGATTTGACACTCAAAATTGGTCTAAATTAAAAGGATATAAGGAATGAACATTGTTTATGCTTATGGCTGATAATGCTAATTGTTACATGGATAATGCTTTCCCTGTACAGTAACAGACTAACAGTACCGAGTGACTAGAGAGTGTATGTGTGTGCATGTTTAATTTAAATGTTTTGGTTTACGCAGTTGGTGCAGGTCATCCAACATTTTACCAGGGGGAAATGCTACACTTGCAATCCTCTTTGGATTTGCTGTCATTCTGGGGATTTGGCATTAGCTAAATTTAATCACTTGAAGAAATTACAAACTCATTTGTTCTAGTACATGCCTCTGCCTGGCCTGCCTGCGCGCGGTAAACATTTTCAACTTGTCTGATTGAATAAGCATGTCGGTTCCTCACTGATGCTGAAACTGTTTGTGTTTTTCTTTTATGCATATCAAATCTGTAATTTGCCTCTCACTCTCACACACGTGGAAAAAAGAAGCAGAGGTAGTCACTCGGGGTCGGGGTTGATTATATTTATGCATAGACAAGTAAAAGACATGAAAAAGAGGAGTTGGAGTCGAGGAACCCGATACTCTTAACAAAAGCATAGCATAGCATTGCTGAACGCAGAATGCTTGAGACTCTCCCGAGTATATATCTCCTCATCCCTTAGGTTAGCTGCGTAAACCTGCGTGTCTTGCCGGTAGTGGATTATATTAGGGCCGGTTTGATGCAAGAGAATACGGGAAAATCAAACCTAAGACTTTGGTTGAGTTGTTAAACTATGTGAGCTACAAATTCTCTGCATTTTGTGTTCTAGTTTTTCCTAAGTATGTAGAGGAATGTAGAATAAAAATTAAAATGGTTACCCAAAAAAAAAAGAGGATACAATTAAATAACAAAATGTTATCAAATCTTAGAGAAAGAGGACCAACAAATTAAATGCGTTAGCTAGGATAGGGATCGATGCTGGATAGGGCCTATCTCATCAATCGCAGGCAAAAGCCCAATGGCATGGATGAAGGACTACCATGCAAAGGAAAACAGCATGCCGCATAGTTAAGAAAAGACCTATCAAGTAATTATTTTTTATCCAATGTAAAGTTGAATTAGGTTGGATTGGATCGCAGAATTGTAAGTCCAATGTACGTTTGTTAGATGCGGATGGGCTACATTTCAATCGTTTCAAACCTATAAATACCCCTACTAAATCCCTCAAATAAAGATTATTTGTGAAATTTTTTAGAGAGATTTAACAAAACACTCTCAGTACTATTTACTTTTAAAAAAAAATCACATTTATAACTTTCTCTGTACTATTCACTATACCTTTAAAAAGGGTTTTTCATTAAAAGAGAAGTTTTTGGACTTTTCGTTAGTTTTCCTAAATTTTTGATGGATGAGGTTTTTACAGATACATGTGGATCGAAGCATACATCATTAAGGATTGGAACTTTTAATTTTGTGGCCAAAAGGTAAACTTTATTTAATTGTAATAATAACGTTTACATCTTCTGCAATAATATTATATAGAAATTCAGGGCCATAGACATTCCATAGGAAAAAGCCACCAGGCAAGGTTGCATATGAAGCCACGGCATGGGTAGCGAGATTACCACTCCACTGAACAAACATGAACTTCACCTCCCTAATCTGAAACGCCAAGGCTTTAATATCAAATAGCAAACACTCCAAACTTGCATCAATAGAGCGCTCTCCCCTCAACATTTGGATAATAGAAAGGGCATCAGGCTCTACTTCCACCTTGTCGCTACCCAGGTCCCTACACTTCACCAACGCTGCACGAATAACCGCCGCTTCTGCCATTGCAGCTCTGTGGAACACTTCTCCCCCCATCCCACCAGCCATCTTTAATAATCCTGCAAAGTCGCGTATAAAGAGATAATTGAGTTGTGATTTACAGAGTTTAGTGTCCCTTGCATTTTGTATACAAATTTAAGTGTGTATGAACATTGTTTGTAACAGTTTTAACTAGGAACAAGTCGCTGGTTAATTTCTTAAGAGAAACGTATGTTAGATTTCGGTAAATTATGGGTCGATTGAAGCAATATAGTAATTAGTTGAGTGTAGCAGACTGATGAATGTTAAAGTAGGTGGGATTGTAAAAATGAAAAGATGATGTGATGGTGCATATGATATGACATAAGCAGATGTGGGTAGGCATGTGGCATGATAAATTATAAGTATGCATAATATAATAATACTATATGTCAACCCCAAATATGTAGCACAATTAAGAGGAAAACGATATTCTCTAGATCCTCTTTATGGGAATTCGAGGGATCAATCTATTATGTTCGTTCATTGTATATCGTGCAGTCAATTTTCGTTAGATATTATTTATATTTAATTTAAAATTTAAAATGATTTCTAACCGCACGATGTACGATGAATAGACATGATTGATTGATCCCCGGATCCCCATAAAAAGGATTTGAAGAGGATCCTTTTCCAATTAAGAAGTTGGTTTTCACAATACATATAGGAAATGGGTGCAGTTTTGCTCACTACTCTCAAGTGGTAGTAATACTCATCATCTTAATTATTATCGTGGGATGAATTTCAATTTTGAAATTTGTGTTTATCTGTTAAACAGAGTAAGCTTATTCAACAATAATAAATAAAATGATGAACATTACCATCACTTAAGGGTGAGAGCAAAAATATTCCAATAGGAAATAGAAGAGAGACCTAGCAAGGACTAAGAAGAGTTTGCAGGGGAGGGGGATTGGTTGTAGAGGGTCAGCCAGCCACCCCCATCTCCATGTTCTCATGCAACAAATCAGCCTACGCTGCTGCTGCTGCTAGAAACTAAATAGCTAGTTTCTTCGTTTGAAATATTTTGTTGCTCAACACAATATAATTTTGCTATATTTTATTTCAGTAGTGGAAGATAATTAATTAACAAAAATAGTAAGTGTATACAGACACACACATCGTTGTCTAAAAATGTAAAGTGCAAACAAGCGAAGAAAGCTATAAAAGGGCGGTTAAGTTGCCTGCAAGAATCAAAATCCAACGGACGCTTTGCTTTGAATGAAAAGTTAAGTTTTTTTCCGGGATGAAAAGCGGCAAAGCAAATTCCATTGCATAAATAAGTTTTGGATAAATGTCGATCACATGAAAAGTAATCTTCATCATGCATCATTCATGATGAAAAGCATTCATCGTTCATCAACATTTCTCCTTCCGTTTCTAAATATCGATTAAAAGTGTGATTTCAGTAATGCTAATATAATTCGTTTTGTTCAATCAGCAAGTTAATTTCTTCTTTTTTGCTTTGTCTTTGTTGAAAGCATTTGTGTTCAAGTGAACAGTTAGGGATTGAAAAGTTAAAGTCAACAAAGTGATATATGACTCGTTTGGATGTCTTTTTAAAATGACTGAAAGCGTTTTTACAAAAAATGTTTTTGGGTTATAAGCTTATTCCAAGAAGCACTTTACGTGATTTTCTAGGATTTACTTACATTTTTATAAAGATTGGTTCTAGAAATATTTTTACCAAAAGAGCTTTCAGTCATTTTAAAAGCACATCCAAATGAGTTCATAGGTAATGCTAAGTCGACCAAATTTTTAAACCAAATGATATGTTACCAGTATGAATTAAGTACGTTAATCAACACTTCAATTATAACTCAATCATTAATAAACATATTGTTTAGTTTACAAAATTTAATTTAAATAAAATATAACGAGTGAGTAGTTAGGGCTATCTCTTCCTCCTATCTTTATCTTTTTTCTTTTCTGTTAGCTTTTAGCCGGATGAAATAAAGCATATACATGACGCCATACATGCAAGTTATATATGCAACATGCAAATTAAGCCAATTTTATTCTAATTAACTATTTAATTACACAAAATTCCCAATACTAAAAAAAGCATACAAATTAACAAAGTAATTTTATATACATGCCACAAATATTATGGTCTACTAATATTTCTATGCCTCCAAAAAATATGAGATTTTAAGCTCGATTTACTTAGATGATGAGTTTGATACACAATTAATCACTTTAGCAACAACATACATGCATGCCAACGAGCAATATACATCTGAAAAACACGTTAAATGGACAGATGAGCTCACGATAAAAAGCAAGCATAACATGTGTGAAGAAAGATCGAAGTCCAAGTCATTTAATTAAGGTACATGTAATAATTAATTGAGTTTCGTTTGACAAAAGATTTACTATGGCGTACGTTTTTGAAGCAAGAAACCAATGATTGTTACGAACAAGTTAGCTGGCTGATGCTAATTCAATTATTTCAACGAAACGAATTCGAATAAACCTTTCTCGTGGCCAAGAGCATCTGCTGCATGACATGAGCAAATATTCAGGGAACAATGCACGTGATTCATAATGGATATATCTAAATCACCATTTCTTTCATCTCAACTAATTCTCTCAAATATTTCAACGAGCTAGGTTTCTGCACCAGGTCTATATACATATATATGGAGTACTGGCATTCCAATACTAATTTAGAATTTGTTTTACTTAACTTTACACACACGCACACACACTACATACATATATATACGGGAGAGAATTCGTGACACCATTTTTTTGTAGTAATGATCTATGAATTATATTATAAAAGATAGACGGTTCAAATCATTAAAATATATCACTGAATGAGTCCAGCAAAAACTTATATAAAAAAACTTGTGCCACAAATTTTTGGGGTGGCAGATGCAAGATAACAGTTCAATTGATAATCACCTTGTGTATTCCATTCAAACACAATTAATCACAAATTAAAAAATTTAAATGCAGGAAAAAGGATGAAAGCAAATTAACAAATCAAAATTACAACATGAAGAATTGCAGTAACCGTAGTAATAATAAATTTAAATAATAAAAAAGAAAATTTACATGAGTTTAGTTCACAATAATCATGAAAATTAAAATGGCCCCGGAAACCATGAAAGCAGTCTACAGTATTCGTGTATGCAACAACATCAATTTCTGACTAGTTAATCTCCCTACCAAAATAAAGAAAAAATTTAAACCCTTAATAATCCCAATTAGCAGAAGGACTTGTTTTTGAATGAATGTCAAAAGTCCCACAATCCTTCAATGTCGGAAAGGGGGACAACAGATGGATCTTGATCATAGGAAGAGTTGTTGGTGCTGCCCAATTCTTGCTTTGAAATAAATGATGATGATATCTCGGTAGTGTTCATGTCCGTGCTCAATCCGGTGTCTTGGGAGAGGCTAAACATAGACTGGTTGGACGAAAACTGCTCGACCTTGCAGTGCCTGTCTAAGCCTCCTCCTCTTAAGCCAGACGACGATGTTTCATTATTATTCTTCCTCTTGTTGTTGTTGTTGGCTGCAGCTATTTCTTTTAGAATGGCCTGATCATCGTCATCACGGTCACTACTAGTAATAGTACTTGTTTGGAACACCGACCCTTGCCCTTGAGTACCCCTCATCATCCCTTGTTGAAAATAATCAGAATCGCTCATCATCTGATTTGGCTGGAAATTTGGGAAACTAGAAGGATTTTGAAACTGGTGATGATGCTGATGATTATGATGAAGAGGTGGAGGATATAACATGTTGGAAGGGTTACTGAGACTACTGGCTTGGTAACTGTTGTAGTTATTGTTAGGCTGCAGCTGAAAGTTGCAACTCTGCTTGAGGCCTTGAACACCGCCGCCGCCTCCCCCCAATGAAAAGTAGTTGAGGTAACTGTTAGTGTTGATTCCATGATAATCCGATGGGGGTGGCGCTGTGATAATGGAATCGGGCTTGAAGTCATTGTCTCCATAGCATGAAGAATGTTTGTTGGTCATGATGTTGGAAGTATTAAGAGTAGGATCCATAAGAGGTGGGAGGGAAGAGCAATCCAAGAGATCGTGATCCCCAATATTCCCAAAAGAGTTCATCCGAGTTGGGGTAAGGGTTCTTTTGAGCCCCATGTTCTTGTGGAAAACTCTGCACACAACCCATTCATCCTACGCCAACATATATATACAAAATTAAGATTAAAATTAAAACTAAAAGTAAAATTGATTGATCTTCAAATATTGATGACTTGCCAAAAAAAAAAAAAAAAAGAAGAGAAAATTAAAAGCTAGCTAAAAGCCCAAACCCCTCCTTGAAAGGAAACTCCCAACCAACATAACAAAATTCAAAAGGGGGCCACGGATGTTTAATAGGTATTAAAATAGGTAGGAATATGATTTTAAATTTTTAATTACCTTTGCAGCCTTGGAGAGGTTATTGTAGAGTGGGATTTTGCCATCAAGCCTGTATTCATGCATGACCCAGTTGGTCTTCTCTCCTTTAGGGGCTCTCCCTTTGTAGAACACAAGAGTCTTCTTCATCCCAACCAGGCACCCTCCTCCTGCACCTTTGCCGCCCTGCTGTTGCTGCTTTTTAACCTTATTGAATATCTCTTTATCTTTTCCTGTGGCCTTCCAGTACCCTGATTCCGTCGCTCGATTCGTCCTCATCCCCGTCGGATACTTCCTGTCTCTCTGGCAAAAGAAGTACCACTCCTTCTCTCCCATCTTTGCTTCTTCTGCTCAAGGAATATACATATCCATATATGCAAACTAAGTTATTTCAAGTAATTCAAAATATATCTATATACATACGACACGAAATACCCCCGGAAGACAGACAAGTAATACTTACTAGGCAAATCCCAAGGTTCGCACTTGTTCAAATCAGCTTCGCCGATTGCAACAGCTTCGAAGCTGCTGTTGATGACCTTCTTTATGAGATAGCTAGTTATGATTTCTTCATCCGTGGGATGAAACCGAAAACCAGGAGGCAACCCCTTGAGCTCGTCTGATATTCCTCTATTCACCACCATGCCTGTTTCTGTTTGTGCTTCCATCGACGGATCCATCTCTCCTCTTTTGTTATATGTATATGTACGCCGACAATTTCTCTTTTTATACAAGGGCTGCCTAGCAAGCCAGCTAAGCTCAAGAATACAAAGTATTCTCAATCCAACAATTAATTTCAACTACAAACCGAAGAAAAGAAAGAAAATTAACGAATGAATCTGCAGCTAGCCGATCGATCGAGAGGGAGGTTAGTATTGAAGAGGAAGGAGGGAGAGAGACAAGTCAGAGAAGAAGAAAGAAAGAAAGAAAGAAAGAAAGAAAGGGTAAGAGAGCAGTTAAGAAAATAGAACAAAGGAAAAAAAAGAGCTTTTATAGGGAAGGGAAGAGACCGGTTTCTTCTTCAAAACAGCTCATATTATCAAGATCCGTGGTCCGCAAGGCACCTACTGAGGAAGCCACATAATTTTTTTATTATTTCTTATTATTTTTATCTCCATTATTTTATGTACCGTTTGTTTTGGTTTTTTGCGAAGATAATACTTGAGTAATCAAAGTGAGTATTCTATATATCGATGGTAATATGGAGACAAATTTTTTAATTAAATAATGTGTTACAAAAAATTAATAAACACAGTAATCAAAATTTGTAATAATTTAACTATCAATATTCACATCATTTGGTTTACGAAATTTAATTTAAAATTTTGATCTTTTTAACATTATTCTTTAAGTATTTATTTTTTAATTCGGCACAATAAAAGATATCACGTGTTTCTTATTTAAAAAAAAAAGAATTACTAGCATGCTATTATTTTCTAAAATAATAAAAAACGGTGTGAGAATATTATTGGATTAAATAAAAAATTGAATTCTCATTTTAAATAACTAAGTATTATCCTTTGGCTAAATTAGAAATAAGAACAAAAATTAATGAATTGTAAAAGAGGTGGGCTATCCACGTACCTTTTTTTACTTCTCACACATTCTTTGTTAATTTCTGTCCATTGATCTTCTTTAATTTATCTGATCTGACGGCCGAAAACCAAAAATATATGAGATAAGTAAAAAGTGGTGTGTGAATATCACATTCCTTGTAAAAAAAAAAAGGAACTTTCTATGTTGGAGGGACCCACGTTCCCAGAGTACCCAGTAGCCTTTCATATTGGCTATTAATTTAATTAAACAAATAAAAAAGGGGCTTCTATCGGAAGCTTCAACTGAATAGTTGAATGTAACATCTTTTGGAATTGCATTGCATGTTCCAATCCGTTATAACCGATCCATCCAAAAAGTCTCTCCCTATTGAAAGCTTTGGAAAAGGTTCGCATCTTTCTTCCTCTTTTCGTTCATTCGTTTCTTTTCTACAACAATGTATACATATACGACACGTTCATGAATATATACGTATACACGTTTACTTATCAGCTTCAATTATGAATTATTCAAATTAGTACTTAATTTAGTAGGTGCTCGATTAGTGGCTTACTCACTGACTCGGCTAGCTAGCTCATCGGCTGCTTCAAAACTCATGTAAATCCAATGTTAAAAGACGCTATGCACTAACCGGACGGCTGGTTAGGACCTAGCGCCTAAGCGGATTTAACTAAATTTATTATAATTCATATAAATAAGTGTCTGTTTATACTTAAAAAATATATAATTTTATCATAAACTACAAAATAGAATGACATATATATATTATGAAGTATTGAAACATAATGAAAATATGGGGAACAAACATATAATGTATGTTCATATAAGTATTCAACAAGTCTCTTACAATTTATCAAAAAAATAAAATTTAAAATGAAAATTATCTATTTTCTGTATAAGTGAGTCGCAATTTAGGCGGGTCTGAGTGGTCTAGGCGAGTGCCTAGGCGGTCTAGGTAGGCACCTCAGTAGGTTTAGGCACCATTTCTTAATTTTCAATTGCCTAAACATTAATCGGAGTTGTAATCAATCGCCTAGCGCCTAGACGGGACCTAAATGGCGCTAAGTGGGAATTTTTAGAACAGTGTGTAAATCAATGTGTCATTCGCACACAAATACAGTTTCGAAAAAGTAAATTAAGTATGAATATCAATCGGTCCGTACATATGCCCCGATCTCTAATGTGTGGTGTGTACAGACAATCATATATATGCATACCATGAAATTAATCAATCAATCAATTAATTAATTAAGAAAATTGTTATTAGCATCTCAAAAATCACATTCTACACTCTAAACTTTCTATATTAGGAAAGAAAAATATACTTATAAGAAGTGTAGAATGAGATTTTTGAAATGCCAATAACACTTCCCTTAATTAATAAATAGATCATGGATGCATTCTCCACAAAATGCAAATCAGGAAAACGAGTACCCAACAGAACAGACCGAATCTAGCTAGGGGGCTCATACGTCATACCTCTCACCCCCATAAGTCAAAAATAACGAATTTTCTAATAATTTTCCAGCTTATTAATAGCTGGCATTCTAGGGAGAACATGATCTACCAATCACCATGATGAAATGAATATATGTGAAATCTTTAGCCTTTCAAATCTTTTCTTCTTTTGTTTGTCAAATTTTCTTGTATCTCTCCTATACTGTATGCGTTGAAGTAGCAAAAACTTGAAATCGAACGGGAAGTGATTTGTGTATCCTCGTTTTTTTTCTTTTTACAGATATTCTCTTGTTATTATGTTAGCTTTAGATTCAATAAAATTATAGAAGCAATCAATGCATAGGGGAGTGGAAAAACGTGCAAAAAAAAAAAGAAAAAAAAAAGTACAAATCTCTATAAGAAAAGCAAAATGAATTAAATTGGAACAACTGTTAGTATAAATAGAATTCAATATGCTATTTTTATGTATTTATCTGAATACTTCAGAGTAGCCATGCATTTTCGCCGACTAAATCTGATAAGCAACATTTTAAATGGATTTGGCTGTTTTTTTTCTTTCATCAACAAAACAATGGGTGGCTGACGGAACTTAATTAACAGAGACAAGTGCCTCAAAACTCATTTTTATCAAATATGGCTTAAAAGTCTGAGAGTCAGAAAAACATTGGCTTAAATCTCATGTGCAAGTTGTGGTGCCTCGTTAACGTCAGAGTGGTTTTTACATTCGTACATATCCCTTCACGTTTGATGAATTTTTAAATCAAATAAGTGGACAACACAAATTATGTAATGTATTAAGTGACGTGGAGCAAGTGTGGTGATTAACTAACCTGCGCTCGCTCTGGTACTATAAAAAATATTGAGGTTCATTTTTAAAATCAATTGACAATATGAGAAGTAACTTAACTTCTTATAAGTCATTGCAAGTTTGATCCATCACCAATGTGAGATTTTTTCTTTCACATTATATGTGACAAATTTTTTAAACCAAATATATAAACAATATAAATCAAATGACGAGGGGCATGTGATTATGACATTATAAGAAAATTAATATTCCGCCACAAAATCTATTGGTAAATATGAAATGTAAAACGGAGAAAAAAGTAAAGATAAAGGGCGCCGACCGAGAAAATCAGCGGCCTTGCAAAACCAAACATCACCTCGTTTTCTGGGGTGTATCATGTACGTGTATCAAAAATAAGCACTTGCATCGAAAATGCCCCCAGGCCCCAACTCATTACCGGCCTCAAATCAATTACGTCATTAAATAAGGACTGCTTAATTATCTCTATTAGTAATTACCACTACAATTGACAATAAATTAATCAAGGACGTTCACTACCCATACTATTATGAAGTTATATATTTGTTTAGAAGTGGTTTTTTTAATCCATGTTTAGAAGTGTTTTTAAAATAATTAAAACATTTTTAATAAAGGTATTTTTAAAACAAATTTTAATGAAAATGCAAGCCAATACTTAAAACATACATTTAAAAGCATTTTTAATCATTTTAAAAAAACTTCTGGGCTTTATATTAGAATGCTGTTACGATAGGCCGGGCCAACCAAATCCATCCCACACCACGTGTTGACATTCCTCTGTTGAAATTTTCCACAAGTTGAGCTGGATATATTTTTATTTTATCATAATCAATTCCCCTAATTAAGTAAAAGTAATTAATTCCGTAATTGACATCCCACAGTTTCTATTTACTGTTTAGCCTGAGTTTCTTCCTCTGCCACCTCATCGAGTCATTAGTTATCACCTTCCCAAAAACCCAAATTGTACTAAATCAGATTAGAAAAATCGTAGAAAGACGTAAAATACGGAAGTAATCCCGGCAGTTTAAATCACTTTAATAATCTTCTCAAGAAAACAATCCTTTTAATAATACCCAAACAAGAAATGTTCAAGAGAAACGCGTAAGCGTGGACCCACCAAACCATGCCATGCGACATTATTACGAGTAGCAGGAGGGAATACTCATTTCCTCGAATATATTGGATTGGAATACAAGGCTTGAGAAAGTGCGGCAAGCTAGTTTTGCGTTTGCCTCTCTCTCTCTCTCTCTCTCTCTCTCTCTCTCGCACACACAACTATTGACTTTTGTACAACGAAACTGCGAAGCAAACCCTAAACAATCTCCCTCCATTTAACTGACATTTTGTGACGACATCTCTCTCTCTCTCTCTCTCTCTCTCTCTCTCTCTCTCTCTCTCTCTCTCTCTGACCAACAATTTTAGTTAAGTTGGTTATAATAAAAAACGTTAGGCGCTAGTTGGGCGGTTGGTTAGGCAGATATGCATAAATTTTTTATATATCTTATGAACAAGTGCATATTGATACTTACAAAAAATTATATTTGTATGAAATCTATAGATAAAATAATAAAAGGATGATAAAATGCAAAACAAGTATCCAACAAGTACAAAATTAAGCATGCCATATAACCATAGTGAGGAGTATTGTAGGATGACACATGTACAATATATTCACAATTTAAAACCACATAAAATGCAAAATAGGAGGAAAATAAGGAAATATAGTAATGTAGATCGGATTTTTTTTTTCAATTTCAAAAAAAAAAAAAAAAAAAAAAAGCCGCCTAGCACTGCCTAGCCCGCTTAGAGCCCAGTTGATTTTTCCAACCGATTTGCAAGAAAACACCTCGGTTCACCACCGCCTAGCGCTTATGCCGTTTTTTAGAACATTGGTTATAATTATTAGAGTATGTAGTTTTCACATTGGAAACTTACTAAATAGATCTTTTTTTATTTATTTAAAAAAAGTACGATACTCATTAATAACAAATAAAATACATACATTAATGAGGATATGGTGCAAACACAGAGTCTCGATAAAAACCTTGCCAGGGTTTTTAAACCGGTCGAAGGGAAAAAGATTGTCCCGCACCAACATAATTAATTAGGAATTGCTATCCTCAAAGAGAAAATCAATGATTATATCAAGGGGTTCCTCAAACCAAGTCACAATGTTACCATAACTCAAACTTATACATGCTAGCCCATGTGCCACATTGTTCGTCTCCTTTCCCCACTGAATTAACCTTATATATATATATATATATTCACAAATGTGTAATTTTGCAATGTAAAACTCGAGAATTGAGAATTCGCATGCTGGACGCCATATGATGAATCTAAAACCTTGATATTATTCTTTCGTATGATTAGGCAAGTAGGATCTGCATCAGCATCACCTAATACTAGACTATTAGTTATTCTTAATTACTTATGAAAATGTAGCTCCATCATCATCAGCTTTTGCCATCTTTCTAAATTATAACCGTTTGTTTCATGGACTCAGACAGTAGGCTCTCATTCAGACAGATATGGTATGACAAATCCACTCATGTCTATCTCATTGAGTTGAGTTGAGAGAAGGAATCAATAGAATTGTTATTGGCACTTCAAAATTCTCATTCTACATTCTAAAATTTCTATGTTTAAAAAGAAAAATACACTTATAAGGAGTGTAGAATAAGATTTTTAGAGTGTTAATAATACTTTCCGGAAACAAATATAAAAAAACAAACTTTGGATATAGTATAATATAGTTGGATTTAGATAAGGGAATTCGATCCATTATTATATAAGTTGCTGATTAAGAATTTAATGTGGCCTTTTGATTCATTCATGTTTAATTAATTAAAATACTCACTATTTCTTTCTTTTCTTTGGGTGTGCGTGTGGCCTTGTGATTCATTCATGTTTGTTTAATTAAAATACTCACTATTTCTTTCTTTTCTTTGGGTTGGTATCTTTGTTTAATTAATTAAAATACTGACTATTCCTTTTCTCTTTGGGTTGGTATCTATTTTTTTATGCAGTCAATATTATAGGCTAACCTACCCAACTCTCTCTCTTTCTCTCTCAAAACAACATCCTATGGTACCTAACCGCCCCAAATATATCTGACTAAAAAGCAGCTCCAAGAGAAGCTGAGAAACTATTAAAATTGTATTTTAAAAAGCCATATCTCAAAAACTCATCTCTAGGAGAATTTATAAAGACTATATAATAGCAAAGTAAATAGTTGCTCTTTAAATTCATAGTCATTGTTTGTGGAACCATAAAATATCCCGAGCAATGAACACGCCATGAATACAAGACTTTGACTGAAGAGGATCTCCTAGATAAGACCTATTCGACATTCTTTGCTACTAATATTGTCATGCAACAGCAATATAGAGCTGTTTGGGCCCAAAATATTATTGCTGGGCCGAGCAGCAGGATGCGCTCGGCCCAAGGTGATGACAAATAATATGGGCCGAATAATAAGGCCCGGGCCAGCTGGCAGGGTCGGCCAAATCCTATCATAAGAAGTCCAGATAAATAGAAAGGTCGAGGAAGTCCTGGTGCAACTAGGATTCTCGACCAGCAAGGAATGAAGTCCCGAAAAGAAGGAAAATTCAGAATCCCAGTAGGAGTAGGTTTGTTCGAGGAAGAGGCGAAATGGGACAAGGACTCCCAATCCAAATCGGAGTCGGTTTCAAGGAATGGGGCACTATAAATACAAGAAATCATGCAAACAGAAGGGACCTTCAAATTAGCATACAATTGCCCTGCGCAAAACCTCTCAAACACCTTGAGATTTTTTCCTTTTCTTTTTCCTGCCGACACACCTTCAGTTTGGATAAACAGCACTGTGGAAGCACCCGGCGAGCACCTTCAGTTTGGATAAACAGCACTGCTGCTGCAGAATCAGCCGACCAAGAAGCATCTTCAGTTTGGATAAACAGCACTGCGTCGAGGTTGACCGATTATCTATCCAAGTCTCGGTCGAGAAAGGTTTTCGAACCTTTGTTGGCAGAGGTCACCTTGCTAGCCTTCTCGGCATAGTTAGGTGTTACGAATTACATTGCTCGGCGTACTGGTCGCCGAGTGGTTTTATGATTGGATACTCACAAGTGAGTTTCAGGGTTCGACATTCTGACGACCGAACTACGTTTACCATCAAGACATACATCACGTTCGAGTACCTGTGCCCATACAGTTTGGTCTCGATTCGACGTGCTTATACTCTCACGAATATAATCACAGTGACCGAATCGGGCTCGAACGATCTGTGAACTCCGCAGAATTAGCAGCCTTGTCTTCAGGCTCTAGAACCCAGAGACCGATAGTGTTCCTTCCTCGGTCGCAATCGCAAGATAGAGAAGTCAACGACGCGCTCAAAGCTACATCAACAAATTTTACTCCTCGGCCAAGCTCGGCCGACGAGTTGGCACGCCCCGCATTCGATCGAAGGACGTAGTTAGCTTATTAGTTACTCGGCCTGCGCGCCATGTAGGTTTTGTAATTTTTAGGGTCAACATTTTGGCACGCCCAGTGGGACCATTGTGCTAAACCTTCGGAGTTCATGACCATTGAGACACGGTCTACGAAGCAGAAAACAACCATGGGAAAGTCAACGACTGACTTGCCAGTGCAAGGCCTTGGGCAGGATTTGCACTCTACAAAAAATCCGATCATAGTGGCACCGCTCGAGGCCACAAGTGTAACACGCCGAGAGAATGAAGTCTGTCTCGGCGGGCAACCTTACAACCCAGCAGTCCCGAATCAAACAGCTGGAATGTTCATGGAAGGGATTGTGGAAGATTGTGATGACGATGGTGGGGAAGGTTCCGATCCACCAACTAGGACATTCCTTCGGAGATGACTAAATGAACAATATCGTCAGGTCGAGCAGTCGATTGGTCAGAAGATGAATGATTTGCTAGACACAATACGTAGTAACAGCGATACACAGACCAGAATGCTTGAACTACTGGTTAGCAAAGCCTTCGAAGATGGCCAGGTCAGCCAACCTCGGCAGCTCCCGACGAGTGTTCCCATACCAGCCGAGAGAGGGTCTGCTCGGCCGCAACCAGTCCCCTTAGAAAGAAGAGGACCAGGAAATAGATCCAAGGGACCAAGCCAGGGAGAAGAAGTCGCTTCCATAAACGTGACCGAAGTCCAGAGAATGATTGATTCGGCCCTAAAGAAAGGGCCGAAGTTTCCAAAATTCATTCACCCATACCCGGCTTATGTGGAAAGGTTTGAATACCCACGAGGATTTAAGATCCCCGATTTCAGCCTCTTCGCCGGGGAATCATCTTTATCCTCACTAGAACATGTGGCTCGGTTCACAGCGCAGTGTGGGGACGTCAATAGCGATTTCTACAAACTACGGCTGTTTAACTTTTCACTGACAGGCTCAGCTTTCGCCTGGTACATTAATCTTCCACCCAACTCCGTGCAGAGTTGGGAAGAGTTGGTCGAAAAGTTCCATGAACAATTCTATCGGCCAGGGATGGAGATGTCCGTATCATCCTTAGCCAGGATGGCTCAAGTATCCGACGAATCTCCAATGGAGTACTTAACAAGGTTTAAGTCGGCTAGGAATTGGTGCCGAGTACCACTCCCTGAGGTGGAGTTCGTCAGGATCGCCCTTAACGGATTAGACGTGGAGTACAAAAAGAAGTTTTTGGGGGCAAATATTTGAGATATGTACGAACTTGCTCAACACGTCGAACAATATGAGTATCTGCTCCGAGAAGAAAAGATATCAAAGCCACTATCCCGGGGGATGTTGTATAAGAACCCCACGGTTAGCTATGCATCGGCCGAAAGTGAAGAACCTCAGTATGCTAGTGTGGATGCGGCCAAGATAGTAATAGACAAACCCTATGTTTGCAAGGCTTTGGCGCAAGTAAATACCAAAGACACCAAAACCCGTTTAGCCGCCGAGGAAACGGGTAAGTCATCAAAAGTGTACACTTTTGATATCACCAAAGCTGATGCAATTTTCGATCAATTATTGGCAGTAAAAATCATCAAGCTTCGGCCGGGACATACTATCCCTAAAGCCGATGAATTAAAAGGAAAGATATACTGCAAGTATCATAATTCCAATAAGCATGCAACCAATAATTGTGTTGTGTTCCGGGACACAATTCAAAGTTGGATCGAAAAAGGAAAGTTGAAATTTCCGAAAAAAATGGCGGTCGATGTTAATCCTTTCCCGTCAACAACGATTGGCATGGTGGATGCTCACCTTCCCAAAAACAAAGGGAAGGCCGAATATGTCCCGGTGCAGCATATCCGTCAACGGCATGGTCAAACAAGACTAAAGCTTGATATATTTTCAAATGCACCACCAACGGAACAACCGGGGCCACCCGTTGATGAGCCTATGACGAGGTCAAGTGCCGGAAAAACTCATGAATCAAAGGTGTTATGTGACCATTGTAAAACACCAGTTGAACCTGGGAAGAAGACATCTTCAACACCACCAACGGCCCTTACGGCGTCATCAAAGGGATTAGGTCCACGACGTCAAGTGTTTGATCGACTCGGCCCACAAGTAAAGCCGAAAGAACAGACCTCGGTCAGGCGGCGTATTGACTTCGACGCACCTTTCTATAATGAGGATTATTACTTGCGCAATACCAACAGTTCGGGCTCGCCAACTGATCGCAAAACTTTCAAGCCACCCAGGACATTGGATCAACGCTGGTACAGTTATAACTCTCCAACTGGCTTGTATACGGCGCTATCTAAATCTCAAAAACGTCGCCGCCAACGGATAGATTGCATGGCTCGGCGACGAGAAGCGCAGGCCAGCTCGGCCAACCAGTGGCAACCAAAAAAGGCCATGGAAGATATTAGCGAACGGCCAACCCCGACTATCATGACCGAGTTAGCCGAAAGGAAGAAAGTAGCGGATGCTGATTTCGAAACCACCATTGAGGAGGCTGAGAAACGTATTAAGATCCTTCTCCGACCTAGGGAAACGAGAGCTCGTCTAGAGTACTTTAGACAAGAGGCCGAAAGGAAACTTTCTTCGTTACCACCGCGCGAGCCGTTTATCAAAATACGGCGCAACTTACACCCTCCATTCCTCGGTGAATCCATGGAATACATGCGAGAATTTCATAAGAAATACTCCGCAAATGATTTGTACGGACTCCCCAAGGCATGTCAGGAAGCCATCGACTTAGCGCTAACTTGTCCTGATGCCGAGCAAATTATCCAGAAAACTTCTGATCCAGCCATTAAAGCTAGGTTTCAACATATACGGGAGGCTCGGGTCCTTGGTTTTGAGGTCGATCCTTATACAGATATCGACGTCGCCGAATTACCCTTTTCGCTCGAAGACCTTCAGCATTTACGCTATCATTTCGAAGTCTTCTCGGCTGTATCGCTCTTCGGCCTCACGGCCGACGAGGAAAAACGGATAGCACGTTTGGATACATATCTAGACACGAGGAACACCCGTATTGCATATGAAGAACGAGCCCGTGTAACAAAGGACCAACGTAAATCTTCGGCAGTCCACATCGCCGAAGGAAATGGCTCACCAGCACTTGATTTGGTTCCCACATCTTTGATACCGGCTCTTACCGAGGAACTCAAAAGTTTGATCGAGGATTTTCCGACGACTGCTACAGGGGATAGTTCCCCAGAAGACGACGACCATGACCCAATGGGCCCCTCGGTCCTCGAACATATGGAGATCAGTATGGTCCACGTTCTACCAGCTGAATTCCAACCGAGTACCCACCAGTCAAGTTTCTTGGACGGGGACGTAGTTGCCGAGGAAGCAACACAAGTAGACTTCGTCGCAAACGACGACGACAGAGAAAGCCAAAACGGGGATAACCTTAAGGCAGCTTTGGCCGAGCTATTTCCCCGCTCCCCCTTGGTTAACCTCCAACACCTGAAGCCGTTGTACGTCACGGCTCACATCGAAGGCTTTCCCATTTCTAAAGTATTTGTCGACTGTGGAGCCACAGTCAACATTATGCCAATATCCGTCATGAAGGCTTTACGCCATTCTGATAATGAACTCATTCCGTCAGGGATCACTATGAGCAGCTTTGTTGGTGACAAATCTCAGACCAAAGGGGTGTTCCCGTTGGAAGTTAGCATTGCCGGTTGTCAACACATGACGGCATTCTTTATCATTGATTCCAAGACCGATTATAACGCATTACTCGGCCGCGACTGGATCCACCAAACCAGTTGCATTCCTTCGTCATTATACCAAGTCCTCATCTTTTGGGATGGCAAATCGGTCGTAGTTCACCCAGCCGATAACCAACCATTTGAAACCAACATGATTCAGGCTCCCTATTATGATGATCACGTCGGCTACATCACCCTCCAAGGCCTCAACGAGGATGGGCGGCCGACGAGAATTTCAGTACAAAAAGTGATTGAGGTCGACGCCGAGACTGTCCAACAGGATTCGGCGAGACTTGGCTTGGCGAACTTGGTTATCAATACCGATGATTGAGCACACCACACAAGAACCGCGTCAGGCCGCGGTTTCATCTACAATGGAACGTCTGCTGGCCCATTGGTACGCCATTACCAAGCAACCACATTCTGGCGTCAATTTAATCGAATTTCTGGCCGAAGCAGATAACGGCCCCGTTCTATCTTTCGATAAAGTTCAGGCTGCGCCGGCCGAACTCGAAGACCATCGACCTCAAGTCAAGGACCCGTTAGAGGAAGTTAACGTAGGCACGGCCGAGGATCCTCGAACATTGTTTATTAGTGCGTTACTCCCACCGTCCATGAAGGTCGAACTCCGTAAGCTACTCCACGAATTTAAAGATTGCTTTGCGTGGAGTTATCATGAAATGCCAGGCCTCGACCGAAACCTTGTAGAGCATGAGCTACGCATCAAGGAGGGGTGTAAGCCTTTTCGACAGCCTCCTCGCCGATTTTCAAACGAAGTACAACTCGGCATTAAGGAAGAATTAGTTCGGCTTCTGAAAGCCGGGTTTATTAGGACCGCTCGGTATGTCGAATGGTTGGCCAATATCGTCCCCGTGTTAAAGAAAAACGGTGCCCTTCGCATTTGCATCGATTTCCGTAATCTAAATCTGGCTACTCCCAAGGATGAATATACGATGCCGATCTCAGATTTATTAATTGATGCCGCAGCTAATCATGAACTGCTATCTTTTATGGACGGTCATACGGGTTACAACCAGATTTTCATCGCCGAAGCTGACGTCCACAAGACGGTTTTCCGTTGCCCGGGGGCACTTGGTACTTACGAATGGGTAGTCATGTATTTCGGCCTCAAGAATGCCGGCGCTACATACTAACGAGCCATGAATATGATCTTCCACGACTTAATCGGTATTATCGTCGAAGTTTATATCGACGATGTGGTCGTAAAATCCAAACGCCGTCAAACACACCTGGACGACCTGTGGCAAGCGTTCCTTCGTATGCGCAAGAACAACCTCAAGATGAACCCAGCCAAGTGTGCTTTCGGTGTTTCGGCCGGTAATTTCCTAGGATTTTTGGTGCACCATCGCGGCATCGAGGTCGACGAAAATAAAGCTCGCGCCATCATTAGTGCACCACCTCCGACGACAAAGAAACAGCTCCAGTCGTTACTCGGGCAGATAAATTTCCTCCGTCGTTTCATCGCCAATTCGGCCGGTAAGATGAAAGCATTCTCTACACTCCTTAAACTGAAGGAGACTGACCGATTTGAATGACGCGAAGAGCATCAAGCTGCATTTACGCAAATCAAGGTGGCCCTTTCCACCCCACCTGTGCTCGTTCCACCTTGTCGCACCAAACCCCTTAATTGTACATTTCGGCAGCTGCAGAATCCATTGGGTGCCTCCTCGCACAAGATAACAACGTCGGACGCGAACAAGCTATCTTTTACCTTAGCCGAAACTTGAATTCACCGGAGCTTAATTATTCCCCTGTCGAAAAACTTTGCTTAGCGTTGTTTTTTGCCGCATCCAAGCTTCGGCATTACATGCTCCCCACAGTTACGCAGGTCATCACCCAAACCGACGTAATTCGTTACATGCTGACTCGGCCTATTGTCAAAGGCCGAATCGGGAAATGGACACTCGCCTTATCCGAGTTCAGCCTTCAGTATGTACCCCAAAAGGCCGTCAAGGGGCAAGCCCTCGCCGACTTCCTGGCACAACACCCATCCCCTTATGGTTTTGAGGGGGGCGACGTCGACATCGGTTTCGTCACCACACGCGATAACCATTGGACTATGCATTTTGATGGTTCCAGTACTTCGACCTCGGCAGGTGTCGGTATCGCAATTCAGTCGCCGGACCACTGCCGATGGTATTTTTATCTCAAGTTAGATTTCAGCTGCACCAATAATCAGGCCGAGTATGAAGCCCTCATTATCGGCCTCCATGTTTTACACGATCTGCGGGCCCCCCGCGTTCTCGTCCTTGGTGATTCCGAACTTGTGATTAACCAACTGAACGGCGTGTTTCGTTGCATGAGTTGTACTTTAGCTCCCTATCACATGGTCGCCACCTACCTGGCCGAGTCGTTCGAACGAATCACATTTGAACACATTTCACGTATCCACAATACTGACGCCGACGAACTCGCCCAGATCGCCTCCGGAGCACAACTCATGGGGGGCAAACTAGGTCGAATCGTAGGAATTGCGAACACGAGTCAACGCTCGTACCCCGTTTTGATTAATCAGCAAACTCTCCAACGCGCGCACGTAATACGTACAAGGGTGATGTCGCTCCCATCCCTATTAGAACGAGGAGATCCCATAGAAGTATGTGCCGTTGAAGTAGAACCAGATGATTGGAGAAAGACGATGTTACGGTACCTCGATAACCCCAATGGAAAACACGACCGAAGAACGAAGGTGCTCGCGACGAATTACGTGTCGTATCAAAATGAATTATATCGCAAGGGCGAGGATGGTTTACTACTATTGTGCCTCGGCCCACACGAGGCTGCCCAAGCAATGGCCGAGGTACATGAAGGAATTTGCGGGGCACACCAATCTGGACGAAAGATGCGCTGGTTGCTCCGACGACACGGTTATTTTTGGCCCAATATTTTAAAGGATTGCATCGAATATGCACGGAGATGCGTATCATGCCAAATTCATGGACCCGTGCAGAGAGCCCCGGCCGAATTACTACACTCGGTTACTAAACCATGGCCGTTCAGGGGTTGGGCAATTGACGTAATTGGCAAAATCACGCCATCATCGGGGGCAGCGAAACACGCGTGGATAATTGTAGCAACTAACTATTTCACTAAGTGGGTCGAGGCAAGGTCATACGCCGAATTAACTGCTAAAGAGGTATGCAACTTCGTGAAGGAGAATATTGTGACCAGATTCGGTGTGCCAGAAACAATCATAACTGATAATGGTACTATATTCACGGCCGATAGGTTTAGGGAATACGCGGCAAGTTTGAATATCCGACTCGAGCAATCTACGCCGTACTACCCACAGGCAAACGGACAGGCCGAGGCAAGCAACAAAGTGTTGATCGGCATCCTTGAAAAAATGGTAAAAGAGAAACCTGGTTTGTGGCATTTGAAGTTAAATGAAGCATTATGGGCATACCGAACTTCACCCCGGTCGGCCACTGGAACCACTCTTTACGCGTTAACCTATGGACACGATGCTATGTTACCGGTCGAGTTGAGTATAAGCTCGTTTCGAGTAATCGAGCAGAGTGATTTGTGCAGTATTGAATACAGTCAAGCGAAGCGACAAGAGTTAGAAGACTTAGAAGAAAGTCGAATCGACGCGGGTAACTTATTGGTTGCACAAAAGAAAATTGTCGAGCGAGCGTATAACCAGCGTGTGAGACAAAAAACGTTCGGCGAAGGAGAATTGGTTTGGCAAACTGTGTTGCCTGTTGGGATTAAAGACCCCAGATTTGGTAAGTGGTCGCCGAATTGGGAAGGGCCATTCATGGTTCACAAAGTACTCGGCAATAGGGCATATCATCTAAAAGATCGGACGGGTTCAGTTCATAAATTGCCGATTAATGGAAAGTTTTTAAAGAAGTACTATCCAATTACATGGGAAATGCAAGAGTAAGACCATTGTATTAATAGCAAGACAACCATTGTATTAAAACGACCATTGTATTGATAACAAAAAATCATTACAAGAACAAATACAAAAACAATGATTGAATTCCTAAGGGGTCGAGGGGAGGAAAGTCTCAAGGGCAGCTTTTAGCTCCAGCCACTTCGCTTCGCTCAAAATTATCTCAGCCTGCCGTGTCTTCTTGTTGCACTGCAATTGCTGGATACGCCGTGCATCGGTAGCGAAGGCCGTCAGCCGAGCCTTGTTAGCCTCAAAGTCTTTCTCCAGCTCGGAAGCAGCAGCCGACCTTTGCCGTTGAAGGTCAGAAATCTGACGTTGGAGGTCAGAGATCTGACGATCAAACTCGGTCAGCTTTGCTTTCTTCGCCTTGATCGCCTCCATCTCTACTCGGCCAGCCTCATGCGCGACCTTGCCCACCTTCAATTCATCCTCGGCTTGTAGGGCTCGCTCGAAGATGAGAAAGTGTTGCCGAGTCCGCTCCAGGAGATCGGTGAGGAACGAGATACCCTCCGGGCTCAGGTGACCACCGCTGGCGAGGTCATTGAGACACTCTCCAACAGAGTCAAGGCCCTTGCACCGGAGAGCTTGGGAAGCAGTTAGAGACAAGACTTCGTGCAGCTTCACGAAGACTTCGGCGGGCGTGGCTCCCGCCGATTCAGCCGGGGCAGCAGAAGAACCGGCCTCACCGGTCGTGCTTTGAAGAAGAGCGTCGAGCTCCACTTCCCACGATGGCTGCACATAAAAGAAGAACTTTGTGAAGAAAAGGAAGACGTCGTGATATAGTGCATAAAGGAAAAAGGGGATTGTTTTAGACCTGCCGAGAGGAGACTTCGGCCATGCCCTCTGGGTCATTGCTCGAACCCAGGGAACTTAATGGCCGAGCCCAGTGCCTTAGACCGCTACGCAATTCACGCGGCCGATGGAGGTCATCTACATTTGATGGCCACGACGGCGGCCAGGAAATATAAACAACGCCCCTCGGCGCATAAAATTGCCGGTGAAATGAATGTTCGGGCACCTGACATTTAATGGTCTTTTAAAAACATGTCACGAAAAAATCAACACAAAAGAAGCGAGACTTACAAAGGCCGAAGAGACTTCCTCTGGAGGAATGGGAGGGTCATTGTCCTACGGGTGGATCGGCGTTTCGGCCGTGGCCTCAGGATTGGCCATGGGTCTCTGGCCATGATCCGCCGCAGAAGGACATGGTCGAGCGGTCGCCTCGACGACCGGAGGAGGATGGACGGGAGGAGAGTTGACTGGTCGGCGACGGCGTTCGAGCGGGACTTCGTCACTCTCGCTTTCGACATCCTGAACATGAACAGAACATTTAGCATTTCGACTAGAAACCTAAAGAAGCACAAGTGGAAGTAGAATTTCACCTCCAGAATGACCGTTGGAGAAGAGGGTCCCTCGACAGGTGCAGCCGACTTCTCCGAGGCAGGCGCCACGACCGGCTCTGAAGCTGGAGCTGGTGCGCCGATGGGATCGGCCGTGGCCTTAGTCGGGGCAGCCGGCATAGAAGGAGAGCCGGCGGTAGCAGGCGTCCCTGTAGTATCACTAGGGACGACATAAATCTCCCGGTCGCCCTTCTTCGCCAATTTCTTGACGCGTTTAGAAGGGCGAGAGACATCATCCTCTGGCTCGGCCGCTCGGTGGGGGCGTTTGGCAGGAACTGCCCGCTCGGTGGCGATGGTCCTCTTCACCAGCTTTTTCGCCTTAGCCACCGCGGCGACCACCTCCACCTTCCTCGACACACGACCCCCTGAAGAGCGAAGTAATTAGTGACAAGGATCAAGTGATATAAAAATAAAATAAAAATAAAAAATAAAAAAGAGAAGAAAAGCAGAAAGACTACCTTTGGCCGACTCCTTAGGCTGAGCCGAAGACGTTGACCCGGGACGGTCGCCAAAAATCTTCCTCACTAGACCTTTGGCCGGGGCGCCGAAGAATTCGCCGGTATATTCCTCCCACCAGTCCCCGAAGGTGTCGGTTCCCAAAGATTCAGGAACCGCCGGCCGAATTCGGAATTTCCTGCACTTCTCTTGGAACTCCTGGTCCGACGTCTTACATTCCCTTTCAGAGGAACCGGTAAGACGCCCTCGGCTCAGGAGAGATCGAGAGGTGAGCAGAGGGACGGGACAACCTTGAAGATAGCCGAGCTGCCGGGCGAGGAAGTGGGGGTGATAGACCTCCCAGCCGGCTCGGCGGGCATCGCAACCCAGAGGAAGGTCGCGGGCCAGAACAAACGACCCCCAGCACTGACGGATGTCCGCATCCTCGGACTCGGCCCACGCTGCCGTGGGAAGCCTGAGCGAGGAAGGGTATTCCTGGTGCCGGCACACCAGGAACTCATCATCCTAGAGGACGTCGAGGCTGAGGAAGTGTTTAAAGACCTCGTCGGCTCGGTGAGGTGGTGCCGGTCGAGAAGCCAGTTGAAGGCCGAGGGCAGCCGTTCGTTCAAAGGCAGGAACCTCCGGTAGAAGGGTGGAGAAGTAGACCTGCAACCAGAGTTGGAACACCCAGAGGGGTCCGTTCTGGTGCGGGTCAATCTTGCCAATGGTTGCCTCAGCCAGGCAACGGTAGAGGTTGGCGAGTATGGCTGGACTGAGCGCCAGCAAGCGACCATTAGCCAGTGCTTGGGCCACCGGCATGTTCTCCACCAGGCATTTGTTTGACCTGGTACAACAGATGAACTTGTTATACCAGTAGAAGAGGAAGGCCTCGTGCTCTCCCTTCCTAAGGCCTTCCTCTCCTCGGCTGGCGAAATGAAGGATGAGCGTGTTGTAGTTGAACAAGTTCTTGTGGAGCTTCTGAACTTCTTCCCTTGAAGGCTCCCGATCGCCCCGACTTAGCGTTTCGACGGCCCTTTCGTCGAATAGTGCCTTCAGGTCGAGAGGAGAAGGGTATCCGGAAAGGGCGGCGTCAATAGGAAGGCCGGCCGGGGAAGTCCCAAGGATGGCCGAAATGTCGAGGATAGTGGGGCCGAGGGGGCCGAAAGGCAGGACCATGGTGTTGGTGGCCGAACACCATAAACTCAGGGCCGCCAGGAGCATCTCCTTATCCATGGCAATCTCCATGGTTGACAGAATAATGGCATCATAGATGCCGAGAGCCTTCCACTCCTTGGAGAAGAATGTGCTCATTCGGTCGACCCAGGCAGCCCAAGCCGTGGTAGTCGAGGGCCAGGCTCCCTGAGGCCGCGCCAGAGTCCATTTCGACCAGTCGAACCCCTGCAGCAGGGGTGTTAAACACTGCTCCTTGAGCAGGTTAGTGACAGACGACGGCACTGCGTCTCTGAAGAGGGGACCCAGAATCTGGTGGGTGGTGGTCATGTCTTCTTCAAATCGCAGCGTCTTGACGGCGCTCCGATCGATGAAATCCTTGCACTTGTTGATCTCATCAGAGAGCTTCGAAATGAAGGAGGCCATTTGTGGAGAAGAGAGATGTTTCTGGAAAAAGAAGGTATTGCAGAAGGAAGAACTGGAAGGTTTGATTTGAACGAACAAGGATGAGGAACTTGAGATTTTAGAATTTCTGAAAGCGTAAGAGGCGAATGGAAGAAATGTGGGTATTTATAGGCCTTTCAGGATGAATATCAAACGTCTGGGATTCGAAAAGCACTAGTTCAAATTGGGGGGAAATTTAACCGGGAAAGGCTCAATCATTTCGGATATTTTGGGAACCTGCGAAGAGGGGATCGAGGAGTCGAAAATCCAGGACGCACGATTGCGTGCGGCGCCAATTTTAAGGCATTAATGAGGATAAGACGTTCCAGTTAGTGCACGGTTTCGAGGCCCACGATTGAAAGTTTTAAGAGCGGCGGAGAATCGACACGTGGCCACGCGTTGGGGGCAACGAGGAAAGTGCAATCATGTCTAATAAATGCGCAGGAATAACGGTCATTAAGGAAGTAAAGTCCAAAAAAGCAATAAACGTTTTTGCTTCTTCAAGGTCGAGGCCCGACCAAGAGTTAACGGTCGGCGACCTCAGAAGCGAGGGGGCAATGTTTGGGCCCAAAATATTATTGCTGGGCCGAGCAGCAGGATGCGCTCGGCCCAAGGTGATGACAAATAATATGGGCCGAATAATAAGGCCCGGGCTAGCTGGCAGGGTAGGCCAAATCCTATCATAAGAAGTCCAGATAAATAGAAAGGTCGAGGAAGTCCTGGTGCAACTAGGATTCTCGACCAGCAAGGAATGAAGTCCCGAAAAGAAGGAAAATTCAGAATCCCAGTAGGAGTAGGTTTGTTCGAGGAAGAGGCGAAATGGGACAAGGACTCCCAATCCAAATCGGAGTCGGTTTCAAGGAATGGGGCACTATAAATACAAGAAATCATGCAAACAGAAGGGACCTTCAAATCAGCATACAATTGCCCTGCGCAAAACCTCTCAAAGACCTTGAGATTTTTTCCTTTTCTTTTTCCTGCCGACACACCTTCAGTTTGGATAAACAGCACTGTGGAAGCACCCGGCGAGCACCTTCAGTTTGGATAAACAGCACTGCTGCCGTAGAATCAGCCGACCAAGAAGCACCTTCAGTTTGGATAAACAGCACTGCGTCGAGGTCGACCGATTATCTATCCAAGTCTCGGTCGAGAAAGGTTTTCGAACCTTTGTTGGCAGAGGTCACCTTGCTAGCCTTCTCGGCATAGTTAGGTGTTACGAATTACATTGCTCGGCGTACTGGTCGCCGAGTGGTTTTATGATTGGATACTCACAAGTGAGTTTCAGGGTTCGGCATTCTGACGGCCGAACTACGTTTACCATCAAGACATACATCACGTTCGAGTACCTGTGCCCATACAGTTTGGTCTCGATTCGACGTGCTTATACTCTCACGAATATAATCACAGTGACCGAATCGGGCTCGGACGATCTGTGAACTCCGCAGAATTAGCAGCCTTGTCTTCAGGCTGTAGAACCCAGAGACCGAAAGTGTTCCTTCCTCGGTCGCAATCGTAAGATAGAGAAGTCAGCGACGCGGTCAAAGCTACATCAACAAATTTTACTCCTCGGCCAAGCTCGGCCGACGAGTTGGCACGCCCCGCATTCGACCGAATGACGTAGTTAGCTTATTAGTTACTCGGCCTGCGCGCCACGTAGGTTTTGTAATTTTTAGGGTCAACAAGAGCTCAGAAGTTCACTAAGTTTTCGGATTTGATCTTTGTTTTACTTATCGCTGAAAAGCAGAATCAACTGTTGATGAAGAATCATCAAGCTCGACCTACTAGGGCAACTGCTGTCCCTGAAACACACTATAACACAAACAAGCTCCCAAAACGCCATAATAGGTATGGTAGGGACGGCCAGAAGCCACCCCATCAAAATCAATAGAGACAAAGCCCATCTAAGCGAGGAAACAAAGCCCAGAAACACCCTAACCTCGCTCCCAAGGCCCCAAACTTCAAGAATAAGGGCAAAGCACCTAAAACCATGGATGCATATATGTGTTATCGCTATGGTTCAAGAGACCATTGGTCCCGTGTTTACCGAGCTCCCCAGAAGCTTGTAGCTGAATATCATTCTCGTCGTAAGAAGTTTGAATCAAATTTTATGCAAGTAGATGAACCGGAGAGTACCAAGATGGAGGTTTTTGACTTTTAAGAGGCCATTACCCCTATGGAAGATTAGAATCTTAAACGTTCTATTTTTCTAGTTGAAATTTAGACATTGGAGTCAAATTCCACATAATGGCTGAACCCTTCCTTGTGTTTTTGGTTAATTTTGAACAATTTTTCCTTTATGTTTGGATTATTTTTTGGTGATTTGTTTTGTGGATTTTTAATTAATTACTGTCCTTTGAATACCTAAAATTATTTTGAATGGATATTGATTTTTAGAACTTTTATGCATGTGACCGATTCAAATTAATTTTCATTCAAGTATAAGGGCAAATCACCTAAAACCATGGCTGAACCATGCAAACCGTTTTGTGTGAACGCATCTATTTCACTAACTTTATACCTAAAATGCACATTCGACAACCTTCTTAGGCCCATCCAACCTAATCGAAGGATATAGTAAGACACTATAATGTTGTCCAATGGTACAATTTTGACCTTTGATGAGGCACTTTATTCTCCGCGTTCCAGAAGAATGTTGTTGATTTTTAAGGACATTAAAAATAATAATTATCACGTTGAAATCTACGTAGAAAATGGAGTTGAATTTTTGTGCATAACTTCCTATGAATATGGCCAGAAGCGTATTCTAGATGAAGTGTATCCCGAGTGGTCTGTTTACTATGGCCATATGCCCTATAGAAAGCCACTATGTTGCCAGCCCTACCTCTGGGACCACACACAAAATTACACTTTGGCATGATCGTTCGGGACACCCTGGATGAACAGCTATGCGCTGTATCCTTGAATCAACACATGGGCATCCATTAACCCGAAGTTTAGGTTCGATTCAAGGAATCGCATGTCAAAAAGGTTCCATGGGAAACCTTATTATTAAGCCTTCTTATATTTTTCTACAAAGGATTTAGGGGGACATTTGTGGACCGATTCACCCTCTATGCGGACCATTTAGATATTTTATGGTTTTGGTTGGCGTTTCCACATGTTGGTCACCTGTGTGCTTGTTGTCCACAAGGAACGCTGCATTCTTTAATCTATTGGCTCATGTTATCAAGCTTATGGCTTACCACCTTGATTGCCTATCAAATCTATTCGATTAGATAATGCTGGAGAATTCACATTTAAAACTTTTGATGACTATTGCATGTCAGTTGGGGTTGAAGTTGAACATCATGTACCCTATGTTCACCCCCAGAACGACTTGGCAGAGGCATTCATTAAGTGCTTACAAATGATTACTCGATCGTTGGTCATACGTTCCAAGCTTCCAATCGCTGCTTAGGGCCATGCAATATTGCACGCAGCCATGATGGTCCGCCTGAGGCTGTTGCGACCCAACCATATAGAGCCATTCAGTTGGCTACTAGATACAAACTCTACAAATAGCATCTGTGTATTTCTGGTTGTGCGGTCTATGTGCTAATTTTACTGTCCTTAAGTACAAAAACAGGGCCTCAGTGAAAGATGAGAATCCATGTCGGATATGATTCTCTTTCGATTATTCATTACTTAGTACCTTTGACAGACGATCTGTTTACAACTCGTTTTGCGGATTGTCATATGTTTTCACCGATCTAACTCGAGTGACAAGATCACATATTTTAGCTGCGAATGTGCCTGCAAAAATGGATGTACCAAATGTACGACGGACTTCCCTCCTAGACGCCCGGGATGCCAACTTTGGCAATCTACGTATATTAGCGGCTAGCCAATCTTCTGCCTCTACACATAAGCGTGGTAGACCTCTTGGTTCAAAGGATTCACACCCCTGGAAGAGGAAACCCACTGCACAAGCACCTGAAAAACCTACCATGAATCCGACTGTCATTTACTCATTCTATCCAACTTATGAGGAAATTCTAGATTATGAAAGTGTCCTTGAAGAGACGAATCCACATCCCAAAAATTGTGAGATTTCAGTCTATTATGCTAGCTTAGATGATATGTGGTGTAGAAATGAGATGATCGTCGATGATGCATTAACATATGCAGTAGCTACTGAGATCATATTAAACAATAACATTGAACCCTGTTCTGTTGATGAATGTTGATGTAGAACTGATTAGTCAAACTGGAAACAAGTAATCCAAGTCGAACTTGATTTGCTTGCAAAACGTAAGGTGTTTGGACCTGTAGCTTCCACTCCTCCACATGTGAAGCTCGTTGGCTACAAGTGGGTTTTCGTTTAGAAGTGTAATGAGAAGAACGAAATTATGCGTTACAAAGCTTGTCTTGTTGTGCAAGGTTTCTTATAATGCCCCAGGATTGACTATGATGAAACTTATTCATCCGTTATGGATGTGATTACTTTTCATTACCTTATCAGTTTAGTAGTTTCTGAAAAACTGAGTATGCAGTTGATGATTGTAGTAACTACGTATCTCTATGGGAATCTTGATACGGAAAATTATATGAAAGTTCCCGAATGACTTACATTGATTGGATCAAATATTTCCAAACCCCAGAACACATTCTCAACTCGGCTGAAGCGTTCATTATACAATTTGAAGCAATTCGGAAGAATATGGTATAACCATTTGAGTGAGTATTTGACAAGCCAAAGATATGTGAACAACGAACTATGCCCTTGTGTGTTCATTAAAAAGTCATATTCCAGTTTTTTGATAATTGCAGTATCTGTTGATGAATGAACCTTATCGGAACTCCTGAAGAGCTCGCGAGAACTGCTGCGCACCTGAAGTCAGAATTTGAGATGAAAGATCTAGGAAATACTCGATACTATCTCGGTCTCGAGATAGAGCACCGTTCGGATAGAAAACGAGATCCCTTCCATTCGAAGGAGAATGGTGAAGAGATTTTGGAGCCTTAAGTTCCTTATCTAGTTGCGATAGGCGCTTTATTGTACTTAGCTCAATGCACTAGACCCGACATCTCCTTCACTGTTAATCTTTTGGCAAGATACAATAATGCATCAATACGCAGACACTTGACTGGTGTTAAAGACATCTTTCGTTACTTTAAGGGTACTACGGATTTGAGCTTGTTTTATCCTTATGGATCCTTGAGTGATGCCGCATTCTCACCTTATTGGTTATGCTGATGCATGATATTTATCTGATCCGCATAAGGCGCGCTCTTAAACGGGTTATGTTTTTACCGTTGGAGGCACTGCAATATCTTGGAGGTCAACTAAACCATGCTGAAATTCTCGCCTTACATGAAGCAACTTGGGAATGCTTTTGGTTGAGAGCAGTTGTGGGCCATATTCGAAGCTCCTGCAATCTTTACCCCGTCGTTGATGTCCCGACGACGATCTATGAAGATAACGCAGCATGCATCGAACAACTCAAGAAGGGTTACATCAAATGAGACAACACCAAGTACATTGCACTAATGTTCTTCTTCTCACATCAACAATAAGAGCATCAGAAGATTGAAGTCATGCAAATCTGTTCACAAGACAATCTGGCCGACCTATTTACCAAATCACTACTGAAGGCGATGTTTCAGAAGCTTGTTCAAGGAATTGGTATGCGTAAAATTTCTGAGTTGTAACATTGCTAGTTCTATTTGGAATTGTGTCAAACTCAGGGGGAGTATCCTGAAGAATACTTGCTTGATCTTAATGAACTCTTTTTCTATACCATTAGGAGCATTTTTCCCATTGGTTTTTTGCTACCTAACTAGGTTTTAATGAGGCACCCACCTTGGGTTGATCATATCCCTGATGACATCCCGTAAACATTTCATTTTATTTTGCATTTCTCTTGCATTTTACCGTAGACTATGGATTTTATCCCTAATAAGGTTTTTGCCATAGCCATAGGGTTTTTTGTGAGACTTACTTCCTTATGCAAGTTCCTACCTTATTGAGAATAGCGTGTTTCCAGAATCAGTGCTAACAAGTCGACTTCCTCAACCTCTACATGATGCCAAATCGACTTGAGTATTTACACACTTAAAGGGGAGTATTGTAAACTTCTAGTTTAAGTGTGATTGTGTAAATCATAGATTAGATTTGATTCTAGTTATTATTTCTTATATGGATTTGTATTCCTTGGGCATGAAAGATTTCTTCTTTCCCTTATTACTATAAATAAAGGCACTGCGTAGGAGGAATAACGCACACATTCCTCTACACAACCCTACAAATATATATGTCTATTTATTATTTCTCTATGCCGCTGGCCCCTTCCCCTGTCAGTTAATAGAGGCCACAACAATTGTTTTATAACAGCGGAGGAAGGATTGTTGTTCCCTCCTTCTAGGTGTTTCGACGACTTAGCAACAAAATTTCAAATATCTAGTGGCAGATGGGCAGGTGAATTAGAGTTGCCGTATAAGGTTGGGCTGCTAGGGCTCGTATAGCAAGCCTTTAAGGAGCATTTGTTTGGCCTTGTTGAATTTCACTAAAATGGACTAGACTATTTATTAGTGTAATCCCATATTTGTTACGTGCATGAATTAAGTTTAAAGGGATCTAAGGGCACTCGCATCGACTAACTCCCTTGCTAGAACGTCTTAGCAAGACCATCTAAAAACTAAGGGAGTGTTAAGACCTTCGCTTCGCTTCGTCTGCTCGTGTCCTTTCTTTGCTCTTTGTTCTCACGAAGATCGAGAACCACCATCGCTTACACTCGCCAACTCTAAAGAGATAACATTGCCAGACCACCACCACACACTCTCTCTCCTCGCCGTGAACCATGAACGAGACCTCATATTCAAACCTCAATTTGAGAACCCACGAGCTCTGTCGTAAATTTGAGAGATCTTTGGTGATATTCTCAACGTCTCAACTAAAGTGTAGCAGTTCCTCTATTTTTTATTGTTTAATTTTGTTTGGTTGGTAGGAAAACTAAGAGAAGATTGAATCTTTTGTGTTTGTTATGTGCTTGCTGTAGTTTGTTATCAAGCACATGGATTTTCGATTGCAAACCTAGAATTGGGAAACTATGGAGCTTGGTTAAAGTTCGAGATTCTGGTCTCTATTATTTTCCTACATTTTCTTAGTGATTGCAATTTTTTCCTTGTTTTTCTTATATCTTATGTAATTTCATTGCTTTGTTCTATTTGTAATAAATATTTTGGGGTGTTTATGTTGATTTTAGTTGCTTGTCTGTTTTGTGGCCTCCTTGATTGATTTAGCAATGAGGAATGCTGCCATGATTAATGAAATATCAAAGTAGTTAGCCTTGAAAATCTCGTGTTCAATTTGGCGTTGCAGTTGTTTCTTAATATCTTCTTGTCCTATTAACAGAACTATTGAGTCTAAAACATTTTAGTCCAAGTTCTAGTTTGGAACTACACCAAACACTTTATTATTCTTATTTTGCTTAGTGCAAGCTAAGCTAATAACTTAGTCTCTAAAGCTAATCGATTCCGAGATAGTTGGATGAAACAAATGCATCAGTTCTTTAGAATTCTAGCGTGCTCGTTTCAGTGAGTGGGGAAGGGGTGAATCCATTTTACGACTTGTTCCAACATCACAAAGAGAAGAGAAATAGCAAATGCCATCAAGTTTAACTATATCTAACGATTCTAACCTTAGTCCACATCCCGACCGATATATAGGTCCGATATGGATCATGCCATGTATGGGTCCGAATTCGTAACGGGTAAACGAACACTCCAACTTATCCATCCTTTCGTTTCAGGCATCTTTTTCTGGGATTCATTCATTTACAAATAGATGATGCTCGTAGCTGTAAGTGTAACCGCACACAGGGACTAATGGTGGCCGCAAAATTATGAATAAACAAGATTGCTTTCAACCCGACTCTGGCCAAGCTGTAAGTGTAACCACACACAGGGACTAATGGTGGGTGCTAAATTATGAATAAACAAGATTGCTTTGGACCCGACTCTAGTCAAGTAGGAGGCTTTTTACATGTATATCATATGACAATAGAGCTCACCAGTCGGTCTTCCGTACGTTATCCCAATTCAAAAGAAAGAATTAGGAGTGGCAGATCGCTTTGTAGTGTTTTTCAAAAAGTACCATGTAACCAAGATAGATTTTCAGGTAAAACAGAGAACGAACACATTCCAGGGCATGGTTTCATCTCATGACATTTTCTACTACATTAACTTCAAAAGGGAAAAGAATTCAAAGAAGGGACAGACCCCGACACTCAGTAATTGAAAGATCATCTTTCTTGATTCAACACCATAGTTTCTCATACGTTAGAGACTCTAAAACCATAAACAGAAAAATTTACTAACCTAATTGGGTAAGCATCAAATTTCAATAAAATCTCATGAGCCCCGTACTTTCACTACCCATTTGCTGAAAATTTCAATAGTCTGCCTGCATGAGCTCCTAACCCAAACTGTTCCAGTCACAAGACCTTGGTTGTTGTGGTTCAACCGAACCTTGGGAACCATTGGTTTAGGAGAGATTTAGGCAACCTAAGCACATGCACTTGGGAGGGCCCAAGGAACATTTGTTAATGTGTGATCCATAATCAAGTGCAACCGCACCTCAAGAATTCAATACTTATCTTTTACGCGCTACACTCAACCTATGCCTCTATCATTGATACCTCTGAGGTGTAACTAAAAGCATCCTAAGTAAAGAAACAAGTAATAATGACAGCGAAAAACTTTAGGCATTGCACAAATTGTTGAAAATTAGTAGATAATTATTTCGATAGATTATAAATACATAATTAACTCTCTATTTTCGATAACACATTATAAATATGAGCCACAGCAGTAGTAGTTGACAGTTTGACACTTAAACACACATTAATAGTTTCACACAGATAAACTTAAAACTCACATCCCTCACCATGAGAACTAGGAGTCTTCCAAACTTTAACACTTTTTTTAGGCACGTGATGTTGCAATAACTCATAGCAGCATTACTGCAAAAGGATCCTGCATTTAGCATCATTAAAAGGGAAAGAAATTAGTTATTAGGAATCTTATGACTTAATGGGAGATAACATTGCTCGGGAAAACCATTAAGAAATCCAAAGATGGAAGTAAGCAAATGAAAAATCTACAAGGAAATTGCTTGGTCTTTCGAGTTATATGTAGACAACTTACAGTTGGGTACAATCTTCCATCTCTGGTTATCTCCTTTATTTTTATTCCACAGAACTATGGTAGTGCCATCATGAACACCCCCAGATTTCTTGTCACCATGATAAGCATCCAGATTAAGGCGAATGTTATTAACCATCCTAACAGTTCTGAAACCGTCACCTAAGTCTGCACTCTCAGTCCACAGTAGAGACTCATCAAGATCATCGGGATTATAAGGTCTCAACTGCACCTGCAAGATGAAACAAGACAGATTTACTATTGATTGTTTAAAACTCATAGCATCTTTAGGCTCCACAAAAAGCAATGAAAAATTTAGAATCACAAGGAATATAATTTGCATGTGCACAAGACTAGGGGTATTTGTGAAGAGACTTTTTGTACCGCTTATAAATTTCTGTTTTTTCATAGAAATTTGTACTTTTGCAAGTCTCAAACACAGAGCAAGGCATATATACCAATCAAAGAAAGAATGTTGAGCAGGACAAGAAAAAACTTAAAGAGAAAGGCTTTGAACTCCACAACTGTCCAAGTTTGTAACATATTAAACAACTGCTAGACCTGCAATGTTAATATTAGCAATGGCAAACAAAATACACGGATTCAGCAAATTATAGAGTTTTGGAAACAAGAACCATACAGGCTGAGTGGCTCCGATGGAATGCTTCAGGGCGTGGCCAGTGGCTTTGTTGATGAGAGCAAAGGAAGGAAAGCGCTCTTCGTCCTTCACCTGTGTACTGTACTTCTCGTCTTTGTACCACCGCTGCAATCCAATCCAATCCCACAAGAATTAGCAAATCCAATCACATTCACACGCAAGGGAGAATAATTAAATCAAATGGAGGCAAGGAGAGAGAGGCTAGAGACCTGGAAGTCATCGGTTGGTTGGGATCGGGCAAGAATGACCTTGCCCTCTCTGATGCTGAGAGAGAAATTGGGATCGGCCTTTGAGAAGATTCTAAAAGTGGGCTTGTTCGAGAGGTAAGAGTTGTTGGGAGAGGAAGAGGGCAAATGAGAAGTCTGATGGGTTTCAGTTCCAAACTGAGCAGCAGGGGATTCATGGTGAACTTGGTGAGCAACATGGTGCACGGTAACAGGCGGTGGACTTGGAGTAGCTTGTGACGATGGGTAGTTGTAATTCTGCACTGGTGGTGGGTGGTGGAGAAAGCCTTGGGGTTGGGAGGGTGGACTTGGAGGTGCAAAACCATGGGAAGAGTGGGACACATGGCTCACACGGGATGGTGGTGGTCTATCTGCTTCGTAGTATGAATCCGGTGGTGGTTGATCTTCTCTGTAGTAGGAAGGTGGTGGTGGTGGATGTTGATCCTCTCCATAGTAGGAAGGTCTCGGAGGAGGTGGAGGTTGATCAAAAGGAGACAGCCTAGTTCCCGGTGGTGGGTAATTCTCTCTTTCTTCCTCGTCCCTCTGATCATGATGACGGTGATGGTGGTTTCTTTGATTTGGGAATTCCATTGCTCAATGCTCTGATTTTTTTCTGTGGGTATCTTCTGGGGGACTTCTCCCTTTATGATCTGCCTTCATGTTTTCAAGCAGTGGACATAATTTTTTTTTTTTTTTTTAATGTTAAGAACACTAAAATTTTAAATTAAAAAAATAATAATGATGTGGTTTTTATGATTTAATTGTTAATTAACGTGTTTATTTTTTATTGATGACACGTTATTTGATTTAAAATTTTGAGTCAAAATCTTTTACGTCCAAAACTGTCTATGACCTCTTTGTGCCTTGTCTAATTGAGTGATACATGTTCTTAACTTAACTTCAACTAACACAGTTAAAAAACACAAAAGTAAAATTTATTCCTTCAATTAATCATTCGCGAAATAATATCTATGAATTAATATCCAAAAACCTAAAAAACCTAAAACAAACACCAAACAAATAATCAAAACAAAGGAGATTGTCCAAAACTTAAACCACAAAAACATATAGAATTCACCAAGAGGGAGAATTCGGCCAACATATGGGCCCATGTCTAAAAATCTAATCTTCCATTGGGCAAATACATCCTGAAAGTTAGAAATCTACATGATAGTATCTTCGGGATTCTCCACTTGAGCAAAATTGGTCTCAATCTTCTGCCCACGTGAATGATACTTAACTACACCATGAGTGAAAGCTCAACAAACACGCAACCAATGGCTCTTGGAACCATAACGGTAGCACATATCTGCTACCATGGTGGCGGGTGCTTTACCTTTATTCTTGAAGGTTGTCGCACTTCAAGGTTTGTTTCCTCCCTTAAATTGGCCATTGCTTTGTCGACCTTGGTCTTCGAATTAGGGTTTGAACCCTTGTAGTGCCTACCACGCCTAGAGTGTTAGTTTTGCCCTCGATTTGTGTTGTCATGTGCGTTAAGCATAGCGGTCGAGTCTTTAGGTCTAACATGATGATTTTCATCAACAATTAATTTTTCTTTTCAGCAAGTAATAAGACAAGGATCAAATTCGAAAATTTCTAACTTTCCGTGCCATGAAAAGTTGTTGCTGTAGGACAATACTGGTGGCATGAGAAGTTGAATAGATCTTCTCGAGATCCTGTTCAATTAAGCCTTATTTGTAGAACTTGAGAAATGATTGGATTTGACAAACTTCATAATTGTGTTTATTCACACATTTATAGTCTTGGAAGCGTAAATGTTGTCAGTCATGTCTTGCTTCAAGCAAGAAGATATCTTTTTGATGATCAAAACATTTTTCTAGAGTGAGCCATAAAGCTCTTAGATCCTGTTCAATGATGTACTTGGTTTTTGCAGTGTATCATACATATGCCTTCATATGAAGATCATGGTGGTTGCTTTGTCAGATTCGCCAACCGATTTATCCGTCTCAGTTTCAATGTTAGCCTTAAGACTTTTTACAATGAGTGGAGCTTCACATCTTGGACCCATTTCTGGCAATTTTTTTCCAAAGACTTCCATAGGGGTAAAGTCGGTTTGTTCAAATTTGACATGTCGATGTCACAAAATGGAACAAGATTATGGTTAGTGCAATGGAGAAACAATTGTCCATACACAATGAGTAGAACATTCAGGTTCTGTTATACATGTTTTGGTGTAAATTTTTCACGATGAAGTCTGAGACATCCAGGTGGGTTGTGTTCAATTGCCCTGATAAATCGAACACTGGATCAAGTATATCCATTGGTTTAGCTTGGTCGAGGAAATTGGTTTCGATACCCTTCTCCTTGAGGGAAGCTTGATACAAGTCCACCAGATGTTTTGGGGTACGTCAAATACGTGCCCAGTGCCCAGTGCCCAATGCCACCACACCTATGGCAGGCTTCTTCAGGATTTCTATGGGTGTTATTCATATGACCTTTACCTTTTTGGCGATTTACATTTTTGAAGCTCAGGCCTGAATTATGCCTTGGACCTTGGTTGTAAAACTAGACACCATGATTCTTGCCTTTCTCGTTCCACCGACCTTGCATGTGGTCACGTCCTCGTTTGTAATTATTGCCACAAGAGGATGTGGTATTCACTTCAAGGGAATCAGCATTCACTTCTGGGAATGACTTCAATCCAGTAGGTCGGGACTGATGATTTTTCATCAGGAGCTCATTGTTTTGTTTAGCCACAAAGAACACCGATATCAGGTGGTTGTATTCAATAAAGCCTCGCTCTCTATACTGCTGTTGTAGGAGCACGTTGGAGGCATGAAAGGTGCTGAAAAACTTTTCCAGCATATCTTCCTCAATGATAGTCTCCCCACAAAGCTTCATCTGGGAGCTAATTTTGAACATTGCAGAGTTGTACTCAGTAATTGACTTGAAATCCTGAATCCTTAGGTGTGTCCACTCATAACGAGCCTTTAGAAGAATCATCGTTTTCTGGTAATTGTATCTATTTCTCAATGCCTTCCAGAGGGCTAATAGATCTTCAACCGTTAGGTACTTGCTCTTCAGTCCTTCATCAAGGTGGCAACAGATAAAGATCATAGCATTTGCCCGATCTTGAGAGAATGCATTGTTTTCCTCCTTGATAGTTTCTCCAAAATTCCCTGCCTCCAGATGGATCTTGGTATCCATTACCCAAGTAAGGTAGTTCTTCCCAGTAATATCCAGGGCAACAAAATCAAGTTTTGCCAAGTTCGTCATTTTCTTTTCTGAAATAAAAATGAGATGTGTAAAGACTTGCAACTTCAAGCTCGAGATTTACATGATTAATGAAGAGGGCAATTGTACCGCACCACTCTCATTGAAACAATATAGTATAGGGTGAGCGATTATACAGCACCACTCAAGTAGTAGGAACATTTAAATATGCAGAGCAGGGTGGGTGATTATATTGCACCACCTAAAATTGCAGTAAAATTAAATTTGCAATTCAAGATGGACGATTGTACCGCACCATATTTGATTGCAGTAAAATTAACATAAATAAATATTGGGTTAGTAGTCACGAGCTACACCAAACAAGAAATAAAAAACATAAGTAATTGTTATATTGAGAACTAGGAGCAGACATGGTGCTAGCAGATCTTAGCGAGGGTACATTAAGCAGGTGAGGCATAGGAGGAAGAAGAACAGTAAAATCCTTGGAGGAAGCATTTTTCAACGAAGGGAGATGAGAACTAGTTAAGGTTAAAGAGTCATGCTAATAACGTGTTATAAATAGGCAAAAATTAGAGAGATAACCTTTGCTAGGTACATGAGAGAAGAATGTGCAAAATATCACATTGTTTAGTTTCGTAACTATAACACAAAATGATTGCAGGAAAAAGAGGAAATGATGGATACTAATATTATTGCTTTCACTTTTTTTCTTTGCTGTGTATTGTAATCACACACGGAGTGCTCTTTATATAAAGCCACATTCGTGACAAACCAAAAAGTGAAATGAGTGCTGTTTTTTGAAAACTTCACACAACAACAATTACTCTACTATTGACCTTTTGAAAATATCACATAACAACAATTACACTACTGAGGGCATTCATTCTCACAAATTTACAACACTTTTTAGGTTTTCAGTAATTAACTTTTATTTTCATTTTCAATTTTTAGTTTTTGTTTTCAAAGTGAAAACAAAATGATTATCCAATTACGTGTTAATTTTCTTTAGGCTATGTTTGGGTAAGAGATTTTCAAGTCCAAGCGACTGAGACCAGGTTATTAAAAGTTTGACTATAAATGTGAAAGGGGTTTGAAACCCCTCCTTACAATGTGTCATTTGCAAATTCATCTCACATGCCTTTGTTTAACCCATGGCGTGCATTCCTAATCCCCACAATCTTTTTTTTTTTTTTTTTTTTTTTTTTTTTGGTCCATCTAGTGTAGAATATCGATTGTGCTCAAAAAATATTTTGTAGTCCATCTCTTAATAAGCTTGGCCTCAATCACTTTGGAACTTGGAACTCTCCTACCTAACCATCATTATCTTGTGTCTTACTTTTTTAACATTCAAACCGAAGTGATTACCAAACAACCCTTAATTAAATTGTGGCGATGACAAATGGTGGTGAGAGGTAGTGGGATGATGGTGGTGGCGTGTGGTGTGGTGGCCATGGTGGAGATGGTGAGGCGAGAATGTCATGGTGTTAGTAGTGGTGGAAGGTGGTAGTGGAATTTTTAACTTTGTTTTATACGTGACTTTTGCTTTTGAATTTTTTTTGGAAATCATTCTTGAAAAATAAAGAACGTTCAGTATGATGCTTTACATAATTTAACCTAAATATTGTACTTCTTGCTTTTTATTTTTTAAATTTATTCTTGAAAAACAACATACATAATACATTTTAGAGTCGTTTTTGTATTTAAAAACAAAAAACTATTTTTGCACCCTTACTTTTTCAAGACAAACATATTAAGTACTAAATCTGATCTGCCAATTGAACAAAAATCAACATACTAAACCCTACATAAAGATATTGATTGAGACGGGGAATTGTAATTACATTAATTGGGAAGATATCCTCCGCTTGTGAAAAAAGAACTCAAGATCAATTCTCATGTTCATAATTCATACCAAGCAGTAAATCTGAATTGCCAATTGTACCCATGTCAATTAACATTATATTGTTTTCGAGGATCAATCTCCCATGCATCATGCATGCCATTCCAGATTGCCAGATTGTATATAAAAATAATCAAACTCCTTTCAGTAATTAAATTTGTGCCATCTTTTGTCATGAACTTATGACCCATAGGAAACGGCTTGACCAAGGTTTGGCAGGTCCGACCTTCCGTAATTTTTCTTTTGTTTCCTTCTTTCTTTCTTTTATATGGTTTTATTCTTGAAAATGAAAACGAGGATTACTCAGAAGTAATTGCTGATTCAAGAATGAATTGGCGGTGTTAGTGAAACTGCAATTGGAATTTACGTCTTTCTTCGATGGATATAATAACATGCCACGATCATCTGTGATGGAATGCTGGCGCTTTAGCCGGTTTTCCGTGCTTGGGGCTGATGATGGCAAGTTCAAACCGTTGTACTGAGGGAGAGTTTGAAACAAATGACTTCTGTTGCTGCTGATATTGGTATTGAACAGCGGTTGCGGGTCTAATCCAGTACTAGTACTCCCGGTACAGCTATAACTAAACTTATTAGGAGTAGTTGATTGAAGTCCAGTTCCAGTTGGGATATAGTACTGGCCATCCGCCAGAATACTAGTGAGTAATGAGTAGTCCATGGCGTCTAGTAAGTTGGAGAAAGAACAAGATTTCTGAGGCTTGAGACTGCTCGTAGTACTAGTACTCATCATGTTGTGATCAAGGATGGGAAAGGGACTTTTCAAGCTTGGTAAAAGGATATCGTGGAGGAAATCTTCTTCTCCTTGAACGTCTTGGTCTTGATCATTTGGCAGTGCCGCTGCTGAAGTCACAACATTCGACTTCTTGTAGATTCGACAAAGAACCCAATCATCCAACTGGGGTCACAAAATAAAGTTCATATATTTATAGTTAATGATTGAAGTACATATGTGGATGATTATTTAATTGAACAATTGATTCTGTAAATCAAATGCTCATAAGATCAAATAAAACTGCTCACCCTCATGGATAAATCATTGAGCTTCATGGCTCTGTGGTGGTTGGTGGTGGTGGTGTAGTTATTTGGGCTTTCTGGAAGGCGGTATTCATGCATGATCCAGTTGGTCTTGATTCCCTTGGGGGGTCTCCCCTTGTAGAACACAAGAGCTTTCTTCACACCAACATTCTGCCGCCCTCCTGATGGTGCCACAATCGTCTTATCTGTTCCAGTTGCCTTCCAATACCCTGATGCGGCAGCCCTGTTTGGCCTCGCACCATTCGGATACTTGCGATCTCTTGGACTGAAGAAGTACCATTCTTTCTCACCAAACGCAGCTTTGGCTAATTAATGGTCGATATCAGCATGCACGAAAGAACACAAAATTAACCATATATTAATTAATCAACTGATAAACTTAGCGTGCGTATACCTTAGAGGCACGCATGTGTGATATGTACAGGAAACAAACAGTTGAATCAATTAATTTATAGTTAAGGAAATTAGGTAGGTGCCGTACCTGGCAATTCCCATGGATCAAACTTGTAGATATCAACTTCAGCGATGATGGAAACAGGTAAGGGAGAGGAGGCCACCTTCTTTATAAGGTAGTGAAGGATGAGCTCTTCATCTGTAGGGTGAAACCTAAATCCTGGTGGTAGCCTAGATTCTGGGTTTTTCATCCTCAATCAACCAAATATTTCCTTGCTAGCAACAGATCTAGCTACCTAAATTGAACCAAATATTGATGAAGAAAGAAGCTAGGAATGAAAGCATGTACATGAAAGAAAATGGAGGAGGGGAGCTTGTGTTATCAGTTGTCGCAAAATGAACGAACCAGCGAACAAACAAACTGAAAATTAAACAAAGGGAAGAAGAGTTTGAAATTTTATTGGGAGAGAACGAAACGAAGGGCTTTTTTATGGTTGTGGGAATTTGTCGGCATGCGGAAAAGAGAGATTAGGGAAATAGGTTGGGATGAACCAGATGATGTTGATGAAGAAAGAAAAAAACAAATCATCAGTTACATTTTCCGCTGAAACAACTATAATATATATGGCTGACAGAGACTAATTACACGCACCGGGATAAGACTTTAGGGTGATAATTTCCCAAATTTATCACATATTTTTATACGTTTTAATTTGCTAACATGACATGACGTGATTGATTGAAGACAACGTCATCCGTATGTTTATACCGTATGTAAGAGTGCCAGCTGAAAGGCTTTCGGTGTATGGCCTAATGGAAAGCAATTATTAGTTTTGTCCTTCCCAAGTTTTCTGAGAGCTAAGTTATGCTTTCACGTAATTAACAGGGAAGGAAGAGGGAGAAAGACTCGGGGGCTGAGGAGGGGAGGAGGCGGGAGAGACGAGATAATAACATATGGGGAATGGAATAAAGAAGAAGATGCATGGCGGCTGGACAAAGGTCCAAGGATAATCTCAATCTAAGGACATAGTCCTCCTCTTCTCCAAATAGATTCGTAACACGCGTCCTTCCATGTTTGGACGAGCTCTCCCCCACTACCAAATACCAATTCATTCCTACAGTCCACATAGAAAGCAGAAGCAAAAGCTCATGTGACCTGTCCTGAGGCTGAACCCAGTATCCATCGTCTCCATCCTGTGCCGTAATAATGCATCTCACTTTGACTTTATTCTTTTTTCACTTTTTATAATGTTTCAGGTTGCTTTAAATTAGAAGGGAAATGGATCCGTTCCGTGTCCTTTCCACTTAATTAACCAATGCCATAAATTCGAATATTTGAAATTTGATTGAACGGTTAAAATTATTATAAATTTTAAAGTGGGTGCTTATTTATAGCCGTTGGATCAAATTTCAAATGTCCAAATTTGTGGCCTTAGTAGATTAGGTAGAAGGGATCCAAACCCAATTATAAGTGGATTCGATTTTCATTCGGTTCAGTTTTTTATCAAAATTAAAAATCAAACTGAAATTATTGTTTATTTGGTTAGGAGTGTTTTTCAGTTTGGTTTGATTTTTTTACGATAAAACCTGAAAACTTGTTAATTAAAAAAAAATCTGAAAAAGGTTAGGATTTCTTGCTTTTAAAATTTAATTGGACCTGAAGTTGCGATTATTTTCAATTAGGCTACGTGATTCGGTTTGATTTCTAAACTTCTTTTTTTTTTTTTTTTGAAAGAATTTCTAAACTTCTAAACCCTTAAATTTTATATGATTCAGTTTGATTTGGTTTCTAAACTTCCAAAACCAAAAACGAACCAATATATTTTGATTTGGTTCAATTTCTTCATATTCGGTTTGCTTTTTTTTCGATTCGATAGACGATTCAGTTTTTTCGTCCTTTTATTCTTCAAGCCACCCCTACTTTAAACCTCTTCACATAACTATTCCTATATCATATCTATGGCCATCCCTGTCAGCTATCACCTTCTGCGTGTGCCTGCCGTGAGTTTGAACTGAGCCTAGGAATAGAAGTGCTTTGGAAGGCATTTAAAAAAAAAAAAAAAAAAATTTCAAAACTTTAAGTTTTAATGATAAAGACAAAATAAAGGGTAAAGTGAATAGTACCATGATTGACTTTTTAGTATAAAAATGTGGTTTTTCATTAAAGTGAACAGTACTGTGGGCGTTTCGTTAAAACTTCCTTAAAAAAAAATGGATGAAAAACGATAAACATACTAAACTATATTTATCTAAGGGTACTATAATTAACCCTTCAAAAATTTAATTGTGCACTTTTTATAAAAATAATTATTTGTCGTTTTAAAATATGAATTTGAAATATCATGGTAATTTAAATTAATAATAACTCAATGGTCATAACTTTTCTTCAAAATCAAATGATAATAACTTATCGTGCTTAACTATTTTTATTTTTTTTATACAACAATATAGTTACACTAAAGGGGTGGGAGAATAACTTGGTTGCAAATCGCTATTACCAAGATTGGAACCTAAAACTTTTCACTTACAAGTGACGAGAAATATCACTAAACTGTAAAACTAAGTAGCCATAACCATTTTATTTTTTGTTTTTACTTTTTACTTTTATGCTTGAGATATGGAGAAAGTTGTGGGATACAAACCTCACACAAACATAGAATAAATCTGGTGTCCATGTAACCAAGAATGAAAAGACAGTTCAGACCTTGTCGCTCCAGTGTGGTGTGAGCCAAAATACCCTCTGATGCCTAAGTTAGATTTAATTGTGGGAAAAATGAATCTCAAGCTATGAGCTTTTTGGTTAAGAAACAGTTACATATCATTGTGGTATATGCATGTCATTATAGAAAGCGAGACATGGGCTTGAAGAGAGCACAAGTGGTGCTACCTAAGTTGTTGGTTTGAACCCCACGTTATCCCGCCTATTTAGCCAACATCGGTTGACCATGGAAAACGTGAGAGGGGCACCAATTAAGAGTCTCGTATAGGGATGACTCTTGACAACATTGATGACCATGATCTATGTCTAGTCCATATGACTATAGGGATCATAATATCTTGAAGATCTTACAGGATCTTGTCTTATAATCAGTTTGGTCCACTCAGCTTAACTCTATTAAGTAGGGTGGCCCAACACATTGTTTTACGTGAGTCCATCTCGTGAGGAGTGGTGCACGGACTAGATTCTCTCCCCTCTTCTTTCCATCCCATTCCATCCCCTTCTCTCACATTCTTTATTTTGTCTTTCTCTTTCTATAAAAAAACTTAATATAAGATTTTGACGTGGCTTAACCGTGACCGTTCAAATAGGAGGAGAGGGAAGGGGAGGGAAAAAAAAAGAGGGTAGAGAATCCTACTCCGTGGTGCACACGCTAGTTTGGCAGAGGTGTCATTTCTATCTGGCATGATTTACAGGGAAACATCCCTTTTATATTTAATGCTCAATCACATGAGGGTTAAGTGTTGGCAAAACTCTAAGGGCGCGTTTACTAATCCGTAATCAGATTGAGAGGAATTGGATCGATGAGGAATTGGATTAAGGAGGAATTGAAATGAGGTGGAATCAGAATCAGATTCTTGTTGAAGTTGTTTACTAAAACTGTCTGGAATCGGAATAGGAATGATGTTGAGTCCATATAAGTTGTTTACTTATTCAGTTGAATCGGAATGAAAACTAGGTTGATTACTATATTTCCCTTACATAAATAAATTATTTTCATATAAAGTTATTGGAATTGATTTATATTTCATATCATATTAATTCATAAAATAATTGAAGAAGCTCTTCTTAAAGTGATATTTATATAAATAAAAAAAATAAAAAAAACCAGCAGCTCATCCCCTTCCTCCCGATGTCCCAGCATCCTCATCTCTTCCCTTTCTTCAATCCTATCTTTCCCCAACCCCCACAGCCTTCCCACGACCTCCCATATTCACAGGTCCTCCACTCCTCCTCCCTTCCATCCATATCCTCTTCATCCCTAGCCCCCACAACCATCCCACCACCTCCCGAATTCGTAGATTCACATGCATCCTCATATGTCTCTCTTGTTCTTAAATTCTGCAAGCGACGAGGAGAATTGGGGTTCGGGTGTGGCCGAAGTCGACGCTCCTCCTAGGAAAATTGGTGAGACTAGAGAATAGAGTGATATGGGTATCTCTGTTGGATTTGGCGATGAAGTTTGTAAGGCTATTTTGAAATTAGGGTAATTTTGGAACAAAACTTTGATTCTAGAGGACTCCCCTTCAAGGAATCCAAATACCAAGTATTATTAGAGAATCTGACTCCGGGTAACACCGGAGTCTGATTCCAGAAATGAGCTGGGTCCCACCCCATTTTTCCCCCGATTTTCATTCCTCTGGTGGTAGTAAACACTTGAATTCCTCGAATTGTGTGCAATTCCCATTGCCCATGTCCAATTCGCCATTCGTAAACACACCCTAAGGGTAATTACATCATATCTACTTTGGTACACATGATATCCCCTCTAGGGCTGGTGAAATTTTGTTTACTAAAAAAGTATATGAACACCAATTGTATGATAGGATTAAAGTTATCCAGTTTAATCTAATGGTAGGTAGTAATCCAATCCAATCCAATCCAATCCAACATACTAAACTAGATTTAGAAATGAAACCTACAATTTTTAACATGTGGTTGAAACTCAGCCCTAGCAAACTTATAAACGATGCTGCTTTAGATGTAAGCAACCAATCATGTAGTTTGAGGTTTGGAGTTCGGATTTTGGAATACCCACTTGTATTCTTAAAATGCTTTCACACAACACACACACTTCACAAGAAGTAGTAGCATAGTGAAAAAAAAATTTGATGGTCAAGGTAGTAAGTAAGACTTGGAGTTGGATGTGTTTATTTTCTATGGTTTAGGTGGATTGAATCAACGCTATCATATCATGCCAGCTAGCATTCACATCCGCCCTAATTACTGATTGGAGAGCTTGATTTATTTTCATATTGAAGACTTTGAACATGATTAATGTGTCAAGCTAAGCAAAGCATTCACTCATGCGTGTGCAATAGATGCATTATAAGTCATAGAAGAATCAACAGCCAAAATCAAAACACCCGCATGCAATCGATCTAATTTCATTCATCCACCCACAGATACTGATTCCTTTAATAATGGTAACATCGAGTAGTTCATATCAGCCAGTGAACCTTTCAGAAGAAAAAAAAAAAGCCTTGACAAGGACTTGTAGCCCATAATTCATAATTCATAGGGTAAATTGTAACAATGGTCTCTCAACTAAAAATTCATTATTATTGGTCTCTCAACTCATCAAAACGTGCAGCTATGGTCCTTCAATTAAAAATCAATTACCATTGGTCCCTCAACTTTAATCAAGCCAGAGAAATTATCCATCAACTTTAACTCAATTGAAACAATGGTCTCTCAAACTTTAACTTAATTGTAGCAATGGTCCTTCCAATATAACTTATTCTGACGAAGTTGATGAAAGTGATCATAGTTACACATTTTAATGAGTTGAGAGACCAATGGTAATGGTTTTATGATTGAGGAACCATTGCTCTAACTTGATTAAAATTGAAAGACTATTGTTACAATTTACTCTAATTCATAACACCTATTAAGGTGTACGTGCATGAGTTTCGTGAATGTTTTGACTAGATCATCAATTTGTATGTTAATTGTTACGGATACCAAACAACATCACTAATTTCTAGATCAGTCTAATCCTCAAAAAGAGCTTTTTTACGGAAAGGGATCATCTCCGAATCCCTTCCTCCTAATCCACCAAATCATGAAATCCGTACCATTGAAATTTGATCCAACGGTTACAAACAGAGATCCATTTTAAAAGTTATAATAACTTCAAATGTTGGATCAAATTTTAATGATCCGGATCTCCTAATTTGATGGATTATAAGGAAATGATCGGCCTTACCCTTTTTTACAAGTCACATCCTTATTTAGATATTTGTTTTCAGCCAAATCAATAATTAATTACTTCATTCATACTCCAAGCCAAGTGCCCCAACCATAGCTAACCAAGCGTCCAAGCAAGCAAGTATATCACTTACTTCCCAACCCTTTTCTTTTTATGATGAGAAATCTAGAGAATGTGTTTATCATCCAAAGTTATGGTATGCGCCCAATCCATAATACAATCCTAAGCTAGCGTCTTTCAAGAATTCTCTCCCTAATGCGGTGTTTTCCCTGTCCAAACTGGCAGCCCCAGTTAGGGTGCTTAATGCTTATACTAAATCATACTTTGAGGTTATTATTTTGAAGAATAGAATTTATACCAATACACACACACGCGCGTGGATGCTTTAACAAGAGGGATCTCTATTTTTTTTTTTTTTAAATGGGGAACACTCTTGACTGTTGAATTGGCTTTAATGAAATTGTGTGGTTGAAATTAAATCACAGGCCACATAATTTCATTAAAGTCAAATCTAACGGTCAAGAAAGTATCTTTATATATATATATATATATATATATATATATATATATATAGAGGAACTAAAAAAAAATTAGCAGCCCGTTATCCAATATATATATTGATATTTTTACTATTTTCTATTTAGATTTTCTTCTGCATTGACAATTTTCATCATTCAAACTGGGGAAGGGATCCTCTCCGGATCCCTTTCCACCAAATTCATCTAATCCATCAATCCGGGCCCTTAAAATTTGATCCAACAACTATAAACAGAAGGTCATTTTAAAAGTTATAATAACTTTAGCCGTTAAATCAAATTTCAAAGACTTGGATTGGTAGATTAGGTGAGTTTCAAATTGAGCCCGGCATGATTCCCCATAAGGAGGGGAAAAAAAAAGAAAAAAGAAGAGAGAGGATCCTCGTCGGATCCTCTTTGTAAGGATTCTAATGATCATTCAATTACATCCATTCATCGTACATTATTTGACCAGTTTTTGTCAAGTACTGTTTATATTTAATTTTAAATAAAAAATATACAATAATTTTTTACCGTATAATGTACAATGAACGGATGTGATTGGAGGATTCCTAATATCTTTATAAAGAGAATCAGGTAAGGATCCTTGGAATAAAATTACCACCTACCACTAATTAGTGCTTCCTGGATTGGGGGAGCTCCCACAATACATGAAGCCAAAGAAAAAGGACAAATAGGTGTGGTCATAACATGATGCAAGTGTTTTTGGAACACCTGCAAAGAAAGGAATACTAATTTGTCTGTCAAGAAAATGAGCAAAATCCAAAAGATGATTCTACACAAGTCTATTAAATTAATTATTCTTCTTCAAATATGCTTTGTTCAACCTTATCTTTGGTATTTATGCACGAATGCTCATTATAAACTCTTTAAATCTTATGTCATGCCTGATGCAAAATAAGGAGAACCTGGATTTTTTAAATGCTCTTCCCCTGCCTCCATTCCTCACCTGAATACTAGGTAACTTGTTCACCTACAATAAATCAAATAATCACATGTCAAACGCAAAAAAGGAAACCAACACCACTAATTACTATCCTATCCTATGACAGTTGACCAAGCATTTCTGCAACACCCAGTCTCAGTTGGTTAGATAAATTGACTTAGCAACTTCAACTCCTAGCCTAAACCAAATGTCATTGGTTGTCACATTGAGTTGGTTTGATAAATTGACTTAGCAAAGGGGTAATGTATATATAAAAAGCATGGCCAGGAAGTATTGGTTAATTGCCAGCTACAAAAGTCTTGATCGTGAGCCCCAGTAGTTTTCCACGTGCAGTTTACCTAATCTAATGGATAACGCTTATCCACTGTCAAATGCTCATGTACCAATTTTTTATTTAGGTAATTCTCAGTTTATTATTTTAAAGGTTTTTTATTCAATATTGTATACATTAAATTTTTTTCATTTCAGTATAGTACTTAAGATCACCTTCAACCGAAACGGTTAAATATAATCCTGTCTAGAATTATAATCCTATAAAAAAAATTTAAATAAATAATGTCAGGTCATACTTATATATCATTTCTAATAAAAGGAACTAAACATAAATCTCTCAATAATTTATTAATTTTAAATTTATACTTTAAATTTATGATTAATTTAATTAAACTATATTTGGATCGTTTCAAATTTATTTGCTGAATTTGAATCAGTTATTGCAACTGAGGAGCTCAACACCAAAAATATGCTAAGAGGGAGGCTACATTTGGATAGCCTGATGTCCATTTGGTCAAATAATGGCCTAGTGGACTCCATATAATTATAATCCAACCATCAGTTGAAAATGAATATTTGGACAAATCAAGCAATTTTTGGCTTTTAAACGTTCATACATCTGTTAAGTTTTCTATTAAAACATCCATTAATATGTGACGTGACGGTCACGTAAACAATAATTGAACGTCACATGTCAATCTGAGCCCCACTTGAATATTAAAGATTTAAAAATATATATAAATTAAATTAAATTTAAAAAAGAAAAAAAAACTAAAAAACACAATCTCTCTCTGCTGTCGAGAAATTCTGAGTTCGTGTAACCCAACCCCCAAAAAAGAAGCCCAGCGGTAGCAAGACAAGAGTCACAAAGATTTGAGGTCTTCTTCCTTTAGTAACCCCCCTCCAAAACAGAGCCCCAAAAATCAAATTAAAACCAAAATTCCTTCCGCCGCCTTCTTGGCTGTCGAAGGAGCACCGTCGCTCGAACGCCGCACGACACTTGTTGACTGGCTTGAAAGAAGCTGAGTTCACTCCTACAAGAACCAAAATTTTTCCTCACAGAAATTAACCTCGATTAATAACAGGAAAAAAAAAAAGCAAATTGGGGCAAAAATAACATTCATCCCTTGGAGATTGTGGAGGTGGTGCAGCTCGGTTGGGATCGGTGTCAGGAGGCGAGAAGTGGTGGTTGGAGTTGCAATGGAACTAGCCGCTAGATTAGACTAGTGAGAAAGAGATGAGAAGAGGGGAAGGGCCAAAATTCATCCACCCAAATCTCAGTTTTTACTGTGCTCTCAAAGATGGATTCCAATGAAGGTAGAGCACAAGTAAACTCGTCGTCCCTTCGACGCCTAGCTCTTCTACTGCAACATCGAGATCCAGGACTTGTAGCATAGCTTCACTCAATTCGGAATCAACTGGATGCCGCAAATCCCCCTGTTTGGCCCCAACCACGGCCTGAAAGAGTCGCAGCAGATGGACCAAGGCGATGCTGATAGGGGTAGTCAACGGCGACCTCGCCGAGCAGATTGAAAAGGACCTGTATTGCCTGCCTCCACATCCCCTCCAATGAATAGTGGTCACTATTAAATTAAATCAACATTTTTTTTTATTGTTTTTTATGTTGTTATTTTTATTAAAAAAAATTAATATAAAATATTAAAATAATTTAATCGTGATTACAGAATATAAGAGGAGATACAGAGGGCACACAATTCGATTGAAAAATGAGAGTGAGAAAAATAGAAATAGTGGGGGAGGAGGAGAAAGAATAGCCGGTGATTATGTCAGTTGGAGCAGACGCCAGCGATGGGAGGTGACGTGGTATTTTCGAAGTCTATGAGAGAGTACCCAAACTAAAAACCTACTTTTAGGGTTTAGTTTTTTTATTTTTAAATTTTTTAAATATCTGCATGGTCAAGATTGACAAGTGGCGATTAATCATTATCAACGCGGGTGTAAATTCACAGCTTAACGACTGTTTTAATAGAAAACTTAACAGATGAATGAAAATGTCTCACAATTATCACTTTAGATATCAGACAAGAATGAAAAAAAAAAAACTTCACATATGAAAAGTTAAAAACCAAAAAACTTCTGAGTAGTGAACTAAAAATTACCCTTTTTATTTTGAGAGAATACAACATGTGCTAGGACTTACCAGAAACTACCACAGAAAGTAAAAGAGTTGGGCCATCTTTGATGGAGAGGTTAAAGGGTCAAAGCATCACCTGATGTTGGACAAAACTCATCTCCAACCAAATGTTGGGCGCCCGGTACCCAGCCCGTTTCGGAAGTATGTGGCTTACTCCCGATGTGGAGCCTAATCCTGCCGCAAGGGCTTGTGATCCTCATGCCACCATTGCCGGTTTCAATGATTGGATAATGATTTTGATGTCTGATTTATGGTCTTGGATATGATGACTTAATTTACATATTCATTTTAATCTAATTTTTTCACATTTTCTATTCATCTCGAGAATTATGTCCAGATATCTTTATTTTAATATGGTATTATTTGGACCCGATTTTACACCATCGGCCCGAGTAATCAAGGTCATTGAGTGATCATAGTTCTCAACCGTCAGACGGAAAAATGGAGATATTTTTGCTAAAGGATAATATTATGGATTTTATCATAATATTTATCTTCTTGGTATCTTCTTAAACCAGATAAATAGGATGCTATTTATATCTCAAATAAAGCAATACAGTTCAAATTGATTTGGGATGTCTGACGGCACTTGGAAGCTTAAAATGAATTTGAAATTCATTTGATCAGAATGCATGCACGATAATAGAGATGATGGCTTTTGGTGATGATGTGAGGATGAGATGAGAAACCTAGGTAGGCTAGGTTTTTAATGCATGGTGATGGTGTTGTGAGATTGAGTTCAAGGCCATAAGAATTGATGATGGGATTAGGCCATATAGTCTGCATGCCGTGTGGACCGGGCTAACTATTTATATATATATATATAAAATAATTGGTGGCTATTTATTTGTTCATCTCCAAGTGTGCGGATTATTTGGGGATTCGATGTGATAACTGATAAGACTAAACATAAGGATAGGATTTGGTTGTATTTTTGGCTAAGTTCAGAGTCTTGGGGGGAGTAAGGCTTATCCGAGGCTCAAATCAGTGGAAGAGTTCTACTAACATGGTAGTCTTTACCAGCTTATCAACCAGCGCATACTCGTCCCTATAAATACAAGGCTAAAAACAACGAAAAGAGGCACCTCCAATTCAACACACAATTGCCTTGCGCAAACCTCTCAAACATCTTGAGATTTTTATTTTCTTTTACCGCCGACACATCTTCAGTTTGGATAAACAGCACTGTGAAGGCAACCGGCGAACATCTTCAGTTTGGATAAACAACACTGTTGTCGTAGAATCAGCCAACCAAGGAGCACCTTCAGTTTGGATAAGCACTGCGTCGAAGCCAACTAATTACATATCCAAGTCTCGGTCGAGAAGAGTTTTTGAATCCTTATTGGTAGATGTCATCTTATTAGCCTTCTCGGCGAAATAAGGTGTTACAAGTTACTACATTCGGCGGAACGCCGAGTGGTTTTATGATTGGATACTCACAAGTGAGTTTCAGAGTTCGGCATTCTGACAGCTGAACCACATTTACCATCAAGACATGCATCTCCTTTGAGTACTTGTGTCCATATAGTCTGGTGTTAATTCGATGTGCTTATACTCTTACGAATATAATTACTGCGATCGAATCCGGCGCTAACGATTTGTGAACTTCGCAGAACTAGCAGCCTTGTCTTCAGGCTCGAGAACCCGAAGGCCGAGACTTGTTCCTTCCTCAGCCACAATTGCAAGATCAAGAAGTCAGCAACGTGCTCAACGCAACATCAACAAATTGTACTCCTTGGCCAAGCTCGGCCGACGAGTTGGCACGCCCCGCATCAACCGAATGACGTAGTTAGCTCATTAGTTACTCGGCCTACGCGTCACGTAGCCTTTGTAATTTTTAGGGTCAACATGTATAAGTAGTAGTTTAATCAAATTAACCAATAAATTTAAAAAATAAACTTAAAACTAATAAAATTATTGAAGGGCTATGTTTAGTCCCTTTTGCTTGAAGACCATATATAAATATGGTCTGGATTGTTCTTGAAAAATATGTTTTTGCATAGCTATAATTATGGACGGAGCAATATTTAGAGTTAGAGATGACCTTAGTTTCTCTTTTTCCGAGCCACATTGACATAGTTCAAAAACGCTATAGGAAGGGAATTCCAAAATTATGTTCCAACAATATAAGAGGGTTTCCATGCTATCAATTATTAAAGAAAACGAAAAGGAGGTTTTCCATGAGCCTTTAATTTCACAAGGGCGCTGTACAAGCACTGTCATTAAAAAGGCTTATCCAACACAGAAATCATGACTAAATATGTGGTGAGAGACTAGATTCTACTAACCATGAATATGAGAAAAATTGATAAAGGCTGGAACAGAGTTTCCAAATTTCGCCAATCACGGGCTCAACACAAGTTTGGTAAGAGCTTAGTTTCAATGTTCCTTTAACAGCACCAAAAAATCTGCATGTTATAAAACTTTCACCTCAATCAGCATAAATATTCATATCACAGAAGCAAAAGCATTATTAAAATCCATTAACAAGTGAGCACATACCTGCAGTATTCTACAGTCTGCCAGGCGGTGAAATAAAATCACCTGTGCACCGATTTAATTTAATAGATGCTGCAGAAAATAGTGGAAAGGAGGGAAACTTTAAAGTATACTCTTGATATTTCAAATTGCACATGTATTTGTTAGGATTTGGTTCGTCTTTTGTTAAAAAGAGTCCTATTTTGTTTAGTATTGTATTAAAAAAGTTAAAGGTGCATAGATTCTTGTCTTACACGGATAAGGAAAGAATAACTTTCTTGTACAATTAGATTAGGAATACTAAAAGCAGAAAAGAAACAGGAATGCAAATGTGCTTTCCTAGTCATATTATAGGCGTGTAAACCACACCCTGTACTTATGAATAGGGTGCGGCAAGAGCTGAAAAGCAACCAGAAAAACAGAGAGACGGCTGAGAGAAGAGGGGATTAGTTCCAAATTTTGCAAAAGTACTATACTCTATTATTAATATAAAAAAAAAAATTTCTTGCTGCCATGTTTCTAGTTATTTTTTAGGGTAGCTGCTAAATGTCTGCCACGTGGCAAGTAAAATATTTTTTTAATTTTATTTTAAAAAACCTGAATTTTCTCAAAAAAAAGAAAAAAAAATGGTAAATTACACTTTCATGCCTCAGGTTTTGGGTCTATTTCAATTTCTTACAACATCTTCAAAACATTTCACTTTCATACCTTAAGTACTATTTTATTTCAAAATAATATACATTTTACATCCATTGATTTGTTAAATGCTGACGTGGCTGCCGAATGTCTGTCACGTGGCAAATAAAATAAATATTTTTTTTTTTAAACCTGAATTTTCTCATAAAAAAAATGAAACCCACTACACCCCCCCCCCCCCCCCCCCAAGCAACCCACATCCCTATCCCTAACCCAAAACCCAAAAAACCTGCTGCAGTAGCAAGAAGAAGGAAGAAAAAAAAAAAAAAAAAAAACCTGCAGCAGTAGCAGCAAGAAGAAGAAGAAGGAAAAAAAAAACCCCAAACTCAGTCCCCCCCCCCCCCGGCACCGTGCGACCTTCTCCCCTTCCCTGCCCCCCTCGAGTCAGGATCTCATGATTTTCAGTACGGGTGGGTTTTGAAAATACTTTGAGTTTGAGATGATTTTTGGACTAGTTTTGTGGTAGATCCACCTAATCTCGGATGGAATTTTTGTGGGTGATGGGGGATGGGAGAAAAGGGTGGCTCAGGTGGGACGAACTGGGGTTCTTCTTCTTCTTCTTCTTCTTCTTGCAAGTTTTTGGGTTCTGGGTTAGGGTCGCTTGGGGGGGGGGGGGGGGTGGCACTGGTTTCATTTTTTTTTTTCCTTTTTTTGAGAAAATTCAGGTTTTTTAAAAAAAATTAAAAAAACTATTTTATTTGCCACGTGGTAGACATTTGGCAGCCACGTCAGCATTTAACAAATCAATGGATGAAAAATGTAACGGATGTATTATTTTGAAATAAAATAGTACTTAAGGTATGAAAGTGAAATGTTTTAAAGATGTTGTAAGGAATTGAAATAGACCTCAAACTTGAGGTATGAAAGTGTAATTTAACCTTTTTTTTTTCAATTTTTTGAGAAAATTCAGGTTTTTAAAAAAAATTAAAAATTATTTTATTTGCCACATGGCAGACATTTGGCAGCCACGTGACATATATGTGGCAGCCACGTTAGCATTTAACAGATCAATAGATGGAAAATGTAACGAAGGTATTATTTTGAAACAAAATAATACTTAAGGTATGAAAGTGAAATGTTTTGAAGATGTTGTAAGGAATTGAAATAGACCCTAAACCTGAGGTATGAAAATGTAATTTACCCTATTTTTATTTGCTAAATTTAGTTTATTGCCAGATGCATAAAAAATATCTAGAGGGGAGTCGAAATAACAATATTTTCTCTAATTCATTACTACTTCAAAATAAACAAGTTTTTCTTCCAAAGAATGAGTATATATTTTCTTTGTTTACTCTATTTCCTTTACATTCTATACCCTTATGTTAATCGGCCAATATGAAAGATACATCATATTAAGGGCTAATTTGGTATTAATGTGCTTTGAAAAAAAGTTGATTCTGCTGTGCTGTGAAATAAAGCAATTGTACTGTGAGAATAAGCAACTGTGAAATAAAGCAGCAGAGTGTTTGGTAAACTTTTTTGTAAAAGTGCTTTTGAAAAAAAAAAAAAAAAAAGCAGTATTATAATGTTTGGTAAACTTATATGTACAACAGATGTGAAAAAAAACTGGTTTTTCAAAGCTGGGTTTTGCAGCTTCTTGTTTTTGGCTTTTTTTTCAACCAAAACTGTGAAAAAAAAACTAAAGCTGAATTGTTTACCAAACACAAAAACAACTCCCAACTTTTTTTGATACCAGCTTTTTTTAGAATCACGTCAGTACCAAACCAGGCCTAACTTTGCTTTAAAATGCAAGCTTCCACAGTTAGTAAAGTCCTTGATCACTTTGCAAACAAACACTTAAGAGACTAAACGCCAAAAATTCTTAAAGACAATCAAGAGAATGCCCCCTTGACCAACTCCCTCAAATGGGATTATCAACCTTCTACTTTAATTTCTGAATGATTTGATAACTTTTTTGAACTGGATAATTACGAATGAGGGGCTCAGCTCCCTTTTAAAGCTGCCCAAACAAGTCTCTTTCATGAATGAGCTGAATACCATTTGCAAGGAAACATCAATGTGAAGTACCAAAATCATCTTCACACATATGTTTTGGTAAATTAGATTAGAAAGAGAAATCATCTGCAGAAAAACTCTGAGTTACGCAGGTCAACTTTCACCAGGGGTCTGCCAGTAACACAAATATAGTGTACTACAAGTGGCTAGAAAGGTGTAATATTTGCAGCCTCTTTGGTATCCCTTGGAAGTTTACATTTGGGATTAGTTATCTTACTCTCTTTTTTTCCTTAATTTCAAAGTAATTTGACAAACTTAATGCTCATAACAAACCCATGACATTTGAGTCTCCACACCCCAAAAACCTTTAATATCAAAGATCTGCAACTAGAACGATAGTCATTTTATCCTCAAAATATACAGCAAACAATAAAAAGTTGCATGCAAAGAATTTCTGTAAAGAATGGTTCTACCAAGAATATCCACAAAGACTAGAGAATGAGATCCACAGCTGCTTACAATCTATTTATTCTCTCTCAACTCATACCTGAAAGGTTGACCGTGGAAATGCAGGCATGAATGAACCACTAGCAAATGTAAGTAAAATACGCATGATGGTTTTGGTTTTAGTTTTTCAAAGTACATATGGCAAATAAAATATATAGAACAAATCTGGAAACCATTTCTGTCTAATTAAAATTATTTCCATCATAAAAGCCAAGTCAAATCGCACAGAACAGTAAGTTTCTGTTTTTACAATAAACGTGCTATTAGCAATAGATTCCAGTCCACAAGTAATGCAAACAAGGTGATAATTCTTTGGTAATAATTTTTATTGATAGAATTCCCAAAGTGTTTTAAAGCAAATTTATGGGAGTGCACAGAATCATTCCTGAGTATGATACAAATGAGTGCCTGTTTTATTTAAAAGTCCTCTGTCGGTGCATTCTCCATGTAAAGGTCATGTTCGATGTGTATGACCGCATTGCTATCTCCCCCGGCGCATTGGCTTTGTTAGCTTAACGCAGTTAGCTGTTTCGAGAGGGTTCTTCAAGAGCCTTCACGGTCTCATAGACAGCAGAAAAGTCAAGGTCCCCAAGCCCCATGCTTCTAGCCTTCTTAAAAGCCTAAAATACCATAATAAACATAAATCGTTAGGGTATTATTGCTCTAAAACTATGTTTGAGCGAGAGAATTTTCAAGTCATAAGGAAATGAGGTCAAATAATTAAAGAATGTATTGCAAAATGTAAGATAGAAGGAATTGGAAACGCTTCATATGAGCATTACAAAAGATGTGAGATGGATTTGCAAATCCTTACCTGGAAGGAGTCGTTTACAAATCCTTCACACTTGCCTTTGTAATGCTCATGAAAGGGATTTTTAATTCCTCATATCCAACATTTTTGTGATCCACTTATTAATAACTTTTCCTTGCTTGGAACTTGGAAATCTCTTACGTTAACATATTCCAAATCTCATTGCTTGACAATAAAACTACAAGTCTTCCTGATAATATATTGGTTTCCTTAGGCTTTGTCTAGTATAAAGAATTGGATTGCAATGGATAAAACACTATTTTCAAGGTATGCTGAAAGAAAGAATGAAAAAAATGTGGCCAATTTGAAGTTAGAAGCTGGATTACTCAAGAAGAAAGCTTATTCATTCCAATCTAATCCCCCCAAAATGAAAATCGTTTTCCTCTACGTTCAACATACTATAAACTTAAAGGTTATCCATTCTAATCTAATCCTAGACGCCAAAAAGAGGCCTAAGGGTATAGACATCTTTATATGCTACTCTACTATCTTCTCTTTAGAAATTTAAGATCATGACTCTACACTACAAAATTCCAATTATTTCAAACTTCCAAGTATAAACACGTAATTCAATTTAAACAACACTATCAACTAACAAAGTTCAGAAAATGAGTCAAGTGTTTAAATGGTTTCTCAATGATGATGGTGGACATTTGAAGTTGCGAGGTACTGGAAAGACTTATGTTACATAGAAGATATGTAGACAGTAGATAAGGGTTTTGAAAGAAGTGAAATCAAACCACTATCTGCTAAAATTAGCTTTTATTGGACAGCAGCAGCCCTGGGGTTGTCTTCTAAACCTTGGAATCACGTTAAGAAAACTCTACTTTTACGCCATGGCCAACTTTGTAGACAGTTAACAAAGAACAAGTAAGAGCATAACCTCATTAGCTGCAGCAGCTACCGGCATTGATGTAGCTGTTTCATCCCCAAGGGCAAGAGCCAATCTCATGTCCTTCTGCTGATGTTTCAAAGGAAATGCAGGCGAGTGACTGCCCTGTATCATAGTGGGTCCTTTCAACCTAAACATTGGGTTTGCAATTCCACCTAGATCCTGCCAAAATAAACTCATCAACAGTAAGCAGATCGACTAGTAAAATAAAGTCTAGGTAGCTACTGACCAACACATCAAGAAGAACAGAAGGATCCAGTCCACTTCTCCCAGCAAGAACAAGTCCCTCAGAGAATGCATTCATCATGCTGCAATAAACAGAACGCGTAATATATTTACCATAATTGCTTCGGTTGTATGAATAATGAATCTATATATACTAGATTAGAAGCACCAAGTTGGATTATTATGCGATGTCAACTTGCGAGAAACGTTTTATAATTTTTGTTGATATGTACACAAAATGAGTGTCGCGGAGATGAGAATGTTTCGTTGGATGTGCGGCCACACGAGAAAGGACAAGATCAGGAACAAGGATATCTGAGGTAAATTAGGAGTAGCCAAAATTGAAGATAATATTTAAAAAATCGGGCCATGAGTTTCTATTGTTTTAAGATTACACCCCAACGTTTAAACATTAAATCATTTTACACTTTCTGTTAATTCGACTGTCTGGCCGTTAATTGTTGAAGTGACAGTGCTGAATCTACTCGCAATATGGCCTTGGTGTGTTCTACTTCATTGTGGCATAGTTAGCGGGTGATTGTCACGTCAACAGTTAACAGTTGATTACACAGTCAACCTAACAGAAGGTGTACATTGGTTGCATGTCAAAACGTCAAGGTGTAAAATGAGAAAATTAGAGCCTCATGGCCCACCATTTTGAAAGAAGTCTTCAAATGTACTTAGTGCCACAACATATTATGAGAGTAATATCTGATATTGTCAATACTGTCCTACTAGAAAATTCCACCCCCATAATTGCGTTCTTGAGACAATACTATTCACTTGACAAAAAAAGCTGCGAAAATGATTCTCCATTATATTATGGATCATTTGTGCAGAAAGCAACCATTACCTTCCCATTATCATGTTGACAACAAGTTTCATTTTTGCTCCATTTCCAACCTGCCCCAAATAGAAAGATTTCTTTCCCATGACATTGAAAGCCGGAATCACTTCCTCGTACAATGCCTACATTTGAACAGTGAAATCATGCAGTGATGTTACATTAAAACGATTCCTGACTTAACTATAGAAACTCATGACTGCTCCAAAAAAGCTCATAAAATTTTGATGCAGAAGCTATAGTTTAATTTTTACTTTAAAATTCTATTCAGCTTGGTTATAACATGTTGATGCAAGTGGAATCATATCCATCTTCCTTTTTATTCCTATTATAAATCCCCAGTACATAAAATGCCACAAAACTCAATAATCTGAATCAAAATGTACAATGAAGTATTCGTATAAGATCTTTGATTTATCGATCCTGGTAAAACTTCAGTAAACAGACTGGATACTGTTCTGATCCTAGAAGTTAGTAAACATCTCAATGAAAATCAACCATACCCTCAAAAGCTCATTATTCCATAATCTAAATCTATATCCTTCTTGAAAATGAAGTACATGGAGAATATTCGATTCGTTAAGAATGAATCCCACATTGATGGGAGAAGGGACCTTACATGGGCTTATAAATAAGTTGGGCTACTCCCCATATTGCCAATTCGTTTTGTGGTGGAACCTCAATTTTCTTCAGGACGTATCATCGTAATAGAACTATTATTCCTCCTCCTTAAAATTTTATGATCCCATTCTATATCTCTTAATTGCACTTGAAAGCTCGTAGACAACCCCTAATTAAAGCTCCTAAAAAACCTAGATCAAATTAACTTTGAAAACAATAAAATCTTGCTTAACACATTTGAAACTGCCACTTTTACCCATGTGCACCCTCGTATTCAATGGTGAACTTTGCAAAGCATGTGACTGAAACAAATATGCGACCGATGGCTCAAAATGTATATTCTGTTTACATGCACAAATAAAGTCAGCCGTCCTTGTATATTTGTGTTTGTTCTCTTCTCTGTGTGTGCGCGTAGCCGCACGTGTGTGTGGGTGTGTTTACATGCAGCACCTTCTTGAACAAGAAGGTCAAATGTCAAGCAAGAGAAATGTTAGCAACCTTTGCACTTATCTTTACATTTGAACCTTTTCACTTCAGCAATGTCATATGTCATCTTCTTACACAAAAACCAAGACATTTAGTGCCTTTGAAATTATTTTTTCTATTTTCCATCTTTAATTCCTAGCCAAAAGCAAGAGTCTTGTTTTTGTGTAAAGGTTAGTGCAAAGGTTGCTAGCAGTCCCCATCAAGCAATGTCCTTTATATTTTCATCTTTAATTCCTAGCCAGAACTATGTTTAAAGCAACAAACTGCAGAAATGATAACCTGCGTAACATGTTACCTTCTCACCAGCTGCAAGGATAACTAGTTGACCATCTTCTGCGGGCTTTTTGCTACCTGAAACAGGAGCTTCAAGAAAGTAACCGCCCTTTTCTTTAATTGCCTGTAGATATTCGATGCAAACCTTACTTATATATGGGAAGATACTTTTCCGCTTAATATTTTTTATTCAAATATGTGATGAAAAAATAGTTCAAAACTGTAATTACATAAAGAAACTACATATGAAAATTACAGTCATCTTCAAAGAACACCAGAAAGCATCCTGAGGTTTAACTGATAAAGCAATACTGATAGTAGATGAAGTAAAAATTCAACCGTGCTTTGTATCTTAAGTGCAAAGTAGCAGCTCCGAATCAGTGCATAATTGATGAGGCACATCTTTGGAAGAATGTCAGGAACTGTGAGAAAAAAACAGAAAAGGAAAGGCTAGTTCCAGTGTGCAGGCCGTAACTAGGGATATTCTAATCATGTATAGCCTTCTTTTCGAACATTGCACAAACAATTTTCAGTCTACGTTTTCTCACTTCTCCTTTTACTCAGTCAGCTATAATCTGGTAAAGTGAATTTAGCTATAGAACTGCCTCATGCTCTCGTTTTGAATATCTAACTCTTTTCTTTTTCCTAGTGCAGGTTCATCCAACCAAGAACTGCTTACCAACAGAGCCTTTCTAAATGAACAGTTTTTCAAAACAAATATATGAACTTCCTGCAGATTGCTAATTTTCAATCTTTTTTTGGGAGAGTGTGAGTGGCCTTTTTCTGAAGTGTCATAAAAATCCAGCGTTTTGACTTGCATTTTCTTGTTCACTAAATATACTCCATAAGAGTGCTGACGCTAAGAACTCTAACTTCTAGCTTTTATAACACTCTGAACTTCCTGCCAATTCTAGCCTCAGAATCCTAAGTTGTGCATAAGGAAATAAAAATATTTAGCTTTGAACATGAATATATATTTATGCAATTTATTTTACATTTCAGATCACCAAGGTTACAATTCTAGCTCTGCCTGTAAGTAAGTAAATTGGTAGTGAAAACTTATGGACATGTATTACATATGTTTTTTAATGTATTCAACTACACTTTGAGTTTCTTTTTCATCCCTCTGTTAATTTTTCTTTTCTTTTACTTGGAAGTTAGTCCCTGCAAGACCATAAAAAGTAAAGAACAAAGCCAAAATCGTAATTCTTGGTTTTCCTCATTTTAGAACCTTACTTCTTTCAGCCCCAACTCTTCACCTGCACCAGTATAAAGTCAAACTTCATTCTAGCAACTTCTTGACCCTACATCAAGATTCAGTCAAGAAGCTACCCTACCTTCCCACATGTCTACATATTCACTACACGAAAAGGCCCAAAATAGCATTCTGAATCAGGAAGATCCTGTATCTGTCAGAAAACCACAGATAAAATGTCTTTCACTTTCACTACCTATAAAATCCTTTTACTTATTGAAAGTCTAACATGTTACACGAGAGATTAGCCTTTACAGATTGTCCTACATTTGAGACAACTTTCTGGAAGTATTCATATGTTAGCCTATTCGTACAAGTTTAAAACTCCAACTTAGATTTCTTGATACAAATTCCTGCTATAGACATATGCATTAGTAAAAAGGTAAAATTCTACCCATTTCGTTTGAAAGTCTTAAAAACGATGGTGACCGGAATGACGCACAAGAAATGTAAACAAGGAGGAGGGGATATCATTCGCAAGTAACTCAAACCTCATTGATCTTTGAAGAAGTATCAGCATCAACTGTAGACATGTCAACATAAGATTTTCCAGCACAAATCTGCTCAAGAATGCCATCTTTTCCAAACACCACCTAAGTATTTTATATTTTGATGAGTTGAAGTAGATGATGTGTCAAAAACTCAAAATACCACAGTGAAGAATAACAACCGAAAGAGCAGCTGAAGGATCAGATAACATTGCAATGGTATACTTGCACTTCCTAACCACTTCTGCAGGGGTTTCTGCAACAGAAGCACCATGCTCCACGAGTTCATGACTCTGCAATCAAAGTTAGAGATAAAATGACATTGTCTTGTCAGAATCTCAGATTAATTTTCATTGGCTTCTTAGCCAAAATGTTCTCTGAAATCTTCATAAGTCCCCACTTTGGTCCTAACATTGAATATCGATAGAAAAATTCCATGAGTTTATCCACCATAAATCATTTTTTATTCTTCCATGAAAAATTTGTCAATATCCACGTTGAGTAAAGGGTAGTTTGACATAAATACTCTTTAAAAAGTGATCACGTGGCCGTTCACGTGACAATTTAACGAGAATATTGACAAATTTTGCACATAATGACCAAAATAATTTACGGTGAACCACTTCTATTGATTTTCATTATCAGGACCAAAATGAGAAGGAATACCAATCTCAAGGACTATTTGGCTAAAAATCCATTTTCGTTTGATTGTATGTATGCCCAGATTCTCAGCATTGCAACAGATATAATCTAGCATGACGATTGGAATAGAAGATTAAGCAACATTCAAACAAGTAGCTTTGATAGGGATGATTACATAGAGCACAAGAGTCTTAAAATACCTTAGAAAGAGTCCTGTTCCAAACGGTGACCTTGAAGCCATGCCGGAGCAGATTCATAGACATGGCTTTCCCCATTATTCCCAGCCCCAAAAACCCGACCTCCATATCTCACTCTCTCTCTCTCTCTCAATCTCTCAATCTTTCTCTCTCTTCCTCTCTCTCCAAAGTCCAAACTCTAGAGCCAACACAAAATAAATCCACTTATTGTATACGATTATTATCATCAATATATTATTCACTCACTGTATGTATCCAGTGGACATTGAAATGAAGCTCAAAACACAAAAGAAATGGGCAAAAGAAGGATAGCAACTTTTTAGGTTTACGTTTTAATATTATTTGCTGGGCCCAAGTTATCTGATTAAAAATAATTTTGCTCACCACAATAAAATGATAATGATGTTTATTATTATTTATTTTTATCTGATGAGAATAAATTTTGAGAGATGTACAGTACATAAACATAAATTTCCAAATTAAATTCATTCAATAAAATTATAGAGAATTATAGTAAACATTACTACCAATTAAGGATGATGGGCAAAAATGTAGTTTGATGACTTAACATGGATTTTTGTCCTGTCATTTTTCGGACGGATAGATGCGTTCCACGTCAATCCCCTGGTTCTTCTGTTTGTCCTTTTACTCCCCACTCATCATCTTGGGAGGGAACCCACTTGCAGTCCTCCACGTTGATGCTTTGAGGAAGTTAACCAGTTCACCTACTCCTTGATCTTTGGAGAAATTAATTCAAATAATAATTTTGTCAAAAGTAACGTTAGTGAAGAATAAATTTGTACGGTATTGTAAATTAATTGATGTGAGAAAATGTTATTGGCATTTCAAAAATTTCATTATACACTCTTCACAAGTGTATTTTTCTTTCTAAATATAGAAAGTTTAGAGTGTAAAATGAAAGTTTTGAAATATCAATAACAGTTCCCTTAATGTGTTATAAATAAGAAATAAACATTAATTAATATTTCAATAATAATTCATTCATCAACTTTTATGTTATTTAGCTTACAAATTTAATCTTTCTAGCATTCCTTCAAATATTTTAACAAAAATTTGATCAATTTTAGGTAATAAAAATTTGCAAATCCTCTTTTGAGCCAATTTGTTTCATTTTTTATATCTAAATATTTGTTTGGTTTTACTTATTTTTTTTAGAAGAATATTCAGTTTGTCACGTGACATTATTGGGCACATCCTTCCGGTTTGAATCACTCAGCAGATTGTCATTTGAAATTTTAAACCACTCTCTATTCTACTCTCTAAAGCACACTTAATTTCACACATTTAAGAAACTTTATCATTTTACGAACTAGCGTATTATTCTCAAGTTTGACTCGTATAATTGGTATTAAGAATGAGTTTCACATTGATGGTAGGAGGAATTTTGCATCAGTTTTATGGCAGGAGAGATCTTGCATCAGCTTATAAGTAAGTTGAGTTATTTTTTCATATTATCAATTGGTTTTATGGTGAAACCTCAACTTTCTTAATGGTGTCAGACCATATTGTTTCACGTGTGAAGCCAAATGGCCACACGCACTTCAGGTCACTCTGTTGTGTTGTCCACATGTTAGGCTTGAAAATTCGCCACAGGTGACGGGTTGGAGGGACCTTGCATGGGCTTATAAGTAAATTAGATAATTCCCCATATTGACAATTGGTTTATAATGGAACCTCAACTTTTTTCAAATGGCGATGACGTATTATATTTGATATCTTAATAGCAAGGTTCTAAAAGACACTAGGCGCTAGTTGGGCGACGGGCTGGAGCCTAGCGCCTAGGCGGCTAGGTGGGGTATAGTCGGGCACCTAGGCAGACTAGGCGGATTTAATTAAATCCATTTATATTTCATGTAAACAAGTGTCTGTTTATACTTAAAATATATATGATTTCATCGTAAACTACAAAATGGAATGACAGATATTATGAGCTATTGGAACATAATGAAAACATGATGAATAAGTATATATATGTGTTCCCTTAAGTATTCAACAAGTCTGTTACAATTTATTGAAAAAATAAAATGCAAAATGAAAGTTATTTACTTTCTGTCTAAGTGAGTCGCAACATAGGTTAGGAGGGTCTAGGCGAGGCTTTTTAAAACATTGCCCAATAGTGGCTGACACTTTTTTTGTGGCTTATCCTAGTCCTCAATCCCTTAACACATGTTTACTTACTAGGAATTGAAATTGAAATCATTTTTATTCTTGAATTCTCTGCGTTTATTAAAATATAAGTAATGGGAACTATTTACTCTTAATTTTCCTTCGCATTTACTTGCACATAAAAAATCGAAAAAAAATGCTATTTTTTCTTAAAATTCAAAATCAAATACTAAAAAAAATAAGGAATAAGATCGACTAGGGGGACCATTGTTCTACTTCTCCTTCCTTATTTCTCATATTTTAAAGGGTACATTACACTTTACCACCTCAAGTTTGAGGTCTATTGCAACCTTATACAACATCTTCAAAAAATTTCACTTTCATACCTCACATACTATTTTATTTCAATATAATACATCTATTACATTTTTCATTCATTGGTCTGTTAAGAGTTGACGTGACTGCCAAATTTAAGCCACGTGGCAAAAAAATAATTTTTTATACATTAAAATATTATAATAATTTACCCTATTAAAAAGTAAATAAAATATAAAACTGAAACCCAGAAACCCTTTCCCCCTAACCCACCTCCCTCTCCTCCACTCTCTTCACCTCCCCTCCCATCCAAAAACCCACCCCATCCCACCCCACCCCCACCTCCCCTGCGACCCTAAAAAACCAAAATCTGTGAGATCAAACAAAGCCAATTCAATTACAATGAAATTAAGGGACAATTAGTGAAGGCATGGTGGTTGGGATAGAGTGCGGGAAGGTGTACCGCTCGGAGAGCTGGTGGCCAACCTGGTAGCCAATAGCGTCGATCCTATTGGCAAGGAGCTCGGGCTTGTTAACGTATAACCGATTTGTAGTACATGGAGACTGATAGGAGCATATTCATGCGACTTAAATGGCTTGTTCTCGTGCATTTACGTTATGTTTCTTTAGTTATTTTAGTACTTTAAGCTATTTTCGTGTGTTTGTAGGTCCAAAGGGCTAAAGGAGCAAAAAGATGCATTTTGGAGACTTTTGGAGCACTTTTTGGCTAAGGATGGATAGCTTATGCTTGGAGCCAAAGTGTTAGACGAAATTGAAGACCTAATTGAAGACCAAAGTGTTGGAACCTTGTTCCCTTTAGTTTTAGGACATTTAAACCTTTCCTATATCCTTAGCCGTGCATAACATTCCAACATTCCACTCCTTCATTTCAGCCACACTCCCACATATCATTACTTATCATCACCACTTATCACTTATCATAATCACATATCATACACTTATCATCACCACTTATCACTTATCATAATCACATATCATTACTTATCATCACCACTTATCACCTAACACAAAACCTTGCAGCCACATCCATTCCACTTCATTGCACATGCATCTTCATCCACCACACATTCCAGCCCATTCCTACACATGTGTCGTGCATCTCCACAATCCCATTCATCAACACATGCATTCACATGCTTTCACAACCTAATTCACATGCACATTCATCCACCTTTCTCCCTAAAACCGTGCACATGCAAACACATTCATAGTCAGAAAATCACTCATTGCCATGCACATTCACTCACCACAAACATTCCACATGCATTCATCAACATATCTAGTTGTCACTCACATGCATTTCCTTCATCATTTCCAACCCACATGTCCCTTTAATCATTCAAACATACACCCATTCACTACCAGAAATCATCCTTGCCGTGAGTTCCCATCAGATTTCCATCATATTCACATGCATTCCATCCTTTAAAACATTGCACATGCACTCATCATCATAACCTAGCTGTCATGTTTCCCCTTTCATCATTCCCTCACATTCTTTAATTCAGCCAACACATGCTTTCACATGCATTTTCAGCACCAAAGAAGCCATTGTCGTGCACATTCACCTTCATTTCCAGATTGTCCCCTTGCACATGCAGCCACATATTCATTGCACATGCATTTCCAACCCACATGCATCCTTTAATCATTCAAACATGCAGCCACATTCCCTCCTAGCTGTCATGTTCCCCCCATTTCACCTATAAATAAGCATCCATTGCATTCATTCTCATTGACACTTCCATTTCAGAAATTCATCCATTGTACATACCACAAACACTTCCCCCTTTGTGCCGTGAGTCTCCCTTACAATCCAAACACCATCCTTCCATTTCCACCACTCCTCTTCCATTCCTCCACCACTCCCCAAACCATTCACACCATCAAACTATCCTTAGACCTTGTGCTACAACGAAGAGGAAGATAAGAGGGCCTAAACGTTCATACAATTCAAGTTTGAGTTGTTGGAATGTTTAGGTGTTTCTTTGATTTCAATGTTTAATTTCAATACTCTTTGTTTTGTACGAATGATGAATGGAAGAGAAGAGGGCCTAAACGTTCATACAATTCAAGTTTGAGTTGTTGGAATGTTTAGGTGTTTCTTTGATTCTCTTTGTTTTGTACCATGAGGAACTAAAACCCCCTTGGCTAGGGGGGAATTCGAAATATATGTTTATGCTTGCATTTTGATTTGATTACTTCTAATTGCGTTTCATAAGTTGTGGATTCAATTTGTTTAACCGTTTGATTGATAACTTATTTATGTATGTTTATTGAGAGTGCACACTTAATTTTCATGCATGAATATGACGCTAGAATATAAGTGAGTTTCACCTAATAGTTACGAACTTATATTCATTAGTAGTGGAGGTTGCTTATAAACAATCGCGTTAAACGAATTCTTGGCATAAGTTTCATGCGTATTCCATAGTAACGAATGCCTCGTCAACACTTATAGTTTTCATAATGCTTAATGATCTTTGATTGTATCTTTATTGTGCTTTTCACGTAAAGGACTTTTGGAGAATGTGGTGAATTGCGTTGCGCTAACCCATCCAATTCATTAACTTAAGGAGAACTTGACGGTTAATTTAAGCGGACCTAATTAACTTGGAGCGTTGAGAATTAATGGTTTATTGAAATGCAATTGGAAATCGTTTTATTATGCAAGTATAACATATGTGGAGATGAACCCCGTAGCTAACTTTCCATCCATTCAATTCCATCAATTTGTTCTTTCTTTTCTTGTTTCTGTTTTCATGTTTAATTTAACTTGTTGTTCAATTATGTTAAACATGTGGAACTAATTTCTTTTTAGTTAGAGGCGAATTTGAAGCCATGGACATATGTTGGTTATGATTTGATTTACTCCAGTTATGAATTCATGAACTTTAGATGTGGTTTACTTTTCTGTTTTGATTAAGAACTTGTTTATGTATGTGGGTTGAGGGTCGACACTTAATTTGCATGCCTAAACTTGATGCTAGGATATAAGGGAATTTCACCTAATCGTTACGAACTTATATTCATGAGTAGTAAAAATCGCTAGTCACGATTGTGTTTAGTAAACCCTAGGCTGGATTAACATGCGTATTCCATAGTTATGAATGTCTAGTCGATGTTTATGATTTCCGTTGAACTTAATGATCTTTGTTGAATGTCTCTATCATGCGTATTCCATGTTAGGGACTTTGATTAGGAATAATTTGGTTGTAATGCGTATCCCATTCAATCCAATGAATCTAGGGAAATCTGAAAGTTAATTTAAGCGGACCTAATTAACTTGGAGCATTGTCATTCATCGTTTGTTGAAGTCATAACTGGGAGTCAAATTATATGCTTATGTTCATGTGTGGATAAGGAACCCTCTAACTAGTTTCTCATCATTCTTCGTTTTACAATCTGTTTTGTTTCCAAGTTTTTGTTTTGTTTTCAAATTCATCCAAAACCAATCCCCCTTTATTTTAAAGTGTTAGATTAGTTAGAAATACATTTAGTTTGTGTTTATAAGTGTTTTGATTCATCTTGTTTCCCAAATTCGTCCAAAGTACTCAAGGTGCTCAAAACTGCCCAGAAAGTGTTTTTAAGGCAGTTTCGAGTGCTTTGGGTACTGTTTGAGTCTTTTGGTTTGTTTTAGTGTTTTAAAGTTTAGTTTTGCAATATTTGGGTCTAGTATAGTATTTTATTTTGTGTTTTTACGTTTTTTTTTAGTCAAATCCAAGTGATTAACAATCCCTCATAATCCCCGGTCCAGAACGATCCCTACTTATACTACAATTGTCAAAAAGAGGGTTTAATTTGTGTGCGTATAATTCCCGCATCAGAGACCATCTCTGTTAGTAGACTATCCACGTAGCTCTCTAAGACCTCTATCCCTCTCTCTCTCTCTCTCTCTCTCTCTCTCTCTCTCTAGGTCTCTGGGGAGGTGGGGGTATGTGGGGGGTTGTGGGAGAGGTAGGGGTGGGATGGGGTGGGTTTTTGGATGGGAGGGGAGGTGAAGAGAGTGGAGGACAGGGAGGTGGGTCGGGGGAATGGGTTTCTGGGTTTCATTTTATTTATTTATTTATTTTTAAATAGAGTAAATTATTATAATATTTTAAATACATAAAAATAAATTATTTTTTTGTCATGTGGCACAAATTTGGCAACCACGTGGCACAAATGTGGCAGTCACGTCAGCTTTTAAAGAACCAATGGATGGAAAAATGTAACAGATGTATTATATTGAAATAAAATAGTACGTGAGGTATGAAAGTGAATTTTTTTGAAAATGTTGTATGAGGTTGCAAGAGACCTCAAACATGAAGTGATAAAGTGTAATTTACCCTATTTTAAGTTTTTTGATTCATTCCTTTTCACATTTCAGTTAAGTAATAATGGGAAGTTTGGAAAAATAACCAACATTTTGACCCATACAGAATTATAGCCACTCTTTAAATTTATGATAATTATAACCAAAAGCTAATACAAAAATACTAATATACCCTCATTTAAAATGTGATTTTTCAATAAAACAAAAAAGCAAGCTGCTGAAGCTGTTCCCCCATCTCTGATTGCTCCAAAGCCTCTAACCCTTCCTCCCTAGTCAGTTGCCACCCACACCTTCCTCTCCATCCTTCACTACCGTTATCTAACCAGCCATGATTGTTGATTGTTACATCAATTTTCATTTTCATAACTAATTTTAATTTTAATTGCTTAGGTCCTCTAGACCCAATGCCTCATCAAAAGAATAGAGATGACGCCAGTTGGGTCTGACTTCAACGACTCAATGAAGTTTGAAATCAATACAATCTATGACCACCGTCATGCTCAACCTCAACTCCTAACCATAACGTTTTGGGTGAGAACTACCAATACAATCCCAACCATGCCTTTGCGAATCTACATTCAAACCTCATGCCACCAATTTTTCTATGATCCGGAGGCAATCTTAAGATTTTTATTGGAAACAATCATACAACGACAACCATTTAAGGATATAAGGGTATACTAGTACTTTCATATCAACTTTTGGTAATAATTATCATAAATTTAATAAAATGTGACTATAATTCCATACGGGGTCAAACTTCAGGTTATTTTGCCAAATCTCCCAAAAATGTCATTAGAGTTAGGGCTGGGTTCGGTTGGCAAACAGTGCCAAATTCCTTGCGCCACCTGCTAGTCACAGATACATAATTACCAAAAATCAGTTATTGTTAGCCAACCTGTCTTCTTGCAGTTGCCAAAAATCGGTTTAGCCAAAATTATTGGCTGGTTCGGTTGGTAAATGGCATAATCAATGGTTTGCAAATAAGCTATAAAAACAACAGCTCAAGATGATGCACCGACCCGTAAACAACAAACCAAAAAAGAGAAAAAGAAGTTGCTGCTGCAATTTTTCGATTGATGATAAGCCAACATAATCACGACTTAACAAATTAAAATGGAAATCAAATCAAAACTTAATAAACCAACAACAATGCCAGCAAACATAATCCAAATATCTATAAGTTCACAAACTCAAAAGTCCAACTAATATAATTGTCTAAATTCAATTATAGCAACTAATGCATAAACAAAAAACTCAAAACTCAAAAGTATGGTTCTGGTTATACGATCCCCATATTATAATTCCAAAACAAATAACTTGTTTTGATAATGCAACATCATTGAAGTAGCAGCAATCAATGTATATGAAATCTTCCATGAATCAATATTTCGAAGCACTTGGAATTGATGTTCTTGCTTGAGATGTAGAACCATCAACTATTTCAATTCAAATGTTACATAAAAAAAAAAGTATGATTAGAATAAGAAGTAATATTGAATAATAAATTAAAAATATCAATAAACATTGGATTGAAGTACCATAATTAGAATTAGTAAAAATATAGCAATACTTACATTTTTCCAGTTCTTCACATGTCAAGCATGTAAAAAATACCTAAAATATCTAAATAGAAAAAAAAAAAATATATATATATATATATATGTGTGTGTATACATGTATTGGTAGGTATGGCATACCGTCATTATACAAAATCCAATACCAAAGCCATACCATTAATTGTCGGTTTGGTATAATGGCAATCAATTATGAAAAAATGGCAAAAATATACCATACCGATTATGATTTTGTTCACAATCAATCATTTTGGTTATTCCGTGAAAAATCTTCATAAAATAAGGATAAAATGACAAAAAATACCCTCAATTTTTGTCAAATCATTTTGGCCTATTGTTTATTATGTTGAAGGTAATTTTCGTCATTTGGATAACATCCCACATCACTCAGGGGAGTGGATCATGTAAGCCTTATATGTATATTCCCATCTTTACCTAGCACGAGACATTTTGAGAGCTCACTGGCTTCAGGTTCTATCGGAATCCGAAGTTAAGCGAGTAGCGCGCAAGAGCAATCCCAAGATGGGTGACCCACTAAGAAGTAAGTTCTCATGTGAGTTCCCAGAAATAAAACGGTGAGGGCGTGGTCGGGGCCCAAAGCGGACAATATCGTGCTATGGTGGAGTCGAGCCTGGGATATGGTGGGGGCCCGGGTGGGGATGTGACAATTTGGGATCAGAGCCTAACCTTGGTCGTGGTGTGCCGACGAGGATGTCGGGCCCCTAAGGGGGTGGATTGTAACATCCCACATCGCTCAGGGGAGTGGATCATATAAGCCTTATATGTATATTCCCATCTCAACCTAGCACGAGGCTTTTTGGGAGCTCACTGGCTTCGGATTCCATCGGAACTCCGAAGTTAAGCGAGTAGCGCGCGAGAGCAATCCCATGAGTGGTGACCCACTGGGAAGTAAGTTCTCGTGTGAGTTTCCAGAAACAAAACCGTGAGGGCGTGGTCGGAGCCCAAAGCGAACAATATTGTGCTATGATGGAGTCGGGCCGGGATGTGACATGGATCTTTATTTAACATAATTTTTCACCGAATGACCAAAATGATTGATGATGGACAATCTCAAGGATCACTTCTGTTGATTTCAAATCTCAAGGACTAAGGTGAGAAGTCAGGCAAATCTCAGGAACTATTTTGATTAAAAAGCTTTCAAAAAATTTTGAATCAGAAATTTGAAATTCTCAAAATCTCTAAATGCATTCCAATTTTTTGTTTTTAAATTCGCATATTTTTGTCTACAAGTTATCATGCTCCTCCAACTCCGTAATTGGAAAAAAAAAGGTACTCATAAATTAAATTCCTCTTCAAACTAATTCATTTCGATTTCCAAGGTCTAAAGGTAGATAGTTAATTTAGTAGATCCATCTTGGCTCTAACCAGTTTTGTTTAATAAGAAATGCTAAGGAGACTTTGGGACTCTTCGTCATCTTATGTTTTTGACATAATTCTTGTGCCGACATTATAAAATATTGTGTCAAAAACATGAAGTGATGAGGGGTTCATAGAGAGTTTGAAACAAACAAAATGAAGTCCATAAAGAATCACATATTTTTTTTCTACAAGTTATTATGGCCCTCCCAGAATTACTCCCAAACTGGCACATAATTGATAAAAGTAACAAATATAAATAAATAAATAATATATATATATAGCTCAAGTCGTGCTCATTGGTCCAATAAAATACAGGAGCTCCAAAACTCTGAAGTTATACATTACACTCAACCAACTATTCCACAATCATTACTCCGGGTGGCAGCAGGAATAGCTAAAAAAATTCCATCAAGTTCAGGTGCATCATCTCTAGTGTGGTTTAGGAACTTAGCCATCAACATCAAAGTTTCGAGTGGCAGCTGGAATTGCTAAACGAATTCCATCAAGTTCAGGTTTTGCAATGACTTGACAACCCAAGTGAGACCTACAATGCAGAAACATAGCATTTTAACATGAACTCACAAATAAAATTATAACAATTATAGGTGAAAACCTACTGTGGACACGGAATTTTCTGAAACAAGAACACACGTACAAAATAATATTTTGTGTTAATTTTGGAGTTGCAATCTCTTTACAATTTGATCATCTGATTCGATCTCCGTAAGGTGTTGATTGTGGATGTGCGATTGATTTAAGAGCCGTCGAGGCTTGATCTTGGATGAACGGTTTGAAGTTTCTTCAAGGGTCGTTGGGGCTTGATCTCGAAGGTTGAGGGAAGTTTCTTCAAGGGCCTTCAGGGCTTGATCTTTGAAGGTTGATGAACGGGTCTTCAAAGGGCTTTTGGGCTTGATCTTAAAGAATGGTTGTGCGGATTTCTTCAAAGGCTTTTGGGCTTGATCTTGAAGAATGGTGATGAACGGATCTTCAAGGGCTTTTGGGCTTGATCTTGAAGAACGGTTGGATGTGTGGATTTGTTGATATTGTTGATCCAAAGGGCCGTTGGGGCTTGATCTTAGGATGAACGGATGATGAACGATAAACACTTTCTTCAAGGGCCGTCGGGGCTTAATCTTAAATTTGTGAAAGTTCTTCAAATGCCGTCGGGGCTTGATCTTGAAGGAGGATTTGACGAAGAACGAAGAGAGCTTTCTTGATCCTTCGGAATTCTTGGGGATTTGGGAGGTTGGATGCTTGAAAGCTCTAGAGTTTCAAAACTATCAAGGACTTTGGTGAATTCTCTTCCAATTTGGGAGTAGAGAAAATGTATTTGTGAATTCCTTGATGCTTGATACCTTGATGGAGAAACCTATTTATAGGCTTTGAGAATGAATCACCACCACAAAATTTTCCCACCCAAGCACTATTACCTAATTTTCCCACTTAATGCAATATTGAAATTGAAGTGGTCTAACATATGGCCTAATTTTCCACTTAATGCAATATTGAAATTGAAGTGGTCTTATTTATGGCCTAATTTCCCACTTAATTCAATTTTAAACTTGAAGTGTGCTTGCTTTGTCATTGCCCAAATGAGAAAAACTTGCTTTGATCCGTAATGGATTGAAATGTGCTTACCTTGTCATTGCCCAAATTGAGAAGAAAAACTTGTTTAATCATCCAAGGGTATTTCTTCCTATTTTGTTGGGTCACACGCTATGTGTACAATTTGTACGACACGTGGCGTATGCCATGTATGCCCTAACACGTCAAAACTTTAATACGTTGGTGAACATTTGTTTCACCGAAATTTCGATGTCTACAAAAAGCACAACACGTCCACCTATGTAGCTTCACATAGTCACTATGTAAAGTGCTCACTAAGCACTTGTGTCTTCTCACTAATAGCCACCTCCTGCATAAATTTCATGAGTCACATACACACATGTCCTTTGTAAGCAAGTTCAAAGCCATTTCTGCTTTGGTCTTGTCCACTTGGCTAAGCTATAAAGCTTAGTCATGTATTAGTAAGCATGAAATCACTTGCTTGTAACATGCATAACACTTAACATGGTTGAAATGTACTATACATCTCCAATTGACTCTAATATCTCCAAATAATATTATGAAAATATGGGATCTCACACGAGGGGTGAGAGAGAGTGAGAATAGATTGATATGTGTGTTAAGGTGTTGTATGGACTCGATTAGCATCAAACCCTGCCACGTGGCCGAACAAATTAAAAAAATAATCGATTCGATTCGGTTTAATGAACTGATACCAAACTGAAAATACTAATAAACGGTTTGATTTTTGTACCGAACCGACAAAAAACCTGATAAAAACCAAATTGATCGGTTTTTTTTTTAATTCGGTACGAGTGGGGTGACTCAATACATGAATGAATGGGAGAGAAAAGTGAGAAAAAAGATTGTGTCTAAGCGAGAAAAAAAAAAATCCAATTACACGGTGGAGTGGAGGTGTGATAATCCAATCCAATAATCCAACGGGAGAAATAGTTTGAACTGGTGCCTGATTCTCTGATTTTGGATCTGCCCCGCCTCATCATTTCCTCCACCTCGGCCCACCCATTTTTCTCCAAAAATGTTTAGGGGAATGTATTCAATTGAGATTTTAAGATGGTTTGTTAAAATTTCCATAAATTTTTATGTGTTCAATTAGGATTTTAAAAACTTTATAACAGTGAGATATATGTAATAAGAAGAATTTTAAAAAGTTGAGGAATTCAAGAAAATTGGAGAGATTTCCTAGTGTACTTTACGCATTCACAAATCTTGCATCTCCCCTTGAGATTTTAAGTGAATTAAATCAAAATTTTATATAGAGTCTCTACCAAACAATTAAACTCCATCAAAATACATAGATTTATAAATCCATTAAAATCTCTCAAAATCTCAATTGAGTACACCCCTTTAGATACGCTATGTATCTGCCTAGATCCGCTTGGACCTACCCCGACCAGCGGGTCTAAAATCCATTTGCTCACCCCTAATTAGACCGTATTACTAAATAGAAACTATTAAAAACAAATAATTTATATTAGTATTAATATATTATACACAAAATAAGTGCCCATCATAATCATATTACCTATAAATTAACATAATTACAAATAGAAACAAATACCTACCATATATTAAGGGCAAAATCAATTATATACATTCACAAATTTACAAATTTGTGAATATAAAAATTAAATTATCTACTGAAAATTTCAAGATAGAATTAATTTTAAAAAAAAATTGAATACTCTAAGAATTTTGAAATTAGGAAGAAATTTTATTTCAAAAAATAATTAAATTAAAATAAAAAAACCTGTTTCTGATTCGATTTATTGAGTAATCACGCCCACCAATGTGAAACCAATGGCAGTTAGATATGATCAAATAAGGGTAGATGCGTACATTATGTAAAAAGTTTGCTAGATGTCTATATTAACTACTTAGTACTCCGGTCTAGTGATATCTCTCTCTATTTGTAAATGAGAGATCTCACAATCTTAATTCAATTCTTGCAAAAAACGAATTTGAACCACGTTATTGTTGGCTTATTATGAACTAACACTATCAAGAACCTTTCTTTTGGGCTTTTCTTATTGGGCATACAAGTAGAAGAATGGTTAAGCTTTGAGATCAAATCTTCTCCATACAAAATCTTTTGTGACATCTTTGTGACATATCTCATTCAATGACATTTAGTCATTCGTTTAAACTTCATTTAATAATGTAAACTCTTTAACTTATATTTTTAATAAAAAGTAAAAAATTAAAATTAAAATGTAAATTAAGTCAAAGTTCATAATTATGTTACCAGTCTCTGCCTCACTCAAACTAAGTACGCCTTGGATCTTCTCAAGTGGATTGACATGTTGGAGGCTAAATCTTGTTCTACTCCTATTGCTGCGAAGAGCCGAATGTCCAATCACAATACGACACCTCAACCGACCTCTCTGAGTATTGCCATCTTGTTGATTCTCTCTAATACCTAACTTTTGCTCGCTCATGTCTCGCTTATACTGTTAGCCATGTTTGCTTACTTTATGGTTACCAGAACCAATACTTATCTCATTATTGCAAAGTGTACTATTTGTTACTTGGAAGTACCCTTTATCTTGGTATTTCTTTTCAAAAGTTCATTGGCTCACTCCAACTTCAGGCTCTCACAACTACAAAATAGGTTGGTTGTGTTTTGTTCCAATTTTGAGTTTGAATATGATGCACTGGCACATGCTTGTGCTGAAATATTGTCACTTTCTTAGGTATATGTGAATTTTGTAGCAATGATCCATTAACTTTAACTTAATTCGAACAATTATTCCTTAACTAAAAATTCATTACCATTGGTCTCTTAACTCATCAAAACGTGCAGCTATGGTCCCTCAACTAAAAATCTATTACCATTGGTTTCTTAACTTTAATCCAATTAGAGAAATGATCCCTCAACTTTAACTCAATTGTAGCAATGATTCTTCCAACATAACTCATTTTGACAAAATTCTGACAAAGTTGACGAAAAAGACCATAGCTACACGTTTTGATAAGTTGAAGGATCCCAATTGTAGCAATGGTCATTCCAACATAACTTATTTTGACAAAATTTTGACGAAGTTGAGGAAAATGATCATAACTACACATTTTGATGAGTTGAGAGACCAATAGTAATGGATTTTTAATTGAATGAGTATTACTCCAATTTGATTAAAGTTGAGTGACCATTGTTACAATTTACTTAATATTATAATATTTGTAACATTCTTACGTCTGTCAACTCAAATTTTCATACTCGAAACATACTACGCTTGATTATCTTTCGCTAGCCTTTTAAAATGATAAAGGATAAAATGAAAATGTCATAACCGCCCATTGAGCATTGGGCCTATACTACATAAATACGAGATTTGTTTTTACCTTTACCGTAACCAGTGTTTTAAAAATCGGTGCAGCTGCCTAGGGTTGAACGGCGGAGCTCCGCTGCGGTTTCGGTCAAGACATTTACGAAGGCAGGGAGGAAATAGGCAACCGCCTAGGCAGCAATCGAGGCACTGTAATTTAAGATTCAGCATATGCAAATATCTGCATCATCGGTTCACCACTGCAAATTTACAATTTTTGACAGTCTGGTTCTGTAGAATGTGGGTTGTGGTTATGCACAGACCTCACTTGGGTGAGAATGGGAAGATGGGAGTGAAGGTGGGTTCTTCAGAGAGTGCGAAAGGACGATGAGAGTAAGTTGCAGAGGGTGAGAAAGAAGAGAGAGAGACATCGACTCACAATCACCGTTTTAAGAGAACAAAAGGTGGGGTGGGTGAGTCAGGGTGACAACTCATGTTTTGTGGTTAGGGTTTTTTTTTTTTTTTTTTTTTTTCCAATTAAATGTCAGTTGAAATTCTTTTAAGGGTGTAGTCAATCAGGGTGACAACTTATGTTTTGTGGTTAGAGGATTTTTTTTTTCAATTAAATGTCAATTGAAATTCTTTTAAGGGTGTAGTCAAACTCGGATTTGAGAGGATTTTAAAAGACTTTAAAATCCTAGTGTAGTCAATTAAAAGATTTTAAAGGATTTTAGAATCCATTCAAATCTAAGTATAGTCAATTAAAGATTTTAATGGATTTTAGAATCCTTTCAAATCTAGGTATAGTCAATTAAAAGATTTTAAAATCCATTAAAATCTAAGTGTATTCAACAAATTAAGATTTTAGAGGATTTCAATAAATTGTGGATTTTGTGGGATTTGAGAGCTATAACCAAGACTAAAAAGAATCCAACCTCACCCCCAGGATTTCAAATCCTTCCACCACAATCTATTCAAATTCTTTAAAATCCATATGAATTTTGTAGGAATCTTTAATCCTCTTAAATCTTATAAAATCCTTTAAAATCTTAGTTTGACTACACCCCCTAAATCTGGCCCAACCTTTTTTTTCAAAGAATAGATGGCCCAATGGTAATTTAAACGTGTTTGTCTGTTTGTCTTAAAAGGAACTCTATAAGATCACTTCCAATGGTAGGCTAAATGCTAAATTCCCCCCCCCCCCCAAAAAAAAAACCATCTCCAACCCATGCTAAAACATTGGGCTAAATGCCAAATGTTAAAGCTGGGCCAAATACCCCCCAGATTTGGCCCCCCACACCCCCCCCCCGGGCGGCGCGATTGGACTCACTGGCCATTGGGCCAGTCTTGGCCCGTTCACGCTCCAATGCGCCACACGCGAAGCGCCTACAATTCATTCCCGACAGGGGTGGGCCCCGCTGTCAGTGGTTTGTCGGCCACCCAATGCAGTCCAACGGCTACATTTTCAATCCAATGGCTAGTTTTCACAGACCGTTGGTTGATCCAACGGTCCAGATTCAAATTTGATTTTTTTAAATATGTTATTTTAACATACATTGAATCCAACGGCTGAGATCGAATATAATCAAATCTAACGGTAAAAAAAAAGATCTAACAACCCAAATTTAAATCCAATGACTAACATAATTTAAAAAAATTATTTAACTCAAAATTCACCCAAAAACTCTATAAATACCTATGTATTTGTTCAAACATCCACACAAAACTCAATTTTCTCTTCCAATTCTTCCAATTTATCTTTCTGCCATTTCTTTCCATTTCCAAATTGTTCAACATGGCAAGAGAGCATATTAGAGGTCGTAATTGGACCTGTGAGGAAGATGTTGCTCTATGCCTGGCATGAGTTTCTGTTAGCGAAGATGGTGCAGTTGGCACAAATCAAAATAAGAAGGTTTTGTGGGATAAAATCATTGCAAAGTTTCAAGAAAACTACAATGGCGACGGGCGGGATGGTGGCGGTGTTTATGATCAGTGGAAGACTATCAACAAAGCAGGCACTTTATGGAAGAAATCTTGAAGAGAGCCGTGGTTAGCATGGCTAGTGGAAGGAGTGCCACAGAAATTGTGAGTTTTGTTCTTGATATTTTACTTGTCATGTACATAATATTATGTTGCAACTAATTATTTTTATGTATTTTTTGCATAGGGTGACAAAGCAATGGAAATTTACAAGACAAGAGTAACACCAAAAAATCAAGTCTTTAAGTTGCAACATGCTTGGGACCTCCTCAAGGATTGTCCGAGGTGGGGAACCGATGCGGACCAACAATGGGGAAGATTATTTCAATGTGCAGCTGCACAGACAAACGCTGGAGATAAAAGTGTCGATGAAGGTGTTGATGAAATGACCTCATCTTCTTCTTTTGCAAGGCCCCCGGAAAGAGATAAGCAAAAGGAAGCAAAAAGAAAAAGGAAGTCCCAAAGATCCGATGAGTGGACACTTTGATACCGGAATTGCAAAATTGAACGAAACTCATAGCCCTCGCCAAGAAGAAGCAGCTCGAATGCATTTGCAAATGAAGGAAATCTCAGATAGGGAGGAAAATAGGTTTGAAATTGAATTCATGATGAAGGACCTCAGCAAATACACTCTAGAGAAGAATAAGTTCTTACATAGTAAACAAAAGGAAATTATGCGAAAGTCTGCATCAAGGAGTATGTTTCAAGATGATGAATCCTCTAAACCCTATATCCCAACATTTCAATGAAGTCCATCACCAAGTGAAGATGGTGGATATGATTGTTAAGTTTATGTAGTGTATGAATTATGTGCTTTATTAATTGTCATTGGTACTAAGTTTATATAGTTTATGAATTATGTGGTTTATGAATTATCGGTTGTATTAAGTTTATGTGGTTTATGTACTTTATTAAATTTATGTCTTATTAATTATCCAATAATTTATGTCTTATTATTCCACACTTTGATGTAGAATAGATGCCTACAATAATTCAACCTCCATTCAATAATTTATCTAATGTACTAGACAAAATAATTTGCACAAGAAGACACTTAAATTTATTACTAGAAAATAACACCATAGTACACTTAAAATTATTACATAAATGCTTAACCAACATCATCAACGTTCACTTTCTCGACGCTATACATGCTCAACCAAATCCTTGTGGAGTGTGTTATGACATTGAGAAGCTTGAATTCTATTTAAACGTCTCATATACTCACTCAAGGTGACCCTATCCTGTCGGGGCTCATATATGGTTGGAGCGAGATATTCAACATCTCTTGCAATAGCTCTCGCATGTGTTGGTTGGTCATCATCCACATCTTCGTCTAAATCTTCTTCAATTTCGATGTGCTTATCTTCCACAATCATGTTGTGCAAAATTATGCATGTCATCATGATTGAATGGAGGTTTTCGGACTGCTAAAATCGTGTAGGCCCTTTAACAATGGCCTATCGAGCTTGTAGGATCCTGAACACTCTCTCCACATCATTCCTGTAAGACTCTTGCCTCTGCGAAAATAATTTCTTCTTTGCACTATCGGGATGAGAAAAACTTTTGACAAAGGTAAACCAACTAAGATAAATACCATCAGTTAGATAGTAACCTAACTCATACCTATTACCATTTACCTTGTACCGAAATTCTGGTGCCCATTCATTGGCAACATTATTAAACAAAGGAGAAGACCAAAGAACGTTGATATTATTGTTTGATCCAGGAGCGCCGAAGAAAGCATGCCAAATCCATGTGTCGTAAGACGCCACAGCCTCGAGCACGATGTTTGGCTTGTCATGACGACCTTTGAATTGGCCAGCCCAAGCAGTAGGACAATTCTTCCACTCCCAATGCATGCAATCGAGACTTCTTATCATGTCAGGGAAGCCTCTTTTGTCTGCCTTGCATAGAAGCCTCTTCAAGTCTTCACAATTTGGGTTGCGGAGGTATGTGGCTCCATATATGCCTTCAATTACCTTATAGAAGCGCTTTAGGTTCTCAATAGCAGTACTTTTTGCAAGTCGGCAATACTCGTCAGTTGAGTCTGCAGAGCACCCATTAACTAGCATGTGAAAAGTAGATGTGAGCTTCTGATGAGGTGATAGACCTTGTCGGCCTACGGCATCTAGCCTCCTTGCAAAGTAGTGGTCATGATTGACAACTGCATTCAAGATGCTTTCAAAAAAAGCTATCTCCTCATCCGAAACCGTCTCTGAAAATCATAAGCAGGAAATCTCGGACGCTCGATGAAATAATTTTTCATCATTCGGTCATAACACTCTTCTTTATCATGCTGCACATATGAACGCCCCGTGACAGAACCACTATGGCTAAATTCGCCATGATGCTCAGATTGCATAAACGAGTTGATAAGTTTAACTTCAGCACTGAACAATTATGCATCCTTAATCTCGATCATTGCTTGGTATTGTGCCATCTGCATTGCCATGCTACGCCTTATTCTATCACCCATTGATGAGATATTGAGGATTTTTAGGAAACAAAAACTCTTTAAAAGTTGAAAGATTGGTGAATATATAGGATGATTGAAGGTTGAAAGGTTATGTGATCAACAAATATTGGACATATGTTTATATAGAAGACGATTGATGAAAGTTGAACGATTGGTGAAAGTTGAAAGTTTAGTGTTGAATGGTTGGTGAAAGTTGAAAGTTTGTTGTTTAACGGTTGGTGAATTGAAAATTTGGTGTTGAAAGATTGGTGAATTGAAGGTTAGCTCAGGGTTGAAAGATTGGTAAAAGTTGAAGGCTTGATTTGTAGAAAATTTAGTGATTTTTCAATACTTATCGGAATTTAAATTGTTTTAGATTAAAATGTTTATAAAATTAATTTACGATAGTCTACATATTTATTTTAAAAAAAAATTAATTTAAGAAAAAAAAATAGCCTAAGTTCATTCTTTAATAATCCTGGGCTAAAATTTTAGACCAGAACGGTTGGAGCATAAAAGCTGTTCTGGACTAAAAACTAAATTTTTCGAACTAAAATATTTGGCTTTTAGCCCAACTATTGGAAATGGTCTAACTTTACATAATATTTAAAATTTATAATAAATATTTATTTATGTATTTATTTTTCATTTTATCTTTTCTAAATTTTTAATATAAACATGCACTTATTTATATATTATATAATAAATTTATTTAAAAAATAAAAATCTATCTAGTTTGTCTGGACGTCTAGACTCAAATCTGTCGCTCAGCTAGCTTGAGTGTTTTTTAGAATCATGATCATAATAATGACCCAAATATATGGGTCTTGTTTTACTTTTATCTCAACCCAAAATGGTAATCATCCATATTTTCCTTAAAAAAAAGTGAAGAAGTTTTTTATGTGTTAATATTTTTATGAATAAAATAGAAACTAAAAACAGAGGAGAAAGAGAGTAAAAACATTTCTTACGGTTTAAGGAGAACCGGTTGCTGTGAGTGATTGGTCTCGTGGTGGTGAATAGCGTGCAAAGATTTGGAACCCGATTCTGCCTCCTGCCTCTGCCTGCTAAACTCCAAACTGCTAAGGAATATCTCCTCTCCACCACCACCAAAATTCTCATCTCATCTCCTGGAATTTGATAATCGATTCGGATTACGGGATTTGGGATTAGGTACATCCCTCTCTTACAATATAATAATATTTTAGAGATTGCCCATCCATCCCAGGCACTCATTATTATCAATTATTTATTTTTAATTTATTGTTGTAAATTCCAATGGCAAATGCTGCTGTGCTCTGTTGTGCGTCGTGAGTCTTGAATCTTAAATCTTGAAGCTGGAAGAAGAATTCTATGTGTTGATTGCTTGACAAGATAATCACCAAGGCACAAATCAGAAGAATTGTATCTGCTCTGCTCGGCTAGACTGCTACTGCTAATCTATCTATCTTATAATCACAACAGACAATTGGACCAAGGAAGGAGAGAGTCTGACTCTGAGAGATGGGTGCGATCAAGGCAGCAGCTGGAGACGCGGTGCTGACCTTCTTGTGGATTTCCTGCGCATCCACGCTTGGCCTACTCACGACCCTTATCGCTACTGCCGTTGGCGTTCAAGCCCTCGCCTGGCCCCCTCTCTTCATCACCACCGCCCTTGTCTTCCTGCTTGTCTTCGTCTTCACCTTCATCGGAGACTCCTTGGGCGGCGCCAGCTTCAACCCCACGGGCACTGCCTCCTTTTACGCTGCCGGCCTTGGCTCCGACAACCTCTTCTCCATGGCCCTCCGCTTTCCTGCCCAGGTCAGGATGTAACCGCTCAATCCTGTTCGTTCCTTAATCATAATAATTCAATTGATTGATTACTCTCTTTATTCGATCTTTACTCAATCTGTGTTCAATTCAATTCTTTTATTCCATTTTTCATATGAAAAATAATTCAATTTCAATTGGCTGCTGTGCTGTTGCAATTTAACTAACAGAATCTACTCTCTCTTTCAACAAAGAAATTCACTTATATGCCTCTCTCTCCACCCCAACTCCGAACCATAATATGTGTATAAACGAAACCCAAAATGGTATGCTTAAGTTTAACGTTGGACTCTACACCTTCCATTCCACAGGCTTTGGGTGCTGTGGGTGGAGCACTGGCCATTAATGAGGTCATGCCGCAGCAATACAAGCACATGCTTGGAGGCCCTTCCTTAAAAGTTGACTCGCATACCGGCGCTATTGCTGAGGGGGTCTTGACTTTCATCATCTCCTTTCTTGTCCTCGTAATCATACTCAAGGGTCCTCGTAGCTCATTTCTCAAAATGTGGCTGCTCGCTGTGGTTACTGTTGCATTGGTTGTTACTGGTTCTGTGTATACCGGCCCTTCAATGAATCCTGCCAACGTAAGCAAACCATGTCCTTCTTTCTTTTCCGCCTATACCATATATATTCCTTGCACTGGTAGGAATCGTATTAAACTTAATACAACATCACCATTATAGTGAGGATTACACTTTTACCAAATGTGTCTATTATGCTATGTTTCTTCTTTTTTGACCACTTGTATTGGCGATTTATATCATACAATGCGAACTTATGCTTGAAGAAAATTTATTGTTTTTACTTGTTGATTCTTTGCTTGCAATTTTCCTATTATTAGGAATGAACCTTGCATACGGTGATGAAATATTTTGTATTGTAGTATTGAGTACCCTACGTCCCTTTGGTGAACACAACATTGCTATTATGCTCCTCGGCTTTATGTTTTGATTGTAACACAGTTGTCAATATATGATCTATGGGATACATGGAAGTAAGAGAATGATATCTTCCTTTCTGTAAACAGGATAATAGACACAAGTACAGTAAGAACAATATAGAAGATAGTGATAGGAAATAGAGAAAAAGAAGAAAAAAGAAACATAGACCCCCGGTTGCCAGACCCTTTCCCAATTTACTAGGTGAGGTCTTGAGTGAGAATCATAATTTCCCCATTGAAGTTCCTTTTGGCTTCCATCATAATGCCCTTCCATTTTTTCTAATAAATCTTTTAGTTATCACATCTCAATTTTCCTTTTGAGGACTAAGAACCTCACCTTTCTTTTTCCCACATTTGTCTGGTGATCCCTCTTCTCTAAGAAATCTCCAGCCAACGCGCTTTTTGCACTTCTGAGGAGAGGAAGATGGAGGCTTAAATATAGGAACGTGTTTTTTTTCTTCTAATCGATTAAGTAACGAATACTTGACATCTTATAGAGTTTAGAAAACTATTTATATCTGTTTCTATTTCTATTTCCACAATCCGTTATGGCCAACCTTCCATCATAAGTTTGACAAAGAGAACTCTTGATTTTATCCTTGACATCTTTCCCCTCATGGCGTTAGTTGTTTCAAAATTCCGAGGATAGTAATATCTCTTTGCAAAACTGAGAAAACATTGAAATTTAGTTGTTAAAGTAAATATGCAATGTTTCCTTATTCTTTATAATTTCCTACCTTCCTTTATATGAAACCATTTTCCCATTTTGAAAAGTCATGTCGCAAAAGGTTGTAGGGCTTGGTGGAGGCCCTTTTTTGAGTCCAACTAGGTGAAGCGGATTTGGGGATTTCTGGGTACCAAAAAAAAAGTCAAGGCACAAAATGATATAATTTTCTTAAAATATTTAACCATGTCAGTGGTTTCTTGGTGTTTACAGTTTAAACAGGTGCAGTTGGGGTTTATGTATGAAATGCAGATTGAATAGTCTAGTGTGAATGCATTATTATTGTCTACTTGGGATGCTTTTTTCCCACCTATTCTTCTTGGGACGAAGAGAGTAAGATGTATTAATTTGCGTTCTTACTTCAGTTAAAAAACTCCACTGTTCTGTACATTAAGCACAACCCAAGGAGAACATCCCGTTAGGCATATATTTGAGTTCTCTTGCAACCGATGATGATTTTGCCTCTCCTTAATTTTGAATTTATATTGCTTCCCTGGTCATTTGCAAGCGAAGCCGTTGTGTCCAACAAAATCATTGATCATTGAAAATACTTAAATCAGACTGACATATGATTGAAATGATACTGTTATGAAATGATGATTTCTTAATCGACAGAAAGATGTTGGCACTTAGTTTGGAAAAGTTTGAGATAAAGTATATGGTAAGCAGGTTCAAAAGAGACAACCTAAATCATACTGATGAAGTTTTAGTTTAGGTTAACTAGCCTATTTTCCTACACTATCTATTGACCTCATTGAAGGGGATACTGCGTCGGTTGAAGAGGACTGTTAGGTTTGTTTTCATCTCTTACAGAATTTAATTTTTGATTATTCACAGTACCACTATGGATATATGAGAAGGTCAATACCAGTCTTATTTTCATTCCCATGAGATGTGATTTTTTCTCTCTCTTTTTTAACATTAGACAAGTTCAGATACTAATGGTCTTCCCAAACAAGCACATTTATGCATAAATGCTAACTCAACTCGGGATACAAGTTTTGATCATTTGTTGTATTCACACAGTTGCTTATACGATAGGTTCTCTTTATAAAAGGATACATGTGCTTACAATCTTGACCATTTGAAATTTGGATTGGTCAAATCTAGACCTTCCATAATTTAGGTATATTCTATAAGTTTTGTTGGTCTTAAGCCGAATGAGCATAGACTGATCAATGATTCATTGTTTTTGCTATTCCTTTGTGGGAAGAGAAGGCAGTTTTCTTTGTTGAGTTGCCAGTTTACTTTGCATGGGTACTAGTGGCATTTACCCCCATGGTGTTTGATTGAATGGTATTTAGAATGTGAGCTGTCATTTTAAGATGGAATTGCATTTATGAATGAGAAGCGAATGGCTAGTCTAGGAAACCAAGAACCCTTGAGGTATGTGTTGGAATTGAATTATTTATCATCATCTTTTTTATTTTTGGCACAAATTATTCCTCTCTTTTCTTGATCTGCTCCTGCTACTCTTCGGTGTCATTTGTTTTGAAAAAAATATGAGATGGTTCGTTTAGTTGTACAATTATGGAAGCTGTAGCATGTCTAGAGCTCTTACAAAATGTATTACTTGTGGTCTTTGCAGGCATTTGGTTGGGCATATGTAAACAATTGGCACAACACGTGGGAGCAGTTTTATGTTTATTGGATTTGCCCCTTCATAGGAGCAATATTGGCTGGTTGGGTCTTCCGTGTGCTCTTTCCTCCCCCACCTTCCAAAAAGAAGAAGACCAAGAAGGCCTGAATATGAGTCTCTGTTTTTGGTCAACCTGAATATAATTCTGGTTAGTGTAGTTTTTTCAGACATTTTCAATCAGTACACTAGATAAACCTTAAGCTGTATTGAGGACTGACCTTAGTGTTGGTAAAAACAGTCTTCAAATTGTGGATCAAATAAAATTAGCCGTCTAGTTACAGAAACGAAATGCGCGCATGTTGCGTTGGCAATGGTTTGATTTGCTGTGTTGGACAAAAGCAATGTTAATAACTGGGTTGGATAGCAGTCCTCGCCAACCGTACAGTTCCTGTCATTCTCTTTTTTATTGATATATTTTTCTAAGGCATTTGGAATTTTGGGTTAATGGATTCTGGACTCTTGAATGAAGTAAACTAATACTTTGCTTTTCGAACTTGGATGGTAATAAAAGGCATAGCGCAGCGCTTGGGGTCATTCTGATCATGTGCGTTTGTGTACCAACTAGCTTTGTTACTTCGTTCAGACATCAAGGAAAGCCGGGGAAAATTTAAATAGTAAAAGTTCAATTATTGCTATAGTCCAGTGATATTATTTTCTATTTGTAAGTGTGTGATCTTAGATTTGAGTTTCTTGATGACCAGTTCGATATCATTTTATTCTCCACCCTCAAAGTATCTTTGTAAAAATGATTATAGAGTAACCAACCATTTTACATCCTGTAAAGAAATAACCTGCCTACTTCTCAAGGTTTTCATCCTTTGATTTTGGGGATTTGGGCTCAGACTTTACCATTTCTTACCATTGCTCCACGACAACCTGTGTCCCCTTACAACTATTGGTTTGCTTTGATGTCCGTCACCCATTACAATCGATTATGATTCTCTAAATCACTTTCAAGGAAGGGAGATAACCAAAGTGGTTCCTCCTTCATCCATGTATCGAGATCTCCATGGCTAAGTCCACATTTCACTAATTCATAAGCCATCGTGTTGCCTTAGCGTCATTGCCACTGACAGAAGAAAAAAAAAGGACAAAATCTACTCTTTAAATCATCATTCTACTCTATACTTTTATCACAAATGGTCTTTGAAATTAACCATCACCATCAAAATGGTCTCTGAAATTGAAAACCAATCAATGTAGTCCTTGAAAATAGGTGTTGTAAATCAATGTGGTCATTCTGTTACAGTTCTGTTAAAAAATCTATTAAGTGTTTATGTGGCACATAAATAGGCCCCCTAAGTCTTTTTTTTCTTCTCACAAATGGTCCTTAAAATTGACCCATGACATCAAAGCAGCCCCTAAAATTGACCCGCGACATCAAAATGGTCTTTGAAATTGAAAATTGATCAATGTAGTCTCTCAAGTAAGTGTTTCAAATCAATGTAGTCATTTCATCATAATTCTGTCAAAAATTTTGGTATGTGCTGATATGATACATAAATGGGTCACACAAGTCTAATTAAATTTAAAGAATTACAAATAAGCTTAATAATTTAATAGTTAATAAAAAATTGTAACCCAAAAACCCATTCCTGCAATCACCTCCAATTCCAGTCCACATTTCTATACCTCATTAACTCACTTTTCTCTAAAAAAAATATATAAAAAATCTCAATACACCCATCTTTACACACTTCGACGCTCTTAACTGAATTGAACCTGGATAGAGATCACCTTTGGTGACAGCTTGGCCCATTGGAGATCATTGTTAACATTTAGGATATTAACATCCTCACAACCTTAATCTTGGAGAGCTTGTTCGGCAATTCCCTGGTGGTCTGGTGATGCAAAGAACGACGAGGTCTGCCTTGAGATATTGAGGTTATAACCGAGGTGCGTCCATTGTTGGTTGAAAACTATTTTCACACCCCCTCTTAGGCCTTGGTTAAGTCTTATGCCTTTGAGAATTTATGGAAGAATGTTCTCTTAAGAGTAGGCCCTACTATAAGAAAAAAATAATATTCCATTGTGCAAAAAGGTATTTAGACAATTTTTTTAATTAATTATTAAACCCATATCAGCACATAACAAATTATTTTAACAGAATTGTGACGGAATGATCATATTGATTTGCAACGCTTATTTTCAAGGACTACATTGATTGATTTTCAATTTCAGGGACCATATTGATAGTGTGGGTCAATTTCAAAGACCATCCTGATGGTGTGGGTTAATTTCGATGACCATTTGTGATAAAAAAATTGTAAAACTTGTGAGGCCCATTTATGTGTCACATCAACACTTAATGAAATTTTTAATAGAATTATGACGGAATGATCATATTGAATTGCGATATCTATTTTCAGGAACTACATTAATTAATTTTTAATTTCAAATACCATCTTAATGGTGATGGTAAATTTCAAAAATCATTTGTGATAAAAACCTTCTCTTCTAAAATACTGTCATCTTAGCGAGATGAACACCAGTAGCATTAATCAAGTCCACAACCTCATTAGCACCGAGTTCCAAAATAATAACGTGAAACCCATCGTCATATGCAAATACCAACCCCTCCTTTGCTGCCAACTATATTGCTGTCAAAGCATCGAAATAACTATGAATCTGTCTCAAGCAACCTGCCATGATCGCTCCCATCTTCTTCTCGAATAACAACCCCAACACCTCTATTCAAACCTTTCAAAAAGATTGCTCCATCTTGAGTTTGAATACCCCCACTGGGGCATGCAGCCATTTCAACTCCTGCAAAGAACGTTCTTACCCCGATGCATTGTATTGGTCTGCCACCTGAAATTCAAGAAGGTCATCCGCCTGCTTTCTAATATCATGGCTTGTTGGCTTCTAACCGTAAAAAAATCCTCTCACACGCTATGTTGTCCTAATACTCCACACCAAATAGCAAAAAAACTATGATCATCTATATTGCCAGACAAAATGACCGTGAGCCACAAAGTCCTTAAAATCATGCAAATTCCATTCATCACGAACTTCCACCCACCCTCTAGACTCCCAAATTTCTTGTGGCTTTTCATATTCCCAAATGACGTGAAGCATTGTCTCCATTGCTATACCACGCTTATAACACACCGGTGATGTGATCAGTTGAAAATATAGGGTTTATTAGAATTCTCTATAATCTCACAACTCTTAAAATACTACTTCAATAATTTATTCTTCTCCATAAGGGGGTATTTATAAGATTACAAATAAGTAATAGTAGGAAATAAATCAAAACAATCATTTGTACAAAGGAGCAATAATAGGAAATAAATCAAAACAATCATTTGTCTACAAGACAAGGAAACCTAGACCAAATCAAATCATATCAAAACCCTAATTAAATCATATAAAATCACTAATCAAATCAAATCCTAAAATACTTTCCTTTTTATTTTCCAACACCCCCTCTCAAACTCATGATGTGAAATCATGAGTTTGCCAAGAAGGAAATCTTCATTGATACTCTCAAACTAACGCCAATCTTTTCAAAAGTTCAGCAAATCACAATCCGTCAGAATTAACACATTTTTTCGAATGCTCGGTTGGAACTAGCGTCAATCTTTTCGAAAGCCCAACTAGAACAAACGTCTGTTTTCGAAAGCCCGACGAACAAATCATAAACTTCAAAACTAACACATCTTTTCGAAAACCCAACTGGAACTAACGCTGATCTTTTCGAAAACCCAATTAAAACTAACTCTTTTTTTAGAAAGCCTGATAAATAAATCTCTTAATATGTTGGAACCAACGCCTCTTTTCGAAAGTCTAGTTGGAACAAACGCTAATCTTTTCAAAAGCCCCAACCACCAAATATCTTTTTTTTTTTATAGGGTAAATTACACAAAACTGCCTCAACTATTAGGCCAATCACAGTTTCATACCTCATCTTTAAACCATTTCAATGTCATACCTTATCTTCGAATTTGTTGCAGTGTCATACCTTCCGTCAGTTTGTTTGTCAATTCCTCCGTTAAATGTTGACGTGGCTTGAGGTGGGGCCCACTTCCTATAAAAAAATTAATTAAATATTAAAAACTAAAAATAAGATTATTTAATAATTTTTTTAAATGGGGGACCCACCCCTACAAAACTATCTCCCTTCTTCCCCATCCATCTGTATCCACCCCCCCCCCCCCCAACAACCTTCCTTCACCACCAAAACTAGAACCTCACCACCACCCTCTCTTCCTCCATCTCCACCTCCCTCCCAAGGTGCTCCTCCCCCACCCCCTTCTCCTTCTCCTCCACCACATTTCTCTCTAATCCCTACTGTTGCACCCTCATTGTCCTCAAGGACGAGATTGCCCACGAGAAAATCCCAAAAATTTCACAATTTGATCCGCCATGAACGGCAACCAAATAGCATAAACTATGGGTGGGTTCTGTTCGTGACACGGAGAGTAATGGAATGATGGTGGCGGCGATGGCGACGGTGCTTGCCGCCGGAGTTCACCGTAAACTCAGCTGGAAGAAGAAAACCAACAATGCCGAGCCTTTTCGTCTTAGTCACCGTCCTTACACTCCTCTTCTTCCTCTGCCTCTTATTCTCTCCGGAATCCCCAACCCATCGCCACTTCTTGGTGCTCCTCGACGACCACTCTCTCTAGTCATCTCACTCCATCTTCTTCCATTCCCACATCTCCCGCAACTTCGATCTCGACTTCAAGCTCGCTAAAGACCCAAGTTATTGCTCCAGCACTATGGCCAATACTTATACGACGACCTCGTTATCTTCTCCCCCTTTGCCCACCGTAAGTTCATCGATCAGAAATTCAAAAATCAGAATCACCACATTTTGCTTAATTTCTTGATTTGCGTTGAAATGTGATTTGATTTAGTTGGGATTTAAGGTTTTGGAGGAGCTTTGGATGTGCAGTTTGTGCTCGATTTCATTGACATTGGGCACGACTTGATCTTGGTGGCTAATGCCTCTACATCTGATTTGGCTTTGTAGAGATGGAGGAAGATGAGGAGGGGGATGAGCGTCATGGGAGGGAGGTGGAGATGGAGGAAGAAAGGGCGACGATGGGGTTCTGGTTTTGGTAGTGAAGGAAGGTTGGGGGAGACACGAATGGATGAGGAAGAAGGGGTGATGGGTTTGTAGAGGTGGGTCCCCTATTAAAAAAAAATTAAAAAATTTTATTTTTTTAGTTTTTAATATTTAAATAATTTTTATTTATTTTTTTTAATAGGAAGTGGGCCCCACCTCAAGCCACGTCAGCATTTAACGGAGGAATTGACAGACAAACTAACGGAAGGTATGACATTGCAACAAATTCGAAGATAAGGTATGCCATTGAAATGTTTTAAAGATGGGGGTATGAAACTATGACTGAAAATTAGATTAACCGAAATCAACCCAGTTAAGTCCAAATTCTAATGCTCGCAAGTGTACGAATGGTAAAGTAGTATAGTAGGCAAGCACAAGATCGTTCCAACTAAGATTGAAATAATTCTAATTATCTAACTTAATTTGTATTGCACTTGAATTGAAATGAAAAAATTGATGATTTGAGAAAGAAATTTGAAATTGTAAACGTAAACAAAAATCAAACGAGCTTAAATAAATGACAATAATAACAAAGAAATCAAATTATAAATCAATTGCGAAAGACACTAGAGCATCCGATTCACCATAACCAATCCAACTCAATTTCCACAGTTAGTTATTAATGAGTAATCATCCAAATTGACGGTCTAGTTCCTCTAATTCATATAGTATCCAAGACATCTAGATTACTATGTATATTCATATGCGCTAACAATCTATGGCATCTAGATTACTAAACACACAAGAATTCATTAACGATTTGAGAACTACTTAAGAGACCGCATGAAACCTAGTGTATGACATCTGCATCAAGGAATTCATGGTACCATTTGCAAGACGCTAAAACCGTATTAACAACATGGCATCTGCATTAACTCGCATCACATACACTCAACTCAAACCAAAGTGGTGACCAATCACCAAGATTAAAATCAAGCTCATAAGCACAACAAAATGATATTCAAAATGATCATGAGACTTCACAAATAATTAAACTGAGAAATTAAGAATTCATAGTTAGGCTACATCATAGCCCTAGCGAAAAGAAATTAATTCCGGAACATAATCAGAAATATTATTAAATTCATAAAATTAAAAGAAAAATAAGTTTAGAAAAGCCTGAAAATCTCTTGTTTTGCCACACTACCCTTCTTCCCCTTGATTCTCTACCTCTCGCAACTTTTTTCTCCTTTTTTTTTGCTTTTATCTGCTTGCTTTTCTTCTTTTTTTTTTTTTTTCTCCTCTTGAATCATCATTATTGATATATTAATACCAAAACCAGCCGTTCCTTCTTCTCCTGCTTGTTCAGCCTTTCCTTTTTGCTTCATTCCTTTTTCCTAACCGAACATTTATAGTCCATTTATCGTGGACAATAAAAGAGAAAACAAAAGGATGAAACTTCTTGCGAGCCACTATTTATGATTAAACACCTCCATTGATTTCTCAATTTAATAATGCCTCCACTCCACTTTGTTGCCTTCTTCAGTTATATGCACAAAATTTGATGTGAAATATTCTAACATTCAAATTAAAACTCTATGATTGTAGTATATGAAAGTAGGGATCGTTTTAGGCCGGAGATTAGAAGGGATGCTAATCTACTCTAAACTGACTTAAAAACACAAAACTACACTTAAAAACACTTAACTAGACTTATATGACTCAAAACAAACTAAAAAGACTCAAAACACACAAACTAAGTTAAATAGACTCGAAACAGACCCTAAGTAATTATTTGGACGAATTTTAGACTCTTAAGACCCAAAACACTAAATTGGATAGATTTGAACACGTTTCTAACTAATCTAACACACTTAATTGAAGGGGAGATTGATTTGGACGAAATTAAAGTAAAAACAAACAGATTTAAAGACTTAAACAACTTTGGACAAAATTAGGGAAAAATATGGGTGATAAGCTAGCTAGAGGGTCCTTCTCCACACACAACACACTTGCATACAAATTGATTTCCAGTTGTTTTTCCAATAAACCATGAACCTTAACACCCCAGATTAACCGTGAACAACACTAATTAACCCTTATATTTTCCTTAAGTCATTGAATTGGATGGAATACGCATCGGCAACCAAATCATTCTTCAATAGTTCCCTACATGAACAACATAATAGAGATACAATCAAAGATTAATAAGCTTTTTGAAAATCATAAGCCTTGACAAGGCATTCGTAACTATGAACAGCATGATACTCCTGCCAGGAATTTACTTAACACGATCGTGACTAGCAACCTCCACTACTTATAAATATAAGTTCATAACGATTAGGTGAAACTCCCTTATATTTTAGCATCAAATTCATGCATGCAAACTAAGCGGGCCTTCTTAATCAACACACAAGAATAAGTTCTTAATCAAACAGTTAAGTAAATTGTATTCACGATTTAAGAAATCACAACTAAAAGTAATAAATTCATATTGCAAATATAATCATGGTTTCAAAGTCTCCTCTAGCTAAAACAAGTTTAGCTCCTCATGTTCGCAAAACAAAGATAATTAAACTTAAACATTAAAAACAAAGATAGAATACACCTAGAAACACTCCAGGTGGCTCCTTCTTCCTTCCTTGCTGCGCACAATGGGGATTTGTGTGAATTTAGGCTCTTGAGGTGTGGTGGATGGTGTGGTGTGAATTTGGGGTAGAGGGTGGTGGTTTATGAGTGTTGTGGCATCATATATTTATAGGGTGAAGGGAAGGCACAAATTTGGGCTGAAAATGAGAGGAATTAGGACTCCAAATCACCAAAGAACAAGGATACTTTCAATCAGATTCCAAGGAGGACAAGGAATGGTCCTTGTGGTAGATTCTAGAACTTCTAGAAGGGTTACATGTGGCATAAACCTAATGCACGAAAATAGGGCTTCTAGAACTTGATATTTAGGTGATTTAATGTGAAAAGGAGTCCTCTTTGAAGTTGGAATTAAGGTAGGAAAAGATTAGGATAGGATAAGATAAGATAAGGTTGGATAAGGTTTGGATAAGATAAGGAAATTTGGATAAGGTTCCTTAGTTCTTGCTCTTTCCTTATCTTCTTTGCATTTGGACTTCTTTCTCCAGATTTTTAGCCTTTCCTAGCATCTCTTGACTTCAATTTTGTCCATCCACATTGCTCCATAGTTAAGTTATCCAATCCATGCCCAAAACTGCTCCAAATAGCCTCAAAATGCACTCTCTTGCTCCTTTTGCCATTAGGACCTAAAAACATACGAAAATAGCTTAAAAGACTAAAATAGATAGTAATTAAGTAACTAAATGCAAGGAAACTACATAACTAAGTAACATAAATATACTCCTATCAATATGGACAGTCAAACTCCTCACCAATCGAACAAACCGAGCAGCCATATATCCAAATTTATGATTTTGTCGAAGACCCACGCATTGGTAGCTGATTTTAGTAGGTGACCTTTCTTCTAATTTGGTGCGGCTAACCCTTGCGAGAGACATATACAACACCTTTTATTTCTCCTGTCTGTACAATTGAAAGGATAATGGCACATGCATTATCTTATCATCTGCATAACATTTAAATGAAATATATGTATTATTATGAAACCCAAAAAGAAAAGCATGTGATCATCTTAAATATGCTAGAAGCACACATGGTCAATTTACTTAAACAAAATATCGAGAAAAAAAATCATACTTGACCCATTTAATTCTATAATAACCAATGAGATCCAATATAATTTTTTCATCTTGTCAATTTAGCTAGAGAACACAAAACCATGTAATTCCCTTCATTTATATCAAATATATCGTAAGAAAATGTAGCTTTCGGGGTAAAATAAGTAGTAAAATAGGTGCTCAACAATTGGCCTAATATTTGAGGTAGTTTTGTGTAATTTACCATTTTTTATATCTTTTTTCTCATCCTTTTTTTTCCCTCTTTTTTCTCTCCTTCATGGCAGCGGAAATTTATCTTCTTCTAAACAATCTTCACCCTCATGTTCATAGCATGCGGGTACACAAAGAAAATTAGCTTTGTGCACCCACAGGGAAGCGCTCACTACACAGTTCAACCAATAATCGAACTCCATTTTGATACCAAGTTGAAAATAAAGGGTTTATGATAAATTAGAATTCTCTACAATCTCACAATTCTCAAAATACTACTTCAATAATTTATTCTTCTCCATAATGAGGTATTTATAAAATTACAAAGGAGCAATACTAGTAAATAAATCAAAACAAAAAAGCAATGCTAGAAAATAAATCAAAACAATCTTGTCTACGAGACAAGGAAACTTAGACCAAATCAAATCATATAAAATTACTAATTAAATCAAATCCTAAAATACTTTCATTTTTATTTTCCAACAAGATGAACTTTTCTTGAAAAATTACCATGTTACAAGGGACAAAGTTATCATATCTCTCCACATCAAGAACTTGATTTTATCTGTACCCTAAAAGCTCAAATATTGCGCCACACGTTTAAATCTCCACCACCAGACACTTTCACTATACCTTTATCAGGTTCTTTTGATAAGTGCTCAAGTGAATACCCGCTCTTAACTGTAAACTGCCCGTGCTTCTCGTAATGCCATATTAATCTGTCCACTTACTGTTGAGACCCCAACGAAATTTGCACGAGTGCCTCCATTTCCTCCTCCTAAAAAATGCAATAATTCTTCGTTCCTAGCCCATTGTCAGATCAGAAATCTGCTAGTGTCTTGGCAATCGAGGTGACGAACATATCTGAAAGCTCATAGGTTTTGTAATCCATGGCTCACCATAAGACCGACAACCACCCCATTACCAATCCTTCATCGTAAGATAGTAGTGAGTTCAAAAAATTTGTTCCAACAGAGAACAACACAATGCATGGCAAATAATTTATTAAGCGAAAAAAAAATATGGACCGTGGTACAATTATATAAACCTATTCCAAAATTAATTTCATTCCCCCAAACTCCTCCTCTAGGAGCCAAATCTACTAAAATGGGTAGAAATACTTTTAGCTTATACTTGATCTTTGTTATGAAATGTCACCAAAACGACTGAAAAAAAAAAAAACTATAAAAAGGTAAAAATGGGTTGAAAGTTGAAACAATGATTAAATTGGGAATGTAAAGTGGAATTCATCTCTAAAGGGCACCCATACGTAATACGTAGGTAGGAGGAACTGTACGGTAAATAGAAGAAATGTGAGGTTTGATGTACACTTTACTTTACACAAGGTTTTTTTTATTTTTTATTATTTTTATTTTTGTCCTAATTCTTTCTTATTTATTATTTTATGAAAATAAGAAAAGGTTTAGGTAGAGAAAGTGAGATCATATCTAAAGGAGATGTCAAAAATATCACATAGACATATAATAGTAACAAATAATGTACTATTTACTCTAACTGAGATGTCAATGGTGACATGGAAAAAAAAAAGCTAAGCTGACATGGACAAAGAGATGTCAAATTTGAAGCTGCTTTCAAATTTGATTATTGCTATTTCTAAAGATATTCCACTTAACTTACTTTAAATGCTAACATATTTGAGTAATTTTATTATTTTTAAACCAACAACTCAACTTTTATTATTTTTGTTTAAAAAAATATAAATGGAGCAATAAATTTTGACATATCGATTGGAAGGAAAATATTGACAATATGTCAAAGGAAAATTTTATTTGAATCCAAGTAACCTCTCTCTACACTACACCTAACTTAAACTGTAAATGTAAATTACTTTATTACCTTATTGCAAATTACCATAAAATACAAGATAAAACTAATAATAAAAATAAGGGTAAATCTTAGTTTACTACCCTCAAGTTTCGTGGTTTTCAACATTTGTTACATGAAATTTTTTTCGTCTTAGAGTTTACCTAAATTGTTAATTTTGGGACTGTCTCATACATCTGCTAGTCTAACTGTTAAGTCTCCCGTTAACCGATGACGTGGTGCTCATGTAGACAATGATTGATCATCATATGTCATTAAAAAAATTAAAAAAAAAAATTAAATAGAAGTATTAAAAATATAAAAAAAAAAAGCCCAGAACCCCCTTCGTCTTCCCCACCCAACACCCCTCCACGACTCCACCCCTCCATCCCCTCCACCCCATTCGTCTTCTCCACCTGAACAACCCCTTCTCCCATCCCTCATCATCCACCCCTTGCCCACCCGAGCCACCTTTTCTCCGATTTTAGGCGGAGATTTACCCTAAATATAAATATATATAGTCCCCATCATCCTTTAACTCATACTGCAAAAAGCAAATGCCAAAAGGCTGAGACACACCTCCTGCTCCGATAAACAACCCATTCTCTTCTACCCCTTTCTTTCCATTTGACTTTCCTGGAATCCAAACAGTAATAATCAGGAAAAAAAAAAAACCCCTTTCTTTCCCCTGCAATCTGGGAGCTGGGTCTTCTTCATACCCTGTTTGGTTGCTGAGAAAATATGAGTGAGAAAATGAAAGATATGGATGGGTTTTAAAGCTTGAAGCTTGCAGTTGGTGGATTTTTTTATCTAATTTGTGCTTAAATTTTGGTGTTCTAGTTGTTAAATTTGTTCTTTCGAGGGTTTTGTGAATTGGGTAGAAGACAATGGATTTTGCCTGGAAATTTTGAATTAGGGTTTTCTGACATTTGATTTGGGAGGAGTGGATCGGATAAAGGGTGGCTCGGGTGGGTGATGGGGGATGGCAAAAGGGGGTGGAGGGGTGTCGGGTGGGGAAGATGAAGGGGGTTTTGGGTTGTTTTTTTATTAAATTTTTTTATTTATTAATGCTTTTATTTAATTAATTTTTTTAATATTTTAAACTTTTTTAATGATGCATGGCGCCTAGTAATTGTCCATATGAGCGCCACGTCATCAGTTAACGGGAGACTTAACAGCCAGATTAACAGTTGTATGAGACTGTTCCAAAATTAACACTTTAAGTATGACTCTGGGACGAAAAAAACTTCATATACTAAATGTTGAAAACCACGAAACTTGAGGGTAGTAAACTAAGATTTACCTTAAAAATAATTATAAACCCACACCCAATAATCAAACCTAACAATCACCATCACGTATCATTCTCCTATGTTCTAGTATAACAAAAATCATAAGATACTCTCATAGTGAAAAACAAGCCCTTTTGTACGGATTGATAGTAATTTTGAACTATTGACAATCTATACTAAGCCAACTACCCTTTCTACTATACCCGACTGAAATGGAAATGCATGGAGTGGACGGGAAAGGGAAGGAGTTATCTCTTCCTTTTCTGTACAGAGGAAGAGTAGAGGGGTGTGGCGTGCATGCAGACCCATCATATTCAATCCCTTAAAAGTTGGACATATTTGAGGGAAGAAACAAATAAAAATCTTAATAAAGTTTAATGCAGGATCAAATTGTAAACATGGGAATAAACTTGTATGCAGCACATATGATGCACGTGAGAGCCTAATTTCAAAAACATCTTTAACAACTTAAGTCTTTAAATTCCACTCAGGATATGTCAAATAAGAACATGCATTGTGCTGCAATTAATTATATTAGAAATTGGCTCTTGCAGTGAAACAAATGATGAAGTAGCAATTCAAGGACTCCCCTCAACAAACTAATGAGAAAATTGACCAATACTATTAAGTCCCGACAAATACGAACTAAGTTGAGAAAGCAACGCTGTAAAGGGTGATGGAGACTCCATCAAAAGTAACAGTTGGAAGAAGAGAATGTCAAAGAAGAGAATGCTTTGATTTTTTGGTTTTTTTTCTTTTCATATGGGTGTAAAAGATAAATTTACATATTGAATTGAGTTTGTGAGGGTAGTTTAGGTAGTAAATTTAAGTTTAAAGAGATATTAATAGTTTAATTAAAAATAATATGAGTGTAAAGAGTATGTTGAGTGTAAAGAGAGGTTAAATAGGTTTAAATAAAATTCCCTATGTCAAATTGCCAAGTTTACTATCACATTGAAATTTAATGTTTTGAATTTGACGTTTCATTTAGAAATGCTATGAGGTGTTTTGAGGGTGGGGTGGGGACGGCTGGTTAATGCTAATGTTGATTTGTTTTTTTTTTTTCCGAGAACTTTAACGAAAAGTTTTCGGTATTGTTCACTTTAACGAAAAATTATATTATTACTCTAAAAATCAATTTTGATACTATTCACTTACGACACATTTTTTATCATTTTCGTTAAAACTCAAAGTTTTCGAGTCATTATCATTAATTTTTTTTTTTTTTTGGTCGAAAAAATGGTAATGTTGGTTCAGTCGTTCATTCATATATTAAGAGATTTCAACCCAAGTTTGCAAAGATCCTAAAAAAAGCCATTTGCTCTTGCACTTCGCTCTTTGCTCTTTGCTCTTGCAGTGCAGACGACTGCAGTGACCTTTCTCCGACGATATCCATATTCTGATAAAGGCAGGCAGGCATTGTGGATTCCTTATAGATCGCCTTCCTCGGAGTTGAACATTTTATTTAGATCCCAGCAGGCACCAGGCACCAGGCACCAGCGGTTGAGGAGTTGGACAAGAAGAGAGAGATTGGGAGAGTTTGGGATTATTTAATCCCAGGACTAGTACTCAAATCTGGAGGAAGGGAAGCAGCAGCCCCTCAATCTCAACGGTCAGATCCGATACAGATCGCCTTCCTCGGCTGAACTGCTCGAGGCTCAGAATCTGATCCAGACCAATTCTCCACCCTCCGATCCCGACCCCCTCTCCGACTCCGAAAACAAGATGCTCAAGCGTCCCGGCAGAGGAATCGGAATGGGGAGTCCCCAGTACGACTCCCTCTCCGACAAAATGTACAGATACAGGAGCGTCGTCCTCGTCATCTCAATCCCTCTCCTCCTCCTTACCATGGTCCTTTACGTCATGCCCCCCGGCGGTAATTTGAGCAACCAGCTCCCCCGCAAGCTGCCTTCCAAGACATCCTACGCTGTGATCTTCGACGCCGGCAGCTCCGGCAGCCGCGTCCACGTCTTCTGCTTCGACCACAACCTCCAGCTCCTTCCCATTGGCAAAGATCTCGAGCTCTTTCTTCAGGTCAAGCCTGGTCTGAGCGCTTATGCCAAGGACCCTCGCTCTGCTGCGGAGTCCCTCACCGGTCTTCTCGATAAGGCTGAGAACGCAGTTCCCAAGGAGCTTCGTTCCTTAACTCTCGTCCGCGTTGGCGCTACGGCTGGCCTTAGGGCATTGGAGGGCGATGCTTCTGACCGCATTCTCCAGGCCGTATGCATCTTTTTCTTGTTTGGAAATTGCAATTTCCTTTAATTTTCGAAACTCAATTCGCAATTTCATTCACATGTTTGTTTTGTTATCCTTCAAATTTCAAAAGGTCAGGGATCTGCTCAAACAAAGAAGTAGCCTCAGCTCCCGCCCTGATGCCGTTACTGTCATTGATGGAACTCAAGAAGGTTCCTTCCAGTGGGTGTGTTTTACTTCAATTTTTGAGCTCATTTATATTACTAGTAGTGGTTGTACCTGTACCTGTACTCGTCTGTACGCACTCATTCGTATTACTTGATTCTGTCATATCTAGTTATTCTTTTGTTTGTGCTAGACTGTCTGAGTATATCAAAGGGGTGTGCTATCCACACACTCCATTTTACTTCTCACCCACCCGTTGTTAATTTATGTCCTTTGATCTTCTCCAATTCATCCGATCCGAAGGGTGACAATAACTTGCTTCTTGTTTTTCAGGTGACAATAAACTATCTACTAGGAAATTTGGGGAAGAAATATTCAGATACTGTAGGGGTGGTTGACCTTGGAGGTGGATCTGTGCAGATGGCTTATGCTATCTCAGAGGCAGATGCTGCAAAAGCACCCAAGTTATCAGATGGAGAGGATGTATATGTAAGGCAAATGAATCTTAAAGGAGTTAAATATAACCTTTATGTTCACAGGTTTTTCCTCTTTCCTTCTGCTTAATTGATGTCAGGGTTTGGTTTTGTGTATTATAAATTTTTTTTTATTGCATCCAGTTGTTTCCCCGACTTCGTTGTAACATAACTACTGTAGATTGGTATTCCTAGATTAATTGCTTTTGTATTATTTTTATGCAGTTACTTGCATTACGGGTTACTAGCAGCTCGAGCAGAGATTTTAAAGGTTTCTGAAGATTCTGGCAACCCCTGCATCTTAGCCGGATATTATGGTAAGCTGAGTTGGTCCATTTTCTCTGTTTTGAGAAAGGAACGACATTTTATTGCTCCATTTTCTCTATATTGTTAAGTGATGAAGCAAACGGTGTTAATGCTTTTACTTTCTGTTTGTGGATTTAGTGCAAAATATGCTATCTGTTGGGAAATCTTGATATGTTGTTCAGGTTCTTACGCATATGGAGGACAATCTTATAAAGCATCAGCTTCCTCATCTGGATCAAGTGTTGAGGAGTGCAGGAGGGTAGTTACAAAGGCACTCAAAGTAAATGAAGCAACATGTTCACACATGAAGTGCACATTTGGCGGGGTATGGAACGGTGGAGGAGGGGATGGACAAAGGAACCTATTTGTGGCTTCATTTTTCTTTGACAGAGCTGCTGAGGTATTTCACCATCCTTGATTTTTATATATTATTACTTGATGTGCGTGAAAAAGTTTAGGGTTTAGTTTAGACAACATGGTTTTGCTAACCACATATTATACATTTGCCTTACCAAAAAACAAAAAATTCCGTACAAATGCAGGCTGGATTTGTTAACCCAAATGAACCTGTTGCGAAAGTTCACCCTGGTAACTTTGAGGAGGCAGCTAAGCGTGCTTGTGAAACTAAACTTGCGGATGCTAAATCAACATATCCAAGAGTTGAGGAGGGTAACCTGCCGTTCTTGTGCATGGATCTTGTTTACCAATCTACATTGCTTGTGGATGGATTTGGTAGGTCTTAGTTATACATTAGCGAGTTAAGCAAGTTGGAAAATGACGATAAAATTCTAATATGTTTGAACTGGTTGCTTCAATATCTTAAACAGGTCTTGATCCCTGGCAAGAGATTACATTGGTGAAGAAAGTTAAATATCAAAATTCCTTGGTTGAAGCAGCTTGGCCACTGGGGAGTGCCATAGAGGCCGTGTCCTCATTATAATTGTCAGCTGAATCACCTACTGGAAAGATAAGCCTTTGAATTTTGGCACCGGCGGTCTTTGCACTCCATGATCGGTACTGCTCAGAAGCCGACCTCATAAACTGATATTGGGAATTGGATTTGGTCTATATTTTGGGAATAATGAGAGAATATAGTTGAATTTGTTTTCATTTGTAATTATTCAGACTCAACTATTCTTGAGATAACAATTTGATTCAATTTGTTCTAGTTTTGCCGGCTGAGTAACCAAAACGGTGATACCATTTCCTTTTGTTTATCTTTTGCGTCTGTCCTTGTGGAGACGAATACAATTGCTCCTAATTTGTGTTTGCCATTTAGTTCATTTCCCTTCGTCTGGGTGTTCAACTTGAATTCTTACGTTCGCAAAGAGAAATCAAACGCATGTTCTTAGATAGTTTTTGTGTTTATAATTTATCTCTCTTTACATACATGACTTTTAAATTGAATAAAATCAAAGGGAATTAAAGAATATAAATAAATAGAAGCGTGCAGAAAGATAAAAAATAAAGTATTTCTGTGTGAAAGAATCTCAAACCATGGCCAGAGGATAAAATGTGGGCTTGAGATGGTGGGGTGTTTTGACTTTCGTGTTTCGTAGTTGGGCCATCCTTGGGCCATGGCGGAGTTTTCAGTTGATACTGTGCAAAAAATTGAGAACTGATTGCATTTGCTTAGTGATAGTATGAATTTATAAAAGGGACAGGTGGAAATCATTCAGAATTTGAGGTATAATACAGGAGTGAGGATTTTGGATTTGCTTGCCTCCTCCGAATTGAAGAGCAGTCGAAACGGGTACGTCTTTTACTACTACAACTCGAATGTAGCCATGTAGGATTGGATTGGTTTGGTTATTTTCACAAACAGTTGGTAGGGTTCGTAGAAATCAATGAGAAAAATGGCGAGAATTACGTCATTATACTCGAATTGCTACACGCATTGCCATGTCTCTGTCGTGTCCGTTGCTGCTGCCTTTGCCCTGAAGCAAGCCCTTGCTGCTGTATCTTCATCTCCAACGCATTTCCACATTCCATACGACAGATAAAGAAGATGATCAATTGGATTGGAGTCAGCCAGACATGTACCCTAGAATAATCCCCAAGAAATCTCATCAGGAAAAAGATTTCCTTCAGCAGCCGGAAACTAGCAAAGTTGTAAGAGAGCGGAGTTTTCTTTCTGGGAGCCATAGGTTTCAATGAAATAAGAAATCTCAGTGGTGTCTGATCTCGGTATGCACATGGTCATGACTCATGGCTGGTCACCAACATTCGGCATCAAGTTTCAGTGGACACTATACAGGTGCATGTCATTTTCTGTCGGTGTACACTCAACTGTTTACTTTTGTTGTCACAAACAAGGAACTAATATATTTTAGACTCACGGCTCAACTCAAACATGCTGTGAACTCCAACATGAGCGTTGCCATCATGCAAATGGATTTGTGATTTGAGTATATTCTCTGTTAAATAAAATTCAATTCTATATTTTGGCAACTTATCATGCTCTCTTCTGTTTATTTATTTGTACATATTATGATTCAAAATTGTTTCATACTCTATAAGTCATACGCTTGAACAGAAAATGGTTTGGTGAAATGGGGCAGGAGAGAAAAATATTCAGAAGGCAATTGCCATAAAAACTTATAGGAATGCATAACTACAAGAAACAGTTCCATTACACTGCTTCTAGTTTTTCTTGTACATGCAGAGTCTGCACACTGTGTTTTAGCTTTTCTGATGAGCATATAGATGCTTGTGGAATCAATTTTTGCTCTGCTTTCGGGAACAATTTCGTAATTGTTGGACCTATGACAAAATTTCATGATGTAAGCGTTCTGAGGGGGATTGTGGGAGTGCTTGTACTAGGGTTTTGGCTTTGAATCATGTGACTTAATGCACGGGTGTCTTGTACCTTTACGATTTATACTTCCAAGTTAATAACAAATATCTCATAGTTGCATAAATCCCAGGTGCTGAACTCATCTTTGTCTATTATTCTGCTCCGTTGTGTATTACTTGGTAGTATGATCATCTTCACTGTTTTTGGGACCTTTTCATGGTTGTGAACATTATTCTAGTTAAAATCAATTTATTCAAGAATTTATGATATACGTGTTAAGGCTAACACACATAGACATATACGTCTTACTCAAAGTTGTAACTTCTATATGTATTGGGATAATCTTATTAGAAATCTCTGTATGAAAAAAATTCATGCGACTGTCTTATTTGCTATTGGAGTTTACGGATAGTTCTTCTCAGGCTTCCTTTTATGATTGGAGTACTGCTGTGTCTCATTTTTCATTAGTAATGTCCAGGATGTTTTAGCTCTGTTTTGCAGTTATAGTTGAGTAGTCTAGCTTTTCCAGTGGTCAACTTGTCTTCTGATGTAATTTTCCTTATATTGCAGTCGTGGTCTAGGATCTGATTACCAAATGATTGTTATAGCACTTATGAACTTTCCACCGCTTCCACAATTCTCTGAACTGCGCACTCGACTCCTTGCCTTCGAGGGGCAACAGACCTTTGCAGCACAGATGGTTGCGTCTCCTCTTGCTGCTTTTGTTGCAGTTCGACCACCACGCCTGCCATGCGTCCTCGTGATCAAGCAGGCCCTCAGCCACAGTTCGTACTTTCTATGGGCCTGGACCGACTTCCCATAGAGCCCAACGTCCGTTCTTCAATGCCCAAGATCTTTTAGGTTCTCCTCCCTCCCGTCAGCCACTTCAGTGCTGGAACTGCCAGTAATTTGGACACATTCGAGACAAGTGTCCTTATTCTTGTCCCTTTGCCGGGCAGGCATGTTTCGTATCTTTAGATCCTAACTAGTATTTGAACTTGGGTGCTACAAATCACATGACTCATGATGCTAAGATTTTCCCCACTGACGCCCAATAAGCACCTAATGACAATGTTGTGATTGGTAATGGTGAAACCCTCCCCATCACTCAGGTAATGTTTTGTTTTCTTCCAAGGCTTATGTCTTTCGTCCCTCTTAAGTGTTCCTTCCCTTCATAAAAATCTTTTATCTGTCCATCTGTTTACTTATGATATGCAAGTATTACATTCTTTCCTTTGGGATGTCAAATTCGTGACTTACAAAGTGTTGTTCTTCTTTTTCAGGGCCTATGTAAAAATGGTCTTTATTTGCACTATTTGATTTAATCCATTCGGATGCATGGATGTCTCATGTTGTCTCGATCTTTGGTTATCGCTATTATGTCTTGTTTACTGATGATTCCATTCGTTATTCGTGGATTTTTCCCATGCTTCTTAAGTCAGAGGTTTTTGTTATGTATGTTAAAAATCAATTCTCTTTGTCTATCAAACAATTCCAGAGTGATGGGGGTAAGGAATATGATAAATTGCAATTTAAGCATTTTTGTGCCACTAATGGAATTGTGCATCGTTTTCTTGTTCCCAACAGAATGAATTAGCTGAGCGCAAACATTGTCATATTGCTGATATTGGATGCACCCTTTTACATACTGCTCACATGCCCCGTAACTTATGGGCCGAGTCGTTGTGCACTGCAGTCTATTTAATTAATCGACTTTCTATGCCTGTTATTCAATGGACCTAACCATACCTATCCTTATTTGGTCATTCTCTTGATCATAATTTCTTCGAGTTTTTTGGTGCATCTGTTATCCCTATCTTAAAGATTATGTGTCTAACAAATTACAACCTCGTTCTCTTCCGTGTATTTTTGTTGGTTACAATGATAAACATAGTGGTTACCGCTGCTTACATCCTCCTACAGGTTGACTCTACATTTCACGCTATGTCATTTTCCGTGAAGATCAATTTTATTATGCTTCTGTTTCTCTGCCTACTCAACGTCCAGAACTTTGCCATAATTCCAGTCAGCTTGCTGCCTAGTTCACCCTCTCAGCCGACAGCGGCTGACATCAGGTCACTACAGCAAACAGCAGTTGACAACAGCCTACTGCAGCTGGCACCGTTTCACCCAGCTGTCCTTCCCCCGAATCCACGTGCCCATCAGTCCCACAAAGTCAACATCAGTTTTGGACGTTGACTTGCCCATCACATCTGTTCAATCAGTACCTGCAGCACACTTGTCGTGTTGTCTTCCTCAACCGCAACATATGATTTTGGTGCTTCTGCCGTTGCTCCGCCACCACCCAGTGGGCGTTGTAGTCCAGTTTGCACACGTTCAAAAAATTGGAATTTTCAAGCCAAAATCCTAAATATCCAGCAAATCTTTCTACTAGGTATTATGTACCTCAAGCTTTCGTTGCCTTGGTGAATATAAATGTCGAACCTACTTGTTACATACAAGCGTCTCGCTCTCCCGAATGGAAACAGGCCATGCTCGACGAATATAATGCACTTCTTCACTAGGTACCTTGTTTTTGGTCCCACCATCTAATTCGATCAATACAATTGGTTGTAAATGAGTTTTCAAAATTAAGTGGTGGTCTATTGGCACAATTGAAAGGTACAAGGCACGTCTCGTTGCCAAAGGATCCATCAACAATTCGGTGTTGATTACTTTGATACATTCAGTCATGTCGTCAAACCCACAACGATTCACACTGTTCTATGTCTGGCTATTTCTTTTGGATGATATTTTCAATAACTTGATGTCAAGAATGCATTCTTACATGGCTCTCTGTCTAAGAAAGTTTACATGCGACAACCCCCAGGTCTTGTTGATCCCTATTATCCTCACCATGTGTGTAAGCTTCATAAGGCCATTTATGGCCTCAAGTAGGCTCCCTGGGCATGGTTTCAACGTTGTATTTCTTTCCTTATGAGGATTGTTAATGTCAAAGTCAAGCTGACAACTCTATGTTACCTTTGAATCTGTTAAACGAATATTATGTTACTTGAAAGGCTCTCTTGGGTTTGGTCTTCCTATCTATAGGTCTCAAGATTGTTCCTTCTTAATTGCTTATTCTGATGCCAATTGGGCATGATTGTCCTGATATACGAAGGTCCACATTCGACTACTGTATATTTTTGGGACCCAACCTTATTTCATGGAGTGCCAAGAAACGACCAATAGTTTCTAGTTCCAGAGTGAAAATTGAATATAGAGCCCTTGCCTACGCTTGTACTGACACTTTATGGATTCAAGATCTTTTAACTGAACTTCATTGTCTGATCACTCGTCTAGTCTTACTTAACTGCGACAACTTGTCTACCACGTATTTAGTTGGTAATCTCGTGTTTCATGCTCGCATCACTTTATTCGTGAACGGGTTGCTTCTGGTATCCACAAAGTTCAGTTTATTCCTTCTACATTTTAGTTGCTGACGTCTTCACCAAAGGATTACCAATTGAACAGTTTGCACATCTTATTTTCAAACTTGTCACCTATTTGGAGTCAAGTTTGAGGGGGAATGTTAGGCAGTTACCATAGTTAAGGAAGGTTTTAGAGCCAATGAATGTCAACACATCATTTTTTTGCCATTATGTTGTTATTAGATGTCATTAGTCTTATGTTGTTATAAGATGTTATTAGCCGTTATGTTGTTATAAGTCATTATGTTGTTATTAGATGTTATTAGGCTATAATTGTTTTCCCGTTACCTTGTAACCACTAGGTTAGCAATCATACACTTCATGTATAAATAGGTTGTAATCCCTCGATTATAATTAATTGAATATATGGTTTCTACAAAGACCATGGCAGCACCATTGATTAATTTCATCCAATCCAAGGAAGCAAACCCAAGGCAAGTGGTAAAGATGAATGATACTCTTGTGCTACGGCCTAGTTTGAACCCCTTCGGCTCCCTAATACAATCTCTAATCTAGTTTGTTTATTCAATAAAGGAAGCAAACCCAGGGGCAAGCCCCGAATCCTTTTATTCCATCATTCACATCCAAAGAAGTCGAGGTTTTTGGAAGGAGTAGGATTTTCTCCTTTCCTATTCTCATCCCTTTTCCTTTCCTCATCTCACACTTTGCTTTTTATCTTATTGTCTCTGTAAAAAATAATATAAAATTAACGTAACTTAATCGTAACCATTCAAGTAGGAGGGGATGGAAGGAAAGGGAGATTAGGAGATGAGAGAAATCCTCATCTTTTTGGAGGACCAACAGCCACTGCCATGGGGAGAAGACCCGCTAGGTGTTTCTCTCTATACGATTACTAGGAAAAGGACAAGAACTACGCTGCTGAGTCCCTCCACCGTCATCAACTCCTCTTATGCCACTTTGGGTCACCACATTGCCAGTCGACTCGTCCAAATCGACGTCATCGATGTGTTCACTGTCCCCGGTGACTTTAACTTGACCCTTATTGACCACCTTATCGTCGAGCCCGGGCTCACCAACATCGGTTAATGCAACGAACTCAACGCTAGGAACGTTGCTAACGGCTACGCACGGTTGTGATGAGTCTGTGCGTGTGTTGTTACTTTCATAATGGGTTGGCTCAATGTCTTCAATGTGATTGCCAAAACTCCATCCCTAAGGGGTAGGCCGGCTCAAAGCACAAAAAACAAGCCAGCACCTCCCAAAACTCCTCCAGTCCAACTAATAGGCTGGCACCCAGCCTAAGTCGTCTTCTAGGGCGGCCCAAAATGTTTTGATCCAAGGCCTGACCTATGTGACGTCACAAGCCAGTTTATTTTTTTTTATTTTTTTATTTTTTTACGCCAAGCGCGTGGGAAATAGGCACGAGTGGCCGCGCGTCCTTGACAAGAAAAAAAGGGGTGGGGCTCGCATGTGTAGGCTCAACAGAGGGACTAACGGGATGCCATGTTGCTCGGACTAGGCCGTTGGATTTCCAATGGTAAAAAAAATTTGAAAATCAAATCCAACGGCTAGTGACGTGGTGCGTTCTGGGTTGTCCAATCCAGTGATCAACGGTCCACGATTTTCGTCCAAAAATGAAAAAATAAAATGCACAACGGTTAGAATTATGATCGTTGGCCACGTGTCAACATCTGGGCTATTGGATTTGAATTTTTTTCAAATTCAACTGTCCAAATTAATTAACTTAATAAAAATATAGAAAAAAATAAAATAAAAAATATATATTTTTTCTATAAATACCTAACCATCATCTTCCACCTTACACCACATTTCAATATTTTCAACACTTCCAACCAAAGCTTTTATATACTTTTTTGTGTAAAAAATGGCTACGTGGAAGCTCATCGAAGATGTTACGTTGTGTCAATACTAGGTTCAAATTATTCATGACCCGCTTACGGGTAATGATATGGAGTTGCGAGAAATGTGGAGTAGAATTACGGAAGCGTTTTGCGATAGGCTTGGAGATCACACAAGAAGTAGTCAAGGTCTTCAAGGTTGTTGGAAAAAACTTAACATATCCTTTACTTGTTGGAAAAATACTCTCTCTCATGCTTCCACTAATCTGAGTAGTGGGAGAAGTTTAGCAGATTAGGTGACAATATTTTTATTTATTTATATGTATTCCACCCGCATCAATATTTTAATTTATTTAATTGTGTTACATCGACATTTTATAATATTGTCTTATCCCACATTTTATAAACACTACAAGCACAAGCATTCTATAATGCGAAGAACAATAACAAATCATTCACCAAATGGGAATGTTGGGATGTTGTCAAAGATTATCCCGGATACAAACTTGTGCCAATTGGTCTAGAAGTTGTCATGCATGGCATCCCTCTACACAATCATCCAACGAGCTTGTAGGATATCAAAACAACGCTCCACATCCTTCTTGACATTTTGCGAAGTGTTTTTCTTTTTCACTTTGTGGATGTGACACTGTTTTGACAAATGCTGTCCACCTTGGGTAAATGTCGTCTGCTAGGTAGTATGCTCCTTGTATTTATGGCCATTTACCCAATATGTGATTCTCGGTGCTTTTCCTTGCAGCACTTCATGGAACATTGGAGATAGGGTAAGGACATTTAGGTCATTTTGAGATCTTGGACCACTAAAAAAAGCATTCCAAATCCATGTATCAAATAAATCCACCGCTTCCAAAATGATACTTTTGGCTCATATTCTGTCGTCATAAGCTCCTTGCCACACACTTGGACAGTTTTTCCAGGTTCAGTGCATGTAGTTGATGCTTCCAATCATGCCAGGAAAGCCTTGCATCTCACCCTTCTTTAGAAGCCTTCGCAGGTTCCTTGCGTGGGTTTCCAGAGGTACTTATTATTGCGGAGGGCTTTGATTACGAAGCAAAAATGTATCAGGGACTCCAGAATAGTTGATTTTCCCATCCTCGTTATCTCATCCACTTGATCTGCAGATGCTCTATATGCAAGCATTTGCAAGGCAGCAATAATTTTTTGCTCAGGAATAAGACCTAGAACATGAAATGCATCCTTTTTTGGCACAAAGTATGGATCATGGTTGCAAATAGCACTTATGATTTTGTTGAACAAACTTCGCTGCATTCTAAAATTACGTCTAAAAATATGATCAGGGAATAAACTGTTGGGGATAAAATAATCTTCCAAGAGATCTTTACCTCATCTTTCCCTCTTTTTATCCAAGTTTGCAGCACGTCTGAGTTTGGATATCTGACCCACAGCTTCCATGACACGAAAGCAGATCTTGGTCCATGAACCCTAAACCCTAAACCCTATCCGAAATTAAAACTATTATTTTTATTATAAAAAAATTAATAATATTTTAAATGGGTTAGGTGCCATCGCATTTTGTAGGGGTGGAGATCGTTTGTGCCAACGCCTTTTTTAGACTTTGTGCCAACATATTTTTTAGGGGTGGAGATGCATTTGGCCAATTAAATTGTTCATAAGGTCCATCACTATTCATTTAGTAGATTAAATGAGCTGGATGCCAGTGTATTTTTTAGGAGTGGAGTTGAGTTTAGGCGCCCATTCATAAGTGATTCTTCAAATCACCAGACAGATATCACTCACTGTCAGGAATCCCCCTAGTTCCTACCTATATTTCGCTCCAAATTGACATTAGGGTGTCGAAGTTCCCAAGGTTGAAGGCTCTGTCAAGTGTTCTTCCATATGGGTTGGGCATTTGTCGGCAAAAGACTGTTGACCACCTTATGCGTCCTTTCTGCAGAGAAAGTGAAGAGTCTATGAAGCACTTGCTTTTGCTTTGACATTGGATCAAATTGTATGGCGTGGATCCGACCTTAACTACAAACCCTTCCCCGATCATGTGACCTTTTTGGATGCTTGGTTTTCTAAAGGATATTTAAAGTACTTCACCAAATATACAAAAACAAGTTCCAAGAGGAGTTAAGATCATCTTTAAGCACAAGATGAGGCAAGAAACAAAGTTGTTTTATCACAATTTTCTCTTCAGACCCTCAGAAAAACGCACTATCTCTAACAGCTTCTGGCTTGCTTGGAAGGATGTGATTGCTTGAGCTTCGGATTACAAGTCGTGGAGGGAGATTAAGGAAATAGCCAAGACTCCAGAGTAATGCGACTACCCCATCGTGACCTCCATCCCTATCTCACTCAAATAACTGGAACTAAGAGATCCTCCAGTGCTTTATTGAGAGGGAAAGACTGACTTCAATATATCTATTGGTAAATTATTGCTCGCAGCAACGCTTTTTGACCTTTACATCAATGTTGTTGCTTTATCAGTTTAGGTTGTCTACAAGGATCAAGTTAAACTACAAATAATTTCTTTTTAAATAAGTCTAGCAGCAGTCCCCATTGCACCTTGTTCGATTACAAAACATCAACAGCGGCATGTACTTCTCTAAATCACTAACTTTGTAGAAGAAATGATGTTCAGATCCTTCCCACCAAATACCAAGATAAAGCCGAAGTGGGCTCTCACTGGAACAGATGAAGAAATGACAATGAAATTGTTTAGTATAGGCTGCTGCCTTTGAAGTTGTTAGAGCATCCCCAGTGCGGGCTTTATCCTCCATGAGGTTAATATATTTCAAGTCTTAGTGAGATATTTCATCCCAATGAGCTGGAAAATGGGGTTAGATTTGCCACTGGGGCTAGCAATTTCATTTCTTGGGTAGCATAAAATATGGGCTACATCCATCCCCAACAAATAGTGGGTCCCACAAAAAAGTAGCAACTTATGTGAGCAAAATTTTATCATTCTCCCTTCACTTGTGAATACACTTATACTCTCCTTTATTCTTTTTTTTTAGTTCTTTTTTCTTACATATTTTTATTGCAATTTGGCTAATTAATGATTGTTTTAAATTTCATAAGGTGAAATTTCAAATTTATTTAACGTTCATGGGCATTAGTGGGTGAAATTTTCAAATAATTTTTTTTTTCTTTCTATATTGTATGATACTAATTACCAATTGGTGCAAGGTTAATTGTTGTGTAGTACATGAAAATCAAATTATTTCAGATGATGAAGTGGAGGTTTAAATCTTTCAACGGATGAGATTGAGATAAGAGAATTTAATCCAACGAATGGTTCAAAAGTGATGAAATCTAACTTTGTCACAATTTGAACTTTTTTAGGTTGAAAGGTTCATAAAAAAAGTTCAAGATAGAAAGTCCAAAAATCAACTTAAAAAAAGTAACACAAAAAAAATATAAAATAAAAAAAAAAAAAAAAAAAATATATATATATATATATATATATATATATCGCATAATCAAATTACTACAAAAATAAATCTATATAGCCCCATATACAGTTCGAAAGAAATAGCCCCTCATTAGGAGAGATTCTTTTATAAAGCCCCAAAGATTCTTTGGAACTCTAAAATGAGCTATATTCACCACTTTTTCAGCCCCATGTAGAGCTCGGGAATGCTATTGGGCTATCTCTAACAGAAGGATGGCCAAATGACTTGTTTTAGCCTTATAACCCTCCAAGAAATTAATATTTTAATGAACAGTGCCAGACTACATTTCATACCATCTCCAACTGAGGCGCCAAAGGGCCATAGACCAAACATAGCCCTGTGATAAAAAATCATCTCCAACCGAGGGGGCCAAAATGCCATAATATGAAATGTGAAGAATTGAAATAAAATGAGGTAAAATAGTATGAAATGGTGAAGAGTATGTGAGAAATGATGTAGAAAAAAAATTAGAATAGGCTGGCTCATCGGGTTAGCTGGCTGGCTGGAGATGGCCAGCCCGCTGGCCTGATTGGCTGGTTTTGGCCTGGTGAGGCCCACAAGCCTTTTGGCCTAGCTTTCGATTGGAGATGATTTTTGTGTCATTTCGACTATTTTTGGCCCTATGACCCTTTGGACGAATTGGTTGGAGATGGCCTTATTGTGATAGCCCGTCCCGGATTTTTCGTACCGTATGGGTGAAATGACGATTTTGCCCTTAGTATGTTGTTTTGTTGTGTGGCTGTTTTTGAGTTTTGATTGGCTGATTCTGGACCACACACACACTCCCACACTCCCTCACCCCTTTCCCTGTCACGTATCACTGTCCCTTCCATCTCTTTCTCTCATATTCCTATCCCCATATGTATGGACACACCCCAAAACCCTTGAAACCTTCACAGATCGAGGAAACAAATTACATATTCGTGCTCGTGAGGTCCTTACGAGTTCAACCATACCCATTTCAGGTAAGGATACCTTCATTTTCATGTCGAACTCGGGATCCCCCGATTTGGTCTTAGTTCATGCACACGTTAATTCTTGTGTTTTTGGGAATTTCAAGCTTGTAGGAAGCTTGGTGAGGTCCTTAGGAGGCTCGGGGTGGTTCGTTTGAAGGTCTTGGACGTCGGGATTGTGAGTTACAAGTTTGGCCGGAGTTGGTGGTGTTTTCCCGACGAGATTCCGTGGGTTTTAGTGCTTGAAAGTGGTATGGATTTGTTCCTCTTGTTGTAAGCTTCATTTTGGTACCAATTTTGTGAAATTTGGTTGAAAAACGAAGAAGATACAAGGTTTTAAAAATTTCCCGGTTTTCCAGCGCCGGCGACGGCGCCGGAGTTTGGCCGGAGAAGATGACGGAATATTCCGTCAGTTTGGACGGAATATTCCGTCAGTTTGGACGGAATATTCCTAACGGTGTTAACGGCATCATTTAGATTTAACGGAATATTCCTGACGGCGTTAACTGACGCCGTCAGTGTGCCAGACACGTGCCTGCGCGTGGACGGCGCGTGGGGGCGCATGCGGTGTCAGAAAAATTTTCTAAAAATATGGGGATGTTCCTGAGATTGAGCAGATCACGTTGGTGTATTCATAAACCCCATTTGAGCTTTGTATGAGAAGTTATTTCGTATGGTTGGTTATATGCTTTAAAATTAGCATATTTATAGTTGTTTCGCATATAGGTGAGACCTATCCCAAGGACGAGTGCGGTCACTCGAGGCAAGGGGGTTACGACCCTTCTATATATCAGTGAGTGGGCTTTTGGTTTTCCGTATATACCTATATACTTGTGTTTTTCCCAGAAAGTGAATTGAAACATTAATACATTTATATGCCATGCATTATGTTTGCCGTTTGTTTATGCATTATTAGTTGCATATATATATGTGTGTGTTGGTGTTGCGGACGCACAGGTAAGTGCCAGGTAACTTATGATTTATGTTTATGTTCAGTAGTGATTTGAGATGCATAGAGAGCTCATAACCTGCACCCCCGGTGTTAGTGCTCCCGCCCATAGTTGGGCACAATCCTTCACGTGATGTTCACCTCCCGTACCACACGCTCATCTTGGATCCAAGTTAGGTGCACAGTCCTGTTGTATAGAGCACTTTAGGTGGTTCCGACTCGTAGGTGACTCGCGATTATTCGCCCAGCCTTCACGTGATCGTAGCACTTGAGCGTACTTATTATACACCCAGTCCTGTCGTACAGACCACTTTAGGTGGTTTCGACTCGTGTGCAGGTATAGTTAGTGAGATGGAGATTTGAGCTCTAGATTCAACCATACAGGTCACGTTAGGTGACTCTGGCTGACAAATTACATGGCCTTGTTTGGCATTACCTAAGTACTTGCATTCTGTTTAGAGGCATTTGACATGGCATGTTTCTGAGCATGACTTAAATATATATGTATATTCTATTTTCTGGGAAGTATACAGGTTTTACGGCGAGGGGTTAGAACTTTGTTTATGAAGTGGTTTTTGAAAAGCTTTGTTTTTGCCCACTCACACTTTCTGTTTTGTGCCCCTCAAGGTTCTAGTTGGCTAGCACTTTTGGTGGCTCCCCAGAGGATTTCTCCGGCATATCTGACAGATTATCACCAATGTAGAACCACCTTTGGGTGTGTTTAAGTAGTGTTGTTTCTCCCGGACTGCATTAGGTCTTCGTGCTCTGAACTTTGTTTCCACACTTACGCTTGCACATGTATGTTCTTACTTTGTGTATAGCTGGTTTTTATTTATTCGTACTTTTATTATTAGCTTCCGCACTGTGCACTTGGTTACGTCACTTCCACGTGACGGCCAGCATGCCCTGATCTCGGTTGGGGTGTGTTACTTTGGTATCAGAGCATAGGTTTGGCAGTTCTGTACTTTTGTGAGTATTCTAATGGTTTTGGTGTCTTCTGCCAGAATTATGCCGCATCGTCGGGATCCGCGTCGCTCGGCTGAGCTTAGTTTCCTCGATGTAGCTCAGCTGGGGGGAAGCTATCGCTATAGCTATTCAGTCGGCGCTCCGCCCTCCCCAGAGGACTCATTTGGAGATTATGTACAATCTGAAGTTGGATAAATTCGAGGGCCATGAGGGCTTTGAGGGTGCGGAGCGGTGGCTAGAACATATTGAGAAGACCTTTCGTGTTCTGCATAATCAGGGGAATTTCCCTGTCGAGAAGTGGGTTGAGATGACATCGTGTTTTTTGGGTAAAGATTCTGCATCCTGGTGGGAACAAGAACTTTGTCGTTTATCTACAGCAGAGAGGATGGATTGGGATGTATTCAGAGAGTTGTTCAGGAGAAGGTTTGTACCTCCTGAGTATATTGACAGCAAAAAACAGGAATTCACTGAGTTGAGACAGGGGAAGCTGACAGCAACCGAGTACTACCGGAGGTTTACTGATCTGTCTCGTTATCATCCGGATGTTGCTGGCAATCCGGCGGAGATGCTTCGTTGTTTCTGTTTGGGCACTAAGAAGAAGTGGCGTTCGATGACGACCACTACCCCTTGTGACACCTACCAGGAGTTTTAATGAGATTCTGTTGAGAATTGAGGATTCTGAGAACATGCTCAGTGAAAGTGAGGAGGAAGAGAAAGACGGCAACCAGAGGAAAGATGATAAGGGCAAGGGTCAGGCGTCGCTCGGACCTCGCAAGTCCCAGAGCTTTAAGAGGGGTGACACTAGTTCTAGCTCTTCTAGCGGTGGTTTTAGTGCCACTGGTCAGGGTCGTGGTGGTAGGTTTGCTGGTGGTGCTAGAGGCTAGAGGCAGGGTGATGCTGGTAGAGGTAGGGCCCCAGTTTGCCGCAGGTGTAATAACCGACATTTTGGTGAGTGTAGGCGAGGCAGCGGTGGTTGCTTTACTTGTGGGCAGATAGGACAGCGGGGTGCAAATTGTCCCCAGAGTCAGCAGAGACCCCAGCAGACTTTCTTGCCACCACCTGCACCGATCCAGCAGATTCTTGGTCTTGGTAGTTATAGGCAGACTGGTCGAGGTGATGCCTATCACTATTAGGGCGATGCAGTTCCTTATGCTTCAGGACAGTATCCATATCCCCAGGATCCATATTCTCAGGGTGGTTATCCCCAGTATTCTGGTGGCTATATGTCGTATCCTTCAGTTCCAGCAGGCGGGTCTCAGTGGTTTCAGGGAGGACAGTCTCAGCATGAGGAGATTGCTACGAGTAGTGCGGGGTCTTCGAGGCAGTCTGGTCAGCCCAGTCAGGGGCGTGGTATACAGAGTCGTGGTGGCCAGACGAGTAGAGGTCGTGGTGGACGGCAGCAGACCCAGGGGCGTATTCATAACATCTCTCTGCAGGACGCTCAAAACAATCCAGACTTGATCATGGGTACGTTAAATATCCTTGGTTATTTTGCTAGAGTATTAATTTATTGTGGTGCTGCACATTCTGTGATTTCTCATACATTTGCTCAAGTGATGCAACCTCGCCCTACACCTCTAGGGTATGATTTAGAGTTTGCTATGCCTAGAGGGGAGAGATGTATTGTAAATTGTGTGTACCCAGGATGTCCAGTGATGGTGGATGATGTTGTTATGCCAGCTGATCTTATCCCGTTGGATATTGTTTACTTTGATGTGATTCTGGGCACGGATTGGTTGCATTTCAATCGTGCCAATATTGATTGTTACGTTCCATCGTCTTGGATTACCTGTGGTTACTTTTGTGGGCGAGCAGAGTGGGGTGAGACATGGCATTATTTCTGCTATGCAAGCGAAAAGGTTGTTATCTAAAGGTTGCCAGGGGTACTTAGCTCATGTGGTGTTGGATGATGCTGTTCCTAATAGTGTGGAGGATGTAAGGGTAGTCATAAATTTTCCTGATGTTTTCCCTGAGGATTTACCTGGTTTGCCGCCAGACCGAGACATGGAGTTCACCATTGAGTTGCTTCCAGGTACTAATCCTATTTCCTTGACTCCCTATCGTATGGCTCCTGCTGAGTTAAGGGAATTGAAAGTTCAATTGCAGGAATTAGTGGATAAGGGTTTTATTCAGCCTAGTACTTCACCTTGGGGAGCTCCAGTGTTGTTTATGAGAAAGAAAGACGGAACTTTGAGGCTATGTATTGATTACAGGCAATTGAATCGGGTAACGATTAAAAACCGTTATTCGTTGCCGCGTATTGATGATTTATTTGATCAGCTTCGAGGTGCTTGTGTATTCTCCAAAATTGACTTGAGGTCTGGATATTATCAGCTGAAAATTAGTAGGGATGATGTTCCTAAGACGGCTTTCAGGACTCGTTATGGTCATTACGAGTTTCTGGTTATGCCATTTGGATTGACGAATGCACCAGCTGCTTTTTTGGATTTGATGAACCGAGTATTCCAGCCATATTTGGATAGGTTTGTTATTGTTTTCATCGATGATATTCTGGTGTACTCTAAATCTAAAGCGGAGCATGTTCGACATCTTACTTTGGTGTTGAAAAGGTTGAGGGAACACCAATTGTATGCTAAGTTTAGCAAGTGCCAGTTTTGGTTAGACCAAGTTGCATTTTTGGGGCACGTTATTTCAGCTCAGGGTATTTTGGTGGATCCTCAAAAGGTGGCAGCTGTGGAGAAGTGGGAGCAACCGCGAACCGTCACTGAGGTGATGAGTTTCGTTGGTTTAGCAGGGTATTATCGACGGTTTGTTAAGGATTTTTCTGTGATTGCTTTACCACTGACGAGGTTAACAAGGAAAGATGTTAAATTTGAGTAGGGATGATAAGTGTGAGCAGAGTTTCCAGTAGTTGAAGTATTGTCTCACTCATGCACATGTTTTGGTGCTCCCGGACGATAGCGGTGATTTCGAGGTCTATAGTAATGCTTCTTTGAATGGTCTGGGATGTGTGTTAATGCAGCATGGTAGGGTAATTGGTTATGCTTCACGACAATTGAAACCTCATGAGTTGAATTACCCTACACATGATTTGGAGTTAGCAGCCATTATTTTTGCGTTGAAGTTGTGGAGACATTACCTTTATGGAGAGAAATGTAAGATCTTTACAGATCATAAGAGTCTTCAGTATCTTTTTACGCAGAGGGATCTTAATCTTCGTCAACGGAGGTGGATGGAGCTGCTTAGTGATTATGACTGCACGATTGATTATCACCCTTGTCGTGCAAATGTGGTGGCTGATGCACTTAGCAGGAAGTTTCAGGGCCGTATCAATGCGTTGTACTCTAGTCGCATTCCTCTTCTGGCAGACTTAAGATCCACGGGAGTGAGGTTAGAAGCAGAAGATCGAAAGGTGGCTTTACTTGCTAATTTTCAAGTTAGGCCAATTTTAGTTGATCGGGTGCTTGAAGCTCAGGTAGCTGATGAGGAAACTCAAGGAATAATCCAAGCTCGAGATCAAGGGAGGAGGAAAAACCTCAGAGTTCGTGATTCAGATGGCATGCTGATGCAAGAGGGTAGGATGTTTGTGCCTAATAATTTGGATTTAAAGAAAGCAATTCTCGATGAAGCACATATCTCGGCTTATGATATGCATCCAGGAGCTACTAAAATGTATCATACCATTCGACCATTTTATTATTGGTCGGGTATGAAGAGGGAGATAGCTGAGTATGTGAGTAAGTGTGCTGTTTGTCAGCAAGTTAAGGCGGAAAGGAAGAAGTCGTTTGGGTTGTTGCAGCCGTTTCCCGTTCTAGAGTGGAAATGGGAAAACATTACTATAGCTTTTGCGTACAAGCTTTCGCGTACACATAATGGTTTTGACGGCATTTGGGTGATTGTTGATCGGCTTACTAAGTTAGTACATTTCATTCCAGTGAGGGAGAAATATTATTTGGGCCGATTAGTTGAGTTGTTCATCTCGAAGATCGTGAAGTACCATGATGTCCCTGTGAGTATTGTCTTGGATCATGACCCAAGATTTACATCTAAATTTTGGGTAGCTTTTTAGGAAGCTTTGGGTACGAGACTACTTTATAGTACGGCGTATCATCCTTAGACGGACGGACAGTCAGAGAGAGCCATTCAGACGTTGGATGATATGTTGCGATCTTCGATGTTACAGTTTGGTGATGCTTGGCACAAGTGGTTGGATTTAATGGAATTTGCCTACAACAACAGCTTTCATTCGAGTATTGGCATGGCACCATTTGAGGCGTTGTATGGTAGATCCTGTCGCACACCCTTGTGTTGGTTAGAGGTCGGAGAAAGAGTTTTGGTGGGCCCGGAGATTGTTGAGGAGACTACTCAAAATGTTCAGGTAATTAAGTCTAACCTGAAGGCGGCCTAAGATCGGCAAAAGAGTTTAGCAGATCGGCATGCTACTGACAGAGTGTATGAGGTTGACGATTGGGTATTTCTGAAGCTTTCATCGTGGAGAGGCGCCGTGCGGTTTGGAAAGAAAGGTAAGCTAAGTCCCAGGTATATCGGACCGTACACGATCACCGAGCGAGTTGGTGAGGTAGCTTACAGGCTGGAGTTACCTCCTGAGTTGGCTAAAGTACATAATGTTTTTCACGTGTCCATGCTTCGACATTATGTGGCAGATCCGTCTTATGTGATACCACCTCAACCCTTGGAAATCAATCCGGATTTGACTTATGATGAGGTACCAGTGACGATTCTAGATTGGAAAGAAAAGGTTCTAAGGAACAAGATAGTGAATTTGGTGAAAGTTTTGTGGATGAATCATTCCGTGGAGGAAGCTACTTGGGAAACTGAAGATCGGATGAGAGATTTGTACCCTCGGTTGTTCTTCGATCACTAGGGGTTTGCTTTGTGTGGTTGTTTTGAATTTCGGGACGAAATTTTTTAAGGTGGGTAGGTTGTGACAGCCCATCCCGGATTTTTCGTACCGTAGGGGTGAAATGACGATTTTGCCCCTAGTATGTTGTTTTGTTGTGTGGCTGTTTTTGAGTTTTGATTGGTTGATTTTGGACCACACACACACTCCCTCACCCATTTCCCTGTCCCGTATCACTGTCCCTTCCCTCTCTCTCTCTCTCCCATTCCTATCTCCATATTACAGACACACCTCAAAACCCTTGAAACCTTCACAGATCGAGGAAACAAATTACATATTCGTGCTCGTGAGGTCCTTAGGAGTTTAACCATACCCATTTCAGGTAAGGATACATTCGTTTTCACGTCGAACTCGGGATCCCCCGATTTGGTCACTGTTCATGCACACGTTAATTCTTGTGTTTTTGGGAATTTCAAGCTTGTAGGAAGCTTGGTGAGGTCCTTAGGAGGCTCGGGGTGGTTCGTTTGAAGGTTTTGGACGTCGGGATCGTGAGTTACAAGTTTGGCCGGAGTTGATGGTGCTTTCCCGACGAGATTCCGTGGGTTTTAGTGCTTGAAAGTGGTATGGATTTGTTCCTCTTGTTGTAAGCTTCATTTTGGTACCAATTTTGTGAAATTTGGTTGAAAAACGAAGAAGATACAAGGTTTTAAAAATTTCCCGGTTTTCCGACGCCGGCGACGGCGACGACGCCGGAGTTTGGCCGGAGAAGATGACGGAATATTCCGTTAGTTTGGACGGAATATTCCTAACGGCGTTAACGACATCAGTTAGATTTAACGGAATATTCCTGACGGCGTTAACTGACGCCGTCAGTGTGCTAGGCACGTGCCTGCGCGTGAGCGGCGCGTGGGGGCGCATGCGGCGTCAGAAAATTTTTCTAAAAATATGGGGATGTTCCTGAGTTTGAGTAGATCAAGTTGGTGTATTCATACACCCCATTTGAGCTTTGTATGAGAAGTTATTTCGTATGGTTGGTTATATGCTTTAAAATTAACGTATTTATAGTTGTTTCGCATATAGGTGAGACCTATCCCAAGGACGAGTGCGGTCACTCGAGGCAAGGGGGTTACGACCCTTCTACATATCAATGAATGGCCTTTTGGTTTTCCGTATATACCTATATACTTATATTTTTCCGAGAAAGTGAATTGAAACATTTATACATTTATATGCCATGCATTATGTTTGCCGTTTGTTTATACATTATTAGTTGCATATATATATATATATATATATATATGTGTGTGTGTGTGTTGGTGTTGCGGACGCACAGGTAAGTGTCAGGTAACTTATGGTTTATGTTTATGTTCAGTAGTGATTTGAGATGCATAGAGAGCTCATAACCTGCACCCCCAGTGTTAGTGCTCCCGTCCGGAGTTGGGCACAGTCCTTCACATGATGTTTACCTCCCGCACCACATGCTTATCTTGGATCCAAGTTAGGTGCACAGTCCTGTCGTACATGCCACTTTAGGTGGTTCCGACTCGTAGGTGACCCGCGATTATTCGCCCAGCCTTCACGTGATCGTAGCACTTGAGCGTACTTATTATATACCCAGTCCTGTCGTACAGACCACTTTAGGTGGTTCCGACTCGTGTGCAGGTATAGTTAGTGAGATGGAGATTTAAGCTCTAGATTCAGCCGTATAGGTCACGTTAGGTGACTCCGGCTGACAGATTACATGACCTTGTTTGGCATTACCTGAGTACTTGCATTTTGTTTAGAGGCATTTGACATGACATGTTTCTGAGCATTACTTATATATATATATATGTATATTCTATTTTCTGGGAAGTATACAAGTTTTACGGCGAGGGGTTAGAAGTTTGTTTATGAAGTGGTTTTTGAAAAGCTTTGTTTTTGCCCACTCACACTTTCTGTTTTGCGCCCCTCTAGGTTCTAGTTGGCTAGCACTTTTGGTGGCTCCCTAGAGGATTTCTCCAGCATATCTGACAGATTATCACCAATGTAGAACCACCTTTGGGTGTGTTTAAATAGTGTTGTTTCTCCCGGATTGCATTAGGTCTTCGTGCTCTGAACTTTGTTTCCACACTTACGCTTGCACATGTATGTTCTTACTTTGTGTATAGTTGGTTTTTATTTATTCGTACTTTTATTATTATTTTATTAGTTTCCGCACTGTGCACTTGGTTACGTCACTTCCACGTAACGACCAGCATGCCTTGATCTCGATCAGGATGTGTCACTTATGGAATTGAAAATGCTTGGAGGTCCCCTTGTTCACGTGGTCACAAACAACCTAGGTCCCGTCTGCAGGGTGATTAGGCTCTCAAAAGTTCATAGTATACCACAAGCGTGGTCTCTCAACAAAAAAAAAAAAAGAAGAAAGGAGAATCCAATTAGCTTTTAAAGCTTTAGGAGGGGTTTATTTGAAATCAAATCTTTGATCCCTCTTTGATGCCGTGTCAAGTATGCAAGGAAACAAAATTCCTTGCAGCAAAATAAAAGCATACCAATTACTACCTATAGGATTCAAAATGATCAAAGAATGCCTTTGCCACATCTCCAAATAAATAGCTAAAAGATGTTTATTTTTGTCTGCCATGTGAACTGTGAAGTCCTATTTGGACTTAGAAGACTTCAAGGTCACAGAGAAGGGGAAAAAAAAATTATGATAATGATTTGAAAATTTTGAGTTTTAAAAGGTAAACTGAATAGTATCAGAATTAAATTTGTAATGTAAAAATATAATTTTTTTTGTTAAAATAAACAATACAAAAAACTTTTCGTTAAAGTTAAAAAAAAAAACTTGCTGACAACTTCGCAAATTAATTGGGAAAGATACTAACGTGAAGCCACGGCCCCCATATAAATTCATGGGCTTTGTAAATTTGGACCCATGAATTAGAAATTAACCCGACTAAAAGTCAGGTGAACAACTCTTTTGACGATTTACCCCTAATTTTACTGTTTCTGTCATTCCTTTTTCTCAATTCACACAGTAAAGTGACATATTTACCCCTGTGGCTTTATGGAATAACAATCTATTTTTTTCCATTTCTCTGTCTAAAACACAAACACAAACACAAACACAAACTCTCTCTCTCTCTCTCTCTCTCTCTCTCTCTCGCGCGCGCGCGCAGTGGAACTCTCTCTCTCTCCTCCCCCATACTCAATCCACAGCTTCTTCTCCAACTCTCTCTCGCCATAGATGTGCGGAACTGCAACAGTTGCAGAGATCGCGAAGCAGAGCGTAGAAAGCATGATCAAAATCGATCGCCTTGCAGAAATTGAAGCCTTATAGATAGATATAAGGCCGAATCACCGATCCACAGGGGAAATGATGGCTCTCGATACCATCACATCAGTGATAGGCCGATCCCCTACTCTCTGCGCCTCTTCCGAAACTCCTCTTGGTAAATTTTCGAACTTTACCCCCAATTGTATTTGCTCTCTCTTTCTTAATCTAAAGCTTAGGTCTCGCACTTTAACTTTGTGTTTAGGTTGGGTTTTTGCGTTGTGAATTCTGAATTCTATGTTTAATTTGGATTTTTATATGTAAAATTTTGAATTTGTAGCCTGATTTGAAGGTGAATTGGAACAAGTGATTGCTACCTAAACTCATGACCATGATTGAGTAAAAATATACCAGTAGTTTTTATTTTTTATCTTTTTTTTTTTTTAAGAGAAAGGTCACACTATTAGCAAAACAACAATTATATAAGAACGCAGCATGCAATGGGGATGGATTTTAGGAAAAAAAACCAATTATTTGGGTAAATTCATATGAGAAAAACGGTGAAGTAAAAAAAAAGACGTACATGCCATAAATACGTTCAAAGAACCACCAACGGAACTGACGTTACAAAACAGATTGCAAGTTATATATTTTTTAAAGAAGTATTCAGCTTCAAATTTTGTTTTTTGTGATGGCAGAGTAAGGAGAATATGATCCCCATTAGCTCCAAGCTTGCGGTAAACATCTCTTTTTGTTCAGGGTTATGAGAATTTTTACAGGAAGAATTAGAAAGGGACCTCAAAATTTAAATCTGGTATTGTAGAATTGTAGAAAAAAAAATGTGGAGTTGGTTGCTGTGGCTAAGTGTTGGGTTTGTGGTCGGAGCAGTGGCGATTCTAGCTGCGGAAGTCGCAGTTGTACGAGTTTTCATCAGCAGGTTACAACACAAAACCAAGCAACAGCATGACAAAGAAAAATCATCTCAAGAAAGAGGATCCAAGTCAGACCCCCTACACCCTCGTCGATCCCTGGAATTTTCTTCCACCAAGGAGAAGGAGGTATTTACCACTTGTACTTGAATATTCATATCCCTGGAATTCGTTTCTTTAATTTCTACTTGTAAATTTATCCTCTGCCTTCTGCTTTTTCTCTGGAGTTTTCTTTCTTGCTCTGAAAACAACATTGAATTCCCAAATTCAATTCAACTCAACTTTGAGAATTTGTACTTTTTTGATCATGAAAATTTCTATTTCAACTCTTTAGCGTATCCCAGTTAAATTGATAACGTGGAACAATATAACTAAAAATTTAAATATGATGGAATATTTGGGTGAGTAATTGACAGGTTATGTATCTATTTGAATATGTTTTTTCTCGAGGCACATTTTAAGGATCATAAGGCTGTATGACTTTAGAAATGTATACATAAGGCTGTATTTATAATCCTAAATATAATAAAATCGTGTTAGAGAATATTTTCTACTTTATCTAGTTTTCTTTGCAAGACATTAATCTTTCTAATGAAATGTTGATCAAACTGAAACAACTACATTAAGGATTCTATTTAGCATAAGGCATTGGAATGGAAACTATTATATGTATTGTTGAGGTTACGCATTTGCTTGTGGTTGACTGAAAAGATATACATCTTAGGTATTTTTTTGTACAGAATTCAGTCATATCACTGCATTATACTGAATTACCTTTTGTTGGCACTATTGTACATTTATCGTTGATATTGGGACCCAACCTGTGCTTCCCACATCCCTTTTGTGGGGAGCTAATCAGTCGACACTTGTTTCATTGTTCATCTAGGCTTATGACACATATACATTACTCATGGCTGTGCATAGCATTTTTCTAAAAGCTTTCCCTCCATTAGGGTGTAATTTGGGTTTTAGAACCAGAAAAAGTTCCAAAAAACTGGCAAGAAAAAGCTCTACGAGAGCAAAAGAGAGAGAAGGAATTCTTTGAGGTTTCTCCTATAAAAAGATATGCAAAAATCAAGAACAAACTACTCATTCTGACAGAATCAGATGGCTCCCAGACAGCTATACAGTTAAAGGGCTGCACTATTGAAGCTGTTTCCTCAACAAGTCTATCTTCAAGAAAATGGTAACTGGCAATTGCCACACATCCTCTGCTTCTAACCATTCTTTTTCAAATTTAATCAAGCTGGGATGATCATAATTGTCATATTACTACTTTTCCCCAATCTTTCCCATACAAGTGCTATGACAAATTTTTTACGACGAGGTGACAAATTTTTTTTGAAGACGTGTATACTTCCATGATTTGTTTTTGTAAAGATATAAAGTACCATAATATCTCTTATTACTGTGAAAAATAAAACAGAATTGTCTTAGTTCTTAGCCATTTACAGTGTTTCACTATGTTTTTGACCAGTGCTGAAAGTTTCTTTCTTTTCTTAAGGGCCAAGAGGTTCCCCATTAAATTGGATAGCAAGGCCACCTTATACAAAGGAAGTAAAATATTATACCTTTATCTTAAAACTTCATGGGAGAAGGAATCATGGTGTAAAACTCTTCGTCTAGCATCGTGTGATGACAAAGAAAAACTTGACTGGTTCGCCAAGTTGCATGAAGAATTTCGCTGCTACTTGACATTGTTAAATACAGGCCATCCTTCACTCATGAAACAGTCTGGTGGACTGTATGCTGCTGAACCCGCAGATAAGGAAAATAGGATTGATGGTTCTTCCTCAAAGGTTCGTATGTTCTTGAGAAAATTCACAAAGAAGTCTTCGAAGATTGGTCCAGAAAATAAGTTGAGCTGGACGTCATCCTTAGGCCGTGAAGAAAGAAAGATAAGTGAGAAAGTTCGTCCATGCCAGGATTTTGTTTCTTCCAGTAGTTTGGTAGATGCTAGTCCATTAGTGAAGAGAGCTCAGAGTTTCAGTGAAGGGAATTTCGCTATCCCACCATCTTCCACCTTAACTCATTCTGGTAGTCAGAGTCATATATCTGTCATCTCTGATGCAGGCTCCGATGAAAAATTTGGTTCTGATGAGGGAACACTTTGTTGGAATTTGTTAATTTCACGGCTCTTCTTTGATGCCAAAAGTAGTGTGGAGATGAAAAGAACCATAAAAGCTCAGATTCAGGTGCACCATTCACCAAGAAGATTTCATCATTTCTGTTAGTATACATGCATGCATCTTCTCATATTTGCATTAAGGCGGAAGCTAAATAATATTTCGGATAAAGATTTAGGTTAAACTGACTTATATTTGCAAGGCACCTGTTAAATGTAGGGTTCATTTCATGTAACTGGGCCTCCATGTATCAAATTTTCCGAATTTGATTGAGTGTATTTGGACATCTTGAATTTGGCTATTGCTTTGTGTACTTACACATTTCTCTTCTATTATTTGTTTGCAAAGGCAGATGTAAAATATTTGTGTTTTATTTGATTTTGCCTATGACAGAGGACATTGTCCAATATGAGGACCCCAAGTTACATGGGCGAAGTGATTTGTACAGACATTAATATTGGGAATCTCCCACCTTACATCCATGGTTTGAAAGTACTCCCGATGGACATGAATGATGTATGGGCTTTGGAAGTTGACATTGGATACTATGGTGGTGCGGTGTTAGACGTTGAAACAAGACTGGAAGTCCGTGAATTAGATTTCCAAAGAGGCAGTGAGGATGCGCGTCCAGAATCAGGCTCTGTTGGAGATGTTTCAGCCGATCTTCTTGAAGAATTTGAGCATTTCGGAAAGCAGTTAAATCTTGCTGAAGGGGCAGTTGATGCGCCAGAGAATAAGGAGGAATGTGATCCAAAACCTGGTGAGATTAAACTAAAGTCAACTTTTGTGCACTCTGTATATTCCATATATACCTTTGAAACTCTTGATTGTTGCTCACATACAAGCAGCCTCTGGGTTCATAATACATTGAGGATTGTATAGTAGTGGAAATATTATCTTGTTACCTATAATACTTATTGGTGATTTCTATAAGTACACTACATAGCTTGAAAAATAGTTCACGAGGTACTATATGATTAAAGAATCAATTGAATTTGGGTTGCCTATGATCAAGAGAGCAAACATTAAGATTTAGAGTCTGAGACTTCAAACATCAAGATTAAAATGGTAGTCTAACAGCTAGGCATGGAATAGAGGTCAAACCCTAAAGGAAATCGTATATAAAACTTTAAAAATAATTAAGTAAACGTGAGGATCTGTCTGAACAGCAAAATCACGCAGTTCAAACAGCACAACGTCTGGATACAGATGTAACTTGGTCTGAGAATTTTAATATATGCATGCACAGGTGATCTATGACGATTCAAGTTGAGGACCACATTGTTGGAGCCCACCCAGCAATGTGGTCCCATAATTTCAACCTTGTAATTTTTAAGGTTTATTTTGAATATCATTCTTGCAAAGGATCTGCTATCTATAGGCTTGTAGTAGAGAAGAGGGAAACTTTCAAGTAAATTCACAGTTAATAAGGCAAAGAAAAGAAACTTTAAGCATGGAATTATTTTCAATTTGGAAGCTAAACATTACACATTTTCTAGTTAAATAAGGTAAATAATATTGTATTATTTCACTTTACACTACAATGAAAACTACAAGTTTCGTTTCCTAGTATTGTCTCTTTTATTGCCTGAAACGTTCTGTTGCAGATGGATCAAACAGTTCTAAGAGCAGTATGTCTGCATCAAATTATGGATCCAGGTGGAAGTCACTTCTAAATTCTATAGCCAAACAAGTTTCACAGGTTTGTAGATGGATCTCTGACCCATATGTTTTTCTGATTCCCTGGACTTTCTTGTTACTTATGGTTTAATTCTCTGCGGACCATGACTATTGCTGATCTTCTGTCCATGATAGTTGTCCCCTTCATTAGATGGATATTTGGCTGTAGATGTAATGCGTGTTTGTGCGAGTTGGCTCTTTTCTCTGTTTAAGTTAAATTATTTTACAGCATAATCATATATGACATGCTAATGTAGATAGGGACCGTTAGACCATCAAGTGAACAATAATCTTCTATACTATTAAGAGAACCCTCCTTGTCAACTTTTTGCCTCTTTTTTTCCTATTTTGCCCTCACTTTTGATACACAATATTGACATAAGGAGGGAAAAATAGTAATTTTGTATCCTTTGAACTTTTTGCCCCTTTTTCCCTATTTTACCCTCACTTTTGATACACAATATTTACATAAGATAAAAAATATGCACTTATTAAGAGAAATTGTTCCACCATCATTTTTTCATACAGATAAGTGAAATCATGATGTTTTTTGGATAGTTTGAATACTGAAGCGGTTGCGCTTGAGGAGAACATGGGAGGATGTGGGCGGTTGAAGAGGCTTTAATTTTGTGCCTTTTGACAAAATGACAATCATATCCCTATTTTTCCTATTTTACCCCCATTTTTTGAGAAAATGACAATCATATACCTATTTTTCCTATGACAAAAGAAAAAATGCCCTTGTTAAGAAAAACTGTCTCATCATCATTGTCTCACACTCTTTTTTAAAATTTTAAAAACTAATCACACTCCTTAATAAAAAACAAAAAATAAAATGAAATTGTTCACACACACAGAGTGTGTACTCATCTTCTAGTAGGTCATGAAAAGAAGCTTGAGCTTGGTAGTTGTGAAAACTGAGTTGTATTTTCTGGAGATGGCCATCACCAAAGTGTTTTATACTCACAAAAAGAATACTGGTTATAAATTTCTCCGATTTGATGTGTTTTCTCTTGTCTCTCACACTTGCACGCACAGAATCAGAAGCACACTTTATTTGTATGTGCATGTACGCGTACTTAAAAAGGTTATCTATCTCAAGAGCTTCTGCATCACTAACTTATAATATTTAATTAAAGGTGCCTCTGTCTTTGGCAATAAGGATAACATCCTTACGAGGAACACTGCGGTTACAAATCAAGCCACCTCCTTCAGACAGGTTATGGTTTGCTTTCACATCCATGCCTGATATAGATTTCAATCTGGACTCGTCAGTGGGAGACCACAAGATTACTAATGGACACATAGCTTTGTTTCTGATCAGTCGGCTTAAGGTACAGAAAATTGCTTCCATATTTGGTAATTTTCCTTCTATTATTTTATTTTATTTTATTTTGTTTTGGAGCATGCTTAACTTAATACACGAGGCACGATGTTTGTTACTATGATGTGTGAACTCTCATACATGAGGCACGATGTTTGTTACTAATTACTATGATGTTCAATTTTATGATTTGATGAAACTGCTCCTACATGCTGAATGTAACCACTTCAAATTGATCTTAAACTTTTGGCATTTCTAGTGCTTCCAAATGGTATGCACACAATTTTGTGCTTTGGTTTTTGCTTAAAAAACATAGTGATGTGGAATCAACAAACATTATTTGGGGGGGGGGGTGGGTTCTTATGAAGCTTCATTTCACTTGTACAGACTGCAATCCGGGAAACTCTAGTGCTTCCAAACTTTGAAAGTGTATGCATACCATGGATGCTAGCAGAAAAGGACGATTGGGTACCACGAAGGGTTGCTCCTTTCATATGGGTTAACCCAGAATCTGTGAATGATCCAACCACTGTATGTGAAGTACCCATCGTCCAACCTAGTGAAGGAAAATACAAGACAGAAGCTAGCAGCGGAATCTCCGTTGATAGGACCAAGCATAAAAAACTGAAGAAAACCGAGTCTATTGAACAACCAATTGGTGAATCCTCAGATGTGCTAGCCTTTTCGGTGAGTTCTAATGATCCGTCAGCTGGGAATACTGGCGGGACTTGTCAAGAGTTGAGAACTCCTTTATTGGGGAATGGTGAACTAGAGGACAGTTTCAAACACAAGGTAGAGGGTATACCTGAGTCTCAATCACTGTCGAGGTCTACAATATTGTTGGATAAACAGAATCATAGCTTTGAAGAAGATGACCCAAGGCTAAAGAGAACAGGGAGAAGAGCAAGGATGCTTGATCTGGGGAAGAAGATGGGTGAGAAATTGGAAGAGAAGAGGCGCCAAGTTGAAGAGAAGAGTAGGAACATTGTTGAGAAGATGAGAGGACCATGAGATGGCCAGCACAAGAGACGGTTGCATTACTGATAGGTCAATTATTTGTAAATTTTATTATTTGTTGCCGAAATTCCCGAGTACGGATATCTTTTCTTGCTTCGCATGTATTATACAGATAATTAGCACTAAGGTGTATCCACAAGCTTTGGAGGTTCTCAATTTTCTTTGAGACTATTGACTTTACAAATTTGTCAGTAGGTCCAGTTGAGAATTGCAGACCACTTGATGTTAAATGTCCTCGTTGCCATGGTTGTGGCAGAACAAATTGTATGCAGCTGCTGTGACACCACGCCTCCTCCACTGGTACTGATTGCCTTCCTTGTACAACTATGAGCATGACGAACTAAAACAGCAGTTATAACTATCATCTGCTGTGCATAGTTGCGGCTAAATCAAATGCATGTGGCACTTAGGTGAATTGGTTCATACTGTAAATTCTCGAGCCTTTCATAAATTGTGTAATCCATGTAGTCAACACTCGATATTTGCCTGCAACAGATAAATATACCTTATGATGCAGTGTAACAGTGACCATTGTTGACCCAATTTTGATGAATATTAAACTTTCAATTTTACCTAAAAATAAAGTGGCATAAGGGTCGTAATTCAATTAGAAGACATATAGTGACCCCAAACCCAACTGTGTCCAAGGTAAATTACAACCGTGCACAAGGGCAAGATAAACAACCAAAGCGCCTTTCCGTGCCAAGGCAAGGCACATAAGGTTAAGGCATGCCATGGCGAGCATTGTGAGGCAAGGTCAAAGAGTGATAAATAAATAAAATTTTAATTTTTAAAAAATATTTCATAATTTTTGACAAAGAAAAATATTATTGTGACCATGTTCGTGATGTTTATTTGGTAACAATTAATCAGCCATCCTTGCTTGAGATGTGTTAGTTGTTGTGATGACTGTGGAGTATGGAGTTGACACGTGAATTATTTCTCAAGAAAGACAAGACTGCCCTTATTAAATGAGCAGAGAGCAGTCTCATTCACCACACGCAGTTGAGGTGGAGCAGGTAGAGATCAACGACTGCTTAAGATGCCCCTGCCTGTAGGAAAAGCCAAAGGTATTTATGATAGAATAATCCTTTATTCTTATCATAAATACATTCTTAATTAGAGAATTTTTTTTAAGTAAGTAATAGGGTTTAGGGTTTAGGGTTGAGGGTTTAGGGTTTAGGGTTTAGGGTTTAGGGTTTAGGGGTTTAGGGTTTAGGGTTTAGGGTTGAGGGTTTAGGGTTTAGGGTTTAGGGTTTAGGGGTTTAGGGTTTAGGGGTTTAGGGTTTAGGGTTTAGGGTTTAGGGTTTAGGGTTTAGGGTTTAGGGTTTAGGGTTTAGGGTTTAGGGTTTAGGGTTGAGGGTTTAGGGTTTAGGGTTTAGGGTTTAGGGTTTAGGGTTTAGGGTTTAGGGTTTAGGGTTTAGGGTTTAGGGTTGAGGGTTTAGGGTTTAGGGTTTAGGGTTTAGGGGTTTAGGGTTTAGGGTTGAGGGTTTAGGGTTGAGGGTTGAGGGTTGAGGGTTGAGGGTTTAGGGTTGAGGGTTGAGGGTTTAGGGTTGAGGGTTGAGGGTTGAGGGTTTAGGGTTGAGGGTTGAGGGTTTAGGGTTGAGGGTTGAGGGTTTAGGGTTGAGGGTTTAGGGTTGAGGGTTGAGGGTTGAGGGTTTAGGGTTTAGGGTTTAGGGTTTAGGGTTTAGGGTTTAGGGTTTAGGGTTTAGGGTTTAGGGTTGAGGGTTTAGGGTTTAGGGTTTAGGGTTTAGGGTTTAGGGTTGAGGGTTTAGGGTTTAGGGTTGAGGGTTTAGGGTTTAGGGTTGAGGGTTGAGGGTTGAGGGTTTAGGGTTTAGGGTTTAGGGTTGAGGGTTTAGGGTTTAGGGTTTAGGGTTTAGGGTTTAGGGTTTAAGGGTTTAGGGTTTAGGGTTTAGGGTTTAGGGTTTAGGGTTTAGGGTTTAGGGTTTAGGGTTTAGGGTTTAGGGTT